>NC_083402.1:58841415-59512856 GCF_020745735.1 Hemiscyllium ocellatum
GGGGGAGTCTAAAACCAGAAGGCATAGGTTTATGGAGAGAGGGTAAAAGATTTATAAAGAGACCTAAGGGGCAATTTTCATGTCGAGGATAGTGCGTGTATGGAGTGAGCTGCCAGTGGAGGTGGTGGAAGCTGGTACAATTACAACATTTAAAAGGCATCTGGATGGGTCCATGATTAGGAAGAGTATAGAGGGATATGGGTCAAGTGCTGGGTACAAGGGAGTAGATTAATTTGGGATATCTGGTCAGCATAGACAAGTTGGACTGAAGGGTCTGTTTCCATGCTGTACATCTGCTTGCAACTATGTTTTACAACCAGCTCAGGAGTCAACAAACAGTGCCATCAATTTGAAATGGTTGTATTAGGGCAGGAGAAATATTTGGAACTGATAAGCATGAAGTAGTTGAGACTAAGGCCAATGCATCATTTTAAGTAAAAATACTATTAACATTTGGTGAAAAGGACAAAGTTATATTCACTGACCCAACACGAGATGAATGGACTACTCTGCTCTGACAAAATTACCAAACCTTAAACCGAGTACTAAACTGATCCACTTTCAGTAAGATGTACACCAAACAACTACTCAACTATTCTGTGCAGTCTCATTATCACAGGAAACCACAACAATTTTACATCATGTCTTGTCTAAATTAAACCTAATTTTTTCAATACGGCACTACATAAGAGAATGGGATGTAAAACTGAAGCTCATAGGATTGGGGATAACATACTGATATGGACTGACAATTGGCCAGCAGCCAGTGAACAACAGGGAGGAATAAAGGGGTCATTTTCTGAATGCTGGCCAGTGACTAGTGGGGTACCGCAGAGATCAGTGCTTGGATCCCAGTTATTCACAACATACATTGATAATTTAGATAATGTAACTAAATGTAATGAAGTATCTCCAAATTTGCAGATGACACAAGGCTAGGTGGAAGGAAAAACTATGGCGAGCGTGCAGAGATGCTAGTGTGATTTGGACAAACAGTGATCGGCAAATGTACAGCAAATAAAGTACAGTGCAGATCAGAAGTTATCCACTGTAACAGCAACAACAGGAAGGCAGATTATTATCTGCACGGCAATAAATTTGGAAGGGGGGGTGGAGTAACTAGATCTAAACATGCAGATGCAGCAGATGGTGAAGATGACAAATGGTATGTTTGCAGTGAGAGAATTTGAGTACAGGAGCAGGGATGTCTTACTGAAATCACGCAGGGCCTTGGTGAGACTACATCTGAGATATTGCATGCTGTTTTGGTCTTTTTATCTGAGGAAAGATGTTCTGGATAAGAAGGCAGAGCAACGTAGATTTACCAGACTGATTCTTGGGATGGCAGAAGACAGACTGGATCAGTTAGGACCTATATTCACGGGAGTTTAGAAGAATGGGGGCATTTATAAAATCATGAGGGAGATGGATAGGATAAGTAGACAAGGTCTTTTCTTTGGGGAGGGGTCCAGAACTAGAGGGTGTAGGTTTAGGGACGGAGTGGAAAGGCACCTAAGGCGCA
The DNA here is from genome assembly GCF_020745735.1 of Hemiscyllium ocellatum. Classification (NCBI taxonomy): domain Eukaryota; kingdom Metazoa; phylum Chordata; class Chondrichthyes; order Orectolobiformes; family Hemiscylliidae; genus Hemiscyllium; species Hemiscyllium ocellatum. The sequence continues at coordinate 58,842,938 of NC_083402.1, forward strand.
ACATTTCAAACAGAGGGTGGTGAATGCATGGAATGAGCAGCCAGAGCAATAGGAGGGGGCTGGCACAATTACAGCATTTAAAAGGGATCTGGATGGGTATACAAATAGGAAGAGCTCAGAGGGATATGGGCCAAGTGCTGGCAAGTGGGATTAGATTAGGTTGGCATGGACAAGTTAGACCGAAGGGTCTGTTTCCATGCTGTACATCTCTATGACTCTCCCAGAAACCTATGAAACTATAACAGGACTAGACAGGATAAATACAGGAAGAATATTCCCAATGAGCAGGAGTCAGTTTAGGGATATGAAGTAAGCCATTTACGACTGAGATGAGGAGAAATTTCTCCATCAAGAAAGTGATAAGCCTGTAAAATTCTCTGCCACAGAAAGTAGTTGTGGCCAAAACACTGAATGTTTTCGAAAAAGGAGATATAGCTCTTAGGGTTAAAGGGATCAAAGGGTCTTGGGAGAAAGCAGGAAGACACTAAGTTAGACAATCAGGCATAATTATATTGAATAGTGAAACAGGCTTGAAAAGTCCATTCAACACCTTTTTTCTTCATTAAATAAAAGCTTGTACGACTCCAAAAATCCTCGAAAGCTAAAATATGTTACAGTTGAAGTGGTATCTTCGATCGAATGCAGCTGCTTCAACCTACCTGCCATCTGACCGGTAATGATCTCTGTCTCGATGGTCTTTGCCATTGCTAAACGAGGAATATGGTCTCTTTCTTGAGGGATCGCCTTTTCGATAGGAATCCCCATGATGTCGATCTCTGTGGTGGTCGTGATAATGCGAGGAGTGGTGTCGTTCAGATGAATGGCTATCCCTACTGCTATCATCATGGTGAGAATTCTCTTTAGGTTTTTCAGATTCTGTTCAATAAAAATAGAATCATTATTTTGTTGACAGATTCAAACTTCTTTCACAACAATCACTTAAAAAAATTCATCAATATAAAGCTCACTCCTGATCTTTCACTGCAAATTGTAGCTCAGAGAGAAAATTCAATAGTTTACACAAACGAAATCAGAAAGCTTACCTGTGTGTTTGGCGTTATGGATGTTGAGGCTACTACTGTGTTGATCATTATGCTGCAAAGACAAAACACAAACGTTAGCCACAAAGAACGAATCCAGGCAATTCGTAATTTTTCATAATTCTTAAGCATCAGTCCAATTTGTGTTATCTTTCAAGACCCACTTGTTAATGCTCAGTAAGTTGTTGATATGATGTCAAATTGCTGGACAAGTGCCTCAAAATCCTGGATTTAAATCCTATTCTGGGATTGAGATAATGAACCAGCTTAATCCTTTAGTGTAGTGTTGAACAGATGTCACATTAATGGCAAGGCCATACTTCATTTCAGATAGTGAACAGACATCAACTCTGTTGCTGTCAAATATATATTTTGTCAACCAATGCCAACAAAGCAGAATAACTGGCTAACTATTTTTTGTGGTATTCTGCTGGATTCAAATCAGGTTCAACCTTTAGTCACTGCATTTCAAAATTAGTTACTGTATGTGGCATTGTTTGTAGCATTTTGAAGAGATGGTGGGCTGATGTGTAGCTACAAACCTTTCCGTTATGATGCTGATGTACCTGCAGACCTCTTATTTTGTGTCCAGTTCACACACTGGTATTACTTCAAGAGTTTTAGTCCTTTTTGTTCAGCTTTTCTTTTCTAGAATAGTTACTGGTTGATGCATGACATTAATACTTTACTGTCAGCTTTCGCTTAATATAACACTCATTCTGACTCAGCAAGTGATAGGTTCAAATCCCACTCCAGACACTTGAACATTCAATCTAGAGTCTACAACCTGTATTCTGGAGCCACTAGCATCTTTTTAACAACTCACATGCAGTTCCCAATTTTGATCAAGTGAATTTATTTTGAGAGCAATTAAATGGTTCAGATTTGTTTTTAAGAGTTTTGTCAACATTTACTTCTGAGAATCTCAGTTGTTGAACACTGATTTTGTTTAAAACATTGTCCTTTAAGTCCTTTAAAATATTTAAGGTAATAATCAAATGGTCTCTTTAATTGGTCTTTGACATATAGAAAACTTTAAACTATTGCATTTTCAACTAAATTTAAATAGTGACACTTGAAAGTTTGCCAACCCCTGATCTATGGTAACATCACAGTAATTATTTAAATTAGAGGTGCCATCTTTAGAAGACACCACATCAGTCACATTTGCCATAGAGCAAGAGAAGGTAGGAGGGCTGAGAAGAGAGAATTTGCTGGACTCTTTTTTTAGGTTAGATTAGATTACTTACAGTGTGGAAACAGGCCCTTTGGCCCAACAAGTCCACACCGACCCGCCGAAGCGCTACCCACCCATACCCCTACATTTACCCCTTACCTAACACTACGGGCAATTTAGCATGGCCGATTCACCTGACCCGCACATCTTTGGACTATGGGAGGAAACCGGAGCACCCGGAGGAAACCCACGCAGACACAGGGAGAACGTGCAAACTCCACACAGTCAGTCGCCTGAGTCGGGAAATGAATCCGGGTCTCAGGCGCTGTGAGGCAGCAGTGCTAACCACTGTGCCACCGTGCCGCCCACTGGGCCCACTCCTTAAACAGCTGAATGCTTTATTTCTGCTGCCTCTACCAATGCCCTTGCAAACAATCAGCCTCCAGAGATTATTGTTGTCATTGGTATGGATGGCTGGGAGACATTCAACATCCACCATCTTCACATCACACTTGAAGATGTCCTTGTAGCAGAGGTTCTGATACTCAGGAAATAGTGACTTAATGGCCAGTTCTTTGGGCCATCATTCATCCAGTGAACATGGTCAAGCCAGCACAGACATTGTTGACTTAGCAATGATGGAATTATATACTGTTGGAACGAGCTAGTTGGTGCACTCGTCCTTCCAAGAATATATCTGAACAGCAAATGTGGAAACTGTTTAGTTTTCCCTCTGGATAACATGTTGTCCAGGTCTTACCACTTGTAGAAGATTAAATTAGGACGCAAACTGGTTAAATGCAGAGCTTATTGTTCTGTCAGGTTGTTGTTGCGCCATTCCTTTACTCAGTGGGATGATTTTGAGATGTGTTAATTTCAGCACCATGTGACAGATTTCTGGTGCCTGTGGAGCTTGGATGTACGAACCTATCACAATTCACAGCACCACATTCTCAATGCTGATAAAAAATCCTAGACCATTTTTTGGTCAGAGTTTACTCCCTCCAACAACTTAAAGGAAAACAGAACATGCTATTTATTATTTGGCTGCTTTTCAGATCTTGCTGTATTTAATTTGTCTGCCAGATTTTCTTTATTATGAAGGTAGCCACCTTTTGCAACAACAAATAGAGAATGAGAGAAGTTAGATGATATTGAAGTATGAAAAAGTCCTCCAAATACCAATAGACTTTATTTAATTTCTAAACATTGCTATGAAATGAAAAAAACTGCAAATATTGTAAATCTGAAATATTAATGAGAGAAATATGTAGTATGTTATTTAGTGCTTGAAAAGATAAAGGGTAGATTAAATACTCAAAAAGAAACTCATAGCTTAATTAGCAATGTTGTTAAGGTATAGTATTGACAGACGCAAATAATCTTTTTAGCTAGTTGAAACATGAAAACGCCTCCTGTGCAACAGACTGGCAGAAATGGATGTTTTGCAAACCAACTTCCATGGCTAAGAGATTAACTAATATCCCACATAAGAGATAACATTGTGGTTGGTCTATAAAAAGTAGGCTTGATTTGTCAAATATTTGCACTCCGTACTTAATTTTAAAAGAACATTGCTAATAATACAATCCTTATATAAATTTATAGGCTACACTCTGAACTATTGAAGTATTGAAATGTATCCCACCAGTGAGCATGCCTAGTTTCTGCACCCTTTAATAGTTTACTGCGATTTTCCGAGAAAGAAACATGGCTGTGCACTGTGTCCACAGATCTCTGACCTTAATTTGCTGAATAAAATCTTTTGAAGTCTATTTTCACTAATATAACTCCGCATCAAAAGTTGTTCTCGTCTTCAAAATGAACAATCAAGAGGGTTGTTAAAGTTACTCAAGGGAAAGGATTCAACAAAGAAAGTCAAATTTAAGTGAAAACAAAAGGTCACAGGAAAAGGACTGACGGGAGAGGGGCACAGGATACTTTAATTTAAAGGAAAGCCTAATAATCTGATGTTTGAGCAGGTTGATCAAAATATACCAATCATCTGGCACAATGAGATCAGTTTTTTTGAACTGTCCAGAGTCTAATATTCTAAGTAATATTTCCCAAATGTATCATTGCTCACATACCCGAGAGTTCTCCAGCCGTTTCTTGATTGCATGTTTGTATAGCTTGTGGAGCTTTCTTGCATCAAATTCTGTGAACTTTGAAACAAAGATCCAGAGATTTCTAAACAAAATAAAATTAGTTAAACAGGATTAATAGCAGACAACAACACTAACAATGTTAGACACTGACTTATGAGAAGACTAATGACATGCCAAGAACACAAACATTTAAACTCCAGTGACTTGGGAGATCAGGGCATTGGTCTCTCACTGCTGGGAGCTGATTAAAATCCAGCCAATATTAACAGATGAATGTTCTCTTTGCGACTTCAGTAAGAATTCAATGTGGCATAGCCATGATGTGATGGTGCTGGTGTTGGACTGGGGTAGATAAGGTTAGAAGCAATATGACACCATGCTACAGTCCAACAAGTTTACTTAAAACCACAAGCTTTCGGAGTATTCCTGATGAAGGAGTAGTGTCCCGAAAGCTTGTGATTTCAAATACACCTGTTGGACTATAACCTGGTGTTGTGCGACTTCTGACAAGATCAAGTTGTCATTTTAAACTGAAAGACTGCAGAGGGTTTAGAATATGAAATGTAATTTAATGCTAACTGGCAATGGCACTGACACACAGGTTCTGTATAGCTCATGGAGAAAATGGAAAAGGACTGAAGCCAATGTAACTCGTTGGGGCAGGGTGAAGAGTGCATTATAGAATCATGGAGTCATACAGCATGAAAACAGACTCTTCAGTCAAATCAGTCCATGCCAAACATGTTCCCAAACTTTGTTTGAATTACTTCGCTTGAGTTATGTTCAACCTCGGAGGAGCTTCTAGAAACACAGGATGTTTAGAGCACTGACCACTGTGCCTAAACCCCTTTGCACCGTATGGTATAACCTGAACACTCCTACTGTGTTAATCATTGCTCTAGCATACCTATCAATCTTAGTAGGCCTGGCATCAACTGCTGTTGCAGAAGTGTTCTAAACTTTCACCATACCTAAAGGGTATTTTCATCATGAAATATCCTCCTATAATATTTTGACATTCCCCCTTGAGTTACAGACCCCCAGATAAATTAAATACTTTCCCTGGAAATTTAATCTCTGTTCCTCTTATTATCTTACAGACTTCCACTAAATTATCCTGTAATTTTCTAAAAATTCCAAGAATTTTTGGGTATTCAGCAATGGTAATGCCGTCAATGTCTTGGGGAATGGTTACATTCAGTGTTGTTAGAGATGAGCACAAATATGGTCCAGGTCTTGCTGCATTTAAACATGGGATGCTTCAGTATTTGAGTTACAAATGGTACTGAACACTGTACAATAATTGAACATCCTCACTTGTAATCTTTTGATGGAGGGAAGGTCAGTGAAGAAGCAGCTGAAGATGATTCAGACAAGGGCACTACCATGAGGAATTCCTGCATACATGTCCTGCAGCTGAGATGATTAACCTTCAATAAACACAACCATCTTTCTTTGTGCTAAGTATGGTCAACAGTAAGTTTTTCCAATTCCCATCATTCTCCAGCTTTCCTCAAGTTACTTGATGCCATCAAATATGGCCTTGATGCCTGCAGCAGTCACTCTGACCTCACGTCTGGATTTCAACTCCTACCCATATTTGAACCAAGGCTGTAATGAGGTGAGGTGCTGAATGGCCCTAGCAGAACCCAAACAGGATATCACTGAACAGGTTACTTCTAAGTACTGCTTGATAGCACTGTTGATAACATTGTCCATTATTCTACTGATGATTAAGAGTAGGTGGTGGATTAGTACTTGGCCAAGACGGATTTATCTATACAGAACATACCTGGTCAATTTTCCATATTGTCAGTGTTGTGGCTGTACTAGAACAACTCAGCTCAGGTAGAGGAACAGTATGTTCTGGAGTAGAAATTTTCAGTATTGTTGATAGAATGTTGTCAGGGCCGATAGCCTTTGCAGTATTCAGTGCTTCCTGCCATTTCTTTACTTTACATGGAGGAAATTGAATTAGCTGAAGATCACTGCAAGTGTTTCAGACTTCTCTTTTGCACTGGGGTTCCCTGTTCCCTCATAACTGAGGATGGAAATATTTGTGGATTTGTTTCCTCCAGTGAGTTGTTTAATTGCCCCCACCAATATTTAGAACTGGACTCACAGGAGTGCAGAGCTTGGATCTCAACAGATTTTGTCTTCATTATGGTGCGAACCAAGTCTTGCGTTTTGTTGTAAATGAGAATCTCGTTTTGCTGCTTATGCCGTTTGGCACAAGAATTTGTGATGGCTGTTTTGTAGGTTCACCAGGCTGAAACCTCATTTTTAGGAATGCAATCCTGCACTTTCCTGGAACGAGGGATGATCCCTTGGCTTGATGGTAATGGCAGAGTGGGGTGGGATATATCAGGGCATGAGAACACAGATTCTGCTGCTGTTGATGGCTCACAGTACCTCACTGATACCAGCTTTGAGTTGCTACATCTGTTGGAAGTTTATCCCATTTAAAATGAAGGTAGTGCCACAGAATAGATGGAGGATATTTCTTAATACTTCCACATAGACTGTGCAATGGTCACTTTTACCGATCCTGTCATAGACAGATGCATCTGGGACAGACACCTTGGTGAATAAGTGATCAAATATGCTTCTCCCTCTTATTGGCTTCCTCACCACTCGCTACAGATCCATTAGGATTCAGTCAACTCAAGTTAGTAGTGGTGCTGCTGAGGCACTGGAGGTGATGGACATGCAAGTACCCGCTATGTTTTTACCTCTTGCAAAAAAAAAATTCTAATGCTCATTCTATTAGTTTTTATTGATCATCATCTATACTTGTTCCTCATATTTTAATTCTGAATGTGGACAATCAAGCCTCTTTGGACTGAGAAAGAATAGAACAGAGCACTTCCTAAACGGTAAAAAGTTGGGATACAGGGGTGGTCCAAATTTTTGTACCTCACCTGCTGCGCTTTTCTAGCAACACATTTTCAGCTCTGATCTCCAGCATCTGCAGTCCTCACTTTCTCCTCCAAACAGGGGAGGTCCAAATTTTTGTAATTTGTTCATGGGATGCAAGTGTTGCTGGCTAAGCCAGCATGCCTAACTTATCCCAAATAGCTATGGAGAAGACAGGAGTGAGCTGCCTTCTTGAACTGCTGCAGTCCTTGGCGTGTAGGAACACTTACTATGTCATTAGGAAGGGACCTTAGTTTTCCCTCACTGAAATTCCTTTGCCAAGATATCATCTAATTGCTTAATCTATCAATGTCTCTTTGCAACTTTGCACCTCCATTAAGCCTGCAATTCTTTAATTTAGAAGCAGGAATCCATCATAAAACCAAAAACTCACTCATGATGTGGTATCAATATTGTCAAATTTCAGTTTTGTTTTTGTACTATTCTGCAAGGACTGCTGCGCTGAGTTGAAATTCTACTATATCGTTTACATCTATTTACACAACATTGCCTCCTCTTTAATTGCAACTGGTCTTCTGGCAATCACATCTCAGATATGGGTTCAGACACTTAAATACTGTACTTAATATAATACCCCTATTTGAAGTGCTAAACTTTTATTTCAATCCAAAATTCACAACGAACTGTCTCCACAAAAGTCCTGGCACTTATGTAGCGTTTTTAGGATCATTGTACATTTCAAAGCATTAAGTCCAATGAAGTTCCCTTGAGGTACAGTCACTATTGCAAGTGTTTATGGGTGCTTACATTCACCAACATGCAGCATGGTTCCATTGCAATAAGCGTAATTTAAAAAATGCACTTTAAGTAGTACTTCATTAAAATATAAAATATGACTTCATGGTTATGCAGGTTTAACACTCAATTCCTGCTCACGTCTTCTCCAATCTCTTCCATCAGCACAATGTTCACCACTGCAGTTTATCCCATAATTATTAAATAGGTATAAGAAAATAGATTTTAGTATTATCAACTGTACACAAAGTCTATTTCTTGTCATGAAAACAAAACCTATAATATCCCTTCAATATTTATTAAGGAAATTACTGTTAGGCAAAGTGAATACATTTTGCATAATTCTATAAAATTCAAATTTAGCACATATCATTCATGTGATTTATTTCCCAGGAACTACAGAGCTCTTCAGTTTTATATTATGATAAGAAGGAACAACTGGAGTTGCTTACTTTCGCCATTGCTTGATTTGTTCTGGATTTGAGTACTCTTTCAAACATTCAGTGATGTGGTCTCCAATTTTAATCAGGCACTGCCTGGTATGTTCTAGTTGCTCCTTTTCTGAGAGGCCTTTTTCAGGCCTGTCCAACTGCTTCAATGCTGCCTTTACAGGTCTCATTCTTTCTTTACACTGAAAAGCATAAACAACAAAATTACAGTGATTTGATACGTTACAGCAACAGTGTTGGAAAAGACATGAACTTATATTCTCAATACTTATACAGACAGGTGACATGACAATAGCTATCTTAGTGCCACACTTAGGAAATTTGTGACTCCCTTAAGGGATGCCCTGTTATCGTTTCTACATCTGAGACTCATTTTACAAAGGATATGGTCAAATGCTGGCATATGGGACTCAATTAATTTAGGATATCTGGTCAGTATGGACAAGTTGGACTGAAAGGTCTGTTTCTATCCTCTACAGCTGTATGACTCTATGATAACTATGGGACTTGCTTAGAAGTTAATTAACCCCAAGAGGAACAGAGTACCAGTTGAGAATTACCCCTCTACAAATCCAAGTGCCAGTCTTGAAATAAGTAAGTCGGGCCAAATTGGGAGACACACGACTATTTCATTAATTTAATGATTAAACAAAGTGAAAAGAAAATCAAGATTAGCAGATTTCCATCAGTTCGAAACTTGATCATCCTTTATTTTGGACAATACGTTTTTATTATTAACACACTCTTCAAACAACACTGGGAAGGGGAACCATTACATTTCTTTAAGAAAAAAATCATTGTTTTTCGAAGGTAACCTGTCTTCGGTACGGTGCTTTGTTGTAAATGAGAATCTCGTTTTGGACACAAGTAGTCTTAACATTCTGGATTCAACTAAACTAGCAGAAAGTGCTTTCTCTGCAAGGTTATTTGGCACAAAGTCACAATTAATCCTCACTTTCAACCATTAATAGTAGAATCAGAGCACAAACAAGGGCTCAGCAGCTAGCAGTGCTGCCCCACAGCACCAGACACTCTCTTTGATTCCAGCCTTGTGGAGTTTGCATTTTCTCCCTGTGCCTGCATGGCATTCCTCGCACAGTCCAAAGATGTGCAGCTTAGGTTGATCGGCCATGCTAAATTGTTTCACAGTGTCCTGATATGTGCAGGCTAATTGATTTAGTCATGGTAAATTCCAGGTTATGGGTAATGGGTGGGAGGTTGGGTCTAGTTGGGATGTTCATCAGAAGGTCGGTGCAGACTCATTGGGTCAAATGACCTCTTTTTGCATTGCAATGATTTTATGATTCTAAGGCCAGAAGAGACATTCCAGGAATTCACCAAAGCTTCCAACTCAAGGGCAACTAGAGATGGACAATAAAGTCATATCAAACTCAAAACATCCAATGTTTCCCCTCACAGACACTGCCAAGTTTGCTGAACTTCTCTAGCACTTTGTTTTTATTTGAGAATTCTAGCATCTGAAGTATTTTGCTTTTATGTGAGCAATAAATGGTGGCTCAGCTAACGAAGCTCTCATCCTCTGAATGAATAAAAAAAAGGGTCATTCAGAACTTGTCTGTGATAGCTCTTTAAACTATCTGGTTCGTGCCAACACACTGCTCATTTCCCAAACTTTATATTTTTCAAGATGATATCCTTTTTAAAATTCTTTTATCAGACATGAGAATAGGTATTTGTAACCTAGTCAGAAGTTCCATTCAGAAAGTGGTTATGAGCCATCTTCTTAAACCACTGCTGTCCATATGGTATTGAATAGTTAAAACACTGCTCAGAAGTGTGTTCTGAAAGTTTGATCTGGCGATATATTTTAAAGTCCGTTGTCTTTTGGAAGTTTCTACTGAATCTGCTTCCATCACTCTTCAGACAATGTATTCACTATCATAATTTGTTGTATTAAAAAAGTCTCCACCTCCTTTTCCCTATTTATTTTGCAAATTTTAATTTGTACTCTGACTACCAACCCCTCTGCCAATAGAAACAGTTTCTCCTTCCTTAATCTTCAAAATTCTGATTGCTTTTATTAGGTTTCCCTTAACCTATTGGGCTCTAAGAAGAGCAGCTTCTCTGGTCTCTCCACGTAACTTCAGTTCCTCATCCCTGGTGTAATTCAAATAAATTTCAATTGTACCCTCTTCAAGAAGACAACATTGTTCGTGAAGTGAGATATCTGAAATGTGCACAGTACACCAGCTGAGACCTAAACAATGGCTCAGAATAGCGCTTCTGCTTATGTGCTAACATGTCTCTATTTATGAAATCAAGGATCCCATATTTTTAATTGGTCCTACCATCTCCAGAGATGTTCAACCACCACTAAAATGAGTCAGGTAAATGGTCAAGAATGCTCCAACAGATAGTTGCAGTTGAACAACAAAAGTTATACCAATTCAGCAAATCTTCATCTAAGTTATGACAGGAGGAAATGAGAAAAATATGCCCAAGAAAATAGAATTAAAAGAAGCATGGCACAGTTAGATATCTTCATCTGGAACTCTTAAGAAACAGCAAAGTCAAATGTATCACAAATGTCAGCATAGTCATTAACAACTATACTTACAATACTAAATGTGTTTTGATCAAGTTCTTCTGCTTCCTCTGTGATGGGAACTGGATCACTGCTTGCTGTAATATGAACTGGGACATCGGTCTTTTTAGACTTCTCCTTCATCTCTGACTTAGCTTCAATTACCTACAATCAACCAGTAACAGCATTAGTCAAAAGAGAAAAGAATCAATACAAATTGCAGAACAAGTTAAAGGGGTCATTCATCTCCCACATTGATAACACAAATTGCTCTTCACATGGACCTATCAATTGTAATTTTCCTACCCTTTTCTTGAATCATTCCATGTTTTACAAATATATCCAATTCATTTTCAGATTGAACATAGAACATAGAACAATACAGCACAGAACAGGCCCTTCGGCCCACGATGTTGTGCCGAACATCTATCCTAGATTAAGCACCCATCCATGTACCTATCCAATTGCCGCCTAAAGGTCACCAATGATTCTGACTCTACCACTCCCACGGGCAGCGCATTCCATGCCCCCACCACTCTCTGGGTAAAGAACCCACCCCTGACATCTCCCCTATACTTCCACCCTTCACCTTAAATTTATGTCCCCTTGTAACACTCTGTTGTACCCGGGGAAAAAGTTTCTGACTGTCTACTCTACCTATTCCTCTGATCATCTTATAAACCTCTATCAAGTCACCCCTCATCCTTCGCCGTTCCAACGAGAAAAGGCCGAGAACCCTCAACCTATCCTCGTACGACCTATTCTCCATTCCAGTCAACATCCTGGTAAATCTTCTCTGCACCCTCTCCAAAGCTTCCACATCTTTCCTAAAGTGAGGCGACCAGAACTGCACACAGTACTCCAAATGTGGCCTAACCAAAGTCCTGTACAGCTGCAACATCACTTCACGACTCTTGAATTCAATCCCTCTAGATTGGTCTAGATTTTGAATTTTGCAAAGTGATGCTGCTCATCAATGACAAAGAAAGCCGACCACCGAGGTTTAAGGCCTCGCATGTGGAATTCCTCTTTCCACATATTAATTTGAAAATGGTGCCATATCAAGCAATTCTCCCCACATCCAGCAACAATGATCTCTTCAAACAGAATAAGCCAACAATCACACAGAAGTGTTGTTATAAGTAGGAAGCCAAGCTAAAACACTAATTATCCTTCACTCCCATTTAGACTCTAACTGACCCATTGTCAAAGCTGTTGGAAAAATGAGCTCTTTTCTCTCCTTACAGATGCTGCCAGACCTGCTGAGATTTTCTCTTTTGGTTTCAGATTCTAGCATCCACAGTAATTTGCTTTTAACAGTGAATAGAAGTGAATTACAATAAAAGCTAAATATCTAATAAGCTTTTAATGTCAAAATGGAAAACACTGATGTCACACAAATAGAAATTTTTTTTTCAGATCTAGACAGGTTCTTCAACAAAACTAGGAATTATTTCACTGTTAAATTCAAATACATACTACTAACATGATTTTTTTTGGGCGGGGGGGTTTAAACAGCAATATTACAACTAAAAGGAGAAATTCAGAGATTCCTAATTTACTGTAGTCTACAGGGACTTCAGTAGTATAGCATGAAGACATGTTTAAAAAAAAAACTGATAGCAACTTCTGGTTTCCATGTTTAACTGTGGATGTGTAAAGCCCATATTCCATCAGCTTCAGAGTAATGACAGCAAATGCTGACAGCTTTGCTGTCTTTTCTTTTTAAAAAGCGACAGAATGTAACCCATTATAATTTTGGCATCACTACACATTTGCAATAAAGGGTTTCGTAATGTAAGGTCATCCTTCTTCTCTGTCCCTTTAATTGTGATTGAATATTTTAATTTTTTCATCTGAATTAAAGCAAAGTGCTGTACAGCATGATTCTTCCTCTTGCTTGTTTAATATTATAGATAATTTGCCTGTATATTTCTCTGTAAATTATTACATGGTTCTCCTAACCTACAAGTTTTGATCAATTCATGAATTGCCAGCAATTGATGCAACACCATTACTTGCAGTTAATTTGCAGCTTTCACTTTATCCAATCACCTCACTACTACTGTTTGATCTGTGACTACACCAACAAGTTATACATGGGCTAAGGCCCTTTTCAGCTCAGTTAAGAGGTGCAAGTCCAGTCCTAAACCATAAGCTTTAATTTTAATGATATTCAAATTCAATGTAACCTGAATTAGACGGTGATCTTTATTTGCAGGAATTTTCCGATCTTTTGGTTGCTTACTCTCATTTCTTCGCACCTTGAACCACCTTTTGTTGACATTTGATAATCTGATTAAGAAAATGGCTCTGGGGATGCATTCATAAATTGCTCCCTATTTTCATCACAAACCCCTGTCTTTTTTCAGTATATTTTAGGATGGTTAAAATCCATCTGTTGTAAACTTGTACAAATCTTTCAGCAGACTGTAATGTACAGTACTCAAAATAAAATTAACAGGTTCCTTTTTATTTCTGAACTCAGTCAAGATGGAATTTAAATCAGCAATAGTACCAAACTTGGTTTGCTTTTCTTCAGCTGTAGTTGTGCCTTAAATTATTAAATCTTTCCTTCTTCATCTTTACCAAAAATGTTATTTAAATTCTGGTCTTACCTCAACTGAAGCCTAATTTCCAAAACTGCATTATCATGTTACTCCATTCTAAATTAGTGCCTCCAGTTCTTCAACTTTTATTTTTAATTTCTTTTGTATTTGCAAGTAAACATATCAATTGCTGACCTTTGATACATTCACTTCTTTTTTGCTTCAGTATCTTCTTATACCCTTGAACTTCCCATGATGCTGCTTTGTCATTTCACTGCACTTACTTCTACTATATCCCTCCAATTCACCCCCAATATTTGTATCCCATCCCCAATTCATGCTACGTGTTGCTCAGCTGGATAAAATAATTTGGGTATTGTCAAATTCTACAGATATTTCAAACTCTGCTTGCCATTTGGTAAAATATCTACAATTATAGATATTTTTAATCAATTTGTATATGTTGCTATGACAAACCTCAAACAGATGGGACTTGATCCCTGATCATCTGGCTATACTGTACTGTATTTGCATCATCAAATTTGGAGCATTTGAAGGTGCAACATTGGTATGCAATTCAACATAGCACATGTCAGATTATTTTCTTCTAGAAGTAAATAAAAATTTATTGGAATTTATTATTTGATTCCTAACACTTACAACAAACTTCTGCAAATATGCATAACAATCATATTATTAAACATAATTTACCTTTTCTTCTTTTACTTCTTTATCTTTATAAATAAGTTCTTTATCCTCTTTGTCTTTCATATCTTTTTTGATATCTTTTTCTTTTGTTTCTTTCTTTTCCTCCTTTTCTTTTTTGTCTTTTCTCGTTTCTTTTGGTTCTTTTTTGATTTCTTTCTCTTCAACTTCTTTCTTAGTTACCATTTCTTGGTCTAACTTCTCTTCATTTTCTTTTTCTGACCTCAATTTCTTTTTTGCAGACTTTGTTCCTGCAGCATCATCCTACCAAGAAAGCAAACACAGTTAATCAAAAATGCTGCTGCCCGTATCCTATCCGACATCATGCCCCTATTACTTAATACCTCTGTACTTGGTATGCTAGAGTGACTTCTAGTCTTCAAAATGCCTCTTATTTTTAGAGCCTTTCCCATCTCCATCAGCTCAGCATGAACAAGACAAGGTTACAAATTGCAAATTGACTGAGTAATTGAGAGAAAGATTGAATAGATGGTAAGGATTCAGATTCTCTGATGACAATAAAACAGAATAACTTTGGTCTTGCTGATGTTTATACAGAAGGTTCAGATTTATCACTGTTGATGTTGAACAGGACAATGATGGAGCGAGCGGCATAAAGTCAAGTAAAAATTTCCAGTTTAAGTAAAAATAAATTATACAACAGAGCAATCCTTACCTTGATCTCTCCTTCTTCATCTGAACTTTTGCCTGAAGGTGATGGTGCTGATGAATCACTTTGAACTTCTTCTACTTTCACAATTTTTACATTTTTACTCCTTTTATTCCTTGGCTTCCTTTTTTTTGAATTAGCCTTTTTAAAATAAATCACAAAGCCAAATTTAATAATTTGAGTTAATAAAAAATACTCAATATAAGCAAATTTAATGAAGGGATCAATACTGTTCTGTCACAATAATCAAATAAGCTCATTGCCTTTCTTTTCATCACATGATGGTCCATGACTTTTCAAAATCGCATTATAACTTTGTGAATCCTGTAACTAAATCACCTTGAATGCATTCTACAGCTGCTCACAAGTAACAAATCACTCCACTGATAACACATGAAGTTCATATCTTGAAGCTGGCAAAATCTACACTAAGGCACATAATTGTTTTGCAAATGAAGAAAGAATTGGAATTATTGCTATATTTCATAAATATTACCTGAAATGTGGTTTGGCATAAAAAAGGATGTCACTAATGATTAGGCCATAACACATTGTATGAAACTAAATATTTATAGAGACAAAGGGTGAGAGGTTAAAACATTTCAGAACCTTTAAATGGAAATTAGAACAGGTTAAAATAAGTGACTGAATGTTCAGTTTAACAAGAGACAAGGAAGGGACATATCAAAATAGCTAAGTTGCTTGCATCATTAATTCTATTGCCAAACTGTGCTTTTACTTGGAGTGAAAGGTGCACGATTTAGGCTTTGTTAACTGTAATTCAGGATGAAACTATTTATTATCAATGGTTCCATGAAATGGTGCCCTGATCACATTTATTGTGCTATGATGGATGTGAATCAATCGCTTTTGCCAAATATGATGGGAGAAATCCTGGATACCAAAGCTAAAGGGACAAAACAGAACTCTCCAAAAGAGTGCAAGATACCATAGTACAGATTCACAAAAGAAAGGGTAAGAAATGAAACTGAAGAAAGAAGTCAGATTGAAAGTCAGAAGTCAGCCTGCATCCGAGCTGCTCTGCAGAGTTATGGCATTGAGATGTACAATCCATCCTCTGGTTAAGTATCACTTTATTACTTAATTAAATATCTTAATTTGTTACACGAACAACTGTTTGCCAACTTTGTCTTCTTCAAGTAATTTGCGGAATGCTAAAAAAAGGCAGGCAATCAGATTAGGTGAAAGTGAGGACAGCAGACGCTGGAGATCAGAGTCGAAAAGTATGACGCTGTAAAAGCAGAGCGAATCAGGCAGCATCCGAGGAGCAAGAGAGTCAATGTTTTGGAATAAGTCCTTCATCGGGAGAGGCTTATGCCCAAAACATCAACTCTCCTGCCCCTTAGATGCTGCCTGACCTGCCCTGCTTTTCCAGTGCCACACTTTTCGAATCAGACAAGCTGACTTGCCCAACTGAGGTTGGCTGGTTGCTCCCATCTCCCCATCATGTATCAAAGGTCCAGTCAGTCAAAGCTTCCATTACAGGCAGAGAGGAGTCTGGGCTGAGATGTAAAATTTGCAGCCCAATGACATTGTTGGCATCACATGTTGGTTTTTACTGAAATTGAGGAGGGATAAGGGCTGCCTCCTGGTAGATGTAAAAATTTGGCAGGAGGCTGTTCTGTAGCCACTAAAATTCAGAAAGAGCTCCTGGAGATTAGGAACAGTGCCTCTCTGGCACCTTGACAGGAATACTCATGCTCCACATCAATCCTTCTTTCCTTCTTCAGACTGAAATCTATGATACAACCAGGAGGATTAGAAACTGACTTAAAATCATATGTTCACTCTCCAACAAATGAATCATGAAATAACAAATAGGACTTATAAAGTTGCTCTTTCATTGTCAAAATGTTGGAGTTCTCTAATTAGTACTGGGCTAATGGTAGGCTACTTGGTAGTGTGGATGAGCAGAGGGATCTTGGTGTCCATGTACACAGATCTCTGAAAGTTGCCACCCAGGTAAATAGTGCTGTGAAGAAGGCATATGGTGTACTGGGCTTTATTGATAGAGGAATTGAGTTCCGGAGTCCTGAGGTCATGTTGCAGTTGCATAAGACTCTGGTGCAGCCGCATTTGGAGTATTGTCTGCAGTTTTGGTCGCCATACTATAAGAAGGATGTGGAGGCACTGGAACTGGTGCAAAGGAGGTTTACCAGGATGTTGCCTGGTATGGTAGGAAGATCGTATGAGGGAAGGCTGAGACACTTGGGGCTGTTTTCATTGGAGAAAAGAAGGTTTGGGGTGACTTGATAGAGGTGGACAAGATGATTAGGGGTTTAGATAGGGTTGAGAACCTTTTTCCACGTATGGAGTCAGATATTACGAGTGGGCATAGCTTTAAATTAAGGGGTGGTAGGTATAGGACAGATGTTAGGGGTAGATTCTTTACTCAGCGAGTCGTGAGTTCATGGAATGTCCTACCAGTAACAGTGGTGGACTCTCCCTCTTTGTGGGCATTTAACCGGGCATTGGATAGACATATAGATGATAGTGGGCTAGTGTAGGTTAGATGGGCTTGGATCGCGCAACATCGAGGGCCAAAGGGCCTGTACTGCGCAGTATTTTTCTATGTTCTATTTAATATCATTGCTGGATCACAAATTCTGTGATAGCTCAAAGAGGCAGCTTACCAGCATCACCAATTCAGGCCAACTAGGGATGGACAATAAATACAGTCTTGTTAATATCACTCATACCCCAAGAAAATAAAGACCTTCGTTAGAAATCACATCGTCAACGGCTTCCAAAATTATGTACAAATCATGCAAGTGGAAACAAGAATCACTTCAATATATCATGTACCTCAGCAAGCCTTTGCGCCTCCTTTCTGGCCAGGTCTTTACTAAGTAATTTGATGAGGTAGTCAGCTCTGGTCTGCAATTGTTTGGCCTGAGGCTTCTTATCTGGGTCATCAGGTAAAATCTTAATAAAGACAATGTCTACAATTAGCAAAAACAAAAGAACCTGAAACATGCTTCTAACCAAAAATACCCAGGAAACTAAGAAAAAAATGCATCTGTGTTTCTGCAACTGAGAAAAATTGAGATTATTTTTAACACACCTAGTTATCTCCAAACATGCTTTCTAGTTTTAAATCAACTGAGCTTACTGCAAGATTTCGCTTTCTGTCAGCCATCTGACAAAAACAGTACAAAACATCTTTACATTTAAAATGAACAACAGAAGCAGCATTAATTTTCCAAGATGATGTATGTTTGTAGGAGACAGCCCACTACCATGTTCGAGGGCAATAGGGATGGGTAATATGGGTTAGACTAACCAGTGACATGCTCATCCTAAAAACAAAACTGATTTAAGCAGCTGTTTCAGCCAGAAATATATTTATTTATTCTGTAGGGTGATTTTAACAGCGATAAGTGAAACCACAGCAAAGAGTCATCAGCAGTGCAACTTGACTAGAAACTACAAATGCAAAATTTGGGAGAGGTGATGGCCCAGTGGTACTATTGCGAGATTATTGATCTAAAAACCCAGGTAATGTTCTGTCCACCTGAGTTTGAACCCTGCCATGGTAGATGGTGAAATTTGATTTCAATAAAAATCTAGAATTCAGAATAAATGACAAGCATGAAATCATCATTGCTGTCTATTGAAAAACCCACCTGGATCACCAACGTACTTTAGGGAAGGAAACGGTCACCCTTACTTGATCTGGCCAACATGCAACTCCAGACCGAAAGTAATACAATTGAGTTTTAACTGCCCTCTGGCCAATTAGGGATGGGCAACAAAATGCTGGGTTTGCCAGTTGCACCCATATGCTGTGACTGAATTTAAAAAGTCAGCTTTCTGCAAACTATACTGGAACAAGTTTATTTAGTAGATGGAAACAGGTGTGCTCAAATAAATAATCCAAAGATGTGCAAGTTAGGTGAATTGGCCAAGCTAAATTGCCAATGGTCTTCAGGAATGTGCAGGTTAGGTGCATTAGTGAGGGGAAATGTAGAGCAATAAAACAGGGGAATGGGTATGGATGGGATACTCTTTGGAGGGTCAATGTGGACCTGTTAGGCCAAATAGCCTGTTTCCACACTGCAGGGATTCTATGATGATTCTATAATAGATATGTGATTTATTTTTTGAAGAGAGACATGCTGTCTCACATATACAGTTAACCAAACTGATTAAAGTTTGATAGCTGGATTTTTTTTTTAAAAAGCTGGACATTTTCAGTGTTCAGATAGTGCAATCTGTTTCACAAAAACTAATAATTGTACCAGTACATTATATATCTGCATAAGTGGTTCTTTGGTTCATGCTTATATTATTGGGTCAGTTTGGCTGTCATGCCTGAACAAAGATGTACCACTCCAAACCACTGGCAGTGAAAATGACAGCTTCATTTTTATAAAAGATTTTCATTGTGTTATTAGCTGTGGTGTCAATTTTGTCTTCATTTCATTTATGGCAGTTTTATGGTGATGCACCTTTGTGCTGGGACCTTTGACTCCCCCACTCCTCAAAGACAAAGCAGCAACTTGTATCATGTTTGGAGTAAAGTAACAACACATTAAAAAGAATTTTTTAATAACTGACACCACTCATTCCATTAAAAGATTTGGCCATACACAAGTTTGCAAAGGACATGAGGGCCCAGGCTAAGATATCTTACACCTTCACTTCAGCGTCATAGTTGTACCACAGGATCAATGTTTAATAAACATAAATTTAACTTCTGACAACCATTTTGGCTTGGTAACTATGAATAATTTTGACCTTTTGCATAATAATTTTGTTGCAAACTATTAATTGAAATGATAAATTTTTCACCTTGTGTGTTAAACTGAGATCAGGATCCATCTTAATCATTTCCCAGCTACCATAGCCATATTCATAGATGCCTATTAAAAGATTGGAGTCATCTTCCTTGTTCCAATCCACATCAAAGTGAGCTGCTTTAGTATGACATGGGATAGTGTACCTTTGGAAAGAAGAAAAATAAATACATGGAACTACAGTTCAACAACATATTTGCTTCTACTGTCTGGCACCACTCGCCATTATCTTTTGGTTAAATGGTTACTGAGTGATGGATAGGTTCTCTTTGAAAAAAAGAGCAATATGTGTTTGATCTACATTTTACTATTATTTTCAAAAAAAGCAGAAACAACGACTTATTGCGTATGGGACTCGTGATCAGGGACATTAGAAAACTAAACTGTATCATATTAAGAAAATCCAAAATTGAGTATAATTTTATTAATTCTTTTCCCCCATTTGTTCTCAGGATAGGGGCTGTTGACAGGCTGCAGGCAATGTCCATCTTTAGCCAGATAGTACACTTGGTCTTTAAACCAATGCAGCCTGTATGGTCAAGGTCATCCTCAAATGCTGTTACACTGTGAAATTGAGGATTGTGACAATGAAGGAATAGCAAATTATACAAGTCAGGGTGGACACAGAGATGGTAGTGCTCCTTTCTTCTCAGTAGCAGAGATCATGTGAGAGCCAATACTTGGAGGCTATATTTAATAGCTATCTCTTGGTTCTACAAACTTAGAAATTAGAAGGAGTAGGCTACTCAGTCCCTTGGCATCCTCCATCATTCACTAAGATCGTGGATTTGTCTGATTATTCCATATTCCTATTTAACTCAGTAATGATTCACCTTCTTGCTTATTATAAATCTATCTACTCTGCTTTAAAAAATATTCAAGGATTGATTCTCATCTGTCTTAAATGGTGACCCCTTATTTTTAAATGATGATTCCCCCCAAGTGCAACATTTTCCCACCATATGAAGTGGCCTTTGCTCATGCACGCTGTTCAGGCCCCTTAGGATCTTAAATATGTCAAACAAGCTGCCTCTTAAGTTCTGAACTCCTGTGGATCTGAGACTAACCTGTCCACTTTTTCCTCATTAGACAACTTGCCCATCCCAGGTATTAATCTTGCAAATGTCTGTAAATTGCTCCCACTGCAGTTATATCCTTCCATAAATAAGGGGACCAATACTCTGCACAGTACTCCAGATGTGGTCTAGACAATGCCTTGTAAGACTGAAGCATAACCTTCTTATTTAAGCAAAATTTTCCTTCGTAACAAACATTAACATCCTATTAGCTTTCCTAATTACTTGCCAAACCTGCATAGTAATCTTGTGCAATTCATGTACTGGAACACCCAGCTCCCTTTACATCTCAGAGCTCTCACCATTCAATTTTGTATTTTTACACATTATACTGCATTTACCAGATCTCTGTGCCTTCAGTTAACCAATCCACATTCCTTTCTGGCCTCAAGCCTCCTTCACAACTTATCTTACTATTTATTGCTGGATCATCAGCATATTTAGCAACCATATCTTCAGTCCCTTCATCCAAGCTATTGACATGAATTATAAAAAGTTGAACCCAGCAGTGATCCCTATGGCAAACCACTCATTATATTTTGCTAAATCAGAAAAAGATCCATTTTATGCCTACTCTCTTGTTTGCTGTTAGCTTGCCAATTGTCTGTCCATGCCAATAAGTGACACTCTACACTATGAGATTTCCAAACAATCTGTGTCATGGAGCCTTATAAAATGCCTTCTGGAAATCTAAGTACAGTAAATCCACTGGTTCCCTTTATCCACAGCACATGCTACTTCCTCAAAGGACTCCAATAAATTGGTTACACGTGATTTTCCTCTCACAAAGTTCGTTTACCTTGATTATCTCAAGCTCTTCAAAGTGTTGAATTGTTACAGCTTTCAACATCTTCCCTATCACAGACAGGCTAATGGATTGTAGCTCCTTGCATTCCACCTTCCTCCTTTTTGAATAATTGTTAATCTAATTAAGCTTCAACCCTTTCACCCTCAGCAACAACCTTAAACCTCAATGAAGTGTCACTCCATTTCAACTTTCATGTTCCTTTTTCAGAGAAAACAAGGTATACTTGGTATACTTGGTATACCAGCCAACTTCCTTATCCACTTAATGCTAACTTCTTCAGTTAAGGGCTCTTCATAGGAAATTTATTTAAACTGTTAAGACAGCTCATTTACTTCTCAAAGTGTGCTCCTTAAACCCATGCATTTAATAGCTTTGCTGCATATCTTCCACAGTGACACTTTTGTTTCTGGGGCTCTTTTCTGATTAACTTGAAAAACATCCAGGGCTTCCTTTCTGTAGCCCTTTTGGAGGCTGCTCACCTGCATCGCTGCTCTCATAAGCTTTTTTTCTCTGAAAGACCTGTGTATATCTTTGAAAGAAACTTGCACCCTTGCTAACCTTCTAAATGGTTCTCTTTCCAAAAATAACCTGTTTCTGAGATGCAAACTATAAAGGTACAGCTGTAATTATGAATGATTTTAATATGCATATAAATTAAGCCAATCAAATCAGTAACAATGTCATAGAGGAAGAATTCCTCAGGTAAGTGCAGGATGGCTTTCTGAATCAATACGTTGATGAACAAACTAGAGAACAAGCCATCCTAGACTGGGTATTGTGTGAAGCGAAAGCAATAATTGGCAATCTAACTGTGAAAGGCCCTCTTGGGGAAAAGTGACCATAGTGTGATAGAGTTCTTCATTAAGATGGAGAGTGACCTAGCTGATTATAAGATTAGAGTCCTGAACCTAAATCAAGGAAATGCTGACTGTATGAATTGAGAGTTCATGATTAATTGCAGAATATCACTTAAGGGATGCATAAGGATAGGCAACAGAAAACATTTAATCAGTAAATGAAGAAACTGCAAGAATTTTCATTCTATGTGGTACAAAACAAACAGGAAAGGTGGCCTGACCATAGCTAACATGGGAAATTAAAGATGGTATTAGATCCAAGGAAGGGTGTACAAAATGGACAAAAAATATCACATACCCACAGATTCAAAGCAGCTTAGATTTCAGCAGAAGAGGACGAAAGAAATGATTAAGAGGAAAAAAAGTACGAGAGTAATCTTGAAGGAAACATACAAATGGGTTGTAAAAGCCTCTAAGGTGTGTGCAGATCAAAAGATGTTTTGTGAAAACGTACATTCCCTACAGCCAGAAGCAGGGAAAGAATAGAGATGGCAGGCCATTGCTCTCGATGATCTGTGCTTTGAACTGCACAAGGTCGGAGACAAATAACATCACAAAAACATTGGGGAATACAGATTCTCATCAGAGGGAGGAACTAGAGGCCATCAGTATAAGTAGGGAAATGTTGCTGAGGAAACTGATGGGATAAAAGGCTGATAGATGCCATAATCCAATGATTTACATCCCAGAGTACTTAAGGAAGGGGCGCCTCGAAACAGTGGATACATCGGTGATTGTATTTCAAAACTCTAGATTCTGGAACCATTCCTATAGATTAGAGAGTAGCTAATATAACTGCATTATATAAAAAAGGCAGAGATAAAAAGGAAACTATAGACAGGTTAGACGGATATCGTTAGTGGGGAAAATCCTAGTGTCCAATATAAAAAATTTACTAGTTGAGCACTTGGAAAACATTGACAGGAGCATTCAGAGTCAGCATAGATTTGTGAAAGGGAAATCATGCTCAACTAATCTACTGGAATTTTTTGAGGACCAATAGAATTGATAGGGGGAACATATTAGAGGTTAGCATTTAAAACTAAAGAAACAGGCCTTTTAGCCCAATAAATCCACACCGACCCACCGAAGCACAACCCATCCAGACCCATTCTTCGACATTTACCCCTTCACCTAACACTACGGGCAATTTATCATGGCCAATTCACCTAACCTGCACATTTTTGGACTGTGGGAGGAAACCAGAGCACCTGGAGGAAACCCACGCAGACACGGGGAGAATGTACAAACTACTACAGACAGTCATCTGAGGCGGGAATTGAACCCGGGTCTCTGGCATTGTGAGGCAGCAGTGCTTAACCACTGTGCCACCATGCCGCCCAATGATAGGGGGAACATACTAGAGGTTAGTATTTAAAATTAAAGAATATCTGATTCAAGAATATGCGATTGGGTGTCATGAGGGAACTAAATGTAATATCTCCAAGCTTTGGTTGACACAAAGCTGGGTGGGGACGGTGAGCTGTGAGGAGGATGCAGAGATGCTTCAGTGCAATTTGGATAAGTTGACAGAATGGACAACTAAATGACAGATAAAACGTGGATAAATGCGACGTTATCCACTCTGCTAGCAAAAACAGAAGGACAGATTATTACACGAATAACGATAGTTTGGGGAGGGGCAGGTGCAGCGAGACCTGGGTGTTCAGGTGCACAGGTCGATGAAGGTAAGTATGCAGCTGCAGCAGACAGTAAAGAAAGCAAATGGTATGTCACAGTTCAACTACAACAGCAGGAATGTCCTGGCGAGACTACAACTAGAGAACCTCCATACTTGATAAAGGATCTTCTGGCCATGGAGGGAGCACAAGAAAGGTTTACTAGAATGAAACAAATCACCCTGAAAGTTATACAAGGATCTGCTCACTTTAAAACTAGTTTCCAAATAACCTATCATGAAAACTTATCACATTAATTTTTTCAGATAACCAGAGAAGGAGAGTCCTACCGATGGAATTTTCTTTCTTGGAATGTATCTATTTTATGAATTCTGAAGCATCATCTAGGACGTCTGCACAAGGATTGGTACTAGCTTAACCCTTAAACTAATCCACAAGTCCACATTAGATACTCCTGCATTCATGCCCTTGAAGTCACCATTATTTAAATTTAACATACTAACTGTGGATCAACTCTTCCCTCACTCAAACTGAATGCAAGATTCAATCAATCAATTCGATCATTGAACTTACACCAATAGGACTGCTTGAAATCACTTCAGCTTAAAACATATAAACGAATCATGTAAGAGACAATTTTGTAATGAAGTCCACTTAGCTTAAGGTATTACTAATTAAATAGCACAGCTGAGCAGATCACTGAATATCATGTGGAATTTTCTTTCTGTAAAATGTAATTTCTGAGATACATAACTATCGCTTCAGAATGTGAAACACTGAGTGACAGCAGTAATAATAATTCAGCATAGCATTTAATTAATACAATAACTTACTTCTTCCTGTCCTCTGGGTCTGGTGGAATGGATTTGTGCAAAGGTGCCAGTTCCTCTTCATGAGCAATGACTAGCTTAGCGTTCACCTGAACACCCGAGATTCGGAATGTTGGCCCCTTTACTTTCCCACGCCTTGCAGCTGTTTCAAATACAATATTCAGATACTTTTATTACTGATATAGAACGCATTTCAAAAACTCTTTTTCAAGACCAAACATCATATTCGGGTTCAGTTACATTAAAGGAACTGATTTTCAAGTTGTGACCAAAAAGATAGATGAGAACAGAGCAGTAGATGTTGCCTACATGTAAAGTCTTTGACAAGGTTCAGCACAGTAGACTGGCTAGAGAAATTAGATCATAGGGGATTCAGACAGAGCTTACCAAGTAATTTCAAAATTAGCTTGAAAGTAGGAGAGGGGGTACTGGTGGAGGGTTGTTTTTCAGACTGGAGGCCTGTGACCAGCAGTGTTCCACAAGGATCAGCGCTGAGTCCAGTGTTGTTTGTCCCTTATATAAACAATTTGGATGAGAATTTAGCAGACAAAGTTAGTAAGTTCTGTGGATGACACCGAAATTGGTGGTATAGTAGACTGACAGAAGGGTTATCTAAGATTTCAAAGGGAACTTGATCAATTGAGCCAATGGGCTGAGGAGTGGCAGATGGAGTTCAAGTTACATAAATGCAAGGTATTGCATTTTCCTAAGACGAACAAAGCCAGGAGTTTTATAGTTGATGGTAGGGCCCTGGGTAGATCGCTGTCAAACAGAGACACCTAGAGGTTTGAGTACTTAGTTC
The DNA here is from genome assembly GCF_020745735.1 of Hemiscyllium ocellatum. Classification (NCBI taxonomy): domain Eukaryota; kingdom Metazoa; phylum Chordata; class Chondrichthyes; order Orectolobiformes; family Hemiscylliidae; genus Hemiscyllium; species Hemiscyllium ocellatum. The sequence continues at coordinate 58,868,686 of NC_083402.1, forward strand.
CTTGGAAGTTGCATCACAGGTAGACTGGTGATTAAGACAGCATTTAGCATGCTTGCCTTCATTGCTCAGACCATTGAGTATGTGAACTGGGATGATGTGTGGCGGTTGTCTAGGACTCTGGTGAGGCCATCTTTGGAGTTCTTTACTGTGTACAGTTCTGGCAGCCTTGCTGTAGGAAGGAAATTGGAGAAGATTCAGAAAAGATTTGCAAGAATGCTGCCAGGACTGGATGATTTGAGTTACAGGGAGTGGCCGGATAGACCGGGACTTACTTCACTGGAGTGCAGCAGGTTGAGGGGTGACCTTATAGAGGTTTATAAAATCATGAGAGACATAAATAAGATGAATAGCAAAGGTCTTTTTCCTACGGTGGGGGAGTTCAAAACTAGGGGGCATATTTTTAAGGTGAGAGAAAAATTTAAAAGGAACCGGAGGGTAGCCTTTTCACACGGTAGATGGTTCGTTTGTAGAATGAACTGCCAGAAGAAGTGGTAGATGCTATAGCAGTTACATTTAAAAGATATTTGGACAAGTACATGAATAGGAAAGGTTTAGAGGAATATGGGCCAAATGCAGGCAGGGATTTGGTCAAATAGGATGAGTTGCACCAAAGGGTTTGTTTCCGTGCTGTATGACTCCATGATTGACCTTTTGCATGCTTGAAGAGCAGCAGCAGATCAGCAATAATACCAGAAAGCTGACTAACAGTGTAACAATACACATTCAATCCCGGAAATAACATTAAGAATCAGGTTCCATAAGTAACAAACATTTTAATTTTTGCCTTAGTTATTCTTGACCGGGCTGTCTCATGGATACGGGTGAGGTGAATAGAAACTAAATATGTCTTGTCTTTGCTTTAAGTTAAGAAACAACCCGAAGCGAAATGGTAATTGATGGGGTAAATAGCCTGCTACTGTTTTCTGCCTTATTCTTGAGATGCTACCATTTCTTGCTCATCCCTGGTTGTTTCAAAAGGTGGTGGACAGCTGTCATTTTCAAGGTGTCAACTTCTTAATTTAAATTATAATTCACACCAAAAGGTCAGACCAGTGAACATACTCAAGTAGTTTAAACTAAATTCGCTCAGCTTCTAGAAAATGCAGCATTTCCAGTTTCCACTTTTTGATAAAAATAATCTCCCAAGAACTTGTGTGGTAAGTTTTCAAAACAAGGAAAATTTGAACACAAAACTCAATGCTTGGTAAAAATTGGAAGCTGAAAGTACTATTTGGCCTTCAACCTATATGAAGTCAATATGATGATAAACATATATTTTAAGTGGAATGCATTAAAATAAAAGGCAGAATATAGAGCTCTATTTATGCATCACAATGAACAGCCTGCAAAACAGGCTGTTTACCATTAAAGGTTTTCCCTACAATACTTGTGTTTATCTTCTCCCTGGGCAGTTGTACCACAAGGTAAGGAAGAAAGGCATCCATTTTATAGTACCTTTCATAAAATTAGGATGGCCCAAAAAGTGTTCCACTGGCTTTAAATGTAGCCACTGTTGCAATGCAGGAAATTTGGCAGTTTTATTATGATGACCAGTTGGTCTGTTTTAGTGGCACCAGTTCATAGATGAATACTGGCCCAGTCACAGGGACTGACTACCTTGATCTTCTTCAAAATGGAGAGAATTTAATGTCAACCTGAACTGAAGTTGGTAGGGCTTCAATTTTGATGTCTAAGACATATGCCCATCACCTTCTGGGAGGTGAGAGGGCTACTCATTGACCTATAATATTTATAATTTGTTCAAGTTTAGTCCATCCTTCTACTGACATTGATAATTCTGAAATGTATTGTGAACTATAATGGATACCTGTTTTCTCCTGGCCGGTGGACTCTCGCAGAGCTTTGATACAGCCATTGTGCACCATCTCTCCTAACCGCCTGAGATCAACCTCTGACTTATCTACCAGTTCAGCATCGCGTGCAATTGCTTCTAACCTGAAATGAAAGATCCATCAGGTTACAATGCATTTTTCTAATTATAGTTTTGTAACTGATAAAAGTAATGGAAAAAAACAAATTCAGGATAAGTTGCTCCACTTGTACACAAACTGCATTTGCATGAAGCATACCTTTCCAGAGGTCCGCCAAACTTCTTGTAGCTCTTGATAAATCTAATAAACACAAAATAGCATTGACACATTCAGCCAGATCATATACAACTTCGAATGGGCATAATCACGTATTTCTCACTATTTTCAGATGTGGTTAACTGTGTAGCTTCAACCCTACACTAATTTCAAACTCAAGTCAACTGGAGTTTAATTTTTATTTGGCCAAAAAACACTGAAGTTTAGAATGTATGCATTAAAGTAAAATGGGAATGTTAGCCAAAACAGGGGAAATTAGACAGAGTATTAGATCCACATACAAGGCATAGAAATTGGCCAAAAAGAAACAATATACCTGAGGAGTAGGAACAGTCTAGAATTCCGCAAAGCAGGACAAAGGGATTGATTAAAAAAGAGAAAATAGAGTATGAGAGTAAGCCTTCAGAGAAAATTAAAACTGACAGTAAAACTTTTTATCAACATGTGAAGGGAAAATATTGAAGACCACGAGGATTTATCACGGGTAAAAAAAATTGGCTGACCAATCAACCACGTATTTTAGCTCTACCTTGATAAATTAGGACATAAATAACATACGAGAAATGTTGGGGAACACAGGGTTTAACGAGGTGGTAGTACTGAAGGAAATCAGTAATACAAGAAAAAATGACCCTAAAAATAGCAGATACATTGCTGGCCATCTTCTAAGATTCTACGGACTGTAGAACAGTTCTACAAATTACAGGGGAATGAATGTAACCCCTCTATTTAAGAAAGTAGGCAATGATAATTGACACTTACACACCAGTCACCCTGATGCTGATATTGGGGAAAATACGAGAGTTCATTACAAAAGAATAATAACTAAGCATTTGGAAAACAGCAGCAGAGCGGACACAGTTAACATGGATTTACAAAAGGAAAAACATGCTTCCTGAAATCACTCAGGGAATATATGGGAATTCTTCAGGAATGTAACTAATACAATTGAAGAAGGGAAGCCAGTGAATGTAGTTTACTTGGAATTTCAGATTGATGTGTACAAAGTTCCATGTAAGAGATTAATGTCTAAAACTGAAACAGATGGCTGGCAGATAGGAAACCAAGAGTTGGAATAAATGGATCTTTATCCAAATGGTAGGCAGTGGATAGTGGGATGCTGCAAAAAAATCAGGGGTTGGATCGCAGCTATTCACAATGTCTGTTAATGATTTGGATGAGTGAATTAAATGCAATATCTCCAAATTTGAACATGCCACAAAGGGTATAAGAGGGTGCGAAGGTAAGCAGTGAGGGGAATGCAGAAATGCTTCAGTGTTATTTGGACAAGCTAAATGAACAAATTAATGGCAGATGCAGTGTAATGTGGACAAATATAGTATCAAAATCAGAAAGGCAGATCTTCTGAATGGCTATAAATTGAGAGAGGGGAATGCGAGAGAAGACCCAGATGCCCTTGCACACTAGTTGCCAAGGATAAGCATACAGTGAACAGGTGATCTAGAAGGCAAATGGTATGTTGTGCTTCAAATAAGAGCAGGGATGCCTTGTAGCAATTATACAGGATCTTGGCGAGACCATACCTGAAATATTACGTGCAGTTTTGGTCTCCCTATCTGAGGGCAAATACTCTTGCTGTAGGGGAAGTGCAATGAAGGTTTACCAGACTTGATGTATGAGGAGAAATTAAATCATGTGGGAATTTTTGCTGGAGTTTAGTAGAATAAGTGGGGATCTCATAAAAACCTGTAAAATTCTAAGAGCACTACATAGGGTAAATGGAGAAAGCAGGGAAGTCCAGACTCAGAAGTCAGTCTAACGATGCAGGATAAACCATTTAGGACCAAGATGAGGAGGAATTTCTTCACCCAGAATGATGAACCTGTGAAAATTGTTACCATAGAAAGCAGTTGAAGCTGAAACATTACACGATTTGGAGAAGGATAGAGAAAGTACATATTTCCACTAAACTTGAAACTAATATTTAACAAAATAAGCTTTAAAGAGGAGATAAAAGCAATTAGCGTAATATAATGAAAAAGAATGAGTTCCATTAAATTTGTACCATTTAGAACATACCTTCGAATTTCAGCATCACTAAAACCTTTAATATTTTCACGCGGAATTGTTCGCGGTCTCCCACGTTTTTTCGGACGTTTCCCTTCAGAAACGGAGTCACTATCTGATTCTGAAGAACGTCTTCTTCTTCGCCTCCCTTCACTGCCATTAAAGCTAATCTAAAGCATAGAGTGAAACATGAGCAAAACACTAATCTGACATTCCGTCTCGCCACAGGCAAAGCACTTTATTAGGAGCTGAATAAACTACAAACTATATTACTGAAATCAGTTAAGAAACTCAAACTACATTCTTCACCCACTCCAATTCCTCACCGATGGATCAGTAAGCTTCAGGAAGGAGAAATTACATCGAGTGAGACAGCCCGAGTACGTATTTTGGGGAATTTGGGGGCAGCGTGGGAATTCAGTGCAGAGGGGTAGAGGTGCTTTTTGCTTTTTATTTTGGCCCATAGCTTGTAAGGGTTTTGTCTTGGGGAAACAGGATAAATTGCAGGTCAGGATCAGGGACTCAGCACAAAAGAGTGGCATCACAGATAAACTAGAAGTTCACTGGTAGGTAATAGCATCTAATTTGACAATTATAGGTTGCTTTCAGATTCATAGTAAATAAGGGAAATACTTACAGGCTAGCAAGTAAAAGAGTAAAAAGTGAGGTCTGCAGATGCTGGAGATCAGAGCTGAAAATGTGTTGCTGGTTAAAGCACAGCAGGTTAGGCAGCATCCAAGGAACAGGAAATTCGACGTTTTGGGCCAGAGCCCTTCATCAGCCCTTCCTGATGAAGGGCTCTGGCCCGAAACGTCGAATTTCCTGTTCCTTGGATGCTGCCTAACCTGCTGTGCTTTAACCAGCAACACATTTTTAGCAAGTAAAAGACCAGTACGAAATTTTTACAAATCAAAATAAGAACTAAGTTATTAAAATAGAGTTGCCAGGCAGGTAATGTATTATGACGGTATGATGTGGGAACTGGTGGACCCTAGTGTTGTTCAACAGTGAAAAACTTAGTTGCTTGACTAACTCCGGCTCAGAATTGGTAAGCTGGAGCCTGAGTTTTGAATGTTATGATACATCAGGGAAAAGGAGAGTTACAGAAGGCAAAGTTAAAAATCACAACACCAGGTTACAGGCCAACAAGTTTATTTGGAAGCACTAGCTTTTGGCACGCAGCTTCTTCGTTAGGTCACGCTCCTTATATAAACTACATCAAATTCAGGTGATCAGGGACAAGAGGATATAATGATGAGCGAGGCAGGTGGAGGGATCCAGGAGATAGTGCTGAAGGAGTCTCAACCCTTGAACTTGTCTAACAGGATGGAGATTCTTGCTCCTTGAGCAGATGAAAGTGGAGACTGTAGTGAAGTTGAGCAAACGAACCAAAGTACTGTGGCACAGGGAACCATTCAAGAGAAATGTAGTTGTAATCAGAGAAGGACAGACATTGATCTGTATGGCCAGGATCAAGAGTCCTGAAGGCTGTGTTGCCTGCCGAGTGCCCAGGTTCAGGATCTCTCATCTAGGTTGCAGAGGAAATTGGAATGAGGGGAAAAGGTGCAGCTCTCAATGTCCACGTAGGCACCAATGATATAGGTAGAAAAGGGAAAGAGGTTCTACTGAGGGAATATGAGCAACTAGGGGCTATATTAAAAATCAGACCCAAAAAGGTAATAATCTCTGGATTACAACCTAAGCCATGAGTAAATTGGTACAGGATCAACAAGCTTAAAGTAGTAAACACATGGCTCAAAGATTGGTCTGGGAGAAATTTATTGGACCTTGGCAGCAGGACCGAGGAAGGAGGGAGCTGTTCCAAAGCGATGTGCTCCACTCGAGTCACACTGGGACAAGAGTCCTGGTGAATGTGATAACTAGGATTTGACTGGGCTTTACACAAAATAGTGAGTGGGGATAGAGGAGAAGGGGGAGGTGGGTTCAGCTGAGTAAAATTGGAAGCTAAAGCTGGGGAGGGGGCTTAGAAAAGGTTATTAAGGTTTTCAGAACCAGTAACACGACAGAGGTTATGGCAACTTTCAGGAATCTAATATTAGACACAGCAGATGAAGAGACACCATTGAGAAGGAGACAGTCAATACAGTCCCAAGGGTGTTGCAATTAAATGCGTGCAGTATAAGACACAAGGTACGTGAGCCCGTAATTCAGACGGAAATCGGCAGCTATGAGATTGTAGGCATCGATGCAAGGGGATGGGGCTCGGAAGAATTATGCATGGATCCCATTGAAAGGATAGGCAGGTGGTAGGGGGAAGGGAGGGTGCAGGGTTGCCTTATTTGTAAGACATGAAATAAAACTAAGTTGATAGCAAGAATAATGAAAGGTTAGGATAGAGTGGACATGGAGAAGATGTTTCCAGGAGGCTAGGGCAGACTAGGGTATACAGTCTCAGGGTGAAGGGAAGATCCTTTTGAACTGAGATGAGGAGGAATTTCTTCAGCCAAAATGTGGTTAATCTGTGGAACTCATTTGACATTGAAAGCTGTGGAAGCCAAGTCACTGCGTTTATTTAAGACACATTGATAGGTTCTTCATTAGTAAAGGGGATCTACACCACAGAGGGAGAAGGCAGGAGAACAGGGTTGAGAAACATATCAGCCATGATCAACTTGTGGAATGTACTTGATATGTCAAATGGCCAAATTCTGCTCTTATATCTTATAATTCTGAAAACAGGCTACTATTCAACTTTTCATGTAAGTCAAATGGAACATTATGAAGAATTTGACATTGCCAGTTGTTGCATTCCTAGCAGCAAGATCAGAGTGAAAGAAAATGCAAACTGTAGTACATCCTTCAGGTGAGATTGATCAGCCAGAAGTGATGGTCCCACATGGGTGTGAATGTATAGACAGGCAGAGGGATCCTGAAAGGAAAATTTGGAGAGTCTGTAAGAAAATTAAAAAGCTGGACCTCAAGATCAGTAATCTCACGATTATTTCCAGTGCCACATACTAATGAGTTTAAAAATGAGAGGACCAATCATTTGAATGCATGGCTGGAGAATGTGTGTTAGAGGAAGGGAGCCATATGTCTGAGGCACAGGCGCCAGTTCTGGATGAGTACAACCTAGATAAGGAGAAAAGGTTATACCTTAACCGGACTGGGACTGATAGCCATACAGCTAAATGTGCTAGTGCAGTCGGGGTTAGTTTAAACCAGCTTGCTAGGGGATGGCAGCTTGAGGGGTAACCCAAATGGGGGCCGGAGCTGGAAGCAGAAAAACTGAGAGAGAGATTAGAAGAGAAGAGACACAAAGCTGAGCATGCCTTGAATGCGGAATTATGCCAAAAAGATAAAGTTAAGGGCAGTCTACCTGAATGCACGCAGCATTCACCATAAGGTTAATGATCAATAGATACAAATAAAGATACATAGGTATGACCTAACTGCCATTACAGAAGCATGGGTGCATGGTGATTGGAACTGGGTTTGAACATTCAAGCACACTTAACATTTAGGAAGAACAAACAAAAATGAACAGGAAGTGAAATTATGCAGAAGTCATGATCAATAAATTATTCAAGGATTGATCTCCGAGCAGGAAGACAATGTGTGAAATCTGTTTGGGTACAGGTAAGAAACACAAAGGGACAGAGACATTAGATGAAGTGACCAAGAGTCCTCCAAATAGCAATGCAGTGTGGGGAAAGGCAGAAGTCAGGAGGTGAGAGAAGCTTGCAGTATGTAAAACACAGTAATCATGTGGACCAAATATAATCTTTCCAAATTTGTAGATGATACAAAGCTGAGCAGTCATGTGTGTGGATGAATATGTAAAATATTTTCAGGAGGATCTGGACAGGCATAGTGATTGGGAAGAACTTTGCAGATGGAATGTAATGTGGAAAAAAATAAGATTATCCACTTTGATAGGAAGAACAGACATGCAAAGAATTTTTTAAACACTGAGTTTAAAGTGCAGAGAGACTTGGGTGCCCTGATCAATAAATTGCTGAAGGTTAATTTGGACATTCAGCAAACTATTAGGAAGGAAGATTAATGGCATGTTATATTTTGTTACAAGAGGCTGAGAGTTCAGGAGTAGTGAAGTTTTGCTTCAATTGTATAAAAGCTTGGTTAAACTATACCTAGAGTATTATGTGAAATTATGGCTTCCTCAACTCAGGAAAGATACTATTGCCACAGAGGAAGTGCAATGAAGGTTCACCAGACTTGCTCCCAGGATGGCAGAACTGTTCTATGAAGAGACATTGGGCAAATTGGATCTATATTCTCTAAACTTCAGAAGAATAAGAAGCGATGTCATTGAAAATTTAATAATACTTAAAGGGATAGACAGGGTAAATGAGGAGTCTAGAACCAGGAAGTACAATTGAAAAATAAGAGGGATACCATTTAGAACTCAGGAGGAATTTTTGCCCCCCTCGAAAGGTGGTGAAACTTGAGAACTCTTTATCCCATAGGATTCCGGAAGCTCAGTCTTTGACTAACTTTAAAGTCAATGTTGATAGACTTTTGATTAGAAATGGCATAAATGATTTGATAAACAGAATGCCTTGTGCCTGTTTTTATGTTCTTACGTGTTACAATACAAATTTTAGCCAGGGGATGGCAGCAGTGCACTTTCACGGTACAGTTAAGTTTCAGCTTGCAGCGTTTAATGTAGTGAAAACCTTTCTGTTATAAACCAAAACAAAGTCCTAACACAGACCTGTACGAATACCCAATTTGATTCCATTCTGGAGGATCAGAATGTCCTATCTGCTGTCCTGCTGTCTCTACCTCCGTCACTTCTCACAGTGCAGTCTCCTCAACACATTGGAGATGAATTGCCGATTACCAGCCACCAATCATGACACCAGCCTATCAATTCTTTGCTACTTTTAATTTTCCAGCCCTTTCCAACTGTTCCAGTCAAGCTCAAGGAAAAGTTTCAAGTATACAATTATTGGTTACTTCTTTCTGGCTTTAACTCTGAATCTAACAATTGCAGATCTTAACAAGATAATGTGCACCAGAATCACAAAGTGGAAATCTCACAACTACTGCTGCCAGTTTCCCAGTCTTCCAGAGCTCTCTCCTCTTCCTGAGATTTCCCACACTTTGCCCTGAGCCCTTTGTACTTTAACATTTACCTGTTTGGCACAGTTACGCATTCGAGGAAGCAAGTAGATCTCTTCAAGTTCTTTCTGTCGTTCTTCCTCTTCCATTCTTCTCCGTTGTGCTTCTGGAATAATGTCATCCCAGTCCTTGATATTACGCTGAGGCTCAAGGTCATCGTCCATCGTGGAAAAGTTTGCCACCTAATGGGAAAGAGGAGGAAGTTCCAGGATGATTTTTACAGTATCACATGGAATAAATGTTGTTGGGCTTAATTTATAAACTGAAAACTAAACTAGAAAAAGAATGGTTAAAATTATGAATAAAATTCAGCAGTAAATTTTTTGCAATTAACCATCATCGTATGTAACAAGAGGCATACTTGAAGCTCAAACCTCTTTCAGCATTGGCAAATGTACCACTAAACTGACATCTAATTCTTCTGTTGGTGACTATAGGATGAAAGCCGAGCTGGGATCCAGAGCTACCCACTCTCCTTTCGTTATATAAATAGGAGGTTTGAGTAGGTAGGTGGTTAAATCGCTTACACTACAAACAGACAATTTAAACTATTACACACTGCTTTCTTGCTGTAACCTTTACAAATTATGAGCTAAGCTTTTGGATATAGCAGGCTGGTTGATGCAGGACACCAACAATTGGGCATGATTACCTAGAAAACAAGAAGCAACTTCACAAACACTTTAGGGAAGGAAATTTGCCACCTTTATCTGGTCTGACCTGCAGGCATTTCCAGACTCTCAGATATGTAGCTGACTCATAATTGCCTTCTGAAATGGAGAAGCAAGCTAATCAGTTCAAGGGCAATTAGGAATGGACAACAAATGACTGCACTGTTAGAGGTACCCACCTCTCTTAAAAGACTAAAATAGAATACCGCAGGCAATGTTTCCCGAATTCACGGCACTGCACTTCTGGATCCACAAAAAATAAAACATTCAACTAACCTTCCATATCCTTTCAGATTACAGACTTACTATTGTACTTGAAGAAACCAGATACTTAATTCTCATACATGCAGTTATCTGGTGAACCCTATTGTTTCTAAATAGGTGGACAATATGAAGAGAAAGAGGATAGTAAAAAGATAAGCAAGAGTGAGATCAACTGGAGAGCACATTGAGAGAACTTCTGACTGTGCCAAGGTCCTAAATGGCTGATTTTAAAATTTGTGAATAGGTAACAGTTAGTCTTACATATGACATACTGCACTTAAAAAAAAAATCAATGTTAAGAGCTCGCAATGTTTAGAATGGCAGTAACAAATTAAACTAACCAGTTTACCCTAACGTGAATGTACATTTTTATGTGTGTGTTGTTAGGACAGCAATATCAATACTACACAGGGGCAGGATCTCAAGGGTAGCGATTCAAAAACTGACTATTTCTGTAAAGAACATCTTGACCATTTTTTTCCCCAGAAATAACTTTCACTTAGTCTGCTGACAGACTAGTGTCATGGCAAACTGTATTCTAGCATTGGGGCCTTTAATCTATGCAAGCTATTGTAATCATTAAAAAGGCTGACTGCCAAAGGCAGTGTATGAGTTAATGTTAAGAAAATTACAGCCTCCCAAACTAAAAACTGGCAAAATCCCGAAACCTTCTTCCATTCCTCACATAACGACATTTATGACAACTCTTCCTCATTTTTATTAAAGCTTTACTTCAAATGTAAGTTACATCTCACATACCCTTGGAATTTCAAGGCTCATTCTGAAACATACCAAAAATTTGAGTGCTTACAATCTTGGTCCCAGACCCAGCATTGTAGCTGCCCGAAGATTCAGATACTGTTTGACTTGGCCTTCAAACTAGAACAACTGCAATTCTTGCTTTACTTTCAGACTGGTGATACCATTAGTCTAATTAACAAGTTAACAATAGCCTAGAAACACAGGTTCTTGTTAAATCTCCGGGTATTGTATGCAGGTTAGCAGATCCAAGTGAATGCAACACTGAATACTTTCTGGTACCTTGAATTGGGATAGCAGCTCTTCTCCCACAGTGGTAGGCCCAGGTTCATTCTCACGAGTTTCAGCACGACAAAGGATTTCATCAATATCCATTTCCTACAAATACATTTTACCTTTTTAAATATAACTGTATTGTTAATAATGTATTCATCTGATTTCCAAAATTATTACAGTGAGCTTTTAAACTGTGTTAAAACATTTCAAACCCGTTTTCCTCTTGTGCCTTTACAGCAACATTAAGGAGCAAATACTCGGCAAGAATAGCATAAAGATGTTTTAAACAAAAACAGAAACTACTGGAAAGACTCAGAAATCTTGCAGCATCTGTAAAGAGAAATCAGAATTAATGTTTTGGGTTCAGTGACCCTTCCTCAGAAGGATGTTTTAAATTGGATTTGAAGTTTGGCAAGAAAGCTAGACTTTGTCTTGTAAAATCTAAAATAACTCATATTTTTACTTAACTTCAATCTCCAAAAGCTGTTGCTTAGTTTGAAATGTACAGGCCTACAGTTTCTTCCATTTTGGCATCACTTTTTGAGTTGTAGTCAGGTGGGACATTTTCCCTGGACTACTGCTCTCAAGCGGTATGCATTGCATGTGGAGAAAGATAGGTAAGGAAGATGGAATGAATGAATGCCACTCAGAGTTTCTGGAAGATGAGTTGGGAGAGAGGGTACAAAGGTCTGGGGTGCAGGAGAGGATGAGCTCTGTCTGTAATACCAGTCAAGGAACTCATTAATGCTGTGGGCTGACACTCCAGCTGATTTACTTGCCAGATTTGTTGGTCTTATGCCTGTGACGAAAGCTCTGCAGTAAATCAATGCAAAAGCAACGATACATATAGCACACCCAATCCAATCCTCCAAGCTTCTGGCTATCTGACCCCACGGTCAGGAGGATAAAGCCAGCAACTGGAACTTTAAATTTCACATAAGAACTGTGGAAGCACACAGGTCAGGAGTTCAGCATCCTGCAGTGCATTAGCAAATTAAGGTCGAGTCAGAGAATCTGGGTCATAATGACTGCTTAACAGTGACTCTGTAAGAGTGCAACATAGGAAGAACCATAGAGAGGTTCCAGTTAAATTATTATTAGGAAAAAACCTAAGCCATGATATTTTGAGAGTCATCTTCAATGCTTAAGGATAACTGAAATGTTAGGAAACACCTTCTGAACACCTTATGACCTTAAGAAATCAGAGTCTACATTGATAAGATTAGTAACAAAACCTGAATAGATCAACTAAGATATTTGCAATACACTGAAATGAAAAATAGTAAACATATCAGACAGAAGGGAGGAGCATTTCCAGCAATTTGTTTAAAAACATTTAATCTCAGAGGAATATTATGAGCGTATAAAAGGTCACTCCTTGTTGTTTAGTTACCTGTGGTTCTTGTTCCTCTCCTTCGGGTTCTTTAAAAAGTTCCTCAGCTCCAAACTTCAGGATAGCTGCCAGCTCTTCTTTATTAAAAGGTGTAGAACTGAAATTAGAAGCGATAAACCGAATAATATTGGGAATTCTTGCCCAGATCCCACAAAAAGCACTCTCGATAGATTTAGGAATGAACTGAAATTCTGGTGCAGTCTACAACACTAACTTCCACAGCTGAGTCCCATTCAGACAAGAATCCTTCTCAGTTTTCTGCTGAATTTATAAAGATGAAAGCGGATTCAAATTTCTGATTAGCCATTTACAGTGGAGATTTTCTTATTGTATTTGTCCTTTGGACATGGGAATTATTGACAAGATCAGCATTCATCGTTCAACTGCATTTGAAAAGGAAATTGTGAGCTGCCTTCTTGAACTGTCACACAACTAATTCCTGGGAAAGGAATTCCAGGATTTTGAGCAAATGAGTGAAAAAAAGGCATCATAGCTTCCAGTCAGGAGGATGTGTAGCTTGGAGGGATACTTGCAGGTGATAGTATTGCCATGTTATGCTGCTCTTATCCTTCTGCATATTAAATGTCCCAGGTGGGCTAAATGGTAGGGATTCTGCAATTCCTAGGGGACTTTGGCAAGTTAATGCAACACAACTTGAAAGTGGTACACACTGCTGGTCTCTTTGGGCCGGTGGGGATGATGGTGGATAGGATGCCAATCAAGTGGACTGTTCTCTTTACAACAGAGGGGCAGAGATTTGATAGGTGTGTACAAGATTATGACAGATTTAGATTGGGTTGGCAATGAAATTCTGTTTCTGATACCTGACAGCACAAGAACATGGGACAAACGTTCAATGATTAAGTAATAAATTTGAGAACGAGGAGAGGAAGAACTGCATTTCTGCATCCACAATGTAAGTTACTCCTACTAATGCTGTCACAGTCAGATACATTAAGTAGATTTGCAAGGATAAAATCAAGTAGGTTTCTTTCCACCATTGTTTATTCTCTTCCCAGCCACCACCAATTTACTTATCAGGCCTTGGCCAGCCTGGTTAATACTGCATGCTGAAGTTGCCATGCACAGGACATTATTTACTCTTGATACTCTAAATGTTATTCCAAATGATATCCAATGTGGAGAAGCACTAATACATCAGCTGAGTAACTGCAGTTAGTAATTAGCAAGCTTGTCCATACTTGATTTGTTGCTTTGAAACTTTTGCGACTGAATATATATTATTTCCATTTGAACATTTCAAATTTCAAGAATTGCTGATATTGTTTTCCAACCTAAATTAGTGACAAAGTCAGCAGACAGGTACAACTTTCAACAGCTGACGCGGAATTACATCTTCATTTACACGTGCTGAAGGAGAGGAAGCTTCAAACAAGATTCCTGATGTTGCTCATCAGTTGTGGGAAAGTGACAAAGTGACCTTATCCCATGCTGACCTGACTGATAGGCTATAGGAGAGCAGCAATTCCAGAAGAATTCAAGCGTCAACCAGCAACAGAGCAGCATTAAAGCCAAACACATTCCTGTCGACATATAAGCACCTCAGAGTCAGACAGCGTAATAACTGGTTTCCTTTGCTAAGGTGCACTTGTGAGCCAGTTGGGTTTTATGACAATCTGGCAGTCACATGGCTGCTATTGCTGATACAAAGCTGCTTTATTCTAACTTATTCCATTATTTGAATTTCAAGTCCCCAACAATTGTGCTGGGATACAAATTCATGTCTCAATTATCACCCCAATAACATGATAAAATCATGTTATATTAATAATAAGTTATGCTTGTAGTGATTTGTAATATATTTCAAAGAAAATATAATTCTGCAGAATTGTATTGAATTATCACAAAAGTTAATTGATGTTTGGTCAGAACTCATTTTACTATCCGTGCTACAGTGACAGGGAAGCATTGTAGAATCAAATGTGTTAAAATCACTGGGTTTTGTTTTTATTAGTGTATTATAATAGTAGCTGCAGTTTCAGACACCAGCTTGGAATGCATTTTACTTTTGTATGGTACTGCTAAGTCATAAAATTGCTCTCAACATTGCCTCCCAGAGAGAGTCATAAAGCTTGACTATAATTTTATGTACTTGAAAGATTTTTATAAAGGTTAGATGCTTCCCATAGTCCAGTTGGTACAGTACAAAGATTTTACACACCCATTAGTGCTCTCTGAAATCCTAGTGACAATGTTGAGACTGTCATCAGCAGCTTTGAAATGTAATCCATTTAACAGATGCTCTATAGCGTTCTGAGTTGGTTAAACTTTAAAGGGAAACTTTAAATAGAATATTAAATTTTCAAACAAGGATCTTTGAAACCTAGGTTTTCTTTGTTAAGGTGTGAAAAAATAAGCAGTGCTGGAGTAGCCTGCAGTTTGGCAATTATCTTCCTGTGCTACCATGCTTGAGAGCAGGCTTTCCACACACTGTTATTTTCTTGACCAGAGAGAGAAATCTAAATATTAGATAATTAATAATGTGAAACAAGGAAATGGGAGAGACTCTGAACAATTATTTTGTACACGTCCTTAGAGTAGAAGACAATGGAAACATCACAAGAATAGTAGAAAATCAAAAGGCAAAAATGAGGAGGAGAGAGAGAAAAACTAATGCAACCAAAGGCTGACAAGTCACTAGACTGGATGGCCTGCATCCTAGGAATGATTATGGAAATACTGATGCATTGATTGTAATCTTGCAAAGGTTCCTAGACTCACAAAAGGTCCCAGCAGAATGGAAAATCGCAAACGTAATGCTCCCATCCAAAGCAGGAGATACAAAACAGGAAATTATAGGCCAGCTAACATAACATCTTGCCTTTGAGAAAATGCTGGATGCTCAACAGACCAATTTTGATGTATGAGGAAAGTGCAGGTCAACTGGGCCTGTATGCACTGGAGTTTAGAAAAATGGAAGGGGACCTCGTTTAAATGTACAAAACTCTGGCAGGGCTGGACAAAACAAATGCAGTGATGCTGCTGCTGCTCAGAGTGGGGCTGGAGGGGGTGTCTTGAAGGGGTCATCGTCTCATGATATGCAATAGGCCATTTCCCACAGAGATGAGGAAAAATGTATTGACTCAGAGGGTGGTGAGCCTGTGGAATTCCCTATCATAGGAAGATATGGAGGCAAAATCGTTAAATACATTAAGAAAAAGAAAATAGATTGGCAGAGTTTAAAGGAGTCAAGGGTAAGGGAACAGTGGGAGTCTGGTGGTGAGATAGAGGATCAGCTATGATCGTTTTGAGTGACAGAGATGGCTCAATAGACATAATGGCCTCACCTCCTATTTTCTACATTTCCATATATATCACTGCTCCTCATCAACACAAAACTCCCTTCCTAACAGCACAGTAGAAGCACTTTCACCATATAAACAGTGGTGATTCAAGATAATAGCTCACACCCATCTAGTCAGATGCTTTGAGGGCCAAGCAATAAATGCGGAGTTTGTCAGTAACATTCACAATCCATCAAGCAACAAATGATAACTGTCTTCTTACGGGCTGCTACATATAGAATTCTAAAGGGGCTTGACAGGGTTAATGCTGAAAGTATGTTTCCCCACATAGGACAGCCTAGGATGCCCTTAAAATGGTGGTGAGTTGCCTTTGTGAACTGCTGCAGTACCTAATGCCTCCATCTGTTTCTTGTTATCATGTAAAGTAAACTGAATTGGCTGAAGACTGGTATCTGTTTTACTGGGAACCACTGCAGGAGACCAAGACAGATCATCCACTCAGCGTTAACAGCTAAAGATTATTGTGGAGAAAGTGAGGAGTGCAGATGCTAGAGAAATGAGTCGAGTATGTGGTGCTGGAAAAGCACAGCGGGTCAGGCAGCATCCGAGAAGCAGGAAAATCGATTCTCCTGCTCCTCAGATGTTGCCTGACCTGCTGTGCTTTTCTGGCACCACACTCTCAATTAAAGATTATTGTGAACGTTTCAGCCTTATTGTTTGCACAGACATGCTCGGCTCTTCCATCATTGAGGATGGGCTATTTGTGAAGCCTCCAGTAATTTGTTAAACTGCACACCAGCATTCATAGAACAATATAGCACAGAACAGGCCATTCGGCCCTCGATGTTGCACTGACATTTGAACTAATCTAAGCCCATCCCCCTACACTATCCCATCGCCATCCATGTGCTTATTCAAGGATTGTTTAAATCTCACTAATGTGGCTGAGTTAACTACATTGGCAGGCAGGGCATTCCACACCCTTACTGCTCTCTGTAAAGAACCTGCCTCTGACATCCTTCTTATCACCCCTCAATATGTAAACTTTGCTCCCTCATACAAGCTGACATCATTCTAGGAAAAAAGATTTTCACTGTCTACCCTATCTAATCCTCTGATCATCTTATATGTCTCTATCAAATCCCCTCTAAGATTTCTTTCCAATGAGAACAGACCCAAGTCTCTCAGACTTTCCTCAGAAGATCTTCCATCCAAACCAGGCAACATCCTGGTAAATCTCCTCTGCACCTTTTCCAATATTTCCACATCCTTCCTATAATGGGGTGAGCAGAACTGTACACAATATACCAAGTGAGGACGCACTAGCGTTTTGTACAGTTGCATCGTGACATTACGGCTCCCGAACTCAATCCCTCTACCAATAAATACCATATGCCTTCTTAACAGCACTATCAACCTGGGTGGCAACTTTCAGGGATCGATGTACATGGTCTCCAAGATCCCTTTGCACACCCACATTACCAAGAATCTTTCAACTGATCCAGTATTCTGTCTTCCTGTGATTCTTCCCAAAGTGAATCACCTCACATTTATCTGCATTGAACTCCATTTGTCACCTCTCAGCCCAATTCTGCAGTTTATCCAAGTCCCTCTGCAACATTCTTCCACACTGTCCACTATTCCACCGACTTTAGTGTCATCTACAAACTTACTAACCCATCCACCTATGCCTGCGTCCAAGTCATTTATAAAAATGACAAACAGCAGTGGTCCCATAAAGATCCTTGTGAAATACCACTAGTAACCAGACTCCAGGCTGAATATTTTCTATCAACCACCATGCGCTGTCTTCTTACAGAAAGCCAGTTTCTAATCAAAACTGTTAAATCACCCTTAATCCCGTGCCCCTGCATTTTCTCCAACAGCCTACCATGTGGAACATTATCAAAGGCCTTACTGAAGTTAAGTATGGCTGGATGTGGTTGAGCTTGCTTCGCTCATGCTGTTCAACACACAAGTAGTCCTGTTTATTAACTTTACCAGGTTGATTTCATTTTTAGGAATGTGTAATACTGCTCGTGGCATGCCTGCCTGCACTTTTCACTGAACCAGGGTTGATTCATTGGTTCCACGGTAATGATTGACAGGGGGATATGTCAGGCCATGAGGTTTTAGATTGAGTTGGAGTATGATTCTTTTGTTTTTTGACTCACAATGCCTCACGAATGCCCAGTCTCAAGTTGCTAGATCTGTTCAAATCCTATTGCAATTAGCACTCTAATATTGCCACACAACACAACACAACACAACAGAGGGTATTATCAATGTGAAGGCAGGACTTCATCCCCAGAAAGACTGTATGGTGGACACTCTTGTGATACTGCTGTTGAGTCACAATTAACCCAGAGGATGCAAGGACGTCAAATGTCCTTCCCCAAGGAAAGCTTGATGGTTCTTATGACAATAGTTTTTTGATCATCATTTTTTTACTCCATCAATTAGCATGATGATAGAATCATTGAATTACTGCTCCAGTGACTTAGAGTCATAGAGACGTACAGCACAGAAACAGACCCATCGGTCCAACCTCTCCATGCCGACCAGACATCCCAACCCAATCTAGTCCCACCTGCCAGCACCCAGCCCATATTCCCTCCAAACCCTTCCTAT
Source organism: Hemiscyllium ocellatum (assembly GCF_020745735.1). Taxonomy (NCBI): domain Eukaryota; kingdom Metazoa; phylum Chordata; class Chondrichthyes; order Orectolobiformes; family Hemiscylliidae; genus Hemiscyllium; species Hemiscyllium ocellatum. The sequence continues at coordinate 58,887,191 of NC_083402.1, forward strand.
TCATATACCCATCAGACGCCTTTTAAATGTTGCAACTGTACCAGCCTCCATCACTTCCTCTGGCAGCTCATTCCATACACGCACCACCCTCTGTGTGAAAATGTTGCCCCTTAGGTCTCTTTTATATCGTTCCCTTCTCACCTTAAACCTACGTCCTCTAGATATGGACTCCCCCACCCCAGGGAAGAGACAGTCTATTTATCCTATCCATGCTCCTCGTGATTCTATAAACATCTATAAGGTCACCCCTCAGCCTCCGATGCTCCAGGGAAAACAGTTCCAGCCTGTTCAGCCTCTCCCTGTAGTTCAAATCCTCCAACCCTGGGAACATCTTTGTAAATCTTTTCTGAACCCGTTCAAGTTTCACAACATCTTTCCGATAGGAAGGAGACCAGAACTGCACGCAATATTCTAAAAGTGGCCTAACCAATGTCCTGTACAGTTGCAACATGACCTCGCAACTCCTGTACTTAGTACTCTGACCAATAAAGGAAAGCATACCAAACACCTTCTTCACTATCCTATTTGCCTGCGATTCTACTTTCAAGGAAACATGCACTTGCACTCCAAGGTCTCTTTGTTCAGCAAGACTCCCTAGGACCTTACCATTAAGTGTATAAGTCCTGCTAAGATTTGTGTTCCCAAAATGCAGCACCTCGCATTTATCTAAATTAAACTGCCATCTGCCATTTCTCAGCCCATTGGCCCATCTGATCAAGATTCCATTGAAATCTGAGGTAACCTTCTTCGCTGTCCACTGCACCTACAATTTTGGTGTCATCTGCAAACTTACTAACTGTACCTCTTCTGCTCGCATCCAAATTATTTCTATAAATGATGAAAAGTAGTGGACCCAGCACTGATCCTTGTGGCACTCCACTGATCACAGGCCTCCAGTCTGAAAAACAACCCTGCACCACCACCCTCTGTCTTCTACCTTTGAGCCAGTTCTGTATCCAAGTGGCTAGTTCTCCCTGTATTCCGTGAGATCTAACCTTGCTAACCAGTCTCCCATGGGGAACTTTGTCAAACACCATACTGAAGTCCATACAGGTCGTGTCTAATGCACTGCCCTTAGCAATCCTCTTTATTACTTCTTCACTTACCACACTGCCATGTAAGAATATAGAACAGTACAGCCCTTCGGCCTTGCTGTTGCGTCGACCTATCATACCAATCTGAAGCCCATCTACCCTACACTATTCCATGTACGTCCATATGCTTGTTCAATGACAACTTAAAATTACTTAAAGTTGACAAATCTACTACCGTTGCAAAGCATTCCTTACCCTTACTACTCTCTGAGTAAAGAAACTACTTCTGACATCTGTCCTATATCTATCACCCCTCAATTTAAAGCTATGCCCCCTCATGCTCGCCGTCACCATACTTGAAAAAAAGCTCTCCCTATCCACCCTATCTAACCCTCTGATTATCTTGTATGTCTTGATTAAGTCACCTCTCAACCTTCTTCTCTCTGACGAAAACAGCCTCAAGTCCCTCAGCCTTTCCTCGTAAGACCTTCCCTCCATACCAGGCAACATCCAAGTAAATCTCCTCTGCACCCTTTCCAAAGCTTCCACATCCTTCTTATAATGCGGTGACCAGAATATACATAATACTCCAAGTGTGGCCGCACCAGAGTTTTGTACAGCTGCAGCATAACCTCATGGTTCTGGAACTCGATCCCTCTATTAATAAAAGGCAAGCTACTCAGAGAAGACTAAATTTTCATTTGACATTACTTTCGGCTTCTGCGTGGTTTAAACATTTATGTTGTGTTAAACTCAAGTATTTATTTTCCAAAATCAAAAATAAAAATAATGAAAGGGTTTCTAAAATATTAGGAGAAGTAGGTTCAGGGCGACAGTACATATTATACATCAGTAACAAAGTTGAAAAGAATAAAAGCAACTTGAGTCAAGAAATATTACACACTACAATTGGGCTTCAAGAAATTGTCAGAATGGAAAATCCCTTCTTTTCTCAGGTGAACTGTTAAAGCAGAGGTATTAACAGCAAAGAATCAAAGGCAAGATACTCATGGAGTTGTCAAATAATAAATGACTTCTTTTAGCTAATTGTTCTTGGACTATAAATGATACTTCACAGGAAAATGTAGCTACCTACTTTGTAGGATTGGAGCCAGTATGTAGCACAGTTTTCCCTGTTGTATCCATTCGTTGTATAACAAGGTGATCCAGCACCATCTTTTTCTTTGCTCTTTCAATGATTTCTTCTTCTACTGTTCCCTTTGTAACTAGCCGATATATATTAACCTGAAAAGATGTATTATGTACATTATATCCTCACAGATTAATTTTAAAATCAAACTTTTATATTTACAAGGATGTTGGTGAGCAAGATTCTTTCAGGTATACCACTCAAGTCTCAGAAAATATTGCATCTTTGATAAAACTGCTCTGAACTTGGAGTAAGCCTTTTTAAAATTAGAGAAAGTGTAAAGTCAATCTTTGTGAAGAATGTTAAAAGTTAAAATTACATTCAGCATGGTTAAAAATTAAATTCTACTATAGTGTGACCAACAGAAAAGAAATTTAATTACCTGCTTTTTCTGACCAATTCTGTGAGCTCTTGCTTGTGCCTGTAAATCATTCTGTGGATTCCAGTCTGAATCGAAAATAACTACAGTATCTGCGGATGCCAGGTTTATACCCAACCCTCCTGCTCTGGTTGATAGCAGAAAGCAGAAATCCTGTGGTCAAAAGGAGACAAATCCCAAAAGCAGATTCTTCACAACAGCTCACAAACACAATTTCCCAGTAATAAAAAGGGAAAATGAATATTCATACATTTTCTTCTCCAGTTTGAACAATTGGTTAGACATTTGATTGTGCACTCTCTCAACATTTCAACAAATGTTTATATACAATGTGGAAATAACACGCAAATTGACAAATACTATTTCTGCAGAATTCTGCAATATTGAAACATAATTAAAGAATCAATTACGTTTACTTTAATAGTTCTTATGAACGTATCCAAATAAGCTCTCACCATCCATCTCTCAGATGTATGGAAGTTGTTGAATAGAACTGTCATTCCATAAAAAAGTAACATCAGCAACTTGCAAGTGATTTATCTGGGATTGTTTTATACAGACACAACAAGTACCCAATTCAATACCTGCTCTGACAAGACTGTTTATGAAAAGCGTGTGTTTGATTCTTGTGGGTTACAAAAATATCAAGTTAGTTCTGATTATTTCATTAAGCTTGATCAAATAGGTACAGGATGTGTGATAATCACTTGGAAGATGGTTAGGAAGGTCTCACTGAAGGAAGTTTCAGGATATTGGAATGACTGGGGTGCATGTATTTACTTTATATAGGAACAGAATATTCACATTTATAAACAATGTAAATTAGTGGTTAGGTCTCAGGTGTCAACTACAGTCCACTTCTGGTAATACACTTTGTTAAGATAATGCAGGGGAAATTTACTCGAATGATATCAAGAATGAAAGACTTCCGTTACATTGAAAGATTAGAAAAACTTGCAATGTTCTCAGCGTAGAAATGTTAAGGAGAGATTTAGCTGAGTGGTTTAATGGAATAGCTTGGAAAGACTTATCCAATTGAGATGGGCCAATGATGAAAAGTAACAAATTTAAGGTAACTAGGAAATAAATTAAAGGTATAAACAAAGAAATTTATTTACTGAAGCAATTTGAGGATTTTGAGTGCACTTTCCTGAAGAGAGTGGTGGCAGCAGATTCAATAAGCTTTTCAAATGGTACTGAATAAAACTGGAGGGAGAAAATTTGGTAATAGAGAAAGGGAAAGCAGGTAGAATTAATTAGATACCTCTCTCAAAGAGTTAGCACAGTCTTGATGGGCAAACCAACATTAAGATAGAATTCTTTCCTGCCTTATTTCTTCTGCCACTATATTAGAAGTGGATTTTTCAGTATCCTGCTATTTGCTAGAAACTGCCCTTTAAACAATTTGGATGGATCTTTGTGGAGGTATGTGGGATTGCTTTTACATGGAGAAAATGAGGACTGCAGATGCTGGAGATCAGTGTTAACAGTGTGGTGCTGGAAAAGCACAGCAGGTCAGGAAGCATCCCAGGATCAGGTGAATCGGCGTTTCGGCAATAAGCCCTTCATTAGGAACGAGGCTTGTGGGTAGGGGCTGAGAGATAAATGGGAGGGGGACGAGGTTGGGGGAGGTAGCTGGGAAAGCGACAGGTGGATGAAGGTGAGGGAGAAGGTGATAGGTCAGAGGGGGCCAGTGATGGACAGTCCAGAGAGCAGTACCGAGTTGGAGGCTTGGGACTGGGATCGTGTGAGGGGAGGGGAAATGAGGAAGCTTTTGAAATCCACATTTATCCCATGTGGTTGCAGGATCCCAAGGTGGAATATGAGGCATTCCTCCTCCAGGCGTCAGATGGTCATCGTTTGGCAGTGGAGGTGGTCAACAACTTCTCCTTCCAATCCTCCCACTTCCTCCAAACCAAAGGGGACCCGCATGGAACCCAGCTATGCCTGCCTGTTTGCCAGATATGTGCACCCCACCCCCCCACCGGTTCCTCTGCTTTATCAATGACTGTATTGGTGCTGCCTCGCGCTCCCACAAGGAGGTTGAACAGTTCATCAACTTCAACCAATACATCCACCCCAACCTCAAATTCACCTGGACCATCTCGGCAACCTCCCTCCCCTTCCTGGACCTCTCCATCACTGTCTCTGGTAACCAACTAACTACAGATATATACAAGCCCACCAACTCTCACAGCTACCTACTCTACAACTTTTCCCACCCTACCTCCTGTAAAAACGCCATCCCTTATTCCCAATTGCTCCGCCACATCTGTTCCCGGGATGACCAATTCCACTTCAAAATGTCCCAGATGGCCTCCTTCTTCTAAGATCGCCTTTTCCCTTCCCACGTGGTTGACAATGCCCTCCAGCGCATCTCCTCCACTTCACGCACCGCTGCCCTTGAACCCCACCCCTCCCAATGCAACAAGGACAGAACCCCCCCCCCAGTCCTCACCTTCCAGCCCACTAAACTCCACATGCATCAAATCATTCTCCGCCACCTCCAAACGGATCCCACCACCAGATATATATTTCCCTCCCCATCCCTATCAGCATTCACAAAAGACCATTCCCTCTGCGACCCCCTTGTCAGGTCCACACCCCCCACCAGCCTACACCCCACTCCTGTAGCTTTCTCTGCCACCGCAGGAAATGCAAAACCTGCACCCACATCACTCCCCTCACTTCCGTCCACATCCATTAGAAATTCACCTACACCTCTCCCAACGTCACCTACACCTCTCCCAACGTCACCTACTCTATCTATTGCACCCAATGTGTCTCCTCTACATCGGGGAGACAGGATGCCTTCTTGTGGATCGTTTCAGAGAACATCTTTGGGACACCCACACCCACCAACCATACCGCCCCGTGACTGAACACTTCAACACCCCCTCCCACTATGTCAAGGACATGTAGGTCCTGGGTCTCCTCCACACCAAACCCTAATCACTGACGCCTGGAGGAGGAACGTCTCATATCCGCCTTGGGACCCTGATCCTGTGTTTGCAATGTGGATTTCAACAGTTTCTTCATTTCCCCGCCTCCCACATTATCCCAGTCCCAAGCATCCAACTCAGCACCGCCCTCCGGACCCGTCCATCAGCGCCCCCGTGACCTATCCTCTTCTCCTTCACCTTCATCCATTTATCGCTTTCCTTTGAATAATTATTTCTTTCTGTTCACCATCGGTAGCGAATGGAGGATTAACTGAGTCATGGGTTTGCCTCTCAATAAAGTTGTGCAAGTCCAATTGTCTTGTAAAAAAAAAACTGCATTGATTCAATGTGTAACGTTTATCTCTCAAACAGCCTGGACATGATCATGTAATTCTCAACTGAACAAAATGGACAGACTCTTGCCCTGGGATTCAAGCACAGGCATTCTCTTTATTTCTTACTCAATGTTTACTTCTTACTATCCCATGCATTCTCTCTCTCACTCACTCTCTCACACACACACACACACATTATATCTTACATCTGATCCTTCTGCATTGAAATGGTCCAGTGCTTGCTTCCTTAACTCGCCCTTAATAGATCCATCTAGTCGCTGAGAGAGAAAAATAGTCACCATTACTGTGTGGCATACTATAGAAAATACAGAAAACACTTAAAATAACTATATCCTACAGATTTGTCTTTTGCTGATGGACACTTCCCTTTGTCTTTGTAGATCATTCAATTTAATCTGCTGCACAGAACATAAATTAAGGATGCAAAAGGATAACTGGCTCAAAGACTTACTAACTATTTCTCAAACTTGAAGTAAAACAAAGAACTGCAGATATTGGACATTTGAGGCAAATTAAAACAGAAATTGTTGAAGAAACTCAGGTCTGGAGACATTTTTCAGAAGAGTCACAGGACTTGAAACATTAACTCTGTTTTGTCTCTACGGAGTTTTGCTAGCCATAGCTGTTTTTGTTTATTTTGAATTCTCAAACTTAACTGGTTTCATATTGAAATAAAAATTTGATTGGACATGACACAGTCAATGTTACACAGAGCAATTTTTGATTAACTGAATGAACAGTAATAACTTATTACAACCAATTTGTACAATGGCTATGAAATAAGTCTGGATTTGAAGTTGGAAGTGAATATCATTTCATACCTTTAGAACACAAGTCAAAGAAACAGCAGCCTAGTGTTCATGAATGCAACAAGCTATAAAAATTCCCACTTTACTTCTAATCCCTAATTTTAGATCAAACATGTACTGGCAATCTCTCTGTCATTCTTATGTCAGAATAGAGACCGTACAATAGTCTGACCCTTTCAATTAACTTGACCATACTCTTGGTTTGTGATGGGAGATTCACATATTAAAACAGCAAAAATAACGTTTAAGAGAAAATTGGTGCTTAGAAATAAACTCTCAAACTCTTCACTTTGATTACCTAAAATAAAGTGGTGGAACTACAAGAAATCTGTAAAACACAAATAAATGGTCCGCATTTATTACAATGCACTTTAAAATGAGTTTTTGTCATTAACAACAGTGATCCTTAGGCAGAATAAAAACAGAATAAGGCTCAGAGAATTAAGTGATACGAGTTAAGATGCTCTGTATTTAATGGCCTCTCCAACTGGCTGGAAAACATTTCCTTTTCAAGTATTTATTCAATTCTCTTTTGAGTGTGATAAATTAAGCTGCTTCCATTGGATTTTCAGCCGTGCATTCCAGATCACCTTAACACTGCATAAAAATAAACTCTAATAGCCTCTCCAGTTCTTTATACATCTTTCCTTCAGTTACTGACCTTTACGGCAGTGCAAATAATTTCCTCCCAAAATTCTCAAACTTTACCTAACTTCCTTTCCTACACTTAAGGGAAACAACCTCAAGTTCACTAGTTGCTCCATATTACTGAAGTTCTTCATCCCTGAAACACTTCCAGTAAATCTGCTCTGCACCTTTCCAATGTATTCTCCAACATTGCAATACTTCACACCTATTTCAATGCTTATAAAGTACTTAGATCACTGCAATAGTAACTCAAGGTTAATTTGTTTTCCCTCTGTGCATTTCTTAGCTCAGAGCCCAGATGAGCTCAGGCACACTCTTTATGACCAATGCCACTAACAATCTGCTGCAATTCAAGACTGTCGGCAAACAGGAAATTTAAGAGTTTCAACATTCATACCAATAATACATTTGATAGATTCGGACAATAACACTTTTAAAATGCACTTCCAAACACGCTGCAACATTTAAGGTCGCTTTTTTGCCGCTGTATACATGGAAACTAAGGTACAGAACAATGGGACATCTGCTCGGCATTGGCGTATGGACCCCTTCCTGATAAAAGATAGCAAATTTTTAAAGTACTTCTCCCAAGAACTTAAAACTTTTTTAGAAATTAATACTGGTACGGCTAGCAATCCGTCAATGATGTGGGAGACCATCAAAGCTTATGCACGAGGTTTGATCATCTCCTATTCAGCGACCCAGAGGAAAATGAAGGGAGAGCAACAGTGTCTGCTCGAAGCTCGCCTAAAAGCAGCCGAAACAGCATACGCTGATAGACCTTCTATCACAAAATTGCAGAGGATTACAGCTCTTAGGACAGCTTTAAACACCGCGCTTACTCAAACGGCTAAAAGGGAAATATTATTTGCGAAACAAAGATTATATGAATATGGCGACAAGCCGGGTAGATACTTAGCATTTCTTGCAAAGAAAAAGAAAGCCCCTCAAACTATTCCGACCATCAAGGAAAGTACAGGTACCCTGACTCATGATCATAAAAAGATCAATGCGACCTTTAAAGAATTTTATTCTGAACTATATAGATCGCAGGATTGTGAAGATAGGATTAGGAGGATGCAGTCATTTTTATAAAATTTGACCTTCCCGGGCCTGACTCCGGAACAGGTGTCGGCCCTAAATACCCCTTTAACAGTCCAAGAAATACTTGAGGCAATTAGGCAACTTCAGAGCGGAAAAGCACCGGGCCCGGATGGTTTTCAAGCTGAATTCTATAAAGAATTTACAGGAATATTGGTTGACCCACTTATGGATATGTATAATTTTGCGCATAGTCAGGTCTGTCTCCCGCCCTCGCTGAAAGAAGCAAATATTTCTCTTATCCTCAAAAAAGGAAAAGACCCAGAAGATTGTGCATCTTACAGACCAATATCCTTACTAAATGTAGACTTTAAAATTCTCTCAAAAATGTTAGCACTAAGACTAGAAAGGGTACTGCCATATATTATAAAGGAGGACCAGACGGGATTTATTAAGGGCCGCAGATCATCCAATAATATCAGAAGGGTCTTGAATATGATCCAAGCCTGTCATCAGGGAAAGATACCAGGAGTAGTAATTTCATTGGATGCGGAAAAGGCATTTGATAGGGTTGAATGGTCATATTTATTTTACACATTGGAAAGGTTTGGCGTTGGACAGGTGTTTACCAAATGGGTTTCAACATTGTATAATGACCCCAAAGCAGCTGTTATTACTAATGGGTTAAGATCGGATGGCTTCAGTGTGGGTAGGGGCTGCCGTCAAGGATGTCCTCTCTCACCATTGTTGTTTACACTGATAATCGAACCATTAGCAGAAGCCATCCGGACTGATCCTAATATAACGGCCCCGAGGATTGGTACAGGTAAACACAAAATTACCCTCTATGCAGATGACGTTCTCTTATTCCTCAGTAATCCTTTAATGTCAGTGCCTCGTCTAATTCAAGTTATTAATACATTTAGTGCATTCTCAGGCTATAAAATTAATTTTTCAAAATCGGAAGCCATGCCAATGGGTGGTCTGGCTATGATACCCCACTTAATGGACGGATCCCCTTTTCCCTTCCGTTGGTCCCTGGAGGGCTTCTTATATTTAGGTATTTTTATCACGCCAGTATTTGATCAGCTGTATAGGGCTAATTTTGTACAATTAATGGAAAGGATAAGGCAGGACCTCCAGCGATGGAGAGACCTTCCGATTTCCTGGCTAGGGAGAATAGCATTAATTAAAATGAATGTTCTGCCCTGTCTCTTATATCCTATGAGAATGCTCCCGCTGATGCTGCCAAGGCTAGCCCTACGTAAATTATATGGCTGGTTGGGCTCCTTTATTTGGAACCACAGACGGCCCCTTATTAAGCTGAAGAAGCTACAGCTTCCACAGGCAAGGGGAGGACTGGACTTCCCAGACTTTAGGAAATATCAGTTAAGCTCCCTACTAAGTTACATAGCTGATTGGGTTTCATCTGATCCACAATTGTGGGCGGCACGGTGGCACAGTGGTTAGCACTGCTGCCTCACAGCGCCTGAGACCCGGGTTCAATTCCCGACTCAGGCGACTGACTGTGTGGAGTTTGCACGTTCTCCCCGTGTCAGCGTGGGTTTCCTCCGGGTGCTCCGGTTTCCTCCCACAGTCCAAAGATGTGCGGGTCAGGTGAATTGGCCATGCTAAATTGCCCATAGTGTTAGGTAAGGGGTAAATGTAGGGGTATGGGTGGGTTACGCTTCAGCGGGTCGGTGTGGACTTGTTGGGCCGAAGGGCCTGTTTCCACACTGTAAATCTAATCTAAAAAAAAAATCAATTTGGCTGGATATCGAAGCCTCCCAAGTAAAATACCCACTTATTAACCTTTTATTTTCAGATAAGAGGAAAATCATTACAGACCACTGTAAAAATCCCATAATATTAAACACAATTAAGGCCTGGAATATAATGCGGCAAAATGAGGGTAACTCACATAAAACATCCCCCCATGCACCAATAGTAGGCGCATGGGGATTCCAACCGGGGATTACAGATGCCACCTTTAAACTCTGGAGATCCAGGGGCATCTCATGCTTAGGGGACCTATTTAAAGATGGGATCCTGATGTCCTTTGAGCAGCTGCGTCTGAAATTCGGAATACCTAATGGGGATCTCTTTCGATACTTCCAAGTTCAAGATTATATACAGAGGAAGACTACATTAATAGATAGTCTTTATAAATCAGACAGAGAATGTAATGTCTTACGACCAGCGGGGGCATCCTCCGTTAGTACTATATACCATTTGCTACATGATGGAGTCTCAGGAGACATGGATGACCTGCTTAAAACATGGGAGCAGGACTTGGGGCTAGAAATCTCTGAGGATATGTGGAATGACATTTGGGAAAATGCTAGAAGAATTGCTATCTGTAACAGAACTCAGGCTATCCAACTAAAGATACTTCATAGGGCCCATATAGTTCCGGCTCGACTGGCAAAATTTAAGGCAGGAGCATCTCCAATGTGTCCCAAATGCAAAATAGAGGTGGGTACTCTTGTACATTGTCTGTGGACTTGTCAGAAAATCCGCAGATACTGGACTAAAGTGGCAGATACTGGACTAAAGTGGCAAATACCCTGACAGAAATTTTAGGAACGGAAATTAGGGTGGACCCTGTATCTCTCCTTTTGGGCTTTTCGAACCTCTCATCTCTGGATATGCATGGGAAGAGACTATTTTCTATTCTCTCTTTCTGTGCAAGGAAAAATATTTTGGTGAACTGGGTGGCGGAGGGCCCCCCTGGACTTTCAAATTGGCACAGATTAATTATGGAATATATCCCCCTTGACTTCCTCACAAATATGGTGCACCGAAAAACTGAATTATTTTATAAAATATGGCAGCCCTTTTTGAATTATATAAATGCAGATATTTCGGGCTATCCTAACAAGGGCTTTTATTTAGTGAAGATTTCAGACCGGGCTGCTCCGGGGCCCCTTGGGAGAGGAATCCTGCGCGAATACGGGTTTTATTATATTTGATGTTTATACATTCCGAGCATGTAAGAGACTTAGGTATACACTCTGGTTAGTTATAGGTTAGATTAGTAGAAAGTTGAGTTTTTTTTTCTTTCTTTTTTTTTCTTTTTTTGTTTTCTTTCTTTCTCTTTTCTTTGTTAAATTATGACTATTGTATATATGATTTAATTGTACATCAATGTTTGTATTTGAGAGTTTTGTTTATTTTTGTAAATTTGCAAAAATGTTAAATTTCAATAAAAATATCTGCAAAAAAAAAGTCGCTTTTTTTATTTGCTAATAATTCCCCTCTTTGGAAATCCTTTTTTGATTCTGCACTTGCACCTATATCACTAATACCACACCTAGCCCCAAGCAGGAACTTATCAGTTGATTTTTCTCTAGTTCTGATCTACTACTGTTGATACAAAATCCCACGTGTCTGAAGAGGAGTAGCATGCATGATCAAATGTACTGTCATCAACATTCATGTGTGAACGTTTCCAAGCAGTTTATAAATCCAGAGTGGGAATACTGACCTGGAAACAAAACTGTCGGCATTTCAAATATTCTGCTAAAATATCCAGCATCCGAACCATTTGGGAGAAGATAAGAACTCTGTGGCCTCGTTCCTTTAGTCGACAAAGCAACTTGTCCAACAGTATCAGCTTCCCGCTATTACGGATCAAATGCTAGGAAAACAAAAAAATCAAAGTAATTCAAACAAGAGACCTGCATGCCTTTTAATAAATAAGTAAACACAATCAATTGAATGTTCTACAAAAACAATGGCTAATCTCACCAAAGTCTGCCACATTATAATTACATTAATTTCAAATTCATAAATGGATATTGCATTTTTGCTCATATTCTCTGTTAAGAGTTAGAATGAAACTGATCATAAAAATGCATGCCACTGCTTTGAATATCAATAAGCAAATTTTCAAGATGATCTTTTAGGTTTCATTGAGAGTTATACCTCAGTAATCTGATTTCCTTCCTAAAGGACAAGGATAAATTTAATCAGCAAGAGAATCAAGGGTTATAGGGAAAAGGCAGGAACGTAGAGTTGAGGATGATCAGATCAGCCCATGATCTCACTGAATGGCTGAGAAGATTCAATGGGCTGAATGGTCTACTTCTGTTCCTGCGTCAAAAGATGGGTTTTTATAACATTCAACCTGTGTACCAAGGTCACTATTACAGGAGCTTGCTTTTTCTTTAATTTCCAAATTTATAAATCTAATTTAAATTCCAACAACTTCCAAGGTAGGATTTTAATCCAAGTTGCCAGAACATTAAAATAAAACAAAGAACTGTAGATGCTGAAGACAATAAACAGAAACAGAAATTGATGGAGAAACTCAGCAAGTCCAACAGCATTTGGGGACAGAAAGCAGAGTTAACATTTCCAGTCCAGTTCTTCAGAACCAGGTTCTAAAGTAGTATCACTGGACTCAAAAATGTTGACTCTGTTTTCTCTCAACAGATGCTGTTGGACCTGCTGAGAGTTGCTCTAGCAATTTCTATTTTAGTCTCAACACCATTATCCTGGGCCTTTGGATTGTTTCCAATCCAGTGACATTACAACTAAAATACTGCCTCACCTGAAAGTTGCGAAACAAAAAATTAGCATCTGTAAAAATAAAAGTGACTGTGGAACTGCCAAACTGCATTTAAACAAAATCCGACTGGCTTACGCAAACCCTTCAGGGACAGAAACCTGCCCCTTTTAACTGACACGAATCCCACACCATCATATGTCCTGAAGCAGCTTAGTAAACCACTTAAACACATAAAAGTGATTCGCGAATAATGATTTGGTAAAGCAGCCCACACCTCAGTGTAAATAGGGATGTAACGAGTGCTAGACTTGCCAACTCTGCCCACATTCTATTAATATACAGCTTCCATCATTTACAAACATAATTGGTTATATTTAACTTTTGATTATGTTATTATTGTTTCCTAGTATCAGAAATGGCAATGTGACAGATATTCTAAACTCATCTGAATGAGTTTTTTGGGCATCAATTCAGTCTTTTGACCCATAAAACAAAAACAAATCAACACAATTGTTTAATAGTCAAGTCTTAAATACTTAGATTAAAACATTATCCACACGTGCTGGAATTAATCTAATCCATATGCACAAATAGATCATAAATGTACACATATGTGGTTACCTCACATATCATACCTGTAAGGCCTCCTGTCTGTTATAGAAATTATTATCTTCTGGAATTTTAATGAGGTAGCAGTGGTTACAACATTTTTTAAGTTCCATCATGATATTGAGAAAGCCGGAAGTGCTGCCTTTACACCCTTTGCTCAGGGCTTTATAATTCCTGGTTAAAATCCATCTATAGCATTGTAAGATAAAAATATTGGCAATTAGTATCACATTATAATATCAATTAACAGTAAGGACTGCCAACTAACTGAACTATTAATTAGGTATCAAGGTTTAATATACAGATATTATTTAAGAAGTTTTAATGGTTCTAAACATAATATCACCCCATGGCACATTGATATCAAATAGTTACAAGTTTCATATGCAACCATTTATCAATTCAATATGCCTAACAAGAGGAGTTTTGTATTATACATCTCCACAGGAACTTCCTTTATATACTTTTGCCTTTTATTTTGCAAATCTGTCAGTCTCATAAAGGCAAGACATAAATACACATCATGCCTTTCTGCAGAACACAAAGCAGGGTATATGCTCTAAAAGTCTCAATAGCTCTTTTTCATTAGTTTAGTGAAAATTATTATTTATAGATAATTTCTAAAAATGATGTTCAATAATCTTTTGTGGCCAATTCAAATTGATTTTGATTTACTATTATTAATAAAATGTTTGAACATATATATTCATGGGAGTTGCTTACTTGTAATATTGCTTTTGGACTGCACTCATCTCTACTCGCAAGATTTGTTCAACTTTAGCAGGTAGAGACTTTTCAACATCTTTTTTCACTCGTCGCAGCAAGAATGGCTCAAGTTCTCGATGAAGGCTTGTGTATCCAACTTCTCTTCCTTTACCATGTTCCTCTTCAAACACTTCCCAGGAAGAAAATCTTTTCCCCCACAAACAGAAATAGCACTTTTATTTAGTAGCATGGATCAGCTATTGATAAATAAAACTACTTCAAAGCATTAAATAGATAATACAAATAATGCAAGCATTGAATCTAATAGTAAATGCGCCTAATAGTTTCAAAAATCTTTATATTGTTGAACAGCTGTTTTACAGTATTGACAAACTGCTGAGGTCAGTTAAACCATTCACCTGACATGTTTTTAAATTAACAATTTTTCACCTAAAAATTAATTGACACTTTTCTCAAAAATTAATTCCTGCAACAATTTAAAGTGTCAAAATTAAGAAATATAATCACGATAATTCATAGGCTATTTATGATCACACGCCCAAAACAAAATCCAGCTGCAGAGGTTCACTTCAGAGGTAGAAATTACAGAATTTGAATTAGCGAGTTTTGAAAAGATTTGTAGCTCAGGTTGAGGTTCTGGATGTAGGTTTGGTCACTCAGCTGGAAGATTCATTTTTACATACAGATGAGGAAGGGCACCACTTCGACTGGGAGAACACACCCTTCCCAGGACAAGCCAAACAGAGACACTCAAGAGAATTCCTAGAAGCATGGCATTCCAACAGGAACTCTATCAACAAACACATTGACTTGGGTCCCCCATTCACCATCCAGAGAAGAACAGGAAATTACATCACCACAGGAAATGACATCACTGACTCAAGGAAATCTAAACACAAATAAAAAGCAGGCCATGCCACAAGTGCTTCATCCAGAGGCTCACTGACGTTACCTAGTACGGTGACGAAATGTGAAAAATGAACCTTCCAGTTCAGCGAGCAAACCTACATCCAAAATGTGGATTATTAAAAGCATAGAACCTGTATTGAAAATTCAATGGTTAAGTTGCTAACTTCAAATGATGTCTGTAATTGCTACAAAATACAGTCAAGACCACTAGGTTGAAAGCAGCCTCTGCCTCACAATGATGAATTCTTTTATTCCGTAGCTATAATTTTGTGAAATACGGATTATTTTTATACAGAGCCTGCAGAAGTTGGAGCTGTCAAGAATGAGCCACCAAATGTTAGCACAAATTATTTATCTTCTTTTAATTCTGGTGTCAGAAAAGGTAACAGTCTTGCACACAATATCGAATCCTCTACAGTGTGGAAGCAGGTCATTCAGCCCATCGAGCCCACTCCGACCCTCTGAAGAGCATCCCTCCCCCTGCCAACCCAATCTTGAAACCTTGCATTTCCCATGACTAATTCATGTAGCCTGCACATTCCAAAACACTATGGGCATTTAGCATTGGCCAACCTACCTAATCTAAACACCTTTGAACATTCCATACAATTAAATAACATTGCCTGGCAAATAAAAAGTAATCACGAAAGAAAAACCCTATGCTGACACGATGCCTCAAACTGTATTACAACAAATGAAGCATGTTTTAGGACAAGCAGCCAGTTTGCATTCAGTAACATCCTACAAAACAACAATGTGATAATGATCAGAAATCTGTTTTCATGACAGCGGCTAACATAAAATTGACCAGGACACTGAGTGAGAGTATTTTCCCAAAGAAATGAAACCTTCCCACTGTAACACAATTTATCCCTAATTTAGCACCTATATTACCAAAATCTAAATTCTTCTTTACACTTACTTTTCTGGCATGATGAAGTGAAGGAGGGACCAGAGTTCTTTGAGTGAGTTTTGGAGTGGAGTCCCAGTTATGAGTAGCCTGTGATTTGACTTGAAGTCAATCATGGTTTTATACAGGAGCGAGTCATCATTCTTCAGACGATGGGCTTCATCTACTCCAATGAAAGCCCAGTTTACACCTCCGAGGAATGACTTGAAATAGAATAACAAATCATAACATTTATAAGTATTTTAAACACACATTAATTAAAGGTTTCACATTTTAAACTCTATCTGGAAAATCTTGGGATGGATTTTATCAACAGTCAACTGTGCAGATGTTTTTATTCAGTGGGCTAATAATGCATCATAAAAACTAATGAATCCACTAAATTATGGTACGATATAATTGTAAAGGGTGGCAATCCACCAATCAATCATCCAAATGATAGATAACAGTGTCTGATCAACATGAAAATCATCTCAACAGGACCAATGAATTACCTTTCCAGTTTTTCCTTCCAGCAGTAATACCCAATTTTTTCCACTGTTTGTGTATACAGAGGGGAGCAAATATGGGGGTTAGAGATTTAACTAGTAGATTGTGGGTCATTACAGTCAATGATCAACAGCTATTTTACAGTGTTTTCACAGCTCTGCCTGATCCTGACCTTCCATACATACTCCAGGAATAGCGGGGCTGGGTTTCCAGCATGCTTCCCCAATGAAGCTTAACAAATATTTCAATACTCAAAATTAGATGGTTTCAAGGTGGATATTTGCTTCTCTTGCCCTCGTAATGTCTTGCATTCGGACTGTCTGAAAAATATTCTTTACTAATCTGACTTCCTATTTTTCCATTGCAACTATCTGATCTATGAATTAAACTACATTGTTAGTAGGCAGTCTTTTTTCTAGTATGTTCTCTTTCAGTTATTTATGGCACATTATTACCAATCCATAACTGCTCTTGAGAACGTAACATAAGAACCAGGAGAGGAGTAGGCTATCTGGCCCTTTGAGACCACTCCGCCATTCAGTAAGATCATGGCTGATCTTTTTGTGACCTCAGTACCACTTACCCACCCTCTCACCATAACCCTTAATTCCTTTATTGTTGAAAAAATTATCTTAGCTTTAAAAACATTCAATGAAGAAGTCTCAACTACTTCACTGGGCAGGGAATTCCACAAAATCACAACCCTGTGGGTGAAGAAGTTCTTTCTCAATTTGGCCCTAACTCTGCTTCCCTTAATTTTGTGGCTATGCTCTCTTGCCCTAGTTTCACCCACTAGTGAAAAAATCCTCTTTACTTGTAGCTTATCTATTCCCTTCATAATTATATATGTTTATATAAGATCCCACCCTCATTCTTCTAAATCCCAATGAAAATACTCAGTCTCTCCTCATAAGCCAATCCCCTCAACTCAGAGTCAACCTCCTCTGCACCCCTTTTTTGTGCATCCTTTCTCAAGTAAAGAGATCGATACTGCACACAGTGCTCCAGATGTGGCCTCATCAGCACCCCATACAGCTGCAACATAACCTCCCCGCTTTTAAACTCAATCCCTTTTGCAATGAAAGACAAAATCCCATTTGCCTTCTTAATTACCTGTTGCATCTGCAGACCAACTTTTTGTGATTCATGCATAAAGACACCCAGGTCCCTCTGCACAGCTGGATGCTGCAATTTTTTTACCATTCAAATAATAATCCTTTTTGCTGTTATTCCTACCAAAATGGATGACTTCACATTTATTAATGCTGGAAAGGTGAAATTTTAAAAATGTGCTGACAATACACAAATGGTAACGCAATATTTAAAAATCAAGCTTTAATTATTTTTCAAATCAAAAAGCAGTTCTGGTCGTTATCATGAAATTCTAAATGGTGTCCCTTCACAGATGCTACCAGAATGACTGAATATTCTGAATTTCTGAACCCAACATCATCTTTGAGATTTTTTTGATTGTTAGTATAATTATACATATTGATTTCATCAGCTAATCATATAAATTGAGAAAATCTCTACAAATGCAAAAGTATGTTCGCAACATAGTGTCCTTACAAAATACTTGACTGTTGGGTATAGTGGAGACTTGCATTGAAAATATTTGTGACAATTACAACTTGAAATTAAAGAACTACAGAGCTGGTTACGTACTCACCTTGTCCTTCAGCAAGATTTCGTATGTTGTTAATAATATATTAAATTTCAACCGTTTAGTCTGAGGATGCATCCATTCATATGTTCTTATCTGGCATCAAAGCAAATTTATGTTAGTCAAAAAACTTAAGTCTGCATGTTTAATCATTGTGCACTGACAAGAATTAAGGAGCACGCGTTTAAATTACTTGAGAACGAATACAGGCTAAAATAGGCCATTCACTTCTCAGATAGTAATGAGCCTCTGCAATGTGCTATCAGATTGCAGTTTGTTTACTCTTGAGACTTTCAAAATGAAGTTGGACTGGATTTTCATTGGGACAGAGAATACATGATTTAATTAAGTTGATGTGGATAATTTAATGTAATGTGGTTCTGAAAAAGAGCCATACTGGACTCAAAGCATTACTGTTGTTTCTTCTCCACCTGCTGAGTTTCTCTAATACTTTAATTACATTTTTATTAAAGTTAAAAACCAATGGCCACTGTAATCTATTTAAGTGGTTTCAATTGGAGGGGGTGAAAAATTTCATCTCCTTTATCGCCCTGGGATTTTGCCTCTGTCAAGTGGCTACTGGTGCGTGACAAGTATTGAAGTCCATTTCCAGACCAAAATGTTTCTATGTTCAAAGATGGAAATTACTACATGCAGTGTTTTTTACTGAAATCTCCATTAAGTAACTACCTTCTTTACACAAAAATACAGGCTAAGCAATGATGCACCAGTTCTAACATAAAGCATTATCGGATTCTGCTATCTTCTGCTAAAACCGATGACCATTTCTGGTTTCTTTACCCTACTGCGAATCGTACGCTTAAATTGCACACCTATTGCTTGAAATTCTTTGTCCCTGAGATTATCTTCGAGTAAAAAATGAGGTCTGCAGATGCTGGAGATCACAGCTGCAAATGTGTTGCTGGTCAAAGCACAGCAGGCCAGGCAGCATCTCAGGAATAGAGAATTCGACGTTTCGAGCATAAGCCCTTCATCAGGAATAAGAGAGAGAGAGCCAAGCAGGCTAAGATAAAAGGTAGGGAGGAGGGACTAGGGGGAGGGGCGATGGAGGTGGGATAGGTGGAAGGAGGTCAAGGTGAGGGTGCAGAGGAGATGACCTGGGGGGTGCAGTGAGAGAGGGACTCACTGAAATCCTTGTAGAGGGAGGAAGAGAGCTTCTTCAAGGAAGGCATCCTTGTAAGAGGATTCGCAGTAGGTTAAAATCTTCGAGTAAAAAATGAGGTCTGGTCAAAATGACCAGCAACACATTTGCAGCTGTGATCTCCAGCATCTGCAGACCTCATTTTTTACTCAAAGATTTTAACCTACTGCGAATCCTCTTACAAGGATGCCTTCCTTGAAGAAGCTCTCTTCCTCCCTCTACAAGGATTTCAGTGAGTCCCTCTCTCACTGCACCCCCCAGGTCATCTCCTCTGCACCCTCACCTTGACCTCCTTCCACCTATCCCACCTCCATCGCCCCTCCCCCTAGTCCCTCCTCCCTACCTTTTATCTTAGCCTGCTTGGCTCTCTCTCTCTTATTCCTGATGAAGGGCTTATGCTCGAAACGTCGAATTCTCTATTCCTGAGATGCTGCCTGGCCTGCTGTGCTTTGACCAGCAACACATTTGCCCCTGAGATTATCTGCCTCCTTCATCATAGCCCACATGACCAAATTTCTTCCAAGATACATATCCTGTAACTTGAACTCTCATCTCTCGAGTTTTCTCCTGTCTCTCTTTGTGCCCCCTCAGAATTTATCCTGCCAAATCCTGTTGTCTCACCTTACTTCCATTTAACTGGTGCCCACCCAACTTCCCTTGCGCCTCTTCTTCACATCTGTGTTTGCCACCTATCTCCACAAACAAAAAAAAGTTGATCCGGTCATTGTAGATCAATCACACGTTGCTAACTATCTCTTCATCTCCAAATTCCTTGAACACATTGTTGCTTCTCAAACCAAAAGGATCACCGGACTCGAAATGGTGACTCTGCTTTCTTCCAAAGATGCTCTCAGGCCTGCTGAGTTTTCTGCAGCAATTTCCATTTTTGTTTGTCTTCCATTGGACTTGATCGTTGAATTCCTCCAGCCAGAACTTTATTCATGCTGCAACACCTAGATAACTCTTCTCAGAATCAGTGGCATTCTCTGTGCTTGTGACAAAGGTAAACTATCCCTCTTCACCCTTTGCAACAACAGCATTTGGCACCGCTAACTGCAACATTCTCCTCCAAAGTCATCAAACTCCTTTAAAGCACGCTCATCTAGTTCCAGTTATTATCAAAGGATCATCTGCAATGGTTTATCTTCCTACTCCTACACCATCTGTCACTTGCAATGACAGCAAGGATTCATAGATATTTCTCATTTATATGCTGCCTCTCAATGTTTTCTAGGAGAAAGTGAAGACTGCAGATGCTGGAGATCAGAGCTGAACATGTGTTGCTGGAAAAGCACAGCAGGTCAGGCAGCATCCAAGGAGCAGGAGAATCGAGCATGAGCCCTTTTTCAGGAATGAAGAGAGTGTGCCAAACAGACTAAGATAAAAGGTAGGGAGGAGCGTTGGAAATGCGATAGGTGGAAGGAGGTTAAGGTGAGGGTGATAGGCTGGAGTGGGGGCGTGGGCGGAGAGATCAGGAAGAAGATTGCAGGTTAGGAAGGTGGTACTGAGTTTGAGGGTTGGGACTGAGACAAGGTGGGGGGAGGGGAAATGAGGAAACTGGAGAAATCTAGGTTCATCCCTTGTGGTTGGAGGGTTCCTAGGCGGAAGATGAGGCGCTCTTCCTCCAGACCATAGCAACACGACAGCTGGAGGAACAGCGCCTCATCTTCCGCCTAGGAACCCTCCAACCACAAGGGATGAACTCAGATTTCTCCAGTTTGTTCATTTCCCCTCCCCCCACCTTGTCTCAGTCACAACCCTCAAACTCAGCACTACCTTCCTAACCTGCAATCTTCTTCCTGACCTCTCCGCCCACGCCTCCACTCCAGCCTATCACCCTCACCTTAACCTCCTTCCACCTATCGCGTTTCCAACGCCCCTCCCCCCAAGTCCCTCCTCCCTACCTTTTATCTTAGCCTGCTTGGCACACTCTCCTCATTCCTGAAGAAGGGCTCATGCCCGAAACGTCGATTCTCCTGCTCCTTGGATGCTGCCTGACCTGCTGCGCTTTTCCAGCAACACATTTTCAGCTCAGCCTCTTAATGTTACCATCCAAAAGCTGCCAGCAGTGCACTGACACAATCCACCAACTCTTTATTGCTTCTAAATTGTCTGTGTCCATCCAACACACTGTACTAGATGAGCAGAAATTTTCTCCAACTAAACATTAGACAGAAGCTATTATCTTTGATTCTCACGACTTAGTCACCAACTCCACCCAGCTATCTTAGGCTGCAACAAACTGTTCAAGTGTATGACCCAGATAGAAGTTTCTGATCACATAATTATGCAATCTTAAGATT
Organism: Hemiscyllium ocellatum; assembly: GCF_020745735.1. NCBI lineage: Eukaryota > Metazoa > Chordata > Chondrichthyes > Orectolobiformes > Hemiscylliidae > Hemiscyllium > Hemiscyllium ocellatum. Next base: position 58,908,834 of record NC_083402.1, read on the forward strand.
GCATCTTCCACTGCCTTAACAGTGTACAAATCTGTCCTGGCTCAGCACGTCTGTTTTAGAAACCCAAATTATCCACATCTTTGTTACTTCTAGATTTGACTGTTGCAAAGCACTCCTGGTCAGCCTGCCACGTTCTACTTTGCAAACTTGAGGACATCCAACATTCTACTGTCTAGATGCTAACTCTCACCAAATTTATTCACCATTACTTCTGTTCTTATCGACATACATTGGCTCAGTTTTAAAATTTTTATCCCTGTTTTCAAATCCCTCCATGACCTAAATTTTCTTTAGTTAATCCAGGTAACAAACCTCCAAGACATTTGCCTCTATTTCTGGCCTCCTATTCATTACCAGTATCAATCAATCCAACTTTAGTGGTTGTGCTTTCAGCTACCAAAGCAGTAAAGCTCCAGAATTTATTCCTTGAATGTTTCAGCATCTCTTTACTCTCTCAATTCCTACTTAGAACTTCCAATCTGACAACACCTTATGTGATTTATGTCAAATTTTGCTTGATACTGCTCCTGTGAAGTACTTTGGTATATTTCAGTAAAGACACTGTATTACTTTTGTTGCTGAAAGAAATTACAAGAGCTACAAGATATGCCGCACCTGACATTGATTTGGCTTTCAAGTTTACATTAAGTAAATGGATTTCTTGCTCAACGGCAAGAAGCTCAGACAATGCATTGTTTTAAACTGACTATACTTTTCTGAATATACAGCTAAAGTTGAGCTGCATAAAAATAATCTAGTTGCTAGATGCGGCAACACATAACATCAAATAACAAGTTACCATATTACGGCTACTGATGTCCCCCAAGTAAACTACGACATTCATTTCAGGCGCCCACATTTCAATTTCTCGTTGCCAGGAAGTGAGCGTTGAGAGCGGAACTACTAATAGGAATGGGCCATACAGCTGGTGCTCGTGGAACACATAGCTGAGAAAGGAGATGGTTTGTATGGTTTTCCCAAGACCCATTTCATCAGCAAGGATAACACTATTGTTCCTGTGAAAAAAGACAGCAGTAAATTATTGTTGCAAATTAGCATACCTTAACTCATTTACATCTTTCTAAATTGTCAAAAACTTTAATGCAGGGAAAGCTATTTAAACTATGACACTTTTTTTCATTTTAGCTTAAGTATTTAAAAAGTAAGAGTTGTGATAAGAAGGGACATTAAGATGAGGAATACTTTTAGAGAAAACTTGATACAATGGGAATGCACAAGTTGAGCAAAATATGAATAATGGGGACGTTCTAATTGCCTACATCCTGAAATGAAAGAAATGAAGGAGGAGGAGAGGTAGCAAAAAGAGAGAACAGGGAAAAAAAAAGGAATGCAGAGAACCAACAAAATAGGCATCCAAGGCAAATAAATAAGTGGCTAGGATCATATAGGCAACACCAGATCTGAACAGCAAGATATAAGAATTGTTTCCAATTAGGGTCAGACCACCTCTTGCTGAGATCATCCAGGAAGTAAGGTTGTTAATTATTCACTTGGCAATTTCCTGTCTTCAGGAGACGGGCAAAGGTAAAAGTCCAAATCAGGTCTAGAACAATATTCTTAAATAAGGTAAAATAGTCTAGTTAAACAGGCAGCTGGATGACAGTCAGTTCCTTATCTAAATTAGATGTTGGTTTTCTTAACTTTCTGATATAGTAATCAAGTGATTCATTGCAACACACTACGTTGTTCAAAAAACAGAGAATAAACCATGTAGTCAGAGCAAGTGACTTCACCAGAATGAGCTAATGATAGAATGAGTACCTGGGAATTTAAGCCACAGTGGGATTTAGAGCTTAGGGGGAAAAAGTGCTTTAAATGGAGGTTTACTGCAAGAAATACAGTCTCCGAAGTGAGAGGTGATTCAGAGAGGAAATAAGATGTAGATTGAGGGGCCTACCTGCACTGAGAACAACAGCAGCTTGTTATCATGAGTGTTTGGAAGGCAGCTGGTGAGTAGGATTAGCACTTATAGTATTTAAAGTGAATGTTAAGTACTTAATTTGCGTTCAAGTCTCTCGCCTTTTTTTCTCTCATTTCCTGAGAAAAACGACAACTTGGCAAGTTCGGAGTTATTCTTAGGGCAACAAATATATTTCAGAATTATGGGATAGCTGGTCAGAATGGCTAAATGTACATCCTGCAGTATGTGTGAAGTCAGGGTTCCAGACAGACACTGGAAGTGTCAGGAACTGCACAAACCTGAACTCTGGGTTTTGGAGCTCGAGGAACAGCTCATTTTTTTCTGCATCCTCAAGTCAAAGGACAACGTGGATAACATGTGCAGTGAGGTAATCATACCAAAGACTGGAACTGAAAAGGCAGAAAGGAAACGGGTAACTACAAGGCTGTCAAAAAAAAAAGGCAGGTAATGCAGGAGTCCCCCAAGTCTTTCTTGCTTGCTCATCAGTATTCTATTTTTGAACTCGTGATGAATCTCAGCTAAGTGCATCCAAAGCCAATGGCCTTAACATCACAGATGACTCAGCTGTACGTGGGGGGTGAAAGAAGAATGGAAGAGCTAAACAAGACTCCAAGATAGTGCACTGCTTGCCTAATGCAGGGTCAAAGGTATCAAGAAGGGGTTGTGGGCATCTTCCTGGAGGAGGGAGATAAGCCAGTCATGGTCCACAATGGTACTAATGACATAGGCAGGAAGATGGACATGGTCATGAAAGGTTATTTCAGGAAATTAGGAACAACATTAAAAAGCAGTCCCTCAAAAGCAATGATTTCAGCTTTATTCCCAGTATCAAATGCTAGTGAGCGATAAGACCAGGAGGATTAACTGAACACATGGTTGGGAAACCGGCGTAGGAGGGAGGGTATCAGATTTCTGAGGCATTTGGATTGGTACTGGGGCAAGTAGGACCTGTAAAGATGAAGATTCCTGCAGGGACTCCTGCATTACCTGACTTCTTTTTTTTGTAGACAGCCTTGTCGTTACCTGTTTCCTTTCTGCCTATTCAGTTCCAGTCTTTGGTATGATTACCTCGCTGTACGTGTTATCCATGGTGTCCTTTGCCTTGAGGATGCGGAAAGATGAGCTGTTCCTCAAGCTCCAAAGCCCAGAGCTCAGGTCTGTGCGGCTCCGGACACTTCCAGTGTCTGTTGGGGTTGGTTTAAACTAGTTTATCAGGGCGATGGGTACCTGTGAGGTAACTCAAATTGGAAGGGAATTAAGCTGGTAACAGGAAGTGGAAAAGCTGCAAGAGAGTTAGAACAAAGAAAGCAAGCTGAGGATATTGTATGCCTCCAACATGGAGTGACGCAGAGAGAAAGTTAAGGGCACTGTTGAATGCACACAGCATTCACAAAATTGCTAAGTCTAAATTCACATTTAGAGGTAAATGGTTATGATATAATTGCGATTGCAGAAACATGACTGCATGATGACCAGGACTGTACACTGAATATTCAAGGATATTTGACATTTAGGAAGGAAACACAAGGAGGCGGAGTTGTGCTGACAATACAAGATGGGAATCAACATATTATTTAGGGAGAATCTCAGACTGGAAGAACAATGTGTGAAATGTGTTTGGGTTAAGCTCTGAAACAGCAGACATTGGTTGAAGTTATATCGGCCACCAAGTAGTATGGTAGTGTGGGATAAAGTATAAATTAGCAGATGTAGCACAGGTTAACTTCAATCTGCAAAAAGATTGTGCAGTTGAGCACTAAAGCTATGGAAGGTATATTTATGGTGTGTGACAGGGATATTTTTCTGGAGCAATATGTTGAATAACCAAATGGAGGGTTTGCTAATTTAGATGTAGAATTATGTAATGAAAAAGGACTGATTGCCAATATTGAAAATAACCTTTAGGGATGAGTGATCAACAATAAGATAGAAATTTACACTGTGTTCAAAAGTGTAGTGGTTCATTCTGAAGCAAGCTGAATAAATTTGAATAAGGGAAATTATGAAAAAAATGAGGCACAAATTGACTGAGCTGAATTAGAAAAATACTTCAAAAGGCATGACTATACATAGGCAATGGATAGCTTGTAAAGAACTATGACATGACTCACAGCAACTACACATTCCAAACTGCAAATACTCAAAAACGTTTAATCTACTGTGGACAACAAAAATAGTTGAGGAATGCGTAAGATTTAAAGAAAGAGTTTGACAAAGTTGCCAGGAGTAGCAGTAAATGTGGATGGAGAGGTTTACAGAAGACAACAAAAGGAGCACCGATTATATCTAATTCTGGGCACAACACTTCAGAAAAATTGATAGTATTAGGAAGGATGCAGAAAATTTTCTGATAATAGTTTCATAGATGAGGGATTCCAAGAATGTGGATAGATTTAGAAGACTGGAGTTCTTCACCTTGGAGATTATTGGAGATTTAATAGGATTGTTAAAGTCATGATACTTTGGGATAAGGAAGAAAAAAAAGTGCTCCCATTGGTGGAGTGGTCAAGGAACCTAAGTACAAATGAACCTCGATTATCTGAACGAGATGGGAGAACATTATTTTGCGCAGATAACTGATTATTCGATTAATTGATGCAATGCCTGCCCTCTGGAGATCAGAATTTTCTGAAATTTCCTTTTTCCTCGCTCTGCCTGCCTTGCTCCTTCTCTGTCTCAGGGTTTGTTTCTGAGCAGACACACACTTGTGTGTGAAGGACCTCCAGCATTGCTGAAGCCTCCTGTTCCTCCCTCCCTCCCCCCGCCATCAGTTCAATGGGATTGACACAGTGAGCACTTGCTAAGTCTGCTCCCCATTCACGCAGCTCCACACACAATTTTTACTGCAACTTTCTGACACCTTTGCATTGTTGGAGACAATGTTGGGAGATATTTAGGATACACCCCTGTATGTAACTCCAGGGAACCTATGGCGAGAGATTGGGCAGGTCAGTCATTTAGAAACAGTGCTGGGGCTCCCATTGATGTCTAGGACTGTTCTCGACAGCATTTCAGTAAGCCATCTTCATTTTTAATCATTGCAAACAAAAGACACGATCAGTGTTGGAAGCACCTATTTGATGGAATGTTTCTATAGGGACCTTGAGATCTTCTTCCGATAATCCGAAATTCGGACAACTGATGTTCGGATAATCAAGGACCCTCTGAGCATCAATTTAAAAGTAAGTGACAAATGAAGCAAAGGTGACGATGAAAAATATTTTCATGAATTTAGTGTTTAGAATCTGTAAGGAACTGCTGGGGAGTAAGGTGGGGCAGGTTCAGTTATGCTATCTGCAGGCTATTATCTGAATAGAAATAATTGTAGTGCTTGGGGAAAAGGTACAGGAGTGGGATTAAGTGAGTTAGCATATAAATTAAGGGCTGAATTCTTTCCATATGTGCTGTAAACATCTCTATACATGCTATAATATAGAAACAAGTAAAAATGTCAGGAATTCTCAAAATACTTCACAAAATTAAAACATTATGAGATTTGACTATTAAATAATCTTGCACATGTATAATAAGTAACATGCTAAACTCATCAGAATCTCATAAGAAAAAAAAATCACAATACTATTAAATTTGCATATGATTAATGTAATTTTTCTGGATAATACAGGCCAAAAGTTTATATCAGAATTGTCTCCCTTGGATCTAAGATTAAAATTCCAAGAAATGTTAGCAAGTGAAACAATTACAAATAAAGAGATAACATTTCATAATGAGTACTTTGTAGATAGGCAGGTGAAGGAAGATAGACCTGAAATCAATCTTTGTCAATGTTATAAGCTTTATTTACAGAAATAAATAAAAATGTTGACCCCTTAAGTTGGCTAGCACAGCTTCAGTCTGCTCCTATTTAAAAGGTATGAAGATTAATCCTCAATGCCCAGCACCTACACACAATTAAATGTATAATTAATACAAAGCAGCTAAACTGAGTTTGGAATTTTAAATTTCAATAACGTTAAGCTTCAAAACTTTTAAGTGAATATTCATTGTGGTTAGTGTTAGTTTAATAAAAATATTGCCAGAAGTTAGCTTCACCCATAAAACTGCTATATTCCTCAATCAAAATTACAAGGCTAATAATTTTCTGTATAACATAGCTCTTCAAATTGTGCTAATTTGCTTAGGTATGTCGGCATTAGTTGGAACATTTTAAGGTTAGGTTTTAAATATTTATGAGAGAAGAAAATGACAGGTCAAAATATTCTTAAAAGTAGTTTTCAGTAATTTAGAACCAAATGGAGAACCAAATTCTTACTCAAATGTCTATTCCTATTCTGTGATAAACACATTTTACCTCTAGCAATATAACTACTGGACTACCAGCCTTAAGTTCAGTAAATGCTGTGCAATGCAAGTTAAGCAATGAATTTGTTCTACTTCAGTCACAGATTCATGTGAAATTCACATTTGCTATAATGCAAATGTATTTAGCAGAAACTTTTAACTGTGACATAACTGACAAAATCTTCGCACAAACCTTGAATAACTGACAAAAAGTATGTCCAATTTTCCATTAAGCCTAAAGTGGAAATTATCTTGATTTCATACATGGATTCAAAATTACTTACTTGCACCAGGAGTGTGCCAACCAATTTAAACCATTCAATTGATAATCTCGGAGTTCCAACACATCAGCACTTCCTATATAGCTTGGCTGCTTCTTTAGTGTGACAAACCTCGGTCTTTGCTTTAAAACCTGCATAAACAACAAAATTAAACACTAAACAGTGCTCTATGAAGCAGATTTGCTATATACCATCAATTGCTAGTTATGAACAGATACCAAAGGAGCAGTACTGAAAACAACTAAATAAGAGGCCTAACACATAAGGCAGGTGAAGTCAGGCATGGTTAGGAACATGGGACTAGATATCATAGCGATTACAGAGACGTGGCTCTAGGATGGACAGGACTGGCAGCTTAATGTTCCAGGGTAGAGATGCTATAGGAAGGATAGAAAGGGACACAAGAGATGAGGGGGACTGTCATTTAGGATTACAGATAACATTATGGCTAATATTATGAGAAAGGATATTCCTAGGAATATGTCCAGAAGCATTATTTGGGTGGAACTGAGAAATAAGAAAGAGATGATCACCTTATTGGGATTATACTATCGAACCCCCATGCCCCCAACTCCACCCCACAACAGTCCACAGGAAATTGAGAAACAAATTTGTAAGGAGTTATCAGTCATCTGTAAGAATAATACGCTGGTTATGATCAGGGAATTTAATTTTTCAAACACAGATTGGGACTCACATAGTGTTAAGAACTTGGACGGAGAGGAATTTGTTAAGTGTGTACAAGAAAATTTTCTGATTCAGTATGTGGATGTACCTACTAGAGAAGGTACAAAACTTGACCTTTTCTTGGGAAATAAGGCAGAGCAGGTAACTGAGGTGTCAGTGCGGGAGCACTTTGGAAAAGGGTAGTGACAGAAAAGGATACACTGGATATAAAAGTTAAAATTTTAAAAGTTTAATTTTTAATTTGAATTTTAAAAGGAATAAGTTGATTAGGGATAGTCAACACAGTTTTGTGAAGGGTAGGTCGTGACTCACTAAGGTTTGTGTTGAGTTCTTTGAGAAGGTAACTAAACAGGTGGATGAGGGCAAAGCAGTTGATGCGGTGTATATGGTTTTCAGTAAGGCATTTGATAAGGTTCCCCACGTTAGGCTATCACACAAAATACGGAGGCATCGGATTGAAGGAGATTTAGTGGTTTGGGTCAGACATTTGCTAGCTCAAGGCGACAGAATGGTGGTTGATGGGAAACGTTAATTCTGGAGTTCAGTTACTAGTGATCTGTGCTGGGTCCATTGCTGTTTGTCATTTTTATAAATGACCTGGATGAGTGCGTAGAAGGAAGGGTAGTAAATTTGTGGATGACACTAAGGTCGGTGGAGTTGTGGACAGTGCTGAAGGATGTTGCAGGTTACAGAGGGACATAAATAAGCTACAACGCTGGAAACTAGAGTTTAATGTGGAAAAGGAGCAACAGGAATAAAGAGTACTGTGCTAATGGTAAGATTCTTGGTAGTGTAGATGAGCAGACAGACCTCTGTGTCCATGTACATAGATCCCTGAAAGTAGCCACCCAGGTTGACAGGATTGTTTAGAAGGCATACGGTGTGTTAGCATTTAATGGTAGAGGGACGGAGTTTCAGAATCACGAGGTCATGTTGCAGCTGTACAAAACTCTGGCACGGCCGCTCTGCGTACAATTCTGGTCACTGCATTATAGGAAGGGTGTGGAAGCTTTGGAAAGGGTTCAGAGGTAACTTACTGGGATGTTGCCTGTATGGTGGGAAGGTCCTATGAGGAAAGGTTGAGGGACTTGAGGCTGTTTTCGTCAGAGAGACGATTGAGAGATGACTTAATTGAGACATATAAGATAATCAGAGGGTTATATAGGGTGGACAGAGAGAGCCTTTTTCCTCTGATGGTGATGGTTTGCACAAAGGGTCATAGCGTAAAATTGAGGGGTGTTAAATATAGGAGAGATGTCAGAGGTAGTTTCTTTACTCAGAGTAGACTCACCAACTGTCAGGGCATTTAAATAGTCATTGGATAAATGTTTGGTTGGAAATGGAATAGTGTAGGTTAGATAGGCTTCAGATTGGTTCCACAACATTGAGGGTCACAGGGCCTGTACTGCGATGTAATGTCGTGAATGAATTGGAACGCTATGAATTGGACGAAGGCCAATTTTGATGGTATTAGGCAAGTAGTTTCAAAAGTTGACTGGGGGCAGACATTTGCGGTATAGAGAGAACTGGAAGATGGGAAGCCTTCAAAAATGAGATAACAACAGTTCAGAGACAGTATGTTCCTGTTAGGGTGAAGGGTAAAACATGTAAGGTGTAGGGAATGTTGGATGGCAAAAGAAATTTGGTCAAGAATAAGAAGCAAGCATATGTCAGATATAGACAGTAGAATCCCTAGAAAAGTATAAAGGCAGTAGGATTATACCCAAGAGGGAAATCAGGAGGGCAAAAAGATAGCTTTGGTAAATAGGGTCAAGGAGAATCCAAATGGATTTTATAAATATATTAAAGTCAAAAAAGAGTAACTAGGGACAGAATAGGGTGTCTGAAAATATACAATGCCATCTATATGTGAAACCGCAGGAGATGAGGGAGATACTAATGAATTATTTTGCATCAGTGGAGAAAGACATGGAAGATAAAGAGCATGTGGAAATAAATCAGCAACATATTGAAAAATCTCCAAACGGGGAACCTCGATTATGCAAACATGATGGGAGGGCACTATTTCGTTCAGATAATTGATTATTTGGTTAATCGATGGAAGGAAGGCCTTACAAGGAAAGGCTGAGGGAACTTAGGTTGTTTTCGGAGAGAAGGTTGAGAGGTGACTCAATAGAGACATATAAGATAATAAGAGGGTTAGATAGTGAGAGCCTTTTTCCTCAGATGATGAAGGCTAACAGGAGGGACATAGCTTTAAATTGTAGGGTAGTAGATTTCAGACAGATAGCAGGGATAGTTTCTTTACACAGAGTGGTAGGAGCGTGGAACGGTCTACATGCACATTTGTAGATTCGCCATCATTAGGGGCATTTAAATAGACAAGGTCCCGCCCCCAAACCCCGTGCAACGACGCCTCCCCCCAAGCAACATCGCCCTCCTGCCTCCAATACCGCCCCCTCTAACCCCTAACCCGGTCCAACAACACCACCTTTCAGACTGGAGACCTATGACCAGCAGGGTGCCACAAAGATAGGCGCTGGGTGCACTGCTTTTCATCATTTATATAAATGAGGACGTGAATATGGGAGGTATAATTAGTAGGTTTGCAGATGACACCACAATTGGAAGCATGGTGGACAGGAAAAAAGATAACTTCAGAGTACAACAGGATCATGATCAGATGGGCCGAGGAGTGGCAGATGGAGTTTAATCTAGATAAATGTGAGGTGCTGCATTTTGAAAAGGCAAATCAGGGTAGGACTTATACAAATAATGGTAAAATTCTGGGGATTGTTGTTGAACAAAGAGATTGTGGAGTGTAGGTTCATAATTACTTGCAAGTAGAGTCATAGACAGACAGGATAGTGAAGGCAGCATTTGGCATGCTTGATTTTATTGGTCAATGCATTGAGTTTAGGAGTTGGGAGGTCATGTTGGGGCTGTACAGGATATTGGTTTGGCCATGGAATCAGTGTTCAATTCTGGTCTCCCTCCTATTGGAAGGATATTGTGAAACTTGAAAGGTTTCAGAAAAGATTTACAAAGATATTGCCAGGGTTGAAGGACATGAACTATAGGCAGAGGCTGAATAGGCTGGTCGGAGGCTAAGGATGACCTATGGAAGTTTATAAAATTATGAGGGGCATAGATAAGTTGATTAGTCATGGTCTTTTTCCTGGGATGGAGACCAAAACTAGAGGGCATAGGTTTATAGTGATAGCGGAAAGATATAAAAGGGACCTAAGGGGCAACGTTTTCATACAAAGGGTGCTGCATGTTTGCAAGGAGCTGCCAGAGTGGTGGAGGAGGCTGGTACAGTTGCGAGATTTAAAAGGGATCTTTGAATGGGTATATGAATAGGAAAGGGATATGGGCCAAATGCTGGCAAATGTGACTAGATTAATTTAGGATATCTGGTTGGCCTGGACAAGTTGGACCAAAGGGTCTGTTTCCATGCTGTACAGATCAATGACTCTGTATCTGTAAAAGGTTATAATGAACAGAATAGCCTCCTTTGTGCTATTTGTATATGGATGTTTATAGAGCTTCTAGGTCCTAAATTGCTCCTGGAAAAAATGCATATTTAGAGCTCTTCAAATATCTGACAATAGAAATATCATTTCCACCTAACTGGGTAAAATAATGGGGCAATTTTTCATTGCATAGGTGAATTTTTAGCCCAAAGTGGTTTTCTGATATCAGAATGTCATAACCGGCCTTGCATTAAATTCACAAATCAAAACCATCAACAGCCCTGCTTTAGCTGAGAAAAAGAAAATTTAAGACTCAAAAGCTGTTGGAATCATTGGTATATTAAGTTACAAACTACCAATTAAAGGTCCACTCTAGAAATCAGAGAAACCAACTAAACACAATTACCAAATATATTTCATTTAAAGAAATACACTTATACACATGGATAATGAATAGATTACAGGAACGTGTAACACAGGTAAGAAAGTAATCATGGGTGATTTCAATTTGCAAACACTGTAAACTAAATGAACACCAATTATAAAGGATGAGTTTCTGCAATGTGTTAGGATTAGTTTTATGGAGCAGTTTAAGAACCAACTATAGGACAAGTTATTATAGATATACTGGTATGTAATAATAAAGAGAAAATGAATAACATTGTTGTAAGGAATGGGTGACCATAATGTTTGTAAATGAAGTTGTTCAATTTCCAGCCAGGGTGTTAAAGTCAAGCAAAGAAAATAATTAAAGAGAGGCATATAAACTGACTTGGATTAAGAAAATACATTAAAAGCTTTGACGGTACATAGGCAAGGGATCATCTTTAAAGAATTATTATAAAGACGACAAAATACTTCAGATGTTGGAAATGCTGAAATAAACACAGGACACTGGAGAAACCCAGATGTTTAATCTGAAGCCAGGTGACTTAATGAAGTCCAGAGTCAACCGTATAACCATGTGCGGCTACCTTTGGTGGGTCTGTCCTGCCAGTGGGTTCCAGGGATGGTGATGGTGGTGTCTGGGACATTTTCTGTAAGGTATGAATCCAAATGTCTGACTATGTCAGGCTGTTGCTCGACTAGGTGATGAGACAGCTCTCCCAATTTTGGCAGAAGCTCTCTTATATTAGTAAGGAGGACTTTACAGAGTCAACAAGACCATTTCTGCCATTGAGTTTTCTGGTGCCCAGGTCAATGATTTCTTTATTGAGGCTTCATAACAATGATATAACCGAGTGGCTTCCTCACCATTTCCGAGGTCAGTTGACAGACAACCACATTGCTATGGGTTTGGAGTCACATTTGGGCTAGACGAGGAGAAGACGGCAGATGTCCTTCTCTGAAGGATATTGGTGAGCAACATGGAGTATCCTGACTATCAACAAAGGTTTTGGATAGTTTATATCGAATTCAAATTGCACCATCTGACGTGGCAGGTTTCGAACCCAGGCTCACCAGCACATTAGTTCAGTTTCTGGATTGATAGCCTAACATCTATATGACTAGGCCATCACCTCCCCCAGATTAAATCAGGTAGCTTTGTCAAAATAGTTTTACTTGTACCAATGTAAATATTTAAATTTAAGTACCTTGCACTCCTTCATGGGGATGCATCTGGATTGATTTCGGTTTGTATATGCATCGATGTGTGACTGAAACTTTCTGGATATAAGAGCACCATCCTCCCAGCTACACTCAGAGTATGAAAGGCCTTGCCATTTGCACAGGTAGTCTGGATGCCCTGAAGCAGATTTCTGGTTCGAATGTGCTGAAAGCAAATTCGTGATTCAAAATGAAGTCTTTCTTGATACAATGACAACATTACACAAATCTCAGAAGACTCACTCTTCATATTTGTTTTTAGATTTCAGAATTAAAGACTTTTACAAAGTACTGCACAAATTAGAACAACAAAAAAAGTTAACTCTACTGCAACAGTCCACACTGGCATTTATCCTCTATGTGAGTAGTCCTAATCTAAGTGATTTTCCAGCAATATTTTCCTTCTAATCCCTTTCCTTCAACCATCTAACCAAATTATTTTTATATTTTAATATAGTTTCTGCTTCAATCACTCCCTCCCCTCAAAAATGTTCTCCTTATTCAATAAAAATGTTCCTACGATATTTTGTCCTTAATAGTTTACATTTGAATTTAAATCTGTCCAGTACCTCAACATTGGAAAATGGAACCTGCTCTACCAAATCATTTCATAATCACTTCTACCCTATCAAAGATACAACTTTTTCAAATGTTTCATATTTGCATTTCTTTAGAGTAGGCAGAATGAGTGAATCTACAACATATCTTAGCTGTTGCCTCAAAATTATTCCGATGGCATGAATCACAAAACTGAATAAAATTTTCAGTTAGTGATTTTTGAAAAATTTGAAGTTGCAACACTTTTAAAACAGGACGTTTTTCTCCATGTTAGACTGCAGAACGGCTAACTTTCCATTGAAACACAACTTCCATTCCATAGGCAGCAGTTCCTGTAGAAGCACATACTCAATGCATGGGCTCCACTTCGCAATAGTACCAAGGACCTTTTATATCCACTTGTAAGGGCAGCCAGGGCTTTACTCTAATGCCTCATCTAAAAGATGGTACCTGAAAGATTAGCAGCTCATTCACAGCACTGCATCAGAGTATCAGCCTTGCCTTTTGTGCTCAGGTCCTGGAATGTGATTTAAAACAGGAACCTTGCAAATCAGCAGCAGGAATGTAGCCAACTGAGCTTTTCATCGTCAAAACTTACATTTATCCCATTAGAAGGAACAGGTCATCCAAGCTCAAACTTGTATTTTATAATTAGATCATTTTTAACTGTATGGAATGGTGTTCAAACCCTCCAATTAGATTTATTCAAATAAAGTTCTGGTTTTAATTAACCTTTTGCTAATTCTCTGGCATGTCAAGAGATTCTTGATCATATTACTCTCCACTGGCTACATTCAGCTCAGGAGGTCTCAAGTTTCAGTCCTAATCATGTAGGTATACTTTCTATTAAATTATGGTCACAGGTATCTTGTGTTAATTGTCTTTGCCACTCATGATTTCATTTGTGTTTTAAATAGATAAAGAATCAATAAAAGGTCATTTTATCTTAAATTACATTAAAATAGACCACTGTTATGATCATATCATTGAAATTTTACATGGGTTTCTTACCAAAGACATGACCAGACGTTGCAAGCCTATTTAGTATTAAGGATCATGAAATGATTTATAATCCCCAAACAGTATTTGGTTACCGCGAATTTGTGGCTATGACATTTCAAAGACCTTTTATCGGGCGTAACAAAATATGGGTCATGTTCCATGCCTCTACCAATCTAAATCCACCTGACAACAAATCAGCATTCTCCTCTCATACAGCAAAAACTGTACTTTTCTTTTGACTTTGGTATTTGTTGCAAATTGTCCTGATGAGTGGAAGATGAAAACTTTGACAAAACATATTTCCTCTTGAAATGGATTAACAATTCAACTGAAGTAGAAGGTACAGCTGATTATTAATAACTATGTTCAACAAATTATCACATTTCAATAACTGCCTTAGCTTAATAAGCACACATATTTCAAGGGTTTATGCCAAAGAAATTCTCCCTTCAACATCTGTTCTATAACATGACTGCACAAGTGTCTTTAGACCTCAAGACTGGAATAAACGTTTGTTTCTTAAAGAAGGGCTTTATGAAAATAATCAGCAAAAGACACATAATAAATCTGATTACAAGAATGAAGAAAATCTGACTTTCTTAGGTGGCATCACTAAAAAAAGCATTAATGAGATGAAAAATGGGCAACATACATAAGTCAACGGAAACATGAAAACACTTGGGGGTGATTTACTAAGCAAAGTCACAGGGAGCAAGAGCACAATACAATAGCAATTGATTCAACTACAAAAGAAAACTTAAGCTTGAATAGATAAAGAATCAATAAAAGGTCATTTTATCTTAAATTACATTAAAATAGACCATTGTTATGATCATATCATTGTAATTTTACATGGATTTCTTACCAAAGACATGACCAGATGTTGCAAACCTATTTAGTAATAAGGATCATGAAATGATTTATTATCCCCAAGCAGTATTTGGTTACTGCAAATAGCGAAACTATTTCAGTGGGCTTGTAAATAACTTGCTGAATTTCACACCAGAATTAGCCAAGCGTCCAGTCAAACTGTTTCAACACAAATATGCCTCTGGTATTCATCCATTAATGTACAAAATCAATAAGGCAGAATCTAATCTATGCAACTGCAACCACATCTACCTCCTCCTAGCTACCTGCAAAATTATGGTACAGGACATCAAAAGGGCCATTAAGCAACACAAAAACTGCAGACACTCTGCTCGAGTTCCACCAGAACAATGCATCTCCAATGTAACATGGGTCTTCATCCAGACATGGACACAATCTCAATGATGTAGAAAAATAACATTACTTCTTTGTATCTTAGTTAAGCATGCCTTTAAAGATCTTAGTAAAACCAATGTTAGTGGAGATCAAAATGAAAACACTTCCTTGGCTGGAATCACACCAGGAACAAAGATGATAATTATGGTTTTTACTAGTCAGTCATCACAACCCCATGATATTGCAACACTTGTTATTCCAGAAAATGTCCTTAAGTCCAAATATTCTTCAGCATTTTCATCAGTCATTTCCTTTCTGTCATTAAATCAGGAAGGCAAATGTCTGACAATGCTATAGGTTCATTCATAATTCCTTCGACAACAAAGTCATGTAAGTCAGTCTTCAGTATGAACTAGACATTGTCCATGCTTCAACTGACAAGCTGCAGAGACTAATCAAGTAATGATCATTTGAATAAGAGAAAGAGATAGTGATCTTCAACCACCATCACCAATTTCTTCTCCATTATCAAATTATCAAAAAAATACTAAGTTCTGCAATATACATTACTTTTTTAGATCCAACAAAACAGACAGCACTAACCAATTTCTGTAGTTAAGAATACAGTTTCTAGCCACAGTAAACACCTTGGAACTGTCAACATGTAACTCTACTTCGTGAAACTTTTAACCCCCTTATAAAACTGCTTCCACATACCCAGTCAGACAGAGGAAATTAAGCACAGATGGAGGGAAAAATGATCCCTGTCCACAAGATTTGTCAAGATGATCCTTTTACTGATCTTCAATCTCCTTGCAGGCAGCAGAGTCTCTAGTTCACAAATTACAAAGTCCCTTAACTACTGGTTAAAGATCACATCTTATAACAACTAGTGAATCAAAATAAATTTACTTTCTTCAGGTTTTTTTTTACTGCAGAGAGAAAGACACTACCTCCATTTCCAGAGATCCAAAGTCTTCTAGTTATATCATTCACACCCACAAGCTGTTCAAGTGACCAAACAGCCAATCATATAGTCGTTGGCAAAAAGGCTTTGTCTTCAATAACCAGTTCACAACTCCAGAAGTCAATCAGATATTTGTTGTTGACTGAATCTCACTTTGTATGCACCCTCTGTTGTCAGTAATAACATTCCTCACAGACTGAACGAGCAGCAGTATAAATAGCATTGGGTGTTAAAAGTGAGACAATCCCTTCCACAATAGTCATTTTCCCTTTCACATACATAAATCAAAAATGCAGAAAAGTATAGAGATATTGTTTTTACAATAATGTGGAGAGAAGCAATATTAGTCAGGTCACCAAGTTAACTCCCTAGGTTTCCTCAAGATCTTTCACATCTACCTGAACCAGAACTGGTAGTCAAGTTTTCAGTTCATTGTCTAAATTGCAACATTCCAACAACCCTACATTCTCATGATACTACAGTGGGAATGCACACTCTGCTAATGTTTTGAAGTCTGGGCTGTGGTTTGAATTCATAGCCAGAGGTATGTGATATTACTGAAGCAAGATGAACAAGCTAATCAAAACTGACAATATTTAAACACTAATTAGGGTATGAAATGAACAAAGTACCTGTTAAGCCTATTAAAAGTTTCTGCTATGAACTCTTACCAATTATTCGTTCCACAAATTGATATTGCCGATGCAAATCATCAACTAATTCCTGTTGACAGTTGAAGTATTCTATATCTTCAGGAGATGCCATTTTTAACCTATAAAGTTAATGTTAAACATTATAAAAGAAGATACAAGTTGTTTAAAAATACTCAGTACAAATGACTTGGAGATGAATCAACTAAAGTTTTGGTTGAAAAGATTTTCTCTCCCTTACTACCTTAATACTCATCCCCTCGTAAAATACTTTGAAGTTCGCATAACATTTCTTGGCTGGCAAACAGCTTTTTTACATCAAGCTACCAGTAATGTGCTGAAGCTTAAGTTAAATAACTCACTCCAGGCAGATTAGACAAAGTTAGTTTATATCCTGAGGACTGTTCCTGCACTCAACTGACTGAATAATTGTCTTTAACAATGTCATGTTTCAAAAATATATCCAAAAATTAAAGCCCACAAAACGTGCCAAAGAGAACTTTGATTTTGTTCCTTAAAAGGGGCTGATTTATCAAATGCTGAAATTGCCAGGAACCCGGAAAATGCATTTCCATAAAGTAGAGGTGTGGTGTTGGACTTGGGTGGACAAAGTTAAAAATCGCATGATACCAGGTAATAGTCCAACAAGTTTATTTGGAAGTACAAGCTTTTGAGCTACCTGATGAAGGAGCAGCCTCCAAAAGCTTGTACTTCCAAATAATCCTGCTGGACTAAAACCTGGTGGTGTGTGATTTTTAATTATTTCCATAAGCATATTCTTCCGACAGTCCAGAGGAAAACTGTACTGCTTCCTTAAAAATACTGTTATGTGCTAATGAACCACAGGTAAAGTAGTAAAATGACCTAAAGTAGGAAAAGCCTGTTTCCCACTACTACGTAGAAAAATATTGTTAGGGCTACAACACTGAATGTGAACAGGAAAAGAGCAGTTTGCAGTTTCAACAGAATAAAGCAAAAATATTTCTGCAAGTTTGCGCCGGTTAGAAGGCAAAGAGTCTCAGCTCCATTACGTACCATCGTTTGGTTTCCTCTTCCTTTTTTTTGTAGTTCTCTAATTTTTTCATTCCTTTTGTATTTTGCTGTAAAAGTGTTTCCTCACTTTCCCAGGTGTTGTGGAGGTGGGACCAGCCCTTCCATTTAATCAGGTACTGTTGCTCTCCTACCTCCCTCAAAGGGTCAAACCCAGCATTAGGATTACCCTCAGCCTCAACTGCATAGGTAGTGGTAGTGGCACCAGTTGCTAAATAACAAGAGTAAATAGTTAAAACTAAAGAAAATCATTGTCAAGTGTCTAAAATTTAATTGAATGCTATACCAATCAGATAAGGCAACACAGAATCATCCTCAATCACCATCCAATAACCTCTGTTAGTAATAACAGGCAAGCGCATTCAAACTGCTATACAACAGACCATTCATATGTACCAACTAAGCACAGTAAGATCATAGGATTGCACATTGCCTACAAGGCTGTAAGACAGCATAGGACAAATATCTAGAGGAGAGAATAATATTAATTCTACAGTGCCTTGTCATTAAGGGGTTTCCTTACCTGAGCAAGGACATTCTTGCTATAGAGGGGGTGTAGACTGATTGCTGGGATGGCATGACTTACATACAAGGAGACTTTGAATTAGTTAGGATTATATTCACTGGCATTCTGAAGAACAAAATGGGGGCGGTGGAATCCAACAGAAACCTATAACATTCAAACAGCACTGATACCCTCCTTTTTCATGGCTCAAAATCTGTTGTCTTTCAATGATTTACTAAAATGTGTGAAGTCTTCAATTCATAACATTGTAATGGGAAACAAATAAAGCTAGTTTTTCCCCAAAATCTAATCCAAACGTTAGAAAGGAAGGTTAAGTCATTACATGACAATTTTCATCAGGTGATACACAATGTGGCTAAATTAAATTTAAATAAACAGAATTAATTAACTAGCTTGCAAGCCAATAATATATAAAATCATGTTTAAATAATTTTAATATTCCTTTAAAAATTAATTAAATACCTCCTTTCCGTCCTACTCGTGACTCCATTACTCTCTCCAATGTTTCAAATTCTTCTTCTTCCTCGGCTGGAGGGGGGAGATCCTCCCCACAGATTTCAAGTAAGTCATCAGAATCAGTTTTAGCATCCTCATCTTCCTTGTAACTGACATTAACTGTTGCCTGACGCCGAGAACCCCTCTTATCATGTTCTTCATCATCGTCATCTGATGAATCAGCTGGTCTCTTTAGTCCTTTTCCCTTCTTCATTTTTTTTGTTTTGATCCTTTAATTATAAAAAATACAATTGTCATTTTCCATGTATATTTAATGCAGCATACTTTGGGTATGAACTTCATTAACAGTGTAAAATTTTATTTATTTGCTATATGCTCAACGTGCTTTTGGGCAAAAATAAAACTATGTTGTAGTGATGGTCCCATTAAGAACTCTTTTCTCTGAAAGGGGAGCTGCAGCAAATTACCTTTCATCTTGGAACTAATCATGTGACCAAGTTGCCAGGGAACAGAAGATTAACTTATAGTTGACCCTTTACTAAATTAGTATAGGAGCAGGGATGTCGTACTACAATGACACATGGCCTTGGTGAGACCACACCCAAAATATTGAGAGAAGTTTTGGTCTTCTTATCGGTGGAAGGATATGTTCGCTACAGAGGAAATGTAGACCGGCTCTTCAGATAGCAGGACTAATATACGAGGAAAGTATTGGCTCACATCTGATTATGTTAGCTGGTGTTAAGAAAGGGGAGGGGATTCCAATGCACAATTTAATTATTAAAGAGGCATGCACCTGGTCATTTTATAGGTAGCAATAGAAAATGGCTTTAACAGAGAGTCTAATCTGCATTAAACAGCAAATATTAAATTTTGCTCTCAACTGTTGTAATTGGTCAATCTTATTTTCTAGCTTTGTTCATTGTCAGGTCAAACACCTTATAGACATCTACTTTAACAATATTTCTAAGCATGTGTAGAGGTTAAATTAGTTAGACAATAAGACCATAAGACAAAGGAGTGGAAGTAAGGCCATTCAATCATGGCTAATGGGCATTTCAACTCCACTTACCCGCATTCTCCCCGTAGCTCTTAATTCCTTGCGACGTCAAGAATTTATCAATCTCTACCTTGAAGACATTTAGCGTCCCGGCCTCCACTGCACTCTGCGGCAATGAATTCCACAGGCCCACCACTCTCCGGCTGAAAAAATGTCTCCGCATTTCTGTTCTGAATTTACCCCCTCTAATTCTAAGGCTGTGTCCATGGGTCCTAGTCTCCTCGCCTAACGGAAAATTTTTTTAGCGTCCACCCTTTCCAAGCCATATATTATCTTGTAAGTTTCTATTAGATCTCCCCTTAATCTTCTAAACTCCAATGAATACAATTCCAGGATCCTCAGCCATTCCTCGCGTGTTAGACCTACCCATCATCCGTGTGAATCTCTGCTGGACACGCTCCAATGTCAGTATATCCTTCTTGAGGTGTGGGGACCAAAACTGGACACAGTACTCCAAATGGGGCCTAACCAGAGTAGCACAATGGGGCTTTTATATTCCAACCCTCTTGAGATAAATGACAACATTGCATTCACTTTCTTAATCACGGACTCAACCTGCATGCTTACCTTTAGAGAATCCTCAACTAGTACTCCCAGATCCCTTTGTATTTTGGCTTTACAAATTTTCTCACCGTTTAGAAAGTAGTCCATGCTTGTATTCTTTTTTTCCAAAGTGCAAGACCTCGCATTTGCTCACATTGAATTCCATCAGCCATTTCCTGGACCACTCTCCCAAACTGTCTAGATGCTTCTGTAGCCTCCCCACTTCCTCAGTACTACCTGCCTGTCCACCTAACTTCGTATCATCGGCAAACTTCGCTAGAATGGCCCCAGTCCCTTCATCCAGATCATTAATATATAACGTGAACAGCTGCGGCCCCAACACTGAACCCTGCGGGACACTGCTTGTCACCAGCTGCCATGTCGAAAAAGAACCTTTTATCCCAACTCTCTGCCTTCTGTCAGACAACCAATCCTCAATCCATACCAGTAGCTCACCTCGAACAGCATGGGCCCTCACCTTGCTCAGCAGCCTCCCGTGTGGCACCTTATCAAAAGCCTTTTGGAAGTCTAGGTAGACCAGATCCACTGGGTTTCCTGGTCTAACCTACTTGTCACCTCTTCAAAGAATTCCAACAGGTTTGTCAGGCATGACCTCCCCTTACTAAATCCATGTTGACTTGTTGTAATCCGACTCTGCTCTTCCAAGAATTTAGAAACTTCATCCTTAATGATGGATTCTAGAATTTTACCAACAACCGAGGTTAGGCTCATTGGCCTATAATTTTCCATCTTTTGTCTTGATCCTTTCTTGAACAAGGGGGTTACAACAGCGATCTTCCAATCATCCGAGACTTTCCTTGACTCCAGTGACTTTTGAAAGATCTCAACCAATGCCTCCGTTATTTCCTCAGCCACCTCCCTCAGAACTTAGGATGAAGCCCATCAGGGCCAGGAGATTTATCAATTTTAAGACCTTTTAGCTTTTCTAGCACTTTCTCTTTTGGAATGGCAACCATACTCAACTCAGCCCCCTGACTCCCTTAAATTGTTGGGATATTACTCATGTCTTCTACTGTAAAGACTGACGCAAAGTACTTATTAAGTGATCTCCCATCACTAGGCTTCCAGCATCAGTTTGAAGTGGTCCAATGTCTACTTTTGCCTGTCGTTTGTTTTTTATGTATTGAAAGAAACTTTTACTATCATTTTTAATATTACTGGCTAGCCTACGTTCGTATTTGATCCTCTCCTTCCTTATTTCTCTCTTGGTTATCCTCTGTTTGTTTTCGTAGCCTTCCCAATCTTCTGATTTCCCAGTGCTCTTGGCCACTTTATAGGATCTCTCTTTTTCTTTAATACATTTCCTGACTTCCTTTGTCAGCCATGGCTGTCTAATCCCTCCCCGGATAATCTTTCTTTTCTTGGGGATGAACCTCTGTACAGTGTCCTCAATTATACCCACAAACTCCTGCCATTTTTGCTCTGTCTTCCCCGCTAGGCTCTGCTTTCAGTCTATTTTCGTCAGTTCCTCTCTCATGCCCTCATAATTACCTTTGTTTAACTGTAACACCATTACATCCGATTTTGCCTTCTCTCTTTCAAACTGCAGACTGAACTCTACCATATAATGATCGCTGCTTCCTAAGTGTTCCCTTACTTTAAGATTTTTTATAAAGCCTGGTTCATTACATAGCACTAGGTCCAGAATAGCCTGCTCCCTTGTGGGTTCCATGACACGCTGTTCCAAAAAGCCATCCTGTAAGCATTCCATGAACTCCCTTTCTTTGGATCCACTAGCAACATTATTTACCCAGTCCACCTGCATATTGAAGTCTCCCATGATCACCGTGACCTTGCCTTTCTGACATGCCTTCTCTATTTCCCGGTACATGTTGCGCCCCTGGTCCTGACCACTGTTAGGAGGTCTGTACATAACTCCCATTATGATTATTTTGTCTTTGTGGTTCCTCAATTCCACCCACACAGACTCCACATCATCTGACGCTATGTCATTCAGTGCCATAGATTTAATTTTGTTCTTAACTAACAGGGCAACCCTGCCCCCTCTGCCCACCTCCCTGTCTTTTCGATAAGTTGAAAATCCTTGAATGTTTAACTGCCAGTCCTGAACCCCCTGCAACGACGTCTCTGTGATGCCTACCACATCATAATCATTCACAATGATCTGTGCCATTAGTTCATCTGCTTTGTTACGAATGCTACGAGCATTCAGGTAAAGTGCCTTAATGCTAACTTTCTTATCATTAGAGATATTGGAAGTCATATGATGTCCTAAGTTATCCTTCCTTTTTTGCTGCATTCCCAGTCTGCCTCAAGTTTAAATCCGCCTGCACACATGCTATCCTGCTGCTTATCTTTCCATTTAACTCCATACTCCCTGTCACTTTCACTTTCCCTTCTCCCCAACTCAGACGTTTAAAGTCCTTCTGACCACCCATAGTTAATATTATATACACTGGAGATCAGAAAAATGAGAAGGGGATTCAATAGAAATCTACAAAATTCTAAGAGGACTAGACAGGGTAGATGTAGAATGGATGTCTCAATGACAGGGGAGTCCAGAACCAAGAGTCACAGTCTAAGGATATGGCTAAATCATTTAAGTCTGATATGAGGAAATCATCTTCACTCAGAGTGGCGAGCCTCAACAAAATCACTGCACGACTTCAGGGAGGCATTAGATTTAGCAACTGGGGCGAAATTATCACAGGACATGTGGAAAAAACAGGAATATGCTACCGAGTTGGATGATCACCCATGATCATGAATAATGGTGGAATGGTCTTGAAGGGCCACGTGGCCTTTTTGTAATTTGAGTCTGATGGTCAGTTAGCTCAGTCCAGCCGGTATGCAGAGAGATGCCAACAGCAGGAATTCAAGTTCTATACTGGCTGAAATTACCATGAATTGCCTTCTCCATCTCTTCCCTCACCTCAGGCATAGTAACCCTCAGATTAAACCAAACATCTCTTTCTATAATGAAAGAGCAGCCCTGTAATCTGGTAAGACTATAGCGACTTCATAGGGATTGGTAGATTCGTAGATATGGCTCTGATCTCAAACAGGAATATATCTTGCAAGCAATTTAAGGTATCATTTTAGAACAAACTTGCTGCACGACATATTTATTTCAACAAAGATCAGCTGAAATTCTATATGCTGTTTGGTGGGAATACAACTGTTTACTAAAGTACTCCAAACAATTAATTGAACTTCTGGATTTTCTAAATTGAGCAAAAGGAAAGATTTCTTCGATGCAAGATTCCAAAGTTAAATATTAGAACCCATGCTGTTGTCATGTAACACTCTAGTAATGTCCACAATGTCCTAAAGGCTGCAACTTTGGAGCGGTTGAAGGAGACTTAAAAGGAGAACCTTGTACTGGTAAGCAGAAGGGGCAAGGTATTTCAGTACTAATGGAAACCTTTGAAATAATACTCAGACAAAGATGTTAAACTTCCAATTTCTAATGAATACCTGACTTAGATTTTTGGGGCATAAGTCAAACTGGCCTAATGGAAAGATGCGTTAATAGGTTGTGGTTTATAGAATAAGTAACTGCCTGCATTGTACTTTGAACATTTTAGCATAACTATTAAAAACTGAGTATTATTAGAATTCATTATTTGATTTTAGTACTATAAAGGAATTTTGTTTAAACTGTGAACCTTGTGGTTTCACTATTTTTTATTACATACTTGGGTTGCAGATTTCCAAAAGAATTAAAATATTCCTGATCTTTACAGAGATCATAAAACTTGCTAAAAGAAAAACAACATAGGATCTGAAGAGGAGAAATTCTCAGTTCGTAGATGATCAGTTTTTTTTTAATAGCTTGATTGATTGTACAATTCAATCAGTATTCTTGAAGACTGATTAACTGCATGTAATTTTGAAAAACGTTTTGGGGACCATGGTGTTGTTAACCCATGGGTGACTGCCTGTCCCCAGGAAGTTAGACATTGGGTAAATCCACAACAGAAGAATGGGCTTGGTGAGAAACACGTTTTTTTTATTTCAAATTTGTTGTTGTTTTGAAATGTCGTTCAAATGAATAAAAATTTACAACATCCATAAATAGCTAGGCAAAAGGAATAAACTTTTCTCTTAACTCTTCTAGTAAAGGTATCCTTACCTTCATATTATATTCCAAATAAGTTAAGTCTGGCACCATCTGCGAAGAGAGAAGTAGGGTTAACATTTCGACTCTAATATGACTTGAAGTTATATTAGACTCGAAACATTAACATTTTTTTCTCGACAAAGATGCTGCCAGACATGAGTTTTCCAGCAATTTGTTTTTATTTCAGATCTTCAACATTCACTTCATTTTATTTTAAAAACAAGTCTGCAAGGCATACAATTAAAGTGACCCTGCTTCTTACCAAACATCTTGCATTACTTAAGACTATAGAACCCTTGATCCATGGATTTAACTTGCTTTAACCAAAAGGAGACATTAAAACACAAAGGATTCTAATAGCTAAGAATAAGTACTCTCTGACCTATATTTTAATCACAAAAATAAACTTGGAAAGACATTACAAATACTCAGAGCATCTTTTAATGCTCAATCCTTAGAACAGACAAGTCAAAACCTTGAAAATGTGGAATGTAAAGCTTGGCAAAAATGAAAATCTAAATTATTGACACAGCTTATTTTTCCAAAACAAGCGTTTCTTAAAAACAAAACCTGGGAAAAACTAACTTCTGAATAGATTAACTGAATCAACAAATGCATTTGACACATTACACAGCCTTCATTTGGAAATGACGACTAATCTTTTCCAAAAGGCAATTAATTAATCCTTTCCCTCCATATCCATTTTAACCATCCTGACTAGCACACTGCAGATGATACCCTAGTCTTGGATGGATGATCATTCCTATTCTTGAAGTTAAAAAAATTTAATATTTTATCCTTTTCTGAAAGATAAAAATCTGGTTGGTTTCTGCTCCTGAGAGCTATCAAGCCAGTCTGAGTGCGTATATGGGTGCTGGGTGATGCAACATTTAGGTCCAGTGCTCAAGCACCTCAGCACAGAATCTCACATGAGAAACAGTCACTTAGACTGAGTATCGGAGGGATTTCATTCCAGACTCCAGCACACCACACTGCCCACATAATAAAGAGAGAAAACTAAAACTATCATCCTTGATGTTCCTACCATGGGGTCCCAGCATCAGATTTTGAGAACTGGGCTTAAAAAAAAAACTTATTCTGTTTTCTGTACTTGCATGGATCCTAGAACATCTGTAACTCAAAACATTTCATTAGCTTAGTTTTGTCCTGTTCAGGTTAAATGAGTTTGAATCGTTTATCTGAAGTTCTCTGCAACATCTAAGTACAAATCTACAAGATCAAAAGAAACAGAAATAGGAGTAGACTGTTCAGTCTATCAAGCCTGCTCTGCCATTCAATAAGATGACTGCTGAACTGATATTTCTTCCGAGCACTTGCCTACCTTTTCCCTACTGCCCTTGATTCGCCTCCTGATCCAGAATCTATCTCAGCCTTTAATATACAGAAGGACTCTACGCAAATATACATGAGGACTCTATAACCACAGGTCTCTGTAATGAGTAATTCCAAAGACACTCAACCCTCAGAAGAAATTCTTCTTTATTTCAATCTTAAACTGGTGCCCCTATATTCTGAGACTATGCCCTCAATGCAAGAAGACAGCAGAGTAAGACGCTCCAGGCGGAGCTTCTCTGCTCGCCAATTCATTTTCCTTTCTTTGTTTTTCCTCTTTTCTCTTTCTTAAACTACCTTACCTGGAGAATGGAGGTGAAACAAAGGGAGATGAGTTGCAGAGCAAGTCCCAGAGTGGGAAGCAAAGCTCAGAAGACAATCCCTCCATACCAGGGATCATCCGAGTAAATCTTGCCTGAACTGCCTCCCATGAAACATCTTTCCTTAAATAAAGGGGACCACAACTGCTCTCAGTACTCCAGATGTGTTCTCATTTGCACCTTGTACATTAGATTAGATTAGACTTACAGTGTGGAAACAGGCCCTTCGGCCCAACAAGTCCACACCGACCCGCCAAAGCGCAACCCACCCATACCCCTACATTTACCCCTTACCTAACACTACGGGCAATTTAGCATGGCCAATTCAGCTGACCCGCACATCTTTGGACTGTGGGAGGAAACCGGAGCACCCGGAGGAAACCCACGCAGACACGGGGAGAACGTGCAAACTCCACACAGTCAGTCGCCTGAGTCGGGAATTGAACCCAGGTCCCTGGCGCTGTGAGGCAGCAGTGCTAACCACTGTGCCACCGTGCTGCCCTTTTAACTGTGCCACCGTGCTGCCCTTTCCACTGTGCCACCGTGCTGCCCTTTAACTGTTGCAGTACAGTTGCAGTAAGACTTCCCTATTCTCATATTCCAATATTCCATACTTGAAATAAGTGACAACATTCCATTAATCGTAAATAAAACATAACGGCAGATGCTGGAAATCTGCAGCAAAAACAGAAATTGACTGAGAAACTCAGCAAGTCTGGTAGCATCCGTGGAGAGAAAGCAGAGTTAATGTTTCAAGGCAAGTGACCCTTCTTCAGAGTCCTTCTTCTGAAGGGTCACTATGCCTGAAACATTAATGCTGCTTTCTCTCCACAGATATCGCCAGACCCGAGCTTCTCCAGCAATTTCCATTTTCACCTGCTGCGCCTGTGTGTATCTGTGTTTCACGTACAGGTATCCCTAACTCTCTTCATTTGGCAGGTTCCTACAGCTTTTCTCCGATTAGATAATACAGTTCTTTTGTTCTCCATTCAAAAATTATTGACAACCCATTTCCGACATTATATCCATTTAAGAACCTTTTGCCCACTTACTTAACCTATCAATATCGCTCTGTAAACTGGTTCTATCCACTTCATAATATGCGTTTCCACATATTTTTGTGCCATCTGTAAATATAGCTACATTACTTCTGCTTTCTTCCTCTAAGTCATTTAAGTTGTGAACAGTTGTGGTCCCAGTACTGATCCCTGTAGACCCCTAGTGGTTACCAGTCACCGACCCGAAAAAGAACTCCTTATCCCCAATTGCTATTTCCTGCCCATTATCCAATTCTCTACCAACATCAGTTTACTACCTACAACACCGTGGGCTCTTATCTT
Source organism: Hemiscyllium ocellatum (assembly GCF_020745735.1). Lineage (NCBI taxonomy): Eukaryota > Metazoa > Chordata > Chondrichthyes > Orectolobiformes > Hemiscylliidae > Hemiscyllium > Hemiscyllium ocellatum. Next base: position 58,936,227 of record NC_083402.1, read on the forward strand.
TTGTGAAAACCTTGTCGAACACCTTCTGGCAATCCAAGTAAATCTACTGGTTCCCCTCTACTGACTCTTGATTGAGACTTAGAGTCGTACAGCATGGAAACAGAACCTTCAGTTCAACCTGTCCATGCCGACCTGATATCCTAACCTAATCTGGTCTCATTTGCTAGCACTTGGCCCATAACTCTCCAAACCCTTCCTATTCACATACATCATTTAAAAGGCATTTGGATGGGTAATTGTACGAGCCTCCACCACTTCCTCTGGCAGCTCATTCCACCCTTTGCATGAAAAGGTTGCCCCATAGCTCTCTTATATCTTTCCCCACTCACCCTGAACCTAGGTCTTCTAGTTCTGGACTTCCCCACTCCAGGGAAAAGACTTGGTCTATTTATTCTATCATGCCCATCATGATTTTATAAACCTCTATAAGGTCACCCCTCAGCCTCCGACGTTCCAGGGAAAACAGCCCCAGCCTGTTCAGCCTCTCCCTATAGCTCAAATCCTCCAACCCTGGCAACATCCTTGTAAATCTTTTCTGAACGCTTTCAAGTTTCCCGGCATCCTTCCGATAGGAAGGAGACCAGAACTGCACGCAGTATTCCAAAAGTAGCCAAATCAATGTCCTGTATTGCTGCAACATGACCTCCCAATACCTACATGGTCTGACCAATAAAGGAAAGCATACCAAACGCCTTCTTCACTATCCTATTTACTTGCGACTCTACTTTCAAGGAACTATGAACTGCATTCCAAGGTCTTTTTGTTCAGCAACACTCCCCAGGTATGTGTATAAGCCCTGCTCTGATTTGCTTTTCCAAAATTCAGCACCTCTCATTTATCTAAATTAAACTCCATCTGCCACTCCTCAGTCCACTGGCTTATCTGATTGAGATCCCATTGAAGTAACCTTCTTTGCTGTCCACTACACCCCCAGTTTTGGTGTCATCTGCAAACTTACTCACTATACTTCCTTTCTTCACATCCAAATCATTTATATAAATGTCAAAAAGTAGTGGATTCAGCACAGATCCTTGTGGCACACCACTGGTCAGAGGCTCGCAATTTGAAAAACAACCCTCCACTACCACCCTCTGTCTTCCACCTTTGAGCCAGTTCTGTATCCACGTGACTAGTTCTCTCTGGATTGCATATGATCTAACCTTGCTAACCAGTCTCCCACAAGGAACCCTGTCAAATGCCTTACTGAAGTCGATACAGATCATGTCTACCACCCTTCGCTCATCAATCCTCTCTGTTACTTATCCAAAAAACTCAATCAAGTTCATGAGACATGATTTTAAACATACAAAGCCATGTTGACTGCCCCTAATCAGTCCTTGCCTTTCCAGATACATGTAAAATCCTATCCCTCAGGATTCCCTCCAACAACTTGCCCACCACAAATGTCAGGCTCACCAGTCTATAGTTCCCTGGCTTTTCTTTACCACCTTTCTTAAATCTCCAGTTTTCTGGCACCTCACCTGAGACTTTTGATGATACAAATATCTCAGCAAGGGGCCTAGCAATCACTTCCCTAGCTTCCCAGAGTGTTTTAGGACACATCTGATCAGGTCCTGGGGATTTACCCACCTTTATGTGTTGCAAGACATCCAACACCACCTCCTCTGTAATATGGACATTTTTCAAGATGTCACCATCTATTTCCCCACATTCTATATGTTCCATGTCCTTCACCACAGTAAAGACTGATGGAAAATACTTGTTTAATATCACCCCCATCTCCTGCGGCTCCACACACAGGCTGCCTTACTGATCTTTGAGGGGCCCTATTCTCTCCCTAGTTATCCTTTTATCCTTAATGTATTTGTTAAAAATAACCCTTTGGCCTCTTCTTAACCCTATTTACCAAAGCTATGACCCTTTTTTGCCCTCTTGATGCCCCCCTTAAGTATACTTTATGCCCTTCTAAAGATTCACTCCGTCTCTCCTGCCTATATCTGACATATGCTTTCTTCTTTTTCTGAACCAAAACCTCAGTTTCTCTCGTCACCCAGCATTTCCTATACCTACCAGCCTCCCTCGATAAAATCTAATGAATTAGAGAGATATAATTTCCCTTTCAAGTAGCCATGCTGACTCAAATTATGACTTTGCAAATGTATTATTACTTCCTTAATTCCAACGTTTTTCCGACAATGAATATTATGTTGATCATCCTATAGTTACCTATATTTTATCTCTCTCCTTTTTTGAATATTGGTATCACATTGGCAGTTTCTGATCCTCTGGTACTTCAAATCAAAGGATTTGTGGAAAATTACAACCAACACACCCACCATCTCTGTAGCTCCTTTTAGGATGCTTGGAATCAAGGCATCACAACCAGGGAGACTTATCTGTCTTTAGCCCTGTTAGTTTGTCAACACTACTATGCTAATGATGATACTTAATTCCACACTCCCCACTCCCAGTATTCTTCAGTAGTAATGGCACTTCAAAGTAACTTCCACCATAAAGACTGATGCAAAATATCTATTCAACTGCTCAGCTATTTCCTTGTTCCTCATAACAATCTTTCTAGATTCATTTTCCAAGGGATATATGTTCACTTTGACTGCTCTCTTCCTTTTTATACATTTCAAGAAGCTATTATCAGTTTTTATTCTTTTAATTAGTTCCCCTATGAATAAACCACCTTATCCAGATTCATACGAACCCTCTATCAACCTTGTCATTACATATGAACACATGAATGAAGAGGAATATTTGGCCCCTATAGCTTACTCTGCCACTGAATAATATTTTTTTTTAAAACAGGCCCTTCGGCCCTTGATGTTGCGCCGACTTGTGAACTAACCTCAGCTCATCCCCCCAACATTGTCCCATCATCATCCGTATGCTTATCCAAGGATTGTTTAAATGCCCCTAATGTGGCTGAGTTAACTAAATTGGCAGGCAGGGCATTCCACACCCTTACCACTCTGAGTAAAGAACCTGCCTCTGACATCTGTCTTAAATCTATACCCCTCAATTTACAAGTATGCCCCCCTCATACAAGCAGACGTCATCATCCTAGGAAAAAGACTCTCACCGTCCATCCTATCTAATCCTCTAATCATCTTGTATGTCTCTACCAAATCCCCTCTAAGCTTCTTCTCTCCAACGAGAACAGACTCAAGTTCCTCAGCCTTTCCTCGTAAGACTTTCGCTCCAAACCAGGCAACATCCTGCTAAATCTCTTCTGTATCTTTTCCAATGCTTCCACATCCTTCCTGAAATGGGACGACCAGAACTGTACACAATATTCCAAATGCGACCGCACAAGCGTTTTGTATAGTTGCAGCATGACATTACAGCTCCACAACTCAATACCTCTACCAATAAAACTTAACACACCATATGCCTTCTTTACAGCATTATCAACCTGGCTGGCAACTTTCAGGGATCTATGTACAGGGGAATCTCAATTATCCAAAAGAGATGAGGGGACACTTTCGTTTGGACAATCGATTATTCTGTTAATCAATTAAATGCCTTTCCTCTGGGACTCGGAGTTTTTAAAATCTGCTCCCCGTTCAGGAGACTGCAGCAGCACACAGCGCAAGAGCCCCCGCCTTCAACACCATCCAACACACCCCACCCCCACCCGCACTCCCATCCAGCACTGTACCATTTGTAGAAGTCTGTTTTATGTACAGTGATGCACTCACTTTTTAACTTTCCAATCAACTGTATCATCTCCAATACCTCAAACAACTTTTGCCAGTTCACCCAGTCACTTTTGTTCTAAGTCAAAGGGCAGGTGTATACTTCTTGTGGTTTTGTATGCTTCTTTTGCCTAACACTGATCTGTTGTAGCCTGTCTAGTTTCGTGATGCTTCTTTTAAAAAAAAACTGATTCCAGCCAATAAAATGACCTGCACAAACTTTCAATCTATTTGCTTTGACCTTAATCATTTCCTTAAACAAATCACGATCTAATATTATAATATAATTCTCTTCACATTTGTGAAAACATGCCTTCTTCTCCAATGGGATGAGACTACAATCCTCAAAACATCTGCCACTATTCTATTTTAGGGCGGCATGGTGGCACAGTGGTTAGCACTGCTGCCTCACAGCGCCAGGGACCTGGGTTCAATTCCCGCCTCAGGCGACTGACTGTGTGGAGTTTGCACGTTCTCCCCGTGTCTGCGTGGGTTTCCTCCGGGTGCTCCGGTTTCCTCCCACAGTCCAAAGATGTGCGATTCAGGTGAATTGGCCATGCTAAATTGCCCGTAGTGTTAGATAAGGGGTATATGTAGGGGTATGGGTGGGTTGCGCTTCGGCGGGTCGGTGTGGACTTGTTGGGCCGAAGGGCCTGTTTCCACACTGTAAGTAATCTAATCTAATCTAATATTCTAATCTCGCATAAGTCTCCTTTACACAAGTTACTCAATTCTTTCATTGTCTCCTGCAGAGATCCAATCACTTCCTAATGCTTTTCCGGATTTCAGTTATTTTATAGTTCAGTGGTTAGCAAGGCTGCCTCTCAGCGCCAGGAACCCCTGTTTGATTCCAACTTCTGGCAACTGTGCGGAGTTTGCACATTCTCTCAAAGTCTGTGTGGTTTTCCTCCCACAGTCCAAAGGTGAATTGGCCGTGCTAAATTGCCCATAGCGTTAGGTGCATTAGTCAGGGGTAAATGTAGGGGGAGGGGTCTGGGTGGATTGCTCTTCGGAGGGTCAGTGTGGACTTGTTGGGCCGAAGGCCCTGTTTCCACACTGTAGGGAATGTAATCTAATCTAATTTAGTCTCGCTGACAGCTCCAAATGTTTTCTTTCTCCAGTTTTGCTGTCCTGTCATCCTTAACACACAATGTCTTCAATGTCTTTTCCCATCAATTCTTTACATGCTCATGATCTAAAAGTAGCAGATTATCTCTATCATCAATTCCTCTCTGCTTACATACATCTAACATTCAAGTATTTACAATCTGGTTGAACGGCAGAACAGAGTCAATGGGTCAAACAGTCTGCTTTTGCTCCATATTTGTGGTGGTCCTGTTCTTTTCCAATGCCTTCGTTTTCTGAGTAGGTGCCTTTTTTTAAACATTCACTATACTGCTGTCCCACTGAGTCTCATTTGCCTAGTTAGTCTCACTTTATTACTTTTTTTTTTACATATTTTACTTATTAATTTTACTTTTGTGTGGTCTTCACTCATCTGTTTTCGTGAGCATTTTATCTGAGACCCATGGCTATCTAAGGCTTAGTCCTTTAATGATACCAAGGCTTTCCTTTGTATTTTCTAAGATGATATTTTTTCAATCTATCCTGCTGACTTTAGCGGATGCTTTCTGTACAATTCGAAAGGCCAAAGGGCCACCTTCTATGCTGTAGACCTCTATAGCTGTATTGTTAGCTTTGACCTTTTTATCCACTGATTCCTAAAACCTGACCCCCTCTAAGCCTCATTATCCTCTTATTCAGCATTTTATTTCCAGTCTCAATTTGATTCAACTGAATTTTTACATTGTGGCAACTAGACTGTAATCTGCATTTGGTTGAAGACGGATGCAAATGCTGCAGACTTATCTTTTATGTTGATTATGTGCCCAAGTTTGAAGGTGGAAATATTTATGGAGGCCTCTTCTCCTGTAAGCGGTTTAATCGTGCATCACCAACCACAAATGAATTTGGCAGGACCACAGATAGTGAGATTGCGTAGCTCTGGTTATTGCATGTTGTTTCTGCTATTCGGCAGATGTAGTCCTGTGTTGTAGCTTCACCAGTTTGGCACCGTATGCTTGGTGCTGATCTTGACATGCTTTCCTGCACTCATCACCGAACCAGGGTTAATCCCTTGGCTTGCAGGGGAATATGCTGGTCCATTAAGTTATAGACAGTAGTTGAACACAATTCTGATTATGGCAGCTGGCAGAGCTTAAGGGACACCCAACTTCGATTGCTAGATGCGATACCCTCAATGTGAAACTAGGATTTCATCTCAACCATTAGAACAGTGCAATGGATACTGCCTCAGATAGGTACATCTGTATACAGATAGACTGGTAAGGACAAGATCAAGTAAGTTTTTGAATTACCACCTGCCACAGACCCAGTCAAGCGGCTATGCCAGGACACGTCTAGCTCAGTCAGTAGGTGTCTCAACAGGATGTTTGTTTGACTTGATACCATGAACCTCCATGAGACCCAAAGTTATACTGAGGACTCCCAAGACAATCTCTGCCAACTGTGTATTATTGATCCACCACCTCTGATGTATTTGACATGCTACTGAGCCTGACATATCAAAGGACACCAGAGTGATGGTGGTGTCTGGGACATATTCACAGAATTATACCTTACAGACCATCACTATAGCAGACATTTTCTTTTGTCTTATCGTTGGGCCAGCAATCACAATTTTGCCATCATGCCCCCATACATTAGCAAGAAAGGCTTTGCAAATTTGCCATTGCTGTTTTCCGTAAAAAAAAACTTATGTACTGGATGCGTTTTTACAACAATTTTAATTCCAGATTTTAATGAATTTAAGTTTCGCCATCTGCTATAGTGGGATGCAAAACCATGGCTTAAAAGCATTACTAGGAGAAAGTGAGGACTGTAGATACTGGAGGTCTGAGTTGAGAGTGTAGTGCTGGAAAAGCTCAGCAGGTCAGGCAGCATCCGAGGAGCAGGAGAATCAACGCTTTTGGCATAAGTCCTTCATCAAGAATAGGACGTGTCGAACTCATTCATCTGGGAGCATAAAGGAACGAAGGGGAGGCCTTTGCTGAGGACTGAACATTCATCCTCAGAGAAAGGGAGGTCTGGGGAAATAGTAAAGACATGGCAGGGCTGGCAGCTAGGACCTGGAGTGGGGCTGGAGCTGGGTATGGGGGCAGAGATCAAACACTTCAGTGGGAATGATTGTAGGATTAGGAGTGACATCACCAACAGAAGTGATGCTCAGTGGTTAGCACTGCTGCCTCATAGCGCCAGGGGCCCAAGTTTAATTCCTGCCTCGGGCGACTGTTTGTGTGGAGTTTGCACATTCTCCCGGTGTCTGTGAGGGTTTCCTCCGGGTACCCCGGTTTTCTCCCACAATGCAAAGATGTGCAGGTTAGGTGATTTGGCCATGCTAAATTGCCCATCATGTTCAGGAATGTGTAGGTGCATTAGTCAGGGGGAATGGGTCTGGGTGGGTTACTCTTTGGAGGGTCAGTGTGGGCTTGTTAAGCTGAAGGGCCTGTTTTCATACAGTAAGAAATTAATTTAAATCAACAGTAGGGGTGCAAGTGGGGCCAACAGAAGTGTCCATGGGGGCGGAAGTGATGTCACGTGATGGCGACGATGTTGTGGACCGGTTCCTGATGAAGGGCTAATATCGATTTTCCTGCTGCTGCTGGACCTGCTGCCCTTTTCCAACGCCACATTCTCGACCCGAACAGCATTACTCTAAGGCTCTGGAATACTTGTCCAAATGACATTACCTTCCCGTTCATAGGATGCTAATTTGGAGTCTGTTATTAACTTTTGAACATCAACTGCCTACCAGATTTCCCTTTCGTACATTTCCTCAAATTCATAAAAATTCCAAAAAATATTTTATCATCAACAGCACACAAATCATATGCCTTTACACATAAATCGGTCAGCACTGAAAATCACAAATTAAACAATATGAGCTATTATGCACCTTACTATACATTTTCTTTTGCATATTGCTAAAAGGAGAAAATGTTGTTGAAGCTTTTTGTTCTGCACTCAAGATTAATACAAGAATATGTGAGGTACTTGAGTCATCCTGAGTGTACTAATTGTTACACAGACAACTAATCTAAAAGAAATTGCACAGCTCAATGTGGCTCACATATACTTGTTTTAAGTAATATAAGCATGTGCAGAAACCAATTCTTTGCAAATGAAAGGAATATGTTCAAGCTTTGCATCTCATTTTGAATTACTCATGTACTTGACGATTCCTCAGTCTAGTACAGGTGACTTGTATATCAATCAGTTCCCCTTTCTGCTGTAATAGAAATTGCGCTTGTTTTAAATTTGGCATTCTTGAATTTGAGCTAATAAATGTAAGAGGAAAAGCTTCAACAACATAACTTTCTACAAAATTCAAGTTGGGTACTACCAAGTAATTCTAAGTTTTCTGTTCTTCCCATCATCTCTGCAAAGTTTAGTTGCTTGTTTGATATAGCTCCAATGCTGGACTATTGGAACCTCCACCAACCATTGGAGAGGGTATAATATTCATGCACAACTTTGCATTCAGCTGACATTGACACAAGTTTAATTAGCCCAGAAGTGCCAAAATAAAGTGAACAATGTAGTGGAAAACCCTTCTGTCCCCTGAGTCTGGGACCATTTGTGATGTCTCAGTAAAGGTTGGTTAGCAGCACAGAGAAGTGATCTAACTGCTGGATGACTGAGCTATTTAGTCAACCCTGGCGGGATTTAATAACTGGAGCTTTAAATGGTTACCTGTTCTGAGGTTTCCTGCTTTTTACTTTGTTGTGGGGTTGGTAGTCAGACTCGCTGTCTCCTGAGGTACTTTTCTCTCGCTCTTCCTCCTCCTCCTCAGAACCAGACCCAGACATCTGCCAGTCTTCACTAGAGAAATGAAAATGCATTACAAGGGGCAATTTTCATAATACTACAATGTTATGAGAAAAGCTTACGGAGTTTCTGAAAGCTAACAGAGAAGGCAATATCCCAGTTGCATGTTCACATATCTATGTTGCATGTATTTTCAGGAATATCCCAAAGGAGGATATTCCTGGAAACACATCCAGGGAAGTTATTTGTGTGGAATTGAGAAATAAGAAAGGGATGATCACCTTATTGGGATTGTATTATAGAGCCCCTAATAGTCAGCGGGAAATTGAGAAACAAACTTGTAAGGAGATCTCAGTTATTTCTAAGAATAATAGGGTGGTTATGGTAGGGGATATTAACTTTCCAAACATAGACTGGGCAGCCATAGTGTTAAGGGTTTAGGTGGAGAGAAATTTGTTGAGTGTGTACAAGAAAAATTTCTGATTCAGTATGTGGATTTACCAAATGGAAAAGGTGCAAAACTTGACCTACTCCTGAGAAATAAGGCAGGGTAGGTGACTGAGGTGTCAGTGGGGGAGCACTTTGGGGCCAGCAACCATAATTCTGTTGGTGTTAAATGGTGGTGGAAACGGATAGACCAGATCTAAAAGTTGAAGTTCTAAATTGGAGGAAGACTAATTTTGACGGTATCAGGCAAGAACTTTCAAAAGCTGATAGTGGGTAGATGTTCGCAGGTAAAGGGACGGTGGGAAAATGGGAAGCCTTCAGAAATGAGATAACAACGAGTCCAGAGACAATATATTCCTGTTAGGGTGAAAGGAAAGGCTGGTAGGTGTAGGGAATGCTGGATGACTAACGAAATTGAAGTTTTGGTTAAGAAAAAGAAGGAAGCATACTTCAGCTATAGACAAGATAGATTGAATGAATCCTTAGAAGTGTATAAAGGCAGCAGGAGGATACTTAAGAGGGAAATCAGGAGGACAAAAAGGGGACGAGATAGCTTCGGCAAAAAGATTAAGGAGAATCCAAAGAGTTTTGATAAATACATTAAAGACAAAAGGGTAACGAGGGAGAGAACAGGTCTTCTCAAAGATCAGCAAGGCAGCCTACATGTGGAGCCACAGAAGAATGGGGAGATGCATCAGTCTTTACTGTGGAGAAGGAGATAGAAGATATAGAATGGGAAAATAGATGGTAACATCTTTAAAAACATCCATATTACAGAGGTGGTGGTCTGGATGTCTTAAACCGCATAAAAGTGGATAAAATCCAGGACGTGATCGGGTGTCCCCTAGAACTCTGTGGGAAGCTATGTGAGTGATTGCAGTGCCTTTGGCGAAGATATCTCAATCATTGATAGTCACAGGTGAGGTGCCAGAAGACTGGAGATTGGCTAACGCGGTGTTATTATTTAATAAAGGTAGTGAGAAAAAGCCAGGGAACTAAAGACCGGTGAGCCTGACATCAGTGGTGGGCAAGGTGTTGGAGGGAATCCGGAAGGGCAGGATTTATATGTACTTGGGAAGGCAAAGACTGATATGGGATAGTCAACATGGCTTTGTGCGGGAGAAATCATGTCTCACGAACTTGATTGATGAGGGCTGAGTGGCAGATGTGATCTATGTGGACTTCAGTAAGACGTTCGACAAAGTTCCTCAAGGGAGACTAGTTTAGCAAGGTTAGATCTCATGGAATACAGGGAGAACTAGCCACTTGGATACAGAACTGGCTCAAAGGTGGAAGACAGAAGGTGGTGGTGGAGGATTGCTTTTCAAACTGGAAGCCTGTAACCAGTGGTGTGCCATAACAATAGGTGCTGGGTCCACTACTTTTCGCCATTTATATAAATGATTTGGATGTAAACAAAACAAGATTGCAGATTACATCAAAACTAGAGGTGCAATGGACAGCAAAAAAAGGTTACCTCTGATTGTAAAGGGACCTTGATCAGGTGAGTCAATGGGCTGAGGAGTGGCAGATGGAGTTTAATTTAGATAAATGTGAGATGCTGTGTTTTGGAAAAGCAAAGCAGAGCAGGACCTTTACACTTAATGGCAAGGTCCAAGGGAGTGTTGCTAAACAAAGAAACCTTGGAGTACACATTCATAATTCCTTGAAAGTGGAGTCGCAGTTAGATAAGATAGTGAAGGCGGCGTTTGGTATGCTTTTCTTTATTGGTCAGAGCATTGAGTATAGGAGTTGGGAGGTCATATTACAGCTGTACAGGACACTGGCAGGACACTTTTGGAATATTGCGTGCAATTCTGGTCTCCTTTCCATTGGATTTTGGGAAACTTGGAAGGTTTCAGAAAATATTTACAAGAATGTTGCCAGGGTTGGAGGATTTGAGCTATAGGGAGAGGCTGAATAGGCTGAGCTGTTTTCCCCAGAGTGTCAGACGCTAAGGGGTGACCTTATAGAGGTTTATAAAATCATGAGGTGCATGGATAGGATAAATAGACAGGGTCCTTTCCCTGAGGTGGGGGTCTCCAGAACTAGAGGGCATAGATTTAGGGTGAGAGGGGAAAAATATAAAAGGGATGTAAGGGGCTGCTTTTTCACACAGAGGGTAGTGCTTGTGTGAAATGACCTGCCAGAGGAAGTGGTGGAGGCTTGTACAATTACAGCATTTAAAACACATCTTGATCTGTATATGAATAGGAAGGGTTGAGCGGGATATGGGCCACGTGTTGGCAAATGGGACTAAATTAGGTTAGGATATCAGGTTGGCATGGACAAGTTGGACCAACTCCTTCGCTGTTGTTGGGCCAATATCCAGAATAGTTTATTCACTTAGGGAAGCTCCATAAGAAAATCTGCACTGGTTCAATACAGTTCGCCTCAACCAACTTCTCAAGAGTAGGAAAAGACTACAAATACAATCGTCTGAACATTGTTCATCCCCAGAGAGCAGCAAGAAAAAAACAACTTGCCAAGATCAACATTTATTTAGCCCTCATAAAAGTGTAATATTAACAATTTTTTTCTTTCCAATATCGATAGTTTTTTTCCAATAATGTACCATGCTCATTTTTCTCCTCCATAGTATTCTTGTCAACAGAAATGGATGACTCCTAAAACGCACTCACTTTGGAAAACCCATACATTTGCAACATGCAGGTTTTTAAAGCTTAATTAGCAAGCTACTTACATAAAACTGATATTTGGGAGGAATCCATACCGGTTCTGCAACATGCAAGTTCAGATATTCATTCACTCAATGCTGTGTGTTATGTTGTGTGTCGTGGACATAACACCACATTAACAATTCAAATCTTTCTGGCTTAAGCTTGTTGAAAATGTAACTCAAATCCCAGGTCTGACAGAGTCATCATCAAATGTGTGGCAATGGAAAATCACAGCCGGTCAGGCAGTATCCGAGAAGCAGGAGAGTCGTAATTCAAATATAAGTTCTACATCATTTCTGATCAAGAGCTCACGCTCGAAACGTTGACTCTCCTGTTCCTCGGATGCTGCCTAAGCAGCTGTGCTTTTCCAGTGCCGGACTGTTTGACTCTGATCTCCAGCACCTGCAGTCCTCACTTTCTCCTACAAGAGTCATAATGTAGAGATTTTACAACTTGGAAGAAAGCTCCTTGGCTCAACAAATATACACCAGTCAAATATCCATCTGTTCCAATACCGTAGCTTTGCATGTTAAGGCATTCCTAAATAGTTCTCAAATGTTTAGACGGCTTTCAGCCTTTCAGGTAGTGACTTTCAGGTGCCCACAACCCATTGGGTCAAAACATTTCCTCAAAGCCCTCCAAACCTCCTGTGGCTTACCTTAAAACTAAGTCCCATGGTTATTAACCCCTCTAAGGGGAAAAATTTATCTCTATTTACCCTGTCAACACCCCTTCGAATTTCCTGTACCTCAATCAAATCCCCAGCCTCAGCCTTCTCTGCTCTGAGAAAATCTACACCAGCCTATCGCATGTCTCTTCAAAGCTGAATTGCTCTAGCCCAGACCACATCCTAGTGTAGCTCTTCTGCACCCTCTCCAGTTTAATCATGTCCTTCCTGGCATGATGTGACCAGGATTGCACACAGTACTCCCAAAGTGCCTAACTAATGTTATGTGCAGCTTCATTATAACATCCTTGCACTTACATTCAATGCTTTGACTAATAATAGCATCTCATATCTCCTTAACCACCTTATCTACCTATCCTGCTACATTCAATGATCTATGGACCTGCACACCAAGGTGACTCTGACTGTCTGTACTTCCTACTATTCAATGAGTACTCCTTGGCCTTGTTAATCCTGCAAAAATGTATCACCTCACTTTTCAGAATTCAATTTTTCTACTGTTCAGCCCATCTGACCAGCTCAACTTTATTTACTGGTGTAATTCTTTATTTACCACACCACTAATTTTCATGTCATCTGCAAACCTATTGATCATACCTCCTGCATTTGTGTCCAGATCATTAACGTAAATGACAAACTGCAGGGAACCCAGCACCAATTCCTGTGGTACAACACTGGACACAGGCTTCCAGTCACAAAAATACTCTTTGAATATCACCCTCTGCTTGCTGCCACGAAGCCAATTTGGATCCAATTTGCCAAACTCCCCAAGATCCCATGGGCTCCTGGCCCGTCTGTAATGCGAGTCCTTGTCAAAATCTTATTGTAGTCCAGGTAGACTACATCAACTGCACTATTCCCACCTACACACATAGTCACACCCTTGGAAAATTCAAATCAAATTTGTTAGACATATTCACCCTGTGACAAAGCCATGCTGATAACCTTAATTAATCTCCACTTAGACAGGCAAGGATTAGTATGGTCCCTCAGAACTTCTTCAATTGTTTCTCTACCATAGTTGTGAGACTCACTGGCTTGTCGTTACCTGGTTTATCCTGACCATCCTTTTGAATAACTGTACCACCTCAGCATGACCTCTGAAAGAATATCTTTCTCTGAGCCTTTTACAAATTTTCTCTGCATAAAGCTACCTAACACTGTTTGTCATTAGATTGGTGTCAATGGAAGGCTTAGCAGCTCAAACTCTTTGATCTTGTTGCTCAGCACCAGAACTATCCCTGAGCAGAGTGAGAGCTCATGAAATGTAAAAATTACTAAGGCGCTTTTGGTTTAACTCCTATGAAGGTCTCTGTAGAAGAGTTTCACTGAGGGGCAAAAGTATTATCTAATCCAACATAGTCAGTCTGCCTTCAGAAAGCGCTTAAAAAATCTGGTATTATAGTTCAGATCAAAATTGAATACAGAACCAAGTAGGCATGATCAAACCATATATTTCCTCAGGGTGATTCTCCTACATGACATGACAAAAATCTTGTTTCTGTGGAGACAGCAGAAATTTGAGCGTCTTAATCCTGTGTAGATTGGCCAATGAAGGCCTGTCAAAATAAGCCTTCTCCGCTGCCTTCAACCGTACTTCAAGCAGACACTGCTGCTTGTCCTTATGCCGTTTCCGAGGAGATAACTGGCATAGGCTTTGACGGTTTCCCAAAGGATGGACGGGCTACTAACCGAGTCTGGATGAATGTCTAGGAACGCCCTAAATTCCTCAGAGAAGTACTCCATAAAAAATTATTATCCTGAAGGATAAAGGGATCTATTCACCAGTGTCTTGGGCCCACTATAGTGTCCTTAATCTTAACCAATGGGTACACTGGAGCATGATGGGAGATGGTACTATTACCAACCGTACAAGATGCCACCAAGTCCAGGGTTGCCACAGGGGTCAGAAAAATAGTCAATCCTGGTGTGACACCTGCGTGGATTGGAAAAAATACGCCGGGTGGAGACACCTCCAGACGTCCAACAACCCCTAATTCCACATACAGATCCACTAATTGTTTAGTTTGTACAGAGTGTATCGGGGGGGGGGCCTTTGGGCTATCTGTCTACCGTGGAATCCATGCGACAACTAAAATCTCCCCCACGATGATATGCCAAAACTTGAGACTGATCAGTTTAGAGAACGCAACTATGAGAAATTTGAGGGCTTGGGTCAGAGTAAACATTTAAAACACCATAATCTTCGCAGTTTATCAAGACTTTGATGATTACAAACCTCCCACGTGTGTCTTTAACACACTTTAGCAACTTCAAAGGGAGATTCCTCCTCACCAATATAGACACTCCCCTACTTCTGGTATTAAACGATTAAAAATAAACCCAATCAAAGCCATTCTGCTGTAGTTTCAAATGCTCCCTATCACCCAAGTGTGTCTCCTGTAATAAAACAATATCAACCTTCTCCTTTCTAAGGCCCAAGAGTACCTTCTTCCTCTTAATTGATGAGTGACTTCCCTTAATGTTCCAGATACACCACTTAATCAAGTGATTAGCCATAACCTTCTGCAGTAACATCTAGATTCCAGGGAGGAGGAACTCGAACTACAAATTGCTGAGCCTTAGTGTCGCAATATCCAGCAAACAAAAAAACTACATAAACTAAAACCGCTCCAGTTAACAAACCTATAAACCTATCAAAGACCATATACAACAAAAAACAAAAAAAAAGCCAATATATAAAGTGCCAATGGCACTGAATAGGGAAACTCACCCTCTGCCCAAGGGGCATCTACACATTCCAAAACCCAACATCCACCGCCAATACAGCAGCCAGGGCGTTTAAATACCAGAACTGGGCATTAACTGCCCGTAAGTAGGCATCTAACCATCCCAACCATTTTCTCTTCTCCTAGCTCAAGCCACACCACAAACACAAGCAGCAAAGAAAGAAAATACACCATGGAATAACAATGTGAACAAAGACATTTTGAAAAAAAAAGTACTCCAGCCATCCTTTGGTATAACTTAACTTAGAAATTGAAAGTAATCATCACAGCCAGCCCCCAGCATTGTTTAGACCAGATTATTACCAATTTAAAAAATGGAAAAGAAAGGCCCGACTAAACTTCCTCTTTCTTTCAAAAGAAAAGTAGAGATATACCCAAATAACACTATTATTTGTATATACTAAATAGTTCAGATTAAGTTAATTTGTCCACAGTGTCTCTTGCCTTCTCCGACATGTGAAAGAGATGGACAGATCCATCTCAGGTGATTTGAAGCACTGCTGGGTATCTCAGAGTACTGGATCCCGAGCTCCCTCAGTCTTTTCTTGATGCCACTGTCATCCCATTGTTTACTGCAAGCTCTTATCTGATCCAAGTCATGCTTAGTTGAACCTTCTGTTTCACAAAATGCAAAACTTAACTATTACCCTACCTGCTCATACCCTTTACACATTCTCACCATCATAGGATTTTCTTTTCCGGATCACTGCCACTGAGAAGTCCTGGAAGAACATTATCCTAGAGCCCTCATGAACTAGGGTCTTTGGACCTTTCACCTGGATTCTGGAAGCTTCTACGATTCTCTCCTTATCTCTACTGTGATGAAACTGCATCAAGATAGGACAAGGACATTGGCCCAGATCTGACCTCCGCGCCGTGACCTGGTGAACCCTCTCAATCTACAAGCTTCCCAATTTAGCCTCTAAGTTAAGGAATTTCGGCAACCAGTCCTCAATAAGTTCCACTGGTCAGTCACCTTCTATACCCTCCGGCAAACTGACAATCTGAATATTTTTTTCTCCTGCCTCTGCTCTTGAGGTCATCAACCTGGTCAAGCAAATTATGGACTTGCGCCTCCAGGTCCGGGATGCTCTCCTTGGAGGAATCGATATCAGCTTCCACCACTGTGACTCTGCATTCTACCTCATCTGTCCTTTTCTCGAGGTCTCCCAGCTGCTGTTCATACATCTGCAGCATGATAGAGATCGGGGCCAGCTTCTCCTCTACTTGCTTCCCCAACAGCTTGCAAGACTTCGCGAGCTCCTTTACCAGGACCTGGTAGGAAATTGAGCCCGAGAATGCTGAAGGCTGGGCCGCGAACCCGGCCTTGGACGTACCTGCTCCTTTCTTCGGCATGCCGGACAGCAAAAATTGAAGTATGTTGTTCCCTAACAGTTTACTGGGACTCCATGACCTTTCTAGAATCCCAGGATATCGCAGTGAACCAGGTAGGGCAGGTTAGGTCCCACATGCAATGTGGTGCAGAGCTCTGCAACATGAGCTTTCTAGATTGTCGCCATCTTGAATTCCACCCCCCATCAATTTTGAAATGGGTAATTAAGCTTGATTGAAGGGTGAGTGAATAGCAGTGTGCAAGAAAATTTGCTTTTCAGGTGACATCTTTGGAGCACTGACTCTTGGAGACAGCATTCAAAGTGTTGTGGGAAGACTAAATTAATGATTGGTGCATCTCTGTTTGGATTTATCTGCATTTCTATGGTAAACTGTATTCAAAATTTCTTTCGTCATACAATGACTTCAGCAAACTTTCTCTAAGATTGCTTTACAAGGAACACAGACCTTCTATGAATAATAACAAAAGCCACACTTGGCCAAGAGAAGACTATTGAAATACGGACTTACTCTCTGCGTTTCACATGTTTGGCAGTGTTCTCAGAGGATGAATCATCATCAGAATCTTCACTACTTGATGACTCCTGCTGAAAAGAAAGACAATAAAAATTGTACTCAACAGTTGCAAAAAAAAATTGAGGAGTCAATGTTACATGGACCAATTTAAATTATTTTGTAAAATGATAATAAAACTTCTACACAAACTCTTCTTGGAGATATGATTGCTCCCGCCTAACAAAAAATCTTAAACAGGCATTCGTGAGATACTAAACTTATAATTATATATTTAATACTATGATTCACAAAAAAATCTAGCTCAAATCTAATTTGAGCAACCATAATAATTATTGTTGGTTTATTTAAAAATGAATTTTCACAGTCACATTACAAAAGTAATTTTTAGTTCTTTAGCAAATTTCACTGTGATGAAATCTATAGAAGACATTTTGAGATGACAGACAGGCAGAGTAGCAAGTGCTGGAGATACTTCACATGTCAAGAAAAGATCCCAAGTAATACTTCTCTATTAACATTTCCATATTAGTTGAGCACTTTTTTGCAAAGTTAGATATCAACGTATTATCATCAGGCTGTTTCTGACAGAACTGTGTTACTGTATAGGCACTGCACAGAATTCCAGAAACCTTTACTCACCTTTTGTTATGCCTAATATTGAATGCTCATGTTTTATTTGCAATTAATGGCAAGAAAGAGACAAACAAAATGGACTTTATTTGGAATTTTTAATTGTAATAAATTTGGCGTGATCCTATAGCTAATGATTTAATCTCCATTATGAAATGAACAATTCTGCTTCAACCCTGTAAATGTCCAGGTTCCTGTGTTACACTGCTACAAACTCATTGCTGCATGAAGATCATGCTGGTAGTCTTATCACAATTCAATAACTATCCACTCAGGTTTAATAAAAAGCCTCGCACCCACTTATTTTAATTAAATTTCAAACCTCTGAACTGTTTGAAGAAAGCTGTTGCTGTTGTAGTTGTTGCTGCTTTCTGATCATGGCAGATCGCTGCACAGTTAAAATACTTGGATTGGATTTCCAAAACTGCAACAGAATAGGGGGAAAAGGGTCAAACTTCATAACAGACATTCATCATTCAAATGCTTAAAGTATCAATACGACAGAAAATCCACTCCTTCCTCTGCGCACAATTTGATATGTTTGCACAGTTTCAAATAAATGATTTCTTTCTGAGCTCAAAGTTCTTGACTTTTATCTTACATCACAGTTTTACTATTAACCTAGCATTTAATGCAAACTTAAAATTTTCATATAATAATTTAATATTTTCCATCTAATTGCAGCTTATCATTTATTATATAATCAGACAACATGGTGCACAGTTTCAAGGATTGTGACATGTCGACTGCAATTTCAAGGCCCTTTTTATTTAAATCAAAAGTTAGCCAAAAATGAATAAGTCATTTTATAATTACCTCTGCTCCATCAGTTTTTGGAACTTTGCTCTCAACTGTTCTCTTTCCTTTGGATGATGATGTGTTGCTTTCTGAACCAGATGAATCAGAATCGGACTGGCTGCCAGAGTCAGATTCACTATCAGAGTCACTGGAGTCATTGCTATCTGATTGACTGCTGCTTCCATCACTGCTGCTTCCAGAACTTGAACCAGATTCTTTGTCAGATTGGCTAAAACGAAAATTCAGAATTTTACTCCTTCAACAATGACACACCTTTGATCAAATCATATCTACAACTAAACTTTGCACAATATTTTGAAATAGATTACTGCAAACACATATGGAAATAAGAACAAAATATGCATTTGTTTAACAAACAAACAATCCAAGGTGCTTCACACAAGCATAACCAGACAAAATAATGAACTAAAGGAGGAAGTTTGGACAAAAAATGTGGCCTAACAGGTATATCACAGGTGAGAGTGAGAAGAGAGAAGAGATATAGGGAAAGAATTCCAGAAATTAAGGGCTAAATGCTCTATCAATAGTGGGGTGAACAAAATGAGAGATGCAGAAGTTGCCAAAACTAGAGGGATGTGTTCTTGGAAGGCTGTAGGAGGTTACAAAGATAGCATATCAGAGATTTTAACACAACATACCACAGATCGCAAATCTAATAAACGTCTATGAACACAGGTATAAAGAATGAACAGGGCTTGGTGCAAGTTAAGATTTTGTAAACAGCGTTTTGGATGAGATTAGTTCTAGGGCAGATAGGAAACTGGCCAACATTGGCTTGATACAGAACTCATGATGGGAAGCAAAGAAACGGGCTGTAAGTTTCCTAATATTTAACTCATGAAAGTATCTTCACATTCAGGACTGAATACCAGTCAAGGTATCTGACAACAGGGAAATGAAGGAGGTATGAATGGTGGTGGTGAGGTAGAATGGAGTGTACATGTGAAATGTGTGTAAAGTTAGGCCACACATTCATAAGGTGATGGTTGAGGCCAAGCAGGAGTAATGGTGCAAGGCTCAAGTGAAACCACTGCTTGAGCTTCTCTGGCCATGACTAAATACGCAAAAGAACTATGCAAGTCAATCCATTCAGTTGTGCAATAAAGGAAAGTTGCGCACATGAAGTGATATCATCCTCAACAAGTATTTCTCAGTTATCCATTCGAATGTAGTTAACATATATATGGTAATATAAAATTTACAATCAGAGTCACTAGTTTCAGCAAAAGCTCTTTTTTTTTAATCTAGCCTTGGAATGTGGTCAACTCCAACAAGCCAGCATCTATTATCCAATAAAAACCAAAAGAACTGCGGATGCTGTAAACCAGAACATTCTGAGCAAGGATCACTGGACCCAAAGCGTTAACGCTGATTTCTCTCCACAGATGCTGCCAGATCTTCTGAGCTTTTCCAGCAATTTCAATTTTTATATCTATATTCCGACCCTAGCCCGAGTTAACTGCATAATGTGAAACCTGGATCATATGTAGGCCAGACTTGTAATGCTGAATGTGAAAACTTCTTAAAATAATTTAGCAACTTTCAAGGTATTTGTTCTCAGCTGCTAATGCACAAATGAAAATATTTACTGAACTCATATTCTTAAAACTATCATAGTGAAATCTCTAGGATCTTCATAAAGTCCTTTAGTCAATAGAAGAACCTAAATTTGGTAGAGTATATTTTTATCGTTAACAGATTGTGGCACACAATAGCACCTCAAGATTATTTAATGGCACCACCAGGTTCCCACAAATAAATTGATTTTTTTTGATAAGTTGTCAAAACAATGGCTTAAACAGAAATGAAAATTTACTATGACTAAATGTATTCAGTGTTTCTTTTATCTTTTACCAAACTAATGTTCTTTCCATGTGAAAGCCTCAAGCTCTCCCAAAAACCTGGAATCTCGGTTCATACTTCTGCCCAAAGTCACATGCCATTACAAACAGAATGCATAGTCTACACTCTAGACAGAGGACAGGGCGTGGCTATAGCAGTTTGACAACAAGGGCCAAGCGAAGGTGCAGCTCAAGACGACACACCATCTAAAGCAGATTGCTGCATGTCCATCTCCTCATCTAGATGGAAGGTGCCAGCAGGCTGTACGTAGCAGTCCCTCAAGTAGAGCGAGATGTAATGGTCATCTAATCTGCTTGATGTCCAGTGAAGAAACTTTGACCTCCTGAATGACCAGTAAGTTCTACACAATTAAGATGCACACCCTCATTCCAAACATACATTTTGTATTCCCTCTTTAGGAAACTGTCTTGAGATCTAAATGTTTTAATGGAAAACTAAATAGGCAGGAGCCCAAATAATCAATTTATATCAACTGAGTTTTTTTTCAAAAAATTGTGCAATAAATAACCTGTGATGTTTAATTAGTCTCAATCTTAAAAATATGATGAAACAGGAAAGTCTTATTACTTACACGACATCAACTTGACAGTATTGCAGCACAATTGATTGAGCAAGATAATCCACCACAAAATTAAATAGTTTAAACAGACAAATATAAACGGCTATCTACACTTACTAAACAAGAGCAAGTTAGCAAAAAGCACAAACTTGTCATTGGAGAAAAGATTAAAGGATTTGGCATAGCACAGGTAATAACAAACATCACAACGTTTCATTTTAATCAGATTCTTCTTTTGAAGGACCTACATCATCATTCTGCAGCCAAACACAGGTCAGTTTGCGCACACAGCACCATATTTTTTGGATGTTGGACACTTCACTGCTCAGCAATACCAGGAAGGGTCACTCAATCCAAAACATTTACTCTGATTTCCATCCACAGGTGCTGCCAGACCTGCTGAGCTTTTCCAGTAATTTTTGTTTCGGTTTGAGACTCTATATACAGTCCATCGATTCAAATCCTGAAGTTCAGGACCAGGTACATGCGGGAAGTCTCAGAGCAGGGAAGAAATTGAAGGACCTAAAAATGTGGGGGTGTCAACGAAGAGACAAGGAGGGATGGAGTATTCACGGGGAGGCATTGTGGTGATGATGTGGGGATGCCCAATGCTAATTGAGGTGACCTGCACGATGAGCTGAGCAGTGTTAATTTGAGGGCCTCCCCATCCCCTATAGCTCTTGAACTCCTCTGAAAATGCAGGCTGAGTGGGAGATTTCCCTTAAAAGTAATTAAGAGCTCACTTAGTGGCCTAAAGTGGGGCAATTACAGACTGACAAGTTGGGCGAGTGTTATATAATGTGATTTATGTAAATCATGATGTAACTGACCACAAGAGAAAACAAGCCTAGAATGAGCATGTTGAAGAGAGTTTGCAGACACTATACTGGCAAGCTGTATTTAATGATCCATGTATTGATATAAATATAAGGAATACTACAGTACATGAGGTGAACAGCCTTGCCTGGAATGAGGAGCTAGCAGCTTCAAGGAGAATCCCATGCACAGCCAGATCTCAGTTTGCAAATAGCATAATTGGCTTAAAGCATAAGATACCGTAAGGAGGGTGGTGGAAATTAAGCAGGAGTGAAGAATAGAACGAGACCAAAACTTCTTGTTGCTCCCAAACATATTTTCTGCAAATTTTAGAATGAATGTTGCTCGCTTGCATCTTTAAATAATAAGAAATTGAAATATATCTGTGCTATCCTCTCCAACAAAGCTGTACATCTAAAATATAAAAACAGAAAATGCTGGAGAAATTCAGATGTAGCAGCATTTATGGAAAGAGAAACAGAATTTATACTTTTCTTCAGATCTCATTTTCAGTTGTGTGTATGTTCTGGGGAAACACAGGTCAGGCAGCATCGACATTTCAGGCATAAGCCCGTCACCAGGAATAAGGAGAGTGGGCCAGAGCTGAGAGATAAATGGGAGGGGGTGGGGTGGGCTGCTGAGAAAGCGATAGGTGGATGGAGGTGAGGGCATAGGTGATAGGTCAGAGGGGGAGTGATAGTCAGGTCAGGAGGGCAGTGCCGGATTAGAGGCTTGGGACTGGGATAGTGTGAGGGGAGGGGAAATGAGGAAGCAATTGAAATCCACATTGATCCCATGTGGTTGCAGGGTCCAATGGCGGAATACAAAGCATTCTTCCTCCAGGCGTGGGTAATAGGTTTGGTGATGGAGGCGGCCCAGGACCTGCATGTCGTTGACGAAGTGGGAGGGGGTGTTGAAGTATTCAGCTACGGGGTGGTGGGGTTGGTGAATGCGGGTGTCGCAAAGATGTTCTCTGAAATGATCCACAAGAAGGCGTCCTGTCGCCCCAGTATAGGGGAGACCACACCGGGTGCAACAGATGCAGTAGATGACATTGGTGGAGGTACAAATAAATATCTGACGGGTGTGGAAGGATCCCTTAGGGCCTTGGACGGAGGTGAGGGGAGTGGTATGGGTGCAGGTTTATCACTTCTTGCGGTGGCAGGGAAAGGTGCCAGGAATTGGTGTGGGCTGTTGGGGGGAATGGAGCTGACGAGGGCGTCGCGGAGGGAATGGTCTGTCCATAACGCCAATAAGGGTGGCAAGGGAAATAAGTCTTTGGTGGTGAGGTCCGTTTGGAGGCGCTGGAGGTGGCAGAAGATGATGCGATGTATGCGGAGGTTGTTAGGGTGGAAGGTGAGGACCAAGGCGTTTCTGTCCTTGTTGCATTGGGAGAGGTGCGGTTCAAGGGCAGTGGTGCATGAGTGGAGGAGATGTGTTGGAGGGCATCATCAACCACGTGGGAAGGGAAATTACGATCATGAAAGGAGGCTCTCTGGGACTTTGAGGTGGAATTGGTCATCCTGGGAACAGATGCGGTGGAGAATTTGGAATAAGGGATGGCATTTTTACAGGAGGTAGGGTGGGAGGAGGTGTAGTCTAGGTTGCTGTGGAAGTCGGTGGGCTTGTGGTATATTGTCTGTGGCTACTCGATCACCAGAGACGATGATGGAGAGGTCCAGGAAGGGGAGGGAGACGTCCGAGATGGTCCAGGTGAATTTGAGGTCAGGGTGGAAGGTGTTGATAAACTCTTTAACCCCCTCGTGGGAGCACGAGGCAGTGCCAATACAGTCATCGATGTAGCGGAGGAACAGATGGGGGGGTGGTGTCAGTGTTACTGCTGGTGATGGACTGTTTCACATATCCGACAAACAGGCAGGCATAGCTGGGTCCCATGCGGGGGCCCATGGCTACCCCTTTGGTTTGGAGGAAAGGTCAACTCGGCACTGCCCTTCAGACCTGCCCATCATTCCCCCTTCTGACCTATCACCGTCTCTCTCACTTTCATCCACCTGTCGTTTTCTCAGCTATCCACTCCACCCCAATTTATCTCTTAGCCCCAGCCTACAAGTCTCAATCCTGATGAAGGGCTTATGCCCGAAATGTCGATTCTGCTCCTTGGATGCTACCTGACCTGCTGTGCTTTGCCAGCAACACACTCTCGACTCTGATCTCTAGCATCTGTAGCCCTCACTTTCTCCTATTGGATCTCATTTTCAGCTTGGCATTTTATAGCCTTCAGGACACAGTGCTCAGGAAATCAATTTGTGACTGGAACCAGCTGGAGAAAACACTTAACCAGCCTCTCCAAAAAAGAAAAATGCCCAGTGACAGACTGATAAAATAAATTAGTACAACAAAAAAAAACTGCAATATTCGCAAGCACTGAATCCACAAAATATCAATTAGACAACCATGGTGTCAGGTTAAAACAGTATCACCTTAAAAGGACATCCTAAGAATTTTAAACTATGAACTTTTTAAATCTCCTTGTGTCATGGACATTATCCCTCCAACTCTGAATGTGTGCTCGTGCATATGTGTAAAAGTATGCACACATGCTTGACACTGCATCTTTATAGTTTTTCTCAGAGTGAGCAGATAACAAAATTGATCTTTCATTCAAAAAAATCCTGTTCACTGGCTTATTGACTGATACAGTGGACGTTAGGTAACTACAGTTTTATTGGAGAAAGGTACAGTCACAGACCAAATAGAACATAAAACATTGAACAAATAGAAAATGTTGAAGGTACTCAGCAGGTCTGGCAGATATTGGATTTAAATGAAATGTTACCACTATATGTTTCTTTACAGATACGGCCAGATCTGCTGAGTTTCTCCTTTCTTTTCAGATTTCCACCATCTACAGCATTTTGCTTTTATTAACAAATTTTTTTGTTGCAGCCAATGGAGGAGATTGAAACCGGGTGAAAAGAGGTGTTTGCCTCCATAATAGTGAAACCTGAAGCTCAATTAGGTCAGATTAGACAGGAAGTCTGACAGTGCAAATTAATAGGAATATGACATATTGTCAATGTCACTGCACTAGCAACCTAAAGGCCAAGACTAATGCTGTAGATACATGAATTCAATTCTCACTACCACTAGTCTCAGTAATAGCATCATCAATTCGTAAAAACCCATTTGGTTCACCCTCCTTTCTGCTGCTGAAACAAAAATGGACAAGAGCATTGACCAGGGGCTGACAGGAAGGTAAATCACTGAGTTAAAAAATTCTCTCATGAAGAGGCGGAGCGCACGCTGAGCAGGAGAGGACATGGGACTGCTCAGTGAAGTAATATCTTTGAGTGGTTGTGTTACCTGAAAGACTACATAGGTAGTGTCTCCACCCATCCTCCTCCTCTAACCAATAAAAAGGTTCTGTGCGCTGGATTGGTCAGGTAACTAGTTTTTTTTTTATTCTTTATTTTGCGACAGTCCTTTGGGAATTTATAACAGTGGGTATGGCAGTTAGGGCAGTTGAACGGTCTTCCTGCAGAATGTGGGAAAAGTCCCTGCTGACATCACCTACAGGAAGTGCACACAACTCCAGCGCCTTGAGAACTGTGTTAGGGAACTGGAGCTGGAGGAACTTTAGATCATTCAGGAGGCGGAGGA
Organism: Hemiscyllium ocellatum; assembly: GCF_020745735.1. NCBI lineage: Eukaryota > Metazoa > Chordata > Chondrichthyes > Orectolobiformes > Hemiscylliidae > Hemiscyllium > Hemiscyllium ocellatum. The sequence continues at coordinate 58,961,486 of NC_083402.1, forward strand.
GGTTATTGAGAGGAGTAATCATACCTCAGGTAAAAGAAAAAGGCGAATGGTTTACAGTCAGAGGATGGAAAGGGAAGTGACAGGCAGTGCAAGGAAACCCCTGTGGGCATTCCCCTGAATAACAAATATACTGTTTTGGATACTGTTTGGGGCGGGGGGAGAGGGAGGGAGGGAGGAGACACGATTTAACAGGGGTAAGCAGTGGACCTCGGGTCTCAGACACAGTGTCTGTCCCTGTTGTTCAGAAGGAAAGATGGAAGAGGAGCAGAGCTTAGTCACTGGGGACTCCATAGTTAGGGGGACAGATAGGAGGTTCTGTGGGAATGAGAGAGACTCACGGTTGGTGTGTTGCCTCCTAGGTGCCAGGGTTCGTGATGTCTCGGATCATGTTTTTGGGATCCTTGGGGGACAGGGAGCAGCCCCAAGTCGTGGTCCACATAGACACCAATGACATAGGTAAAGATGGAAAATCAGGGAGCTAGGGTGGAAGCTTAATGCTAGAACAGACAGTTGTTATCTCTAGTGTGTTGCCCGTAGCACATGCTAGCGAGGTAAGGAATAAGGAGAGAGAGGAGTTGAACATGTGGCTACAGGAATGGGGCAGGAGGGAGGGTTTCAGATAACTGGATAATTGACGCTTATTCTGGGATAGGTGGAACCTCTACCAACAGGATGGTCTACACCTGAACCTGGGGAGTGGAATTTGCTAATGGTCTTTGGGTGGGTTTAAACTAATTCATTAGGGGGATGGGAACCTAAATTGTAGTTACAGTGTCTTGTAGGTTATGAGTAGCAAGATCAGAAACGAAGTTTCATGGTCGCAAAAGTTCACTGGCAAGCAGGAAGGTGGTTTGAAGTGTGTCTACTTTAATGCCAGGAGCATTTGCAAAAAGATGGGTGAACTTGCAGCATGGGTTGGTACCTGGGACTTCAATGTTGTGGCCATTTTGGAGACATGGATAGAGCCAGGACATGAATGATTGTTGCAGATTCTGGAATTTAGATGCTTCAGTAAGAACAGAGGTGGTGGTAAAAGAGGGGAAGGAGTGCCATTGTTAGTATTATGTAGCAGAAAAGGTGTTTGAGGATTCATCTACCGAGGTAGTATAGCCTGTAGATGAATCCTCAACTATAGACCTCTGAATAATTCCAGAGATATAGAGGAAAGGACAACAAAGATAATTCTCGATAGGAGTGAGTAACATGGCAGTTGTCATGGGGGACTTTAACTTTCCAAATATTGACTGGAAATATTACAGTTCGAGTACTTTAGATGGGTCAGTTTTTGTCCAGTGTGTGTAGGAGGGTTTCCTGACATAGTATGTTTACAAGCCAACAAGGGGTGACGCCACATTGGACTTGGTTCTGGGTAATGAAACCGGCCAGGTGTTCGATTTGGAGGTAGGGAAACACTTTGGTGATAGTTACCACAATTTGATTATATTTACTTTAGCGATGGAAAGGGATAGGTCTATAATGCGGGCAAAATGTTATTGCTGGGGAAAGACAATTATAATGTGATGAGGCAAGATTCAGGATGCACGTCATGGGAAAGGAAACTGCAGTGGATAGGCATAATCAAATTGCGGGCTTTTTCAAGGAGCGGCTACTGCATGTCCTTGATAAGTATGTACCTGTCAGGCAGGCAGGAAGTGGTTGAGCGAGGGAGCCGTGGTTTATTAAAGAGGTTGAAACTCCTGTAAAGAGGAAGGAGGTGACTTATGTTAGGATGAGGATTGATGGCTCAGTTAGGGTGCTTGAAAGTTACAGGTTAGTCAGGAAAGACCTAAACAAAGAGCTAAGAGCAGCCAGGGTCATGAGAAGTCATTGGCAGATAGGATCACAGAAACTGCTAAAGCTTTCTATAAGTATATCAGGAATAAAAGAATGACTTGAGTAAGATTAGGACCAATCAAGAACAGGAGTGGAAAGTTGTGCGTGGAGTCTAAAGAAATAGGGGAAGCACTAAATGAATACTTTTGGTCAGTATTCACACTGGAAAAAGACAATGTTGTTGAGGAGAATACTGGGATACAGGCTACTAGACTAGGCGGGATCAAGGTTCACAAGGAGGAGGTGTTAACAATTCTGTAAAATAGGAAAACAGATAAGTCCCCTGGGCAAGATGGGATTTATCCTAGGATTCTCTGGGAAGCCAGGGAGGAGGCCTTTGCCTTTGATCTTCATGTCATCATTGTCTACAGGAATAGTGCCATAAGACTGGAGAATAGCAAATGTTGTTCCCTTGTTCAAGAAAGGGAGTAGAGACAACCCTGGTAATTATAGACCAGTGACCCTTACTTCAGTTATGGGTAAAGTGTTGGAAAAGGTGTAAGAGATAGGATTTATGATCATTTAGAGGAATAAGTTGATTAGGGATAATTAACAGTGTCTTGTGATGGGTAGTTTGTGCCTCACAAGCCTTACTGAGTTCTTCGAGAAGGTGACCAAACAGGTGGATGAGGGTAAAGCGTTGATTTTTGATAAGGTTCCCCACGGTAGGCTACTGCACAAAATAGCCTACCGTGGGGCGGCACGGTGGCACAGTAGTTAGCACTGCTGCCTCACAGCGCCTGAGACCCGGGTTCAATCCCTATCTCAGGCGACTGACTGTGTGGAGTTTGCATGTTATCCCCATGTCTGCTCCAGTTTCCTCCCACAGTTCAAAGATATGCAGATCAGGTGAACTGGCCATGCTAAATTGCCCGTAGTGTTAGGTAAGGGGTAAATGTAGGGGTATGGGTGGGTTGTGCTTTGGTGGGTCGGTGTGAACTTGTTGGGCCGAAGGGCCTGTTTCCACATTGTAAGTAATCTAAAAAAAAAATAAGGTGGCATGAGATTGAGGGTGATTTAGAGGCTTGGGGCAGAAACTGGCTAGCTTAAAGGTGGTTAATGGGAAATGTCTATCCTGGAGTTCAGTTACTCGTGGTATACTACAAGGATCTGTTTTGGGGCCCCTGCTGTTTGTTATTTTTATAAATGACTTATATGAGGGCATAGAAGGATGGGTTAGTAAATTTGTGGAGTCGGAGTTGTGGATAGTGCTGAAGGATGTGCAGGTTACAGAGGGACGTAGGTAAGCTGCAGAGCTGGGCTGAGAGGTGGCAAATGGAGTTTAATGTGGAGAAGTGTGAGGTGATTCAGTTTGAAAGAAGCAACAGGAATAACGAGTATTGGGGGAATAGTCACATTCTTGGTAGTGTAAATGAGCACAGAGATCTGTGCCCACATACCTAGATCCCTGCAAAGTTGACAGGGTTGTTAAGAAGGCATGTGTGTGTTAGCTTTTATTGGTAGGGGGATTGAGCTTCAGAGCCATGAGGTCACGTTGCAGTAGTAGAAAACTCTGGTGCGACCACACTTGGAGTACTGTGCACAGTTCTGGTAACCACATTACAGGAAGGATATGGAAGTTTTGGAAAAGGTTCAGAGGAGATTTACTAGGATGTTGCCTGGTTTGGAGCGAAGGTCTTATGAGGAAAGGCTGAGGGGACTTGAGGCTGTTTTTGTTAGAGAGAAGGTGGTTGAGAGGTGTCTTAATTGACACATAAGAGTTAATCAGAGGGTTAGATGGGGGGGGGGAGAGACAGTGAGCCTTTTTCCGCGGATGGTGATGGCTAGCACCAGGGGACACAGCTTTAAATTGAGGGGTGATAGATATACAACAGATGTTAGAGGTAGTTTCTTTACTCTAAGAGTAGTAGGAGCATGGAATGCCCTGCGTGCATCAGTAGTAGACTCCCAACTTTAAGGGTATTTAAATGTTCATTGGATAAACATATGGATGAAATGGAATGGTGTATGACAGGTAGGCTTCAAATTGGTTTCACAGGTTGGTGCAACATTGTGGGCTGAAGGGCCTGTACTGCGTTATAACGTTCTATGTTCTATTAAAGCCTTTCAGGTCAGAAATTTAGCCTAGATTTCACCTTTGTGACTATCCCCACAGCACTATCCCCTCTATCTTCTGAAATGGTCTATCAAACCACTTATCTCAAGGGCAATTAGGATGGGCAACATGCATTGGCCTTGCCAACATCATCCACGTCTCATGAAAAATAAAGAAATGAGCTGAAAAAGTAAGGGCAGGAAAAGAATCTATGACCCATCAGGAATGCTCCAGCATTCAACATGGTCTTGACTGGTCCTCAGCTTCAACTTCACTTTCCAACTCACTCAATTCGATCCCTTATTTTTCAAGGGAGATCCAACAATGTGTGTTTCTCAGTCTTGAATATATTCAGAAGTCCTACGACGCAAGGTTAGAGTCCTATATGTTTATTTGGAATCACAAGCTTTTGGAACACTGGTCCTCCATCACTTGTTAGACTGTAACCTGGTATCATGTGACATCTGACTCTGTCCACCCCCAAGCCAACACTGGCACACCCACATCTTAAATATATTCAATGAAGGAGCATCCACAATCTTTGAGGATAGAGCGTTTCAAAGAATCATGACCTTTTGAATGGAGCGGTATCTCATCTCAGTCCTAAATCAACAATCCCTCATCCTGAAATTATGCCCCCTTGTCCTCAATCCCCCAGCCACGAGAGACATGTCTCAGTTTAGGCTATCAAGACCTTTCCTAATCTTGAATGTTAGCTGAAATTCAACATTTTTTTTCTTTGTTTCTCTATTCTGTAACTAAGGATTGTACCAAGGCACCTTTTATATCTAAGATTCCGCTGAAAGTGACGACTTACAAACTCTTCACTGTACTCATTTGAGTTCATGTGACAACAAAAGCTAAATTCAACTCAATCAGATCAATTCTTATGCTCCTAAACTTCAGAAAATATAGACTCAGTTTACTCAGCATCTTGTAGCAGGACCTTTTACCTAGAAACCAGCCAGAGTTATACAGCATGGAAACAGACCCTGTGGTCAAACTTGTCCTCACTGACCAGAAATCATAAACTGATATAAATCAATTTGGCAGCATTGGGCCCATATCCCTCTAGACCCTTCCTATTCATGTCCTCATCCAGTTAAATGTTGCAATTGTACCCACTTCTACCATCTCCTTTAACAGCTCATTCCATACAAGCACTATTTTCTGTGTGAAAAAGTGACACCCCTCAGGTCTCTTTCATATCTGGCCCATCTCACCCTATGCCTTCTAGTTTTGGACTCCCTGATCTTGGGGGAAAAAAAATACCTTGGCTATTCACCCAATGCATGCTCTTCTTGATTTTATAAACCTGTACTGCCTCCAATGAAAACAAAACTTCACAGAACATTCCAGGCATGGTACAGTCTGAACACTGTTGATACTCCGTGCTCCAGTGTGTTCAGACATCCTGCCAACAGCAATATGTACAGCTGCTGACTGCCCTGCTTTCTATGTAGTGAAAATATTGGTTTCCAAATGCCACTGGCATTTTTGGGCCCTTGTATGGCACAGTGATAGTGCCCGTACCCCTTGACAAGGAGATCTGGGTTTAAGTAAAACAGTAGGATCTTGGGGCCCACGTACACAGGTCCATCAAAGTTGCTACCTAAGTTGATAGGGTTGTTAAGGAGGCGTATGGTGTTTTGGCTTTCATTAACAGAGGGATTTGAGTTTAAGAGCCGCAAGGTTATGCTGCAGCTCTATAAAGCCGTGGTAAGAACACACTTGGAATACTGTGTCCAGTTACCTACAATCACATGTTGCTTTTGAAAGGTGCAGAGGAAATTTACCAGGATGTTGCCTGGATTGGAGGGCTTGTCTTATGAAGAGAGGTTGAGTGAGCTAGGGCTTTTCACACTGGAGAGACTAAGGAAGCAAGGTGACTTGATAGACATGTACAAGGTAACAAGAGGCATGGATAAAGTAGATAGCCAGAGACTCCTCTCCATGGCAGAAATGGCTGTCACGAGGGGTCATAATTTTCAAGGATTGAAGTAAGGTATGGGGAGACATCAGAGACAGGTTCTTTACGCAGAGTGTGGTGGGTGCATGGAATGTACGGCCAGCGATGGTAAGAGAGTCAGAGACATTAGGGACAGTTAAGCAACTGTATGGTAAGCACATGGATGGCAGTAAATTGAGGGATGTGTAGCTTAGGTTGATCTTAGATTAAGAGAAATGCTTGGCACAGCATCATGGGCCGCAGGGCCTGAATGGTGCTGTACTCTTCTATGTTCTATGTTCCAGAGGTGTGTAGTAACATCTCTGAATAGATTGATTAGAAAAGTAGGTTAATTTTTCTTAAATGATATCACCAAAACCCCACACAACTGTAGCAAGGCTTTTTTATTCTTTTACTCCAATCCTTTTGCCAGAGAAGCTAACACACCTTTTGTTTTTCTAATTTCTAACTTTAACTGAATGTTAGTATAAGCACACCTCTCTGTACACATTTTACACCTTCTAAACAATATTCTGCTTCTCTATTCTTAAAGTGAACAATTTCAGTTTTCCTTGCTACATTCCATTTTTCAACTTATTGCCCATTTATTTAATCTATTCAAATCTCTTTGCAGCCTCTTATTGTCCTTCTCATAGCTTGCATTTCTGCTTAACTTTCACAAAGTTATAGAATTGTTACAGCATAGGAGGCCATTCAGCCTATGTCAGCAACACTTCTATTCCACTGTACTGACCTCCTGCCTTTTCTCCATATTTCTGCACACCATTTCTATGCAAATAATCATCCAATGTCCTCTTGAATCCCTCAATTGAACTTGCCCTCACCACATTACCAGCGGTGGACTCCATACCCTAACTACTCACTGTGATTTAATTTAAAATCTACTTATCTACAAAACAATATTATTTCTCGCAAGGATATTCTCTTTCACTTCTTAAGATACCTGAAAGGGTTCAGAAAAGATTTACAATTACGTTGCCTGGATTGGAGGGGTTGAGCTACAGGGAGAGGCCGAATAAGCTGGGGCTACTTTCCATGGAGTGTCAGAGGCCAAGGGGCACCTTAAAGAGGTTTATAAAATCATGAGGGGTAGATAGGCTGAAGAATCAAGGCCTTTTCCCCAGAGTTTCCCCATAAGGGGTATAGGTAAACTGGGAGGGAAAAAATTTAAAAGGGACTGAAGGGACATTAAATACATGCACCATCACACAGAGGATGGTGAATGTATTTACTGAACTGCCTGAGGATGTGGAGGAGGATGGTGCGATTACAACACTTAAAAGGCACCTGGATAAGTTCATGAATAGGAAGGGTTTAGAGGGATATGGGTTAAACGCTGGCTAATAGGACTAGGTTAGTTTAGGATATCTGGTCAGCATGGATGAGTTTGACAGAAGGGTCTGTTACTGTGCTCCATATCTCTATGACTCTGATTTCACTAAAGGAGTAAAGTTCTACAATACCATATCCTCCAGCACATTATTCAAGTGGCCACTGGTTCTGTTCATTGCTTGATTTTTGCTTAAGATAGGAAAAATAAGAACAGAAACAAAGTTGCTTTTCCTCTCCTCTCATGATAGCAATAATCATTAGTTTGGGAGGTGCCTTCTGCACACATTACCATGAAGTACACACTTCTCCAAAGCTTAACTATTCTCCTGTATCTTATGGTCTTATGAATTTAAACTTATTTAACACCTGAGAATAGATTATGATCTAACGCAGCATCTCAAAATATAATCACTGCTTTAACCCAGTGGGCACATACTTCAGCATAAAATAAAAACTCTTCTTTAGAAGGAAAAAAGATTGATTTCTTAGCAAACTAATTTACAGATGCACTTTCTGTCCCAGCCCTGCTAGTTTATTGCAATACAACACAAATTACTCTCTTCCTCAATATCCTTACAAAGCAATCAGAGCTGGAAGCAAGAATGCACTTCCAGGTGTTTGATAAATGAAATAAAAAGTGCCATTTTCACTTCATCTAATGACAGAATAAAATATAGAAAGATCAAAAATAAACTGCTCACTTTCTCCTCATTCAACAAAATAGAAGTCAAGTTGCTTCATGATTTGAAGATGTCAATGTTGGACTGGGGTATACAGAATTAAAAATCACAAAACACCAGGTTACAGTCCAGGTCACAGGGGCTGATGAAGGAGCAGCACTCCAAAGGTAGTGCTTTCAATTAAACCTGTTGGATATACCCTGATGTTGCGATCTTTTTAACTTTAGAGTTGTTTCACATCAGTCTTCTTTTGTTTAACTTAACACACAAACCATCAGCAGCTTTCAGATTACTAGAACATAGCAGCTCCCAAAGCATTTACAATCTTAAAAATACCCAATTCTTACAGCAGAACTGGCAGCTATTTGGCCTTTTGTACCCATGTTGGTTTAGTGCACGAGCAATTCAGCTAATCCCATTGCTCTGCTTCTCCACCACAGCTCCACAGGTGCTCATCCAACTCCCTTCTAAAAAACACAATTGAAGACGATCCCTACTCTCTTCATAGTTCACAAGAGTTTGAAATGCTGTCTCACTTGCAAACTTTAAGATTACGGGCTATATGGCAAAGTATAGGTCATCAATATAAGATTAAGAAAAGTAAATGGTCGTCATACCAACCCCTGGGAAACCACAATGAATAGCATCTCCAGTTCAAAAAACAACCATGCACATTCCTCATCATTTCTTATTACTCAAACAAGTTCATATCCACACTACCACAGTCAATTTTGAGCCAGTGGTTTCTTCTTTTCTGACAAGGCTATAATGTGTTGCTTTATCAAATACATTTTCTAAGTCCACACACATAGCTTCAACATTACTCTCATCAATCTTCTATGTATCTTTGTCTCAAATTCTAAAGAAGGGTCACCAGATCCAAAACGTTAACTCTGATTTCTCATCACAGATGCTGCCAGACTTGCTGAGTTTTTCCAGCAATTTAAATTTTTGTTTGTGCATGCAACTTTGTCAATTCAGTTAAATAGAATTTGCTTTTAACAAATCTGAGCTGGCTTTTCCTCAGCAATCCACACTTGTTCAAGTCACTATCAGTTTTGCCCCAGGTTATCATCAAGGTTAAACTGATTGGTTTCTGGTTGCTAATTTTATTCCTACACCCTCTTTTGGACAAGGGTGTAAACTTTAGCATTATTTAGTACTCTGGCACTGCCCTTACATTTAAGGAGATCAGAAGATTATGCCAGTGCCCGCATAATGCTGTCCTCTATCTTCCTTAGAATCCTTCAATGAATTTCCTCCAATAATTCAATTTTGTTTTACCAAAATACAATGTAAATGAAATATTCAATTTAGGAGCAACTAACTGCAGATACTGGAATCTGTACTGAAAACAAAAACTGCTGGAGATCACAGCGAGTCAGTCAACATCCATAGAGAATGAGCAAACTAGTATTTCGATAGACAATAGGTGCAGGAGTAGGCCATTCAGCCCTTTGAGCCTGCACCACCATTCAATATGATCATGGCTGATCATTCCTAATTAGTATCCTCTTCCTGCCTTATCTCCATAACCCTTGATTCCACTATCTTTGAGAGCTCTATCCAACTCTTTCTTAAATGAATCCAGAGACTGGGCTTCCACTGCCCTCTGGGGCAGAACATTCCACACAGCCACCACTCTCTGGGTGAAGAAGTTTCTCCTCATCTCCGTCCTAAATGGTCTACCCCGTATTTTTAAGCTGTGTCCTCTGGTTCGGCACTCACCCATCAGCGGAAACATGTTTCCTGCCTCCAGAGTGTCCAATCCTTTCATAATCTTATATGTCTCAATCAGATTCCCCCCTCAGTCTCCTAAACTCAATGGTATACAAGCCCAGTCGCTTCAGTCTTTCAGTGTAAGGTAATCCTGCCATTCCAGAAATTGACCTCGTGAACCTACACTGCACTCCCTCAATAGCCAGAATGTCTTCCCTCAAATTTGGAGACCAGAACTGCACACAGTACTCCAGGTGTGGTCTCACCAGGGCCCTGTACAGCTGCAGAAGGACCTCTTTGCTTCTGTATTCAATCCCTCTTGTTATGAAGGCCAATATGCTATTAGTCTTCTTCACTACCTGCTGTACCTGCATGCTTGCCTTCATTGATGGTGTACAAGAACACCCAGATCTCTCTGTACTGCCCCTTTACCTAACTTAATTCCATTGAGGTAGTAATCCGTCTTCCTGTTCTTGTCACCAAAGTGGATAACCATACATTTATCCACAGTAAACTGCATCTGCCATGTATCTGCCCACTCACCTAATTTGTCCAGGTCACCCTGTAATCTCCTAACATCCTCATCACATTTCACTCTGCCACCCAGCTTTGTATCATCAGCAAATTTGCTGTTATTGCTGATACCATCTTCTATATCATTAACATATATTGTAAAAAGCTGCAGTCCCAGCACGGATCCCTGCGGTACCCCACTGGTCACTGCCTGCCATTCCGAAATGGAGCTGTTTATCACTACCCTTTGTTTCCTATCAGCCAACCAATTTTCAAACCAATCTAGTACTTTGCCCCCAATACCATGCACCTTAATTTTACTCACTAACCTCCTGTGTGGGACGTTATCAAAAGCTTTCTGAAAGTCCAGGTACACTGCATCTACTGGATCGCCCTCTTCCATCTTCAGAGTTACATCCTCAAAAAATTCCGGAAGATTAGTCAAGCATGATTTCCCCTTCATATCCTGTTACTACTATCCAGATGTACTGTAATTTCATCCTTTATAATAGACTCCAGCATCTTTCCCACCACTGAGGTCAGACTAACTGATCTATAATTTCCTGCTTTCTCTTTCCCATCTTTCTTAAAAAGTGGTATAACATTAGCCACCCTCCAATCCTCAGGAACCGATCCCGAATGTATCGAACTCTGGAAAATAATCACCAACGCATCCACGATTTCTCGAGCCACCTCCTTCAGTACCCTGGGATGTAGACCATCAGGCCCCGGAGACTTACCAACCTTCAGACCTAACAGTCTCTGCAACACCAAATCCTGGCAAATATTGTTTCCCTTAAGTTCAGGTCCTTCAGCCACTGGCACCTCAGGGAGATTGCTTATGTCTTCTCCAGTGAACGCAGATCTGAAGTACCAATTCAATTCTTCTGTCATTTCTTTGTTCCCCATAATATATTCCCCTGTTTCTGTCTTCAAGGGCCCAATTTTAGTCCTAACCATTTTTTTGCCTTGCACATACTTAAAAAAGCTTTTACTATCCTCCTTTATATTATTGGCCAGTTTACCTTCGTACCTCATTTTTCCTATGCGTATTTCCTTCTTAGTAATCCTCTGTTGCTCTTTAAAAGCTTCCCAGTCCTCCATTTTCCACTTATCTTTGCTATCTTATACTTTTTCTCTTTTAACTTTATATGTTTCTTAACTTCCCTCGTCAGCCACGGCCACCCATGCCTCCTCCTGGGATCTTTCTTCCTTTTAGGAATGAACTGATCCTGCAACTTCTGCATTATACACAGAAATATCCGCCATTGTTCCTCCACTGTCAATTTCAATTCTAGATGATTCTTCATCAGAGCTGACTTGAGGTACGGAGGGGACAATAGCTATGTAATTATGGGGAGTGGGAGGGGGAGTGGATTGCTGTGGAAGAAAGAGTGGTGATAGTGCATTGTCAGTTTTATTTGTTTGCTGGCATTGGCCAAGTATCAATAATTAACCAGAAAAGGAAATAAATGTTCTGTTTTATATCAAATCTATCAAAGATCAATTTTAGTCTTCACTTGAATTAGTGAATAAGTAAACAGGGCTTCAAAATTATGCATTTTCAAAAGCTGAGAAACATTCCAGAAACACAACTTTATTGATAAGGAAAACATGCCAAGTTATTGCAGAATTAACCGTTTTGCTCCACTGACAGAATTAAACTGTCGAAAAGTACAAGTGTTCAACTTTACAACTTAAATTTCAAGGACATTTTCAACAAAAATGAATTATTGCTTTGCATATACCAAAATTAACAATTTACATTTTTCCAGATAAAACATCTTAAATACTTTTCCCTGCCAGCACACAATGTATTTTTTTTAAATGGGAAAAGAGAGCGTAGCAATTTTGCTCAACTACCTAAGACTAAACTCATAACCCCACACAAACATCCCATGAAGAATAATGATCATATCTCTGTTAAAAGGGCTTTAACATAGTTGTCACAGTCTTACTGAAGCAAAGGATTGCTCCTTCGTTAGAGAAGGCTAGTGGCGGTTTAACCTGATGGTCATCACATCTCAGGCAAAAGGAGAGGTTAAGAAGGAGAATCCTTCACTGTAACCTCAGCTGGTGCAGGAATTGAATCCACGCTGGAGTCACTTGGTATCATAAACCAGTCATCACAAGGTTTGTAGCTCAGGTTGAGGTTTTGGGTGTAGGTTTGCTCTATGAGCTTCAGGTTTGATATCCAGACGTTTCCAACGTCTGACAACGTAACATCATCAGTGACGACCTCCAATTGAAGCGAAGCTGTTGTCTCCTGCTTTCTGTTTATATTTATATCCTGGGGGTCCCCAGGAACCCCATCCAGGACAAAGATATAAATAGAAAGCAGGAGACAACAGCTTCGTTTCACTTGGAGGTCGCCACTGATGATGTTACCTAGCCAGGTAATGAAACGTATGGATATCAAACCGACAGCTCAGCGAGCAAACCTACACCATAAACCAGTCATCCAGCTGACTTGAGATAACTGACCCATTTTACTCTTCTGCAATGCATTGTGTAAAATGAGTTAGCTATAGAAGAGTCATTCGGAAGTGACCCAAGAGGATAATATTCACCTGTACATACTGTAGTGGTCAAATAGAAGTTCAGGATTAGCTCCTCACCTCAAATTCTATAGCTATTTCGCAATATCAAACTAGTATATCTCACCTTCCAAAGGAACAAGCAAAAATAAAAGTTGTCATATCTGCGCTAAAACAGATATTCATTTATAAGTCTCTAATGCACATTTTGGACTGCAAGGTTGCACAGCATGGACTCTTTTCATGCTTGACAATTCTACTTCAACTGTAGCAAGTGGCTTGAACAGAGACAAGAATGGACAAAGTGTAGTGGACAATACAAGAGTTTCCAGTTCTAACAAAGAAAAATTGCTTGAAATTTTTGCATTGTCAGTTCATTAGCCATTATAGTCAATATACAATTTTGCATTTATATGCATTTTATCTTTCCTTATTATTCATAAGCTATTAGAAGGCATGCACCTGGTCGTTTTATAGATACGAACTGACAAATGGCTTTAGCAGAGATTCTAATCCATACTTAAAAGCAAATATTAAATTCTGCTCTAAGCTTGTTATAATTGGTCAATCCTATTCTTTAGCTTTGTTTATTGACAGGTCAAACCCTGCACCACAACCATCGCTCAACCCCCCCCCCCACAAACATCCTGCAGACATCTATTTCAACCATATATTTCAAAAGATACTTTTTCTAAGGACTGATTTATGAGCAGAGGTTAAACTGGTGATGACTTTATATACTAGAAATCAGATTAATGAGGAGTGAATCTCAAAGAAACCTATAAAATTCTAAGAGGACTAGACAGGGTAGAGGCAGGAAGAGTGTCTCCAGTGGCAGAGAAATGCAGCACCTGGAGTCTCAGTCACAGGATATGGGGTAAACTACTGAGGACTAACATGGGAGACATTTCTTCTCCCAGAGAGTGGTGAGCCTGTGGTATTTGCTACCACAGAAAGTGGTCATGGCCAAAACATTGTATGATTTCACAAAGGAGTTAAATACAGCACTGTGGACTAACAGGAACAAAGGAAGGGGGAGTAGTGGGGAAGCAAGCACAGGCTATTGAGCTGCACAATCAGATATTATCATAATGACTGGTGGTGCTGGCTCAAAGGGCCAGGTGGCCTTCTCATGCTCCTATTTTCTGTTTCTAACACCTACCTTGAAGTTTGCAAGATTTAGAACTGAACTTTAGAAGTGTCCTTTAAAATAAAGAGAATTAAAGTTCAAATTAAAGGTTCCAGTTCTTTCCCTGCAGTTTTGAGAACACTCGTTAGCAAGAGTAAATTGCTCAAAATGTTAAACCACATATTCTAAAATGTGGCTTAACTTAAAGTTAGAATAACTAGTTATGATGAGTGTTTAAAAGTCATTGCAGATATAAATAAAATATCTGACCGATCTGGCAAACAACAGCTTCAGTCTCAGTGTATATTGTAAGACTGTCAGATTTATAAATCACTAAATAATGAGACCTGTGACAACCAAGAAAAGTGGGTAAAGGTGCAAAAAGATTTAGATCATTTATAGGAACACGGAAAAGCAGTAGTGGGCCATTCAGCACCTATAGCCTGTTCCTCATAGATCATAAATGATCATCTACCTCAATGCCACATTCACACTCACTTCCCATATCCCCGATGTTATAAGTAAATAAAATTCTAGCCACATCTGTCTTCAATGGCCTTAATGACTGAGCTTCTACAGTGCTCACAGATGAAAAATTCCAAAGAATCACCGCATGCCAACTGAAGTTCCTTTTCATCTCAATTGTAAATTGTCTGCCTTTTATTGAGTCTGGTCCCACAGCTAGAAACAATACTCTTTTTTGCATCTACTCTGTCTGGCTGTTTTAAGAAATGCATATGTTTTTCTACAACTGCTTCAATTTTCTCAACTCCAGAGTGTGCAAGGCCAGTCTCCTCAATCTCTCCTCATGGGACAGTGCCAACATCTCAGGAATCAGTCTGATAAACCTCTACTTCATTCCTTCAACAGCAACCATATTGTTCATTAGGAAAAGGGACCCAGAAATGTGCAAAATATTCTCAGTGCAGTCTCACTTATGGTCTATACAAATGAAGAAAGACGACTTCTCTCTTGTACACGCATCATCTCATGACAAAGAATAACATACCGCTTGCCTTCTGAATTGCTCGCTGAACCTGCATGTTAGTTTTCAGTGATTAATGAACATGGATACACAACTCCCTTGGAACATCAACACTTCTCAAACTCTCATTATTTAAGAAATAAGCTGCATTTTTGTTTCTCCTACCAAAGTGGTTAACTACATACATATCCACATTATATTCCACCTGCTATCCTGTTGCAGACTCATTGAACTTGTCTGAATGCACCTGAAGCCTCTTTGCATCCTTCACAAAAGTCACATCCCCACCAAGCTTTATTTTCATCTGCAAGCTTGGAAGAATACAACTGGTCTGCCCATCCACATTTTTGTTATAGATTGCAAACAAATGGGGTTCAAGCACTGATTTTTGTCGTATCCCACTTGTCAGAGCCTGTCGCCCTGAAAATGACATTTATTCCCACCATTTGCTTTCTGCTTGTTACTGAATCTTCAATCCATGCAAAAATAATATTCCAGTCCACGAGCTGCAGTTTTGTTTACTAACCTCCTATAAGGAACTTTATCAAGATTCTCCCAAAATTCAAATACACCACATCCACTGGTTCCTACTTATTGAATCTGCTGATAACATCCTCAAAAATATCTATCATGTTTGTTAAATATGATTTCTCTTTCATTAATTCATGCTGACTTTGTCAAATCAGACAATTATTTCCTAAGTATCCAGTAATCGCATCCTTTATAAGATTCTATTATTTCCCCTGATACTGACATCAAGCCAGCAGGGCGCAGTTCCTTTTGTTTTCTCCTTTCCTTCTTAAACCACAGTGTTACATTTGCAACTGTTGCAGAATGAATACAACCTTCAAGGTCACCAAGGCATCTTCTATCTCGTCTCTTTCAACACTTCGGTGAAGATTATTGGGTCCCAGGGATTTGTCAATTTTCAGTCCCATTAATTTTCTCAATACTGCTTTCTTTTATTAATATTCATTTATTCTGTTCCGTACTCTCACCAGACCCATGAATCATCATAATTTCAGGGAAATCTTTAGAGGAACTGGACAGATTGCAGATGAAATTTGACAGCATTACACAATAGACGAAATGGAATACGATACAAACAACAAATGATTAAAATTCTAAGTTAGAAAATGGCCTGTGAATAATAAAGAACTAGTCAAAAATCCATTCTAACACCTTTTGTATTTAGCTACTTCTCCTATTTAACCTTTGCAGGCAAACATTGTACACATTTCCTGTTTCATAATTTGATCCAGACCCAAACACTAAAATGCCACTTTCAATTTCCATAGAGAAAATATAATATAACGAGATACCACTTAAAAAGTTTACAAAACCACAATCATATATTTTAAAGTATTAATAATAGAATTTACCGAAGAGAAATAAGTCATTGGCACAACTAAGCCTCCGCTCATCCAACTTTAATCAGTAAAACTTGCTATTCCTTTTTTCATCATGTACTGACCTAACTTTCACAAACCTCAATTATTTGCTGCAATACAACTTCTGAACACAGTAAATAAAGAAAATCAAGTACAGCGCTGCTTGCTGCTCTGAATTTGGAATACGCTCCCGATCTGCCCACCTCCTTTCCTTGGGTTCTGGCAGCGTCATGAGCTGATCCTGGAACATGCTGATAATATTTAAGTAATTTTCTTCAAAAATGAAGGAAAGAAAACTGTTATCTTAGCTAGTATGGTCAACCTGCAACTCCTGCCCAACACGAATGCAATTTACTCTTTAACTGCTCTCCAAGATGGCCAATCCAGCCATTAAGCCACAGTAGGCTAGTACAAACAAGAATAAACCAGTAGAGACAGCAAGGAGAGGACACAAGAAAGGCACTCCCAACCCAGTCAATCCTGCAAAGTATTCCTCAGTAACATCTGGGTAAAGCTTTCAAATATTGGCCCACTGTTCAACAGAGTTTTACAATGTGGAAACTGGCCCTCCAGCCCCATCATGTCCGCACCAGTCACTTCTTATCTGTACTAGTCCCATTTTCCAACACTTGCCATTTCATAGAATTATTTCTTAAATAATGAGATAGTTTCCTCCTCTACCACCCTTTCAGGCATTGAGTTCCGGATAACCCTACAAGTTTTTAGATGCAAAAAAATTAATCCTTAAATCTCTATATTTACTGTACTTTACTGTAAATCTATGGCTCCTATTTATTGGGCTCTTTACTAAGGGGAAAGTTTCTTCCTATTTATCATGCTCATTATTTTATATAAATCAACCAGGATCCCTCAGCTTTCTCTGCCTTGTGGAAAACAATTTCATCATAACAGAAAGGCTCCATCCCAGGCAACATTGGGGTGATTTCTTTCTGAAGCTTTGAGAGAACAATCCATTGGCTTTTATGTTTACATTCACATGACAGGTTCAAAAATATCAGCCTGTATTGAAAAGCATGCCAGTAGAAGAACCAACTGAACTAAAAATGAATTGCCAACTTGATGAAACCAAAACACAGGATCACAGAGATGGTTAACAAAAACAAAGTTTAGACTGAACAAACACAGCAATATTAAGCGACCAACAGACCAGGTCAAGGTCCTCCAACCTAGCCAGTGCCATCATGAATGGAGGAAGATAATTCAGAGCAAATGGGGTGACGAAGCCCATGATCATCCTCTTTTTTATAAAAACAGATAGGAGTCCAACACATGCAAAATACAAGGCTCAACAGTTGCAGCCACCTTCAACAAAGTGTGTTGAAATAGATCAACCTTCTTTGTCTCCTCCTGTGTGCACCACAACCATACACAGATTGGAAAGACCAAACTAGCAATGGTACAGTGAAGGAGGATTTCATGGACCACACATTAAGGAACCAACTAGAGAACTGGCTATGGTAGACTGCACAGTGAGAAAGGCTGGAGGTTGGCTAACGTGGTGCCACTGTTTAAGAAGGGTGGTAAGGACAAGCCAGAGAAATATAGATCAGTGAGCCTGACCTCAGTGGTGGGCAAGTTGGAGAGAATCCTGAGGGACAGGATGTACACGTGTTTGGAAAGGCAAGGACTGATTAGGGATAGTTAACATGGCTTTGTGCGTGGGAAATCATGTCTCACAAACTTGATTTGAGTTTTTTGAAGAAGTACAAAGAGGATTGATGAGGGCAGAGCAGAAGGTGTGATCTATATGGACCTCAGTAAGGTGTTCGACAACATTCCCCATGGGAGACTGATTAGCAAGGTTAGATCTCACGGAATACAGGAAGAACTAGCCATTTGGATACAGAACTGGCTCAAACGGAGAAGACAGAGGGTGGTGGTGGAGGTAGTTTTTCAGACTGGAGAACAGTGGAGTGCCACAAGGATCGGTGCTGGGCCCTCTATGTTTGTCATTTACATAAATGATTTGGATGTGAACATAAGAGGTACAGTTAGTAAGTTTGCAGATGACACCAAAATTGGAGGTGTAGTGGACAGCGAAGGAGGTTACCTCAGATTACAACAGGATCTGGACCAGATGGGCCAATGGGCTGAGACATGGCAGATGGAATTTAATTCAGATAAATGCGAGGTGCTGCATTTTGGGAAAGCAAATCTTAGCAGGGCTTATACACTTAATGGTAAGGTCCTAGGGAGTGTTGCTTAACAAACAGACCTTGGAGTCCATGCTCATAGCTCCCTGAACATGGAGTTGCAGGTAGATACGACAGTGAAGGTGGTGTTTGGTATGCTTTCCTTTATTGGTCAGAGTATTGAGTACAGGAGTTGGGAGGTCATGTTGCGGCTGTACAGGACATTGGTTAGGCCACTGTTGGAATACTGCGTGCAATTCTGGTCTCCCTCCTATCAGAAAGATGTTGTGAAACTTGAAAGGGTTCAGAAAAGATTTACAAGGATGTTGCTATGGTTGGAGGATTTGAGCTATAGGGAGAGGTTGAACAGGTTGGGGCTGTTTTCCCTGGAAAATCATAAGGGGCATGGATAGGATAAATAGTCAAAGTCTTTTCCCTGGAGTCAGGGAGTGCAGAACTAGATGGCATAGGTTTAGGGTGAGAGGGGAGAGATATAAAAGAGACCTAAGGGCGACTTTTTCACACAGAGGGTAGTATGTGTATGGAATGAGCTGCCAGAGGAAGTGGTGGAGGCTGGTATAATTGCAACATTTAAAAGACATCTGGATGGGCATATGAATAGGAAGGGTTTGGAGAGATATGGGCTGGATGCTAGCAGATGGGACTAGATTGAGTTGGGATATCTGGTTGGCATGGACGAGTTGGACCGAAGGGTCGGTTTCCATGCTGTACATCGCTATGACTCTTATGACTCTATGACTAACTGGCAATCTTGTTGTACAGGGCTCCTTGGGGAAGGCAACCATAATATGATAGAATTCTTTTGAATCAGACATGAGGGTTCTAAACTAAACACAGGGTGCCCCAGATTTAACAATGTCCAACCTACAAATCCTCATACTTACAAACTCAACTCTACACAAGGGTGTGATTTTAAAGATTCCACAGGAACACTTTGCGGATTTACGAACAGCTACTTTATAGTGAGCTGCATTGTGACTCATTCTCAACCCAGGAACTGCATGTAAAGGCAACTATAAGGGTATGAGGTGCAAACTGGCAAGAATGAATTGGGGAATCTAAAGGAGTTAATGGTAGATGGGTACATGATTCATATTTAAAGAATGTGTGCATGAATTACAATAATTATTCATCTTGTATACTGCAAAATTAAAAGAGGAAAGGTGGCTTAATCATGACTTACAAAAGAAATTAGGGATTGCATTAGAGACATACAAAATTGCCAGAAAAAGCAGCAAGCCTGGAGATTAGAATTATTTTAGAATTCTGCAAAAGAGAACAAATACATGGAAATAGAAAAAAACACACCGGATCATCAATGCCACATTCACAGGAATCCGATTCACGAGAGAAGTAGAAAAGGATAGCCAACTCCCATTCCTAGACGTGATAGTACAGAGAACACCGAACGGAGAATTCACCACAAGGGTACACAGGAAAACAACACACACAGACCAAGTCCTAAACTATGAAAGTAACCACCCCAACACACACAAACGAAGCTGCATCAGGACACTATTCAAAAGAGCCACAACACACTGCAGTACACCAGAACTGCGAAAAGAGGAAGAGGAACACCTATACAAAGTATTCGCCAAAAACGGATACCCGCGCAACTTTATCAACAGATGCCTAAGAGATAGACCACGGAACGAGGACCTGCCACAACCAAAAGGACTAGCCACACTACCATACAGCAGGAGCATTTCAGAACTGACAGCCAGACTACTGCGACCCTTAGGACTCATAACGGCACACAAACCAACAGCCACGCTCAGACAACAACTTACTAGAACAAAGGCGCCGATACCCAACATGAGCAAAACTAATGTAGTTTACAAAATACCATGCAAGGACTGCACAAAACACTATACAGGACAAACAGGAAGACAGCTAACAATCCGCATACATGAACATCAACTAGCCACGAAACGACACGACCAGCTATCCCTAGTAGCCACACATGCAGACAACAAGCAACATGAATTCGACTGGGAAAACACTACTATCATAGGGCAAGCCAGACAGAATAGCCAGGGAATTCCTAGAGGCATGGCATTCATCCACAAACTCCATCAACAAACACATCGACCTGGACCCAATATACCAACCACTACAGCGGACAGCTGAAACGGACACCCGGAAGCGGCAAGGACAGACCACTATAAATACCGGAAGAAACTTCAAAGAAGCGCTTCGCAGGAGGCTCCAGAGCACTGATGATGTCACCTAGCCAGGGGACGAAACGTTTGCAACAAAAACTTCCAGCTCGGCGAACAAAACCACAACAGTTATACTGGGCCTTAATGACATCGTGCCTGGAATAGTGGGTTTGGTTTTGGTTCTGGTTCTGCTAACTCGGAAAGATTATTTTTGTCACAAATGGAGCAGAGATTCACTTGGCTGATACAGAAGATGGCATAACTATGACAAGAGATTGGCTTTACTGGGCCTGTATTCATTCGAATTTAGAAAGATGAGAGAGGCTCTGATTGAAATTTATAAATTTAGAACAGGGTTAGACAGACAACATTCAGGGAGAACCAGGAGACACAGTCTCAGGATATGGGGCAGACATTTAGGTCTGAGATGAGGAAAGATTTTATCACTCAAAGGATAGTGAACCTGTGGAAATCTCTTCCACACAATGCTGTAGAAGCCAAGTCACTGAATATACTCAAGAAAGAAACTGATAAGTTTTTAGCTATTAAAGACACCAAGGTGTAAGAGGAGAAAGCAAAAAAAATGACACTGAAATAGAGGATCAGCTACAATCATAACGAATAGCAGAGTAGGCTCAAAAAGGGCCAAACGGCCTACTCCTGCTCCTAGTTGCTAACTTTCTATCACAAAGATCATCCTTTAACTAACTTGATTCACTCAATGTGGCAACAGAAGAAGGTCTACTGCACTTGAATATGAAGGCTATAGGTCCTGTCAACATTCCAGCTATAGCTTTGAAGACATATATTCCAGAACAACTTGTAGGCTCCAATTCCAGACAGCAATAAGACTTATCCAACAGTACGGAATAGCTTGAGATTTTGGAGAAGATTTGTTTTGCAAAAGGTTGTTTACAACCTCATTATGGAATAGTGTTTAGTTATATACTGTCCATGTTCACATGCACCAACACCAAGACAATATCCAGAGCTGGACTGCAAATGTCAATTAATATTCATGTCACACAAGTACCTGTCAATTACATATCCAATAAAAGAGAACTTACTACTTGTCAAGGTAAGTTCAGAGTATCCCACAGCAATCACTTGTAAATTGCAGTGAAACTTTGGAAACTGAGGTGGTAAGACGCCTACTGAAAAAAAGTGTTGTAAATCAATGGAAAAAAGTGCACTGATAATTGCCCTGCTGTTCCATAGGCTATCACAATGTGTAAATATCCAACTATAGAACAAAGCTGACTGATTTGCCAGACTGACTGCTATTCAGGACAAAAGTAATTCACATCAGATTTTGCAATTAACAGGAAATTAACTATTTATTGTGAATAAAATTATTTAACAAATGGGAGGGGGGAAACATTAAAGTTATGTGACTTAAACTTTATCTCTTTAAACTCCCAACACAGAATAACACAGGCAAAAGACAGTTTGACACAGATATTTCAGATGGAAGAATGTAGACACGGAAAACTACTTCTGTGGTGCAAAGGTTCAGATCCAGGAGATGGATAATTATTTTGTAGGTTTTTTGATTTTAGCAATGATAACACAATATTATGCATAAAGTGACAGCTGTTCTTTAATTTGCTAGCTGATGGGTAAACCTTGTTCTTTTCTTGAATTCAAACTTTTTCTTTTGAGTTTCTAGTTATTTTTTAAACTTTTTTACTCAGAATCAAGGGGGAGTGATAGAGAGGCATGCTCTCAGTTTGTCAGATCTGTATGTTTCAGACTGCACTGCCCTTATAGATATGTAATAAACTGCAACTGGACCAATCTGAGGGCTGTCATCAAGCATGCCATGTCTCAATAATGTAATAACATCACTGCTTCAAAGCAGCAGTCTAGTCCAGCTGAAAATGGACGTCACAATCACATTTGATGTTTCAAGTTGCAAAACATTCCTAGAATTCTCACCATAGAGCTGTGCCTGACCCTAAAGTCAGTTTACACATTAAAAAGGAAAATGTGAGAGACCCTGATAATATCCAACTCTTGATCTATCCTTGCAGCCATGGTGACTTATGACAGCTGATGTTGGGTTTCTGAACGATTATGATCCTTCAGTGTTAATAGTAGCAGATTTAGTGATGTGAACATCACTGAATGCAACAATACTGCAGAAACTCAACGCCATCCAGGGCAAAGCTGTTGGTCAATTGACGCGAAATCATAGAGATGAACAATGTGAAAAAAGACCCTTCGGGCCAACTCATCCATGCCCCCCAGATACCCAAAATGAATCTAGTCCCATTTGTTATCATTTGGCCCATATCCCTCTAATCCTTGACTTGAGTTGCTTGACCTGTTCAAAATCTATTCCATTCAGCTTTTGTCTCACAACACAATGGAGGGTCTCCATAACACAGGACTGTGAATCCAGAAGGATTGAGTGTTAACCACCCCTGCAGATACTGTCATGAATAGATGCATCTGTTGCAGTTAGATTGGTGAAGATGAGATCTCGTGAGTTTTTCCCCTCTCATTGGTTCCCTCACTACCTGCCACAGGCCCAGTCGAACAGTGTTGTCCTTTAGGATTCAGCCAGCTTGGTCAGTAAGACCATAAGAGCAATAAGGCATAGGAGCAGATGTAGGCCATTTAGCCCATTAAGTCTGCTCTGCAATTCAATGAGATCATAGTTGATCTGATAGTCCTCAACTCTTTTTAGCTTTTCCCCAATTAAAAATCTGCATAGATCAGCCTTGAATATTATTCATCATACAATCTCTGCAGTGAAGAATTCCACAGATTCAGTACCCTCCAAAAGAAGCAATTCTTCCTCTATACTGTCTTAAATGGCCAACACTTCACTCTGAAATTATACTCTCTAGTCCTAGACTTTCTCAGAAACACAATCTCTTCACATTTACCCTGCAAACCCCTCTTAGATGCTTTCATGTGTCAATTAGGACACCTTTTATTCTTAACTCTATTGAGTACAGGCCCAACATATTCAACCTCTCCTCACATGAAAATGTCTCTATCGTCAAGATAAATTTAATGGACCTTCTCTGGATTGCCTCCAGTCTTTTTACATCATTCCTTCACTGAGGGGACCAAAACTGTTCACAATATTCTTGGGGTGATCTAGTGACTTGTATCATTTTAGCAAGCTTTCCCAATTTTATTCTCTGTTCCCTTTGACATGAAGCCATGAGATGGGGGCACTGCTGGCCAGCATTAATTGCTTAACCCTTAAGGGTTTGAGCTCCTTTCATGAGCTGCAGATGTCCATGTACTGTAGGTAGACCCACAATGCCATAAGGAAGTGGGTTCTAGGATTTTAATTCAATGACAGTGAAGGAATAGCGATATTTTTCCAAGTTAGGCTGTTTGGTGTCTTGATGGGGAACTTACAAATAGCGGTATTCTAATGTATCTGTTACCCATGTCCTTCAAGATAGAAGCGGTCCTGGATTTGGAAGATATGTTTCTGAAGAGACCAGAAAGGACAGTATTTAAGAGACATAGAGATGGATAGCAACGAAACAAACCCTTTGGTCCAACTCATCCAGATATGCAAAATAATCTAGACCCATTTGCCTGCATTTGACTCATATTCTTCTCGACCCTTCCTATTCGTATACCCATCTAGATGCCTTTTAAATATTGTAATTGTAACAGCCTCCACCCTTTCTCCAGTAGCTCATTCCATACATGCACCATCCTGTGTGTGAAAAGGCTGTGCTCCTTTTATATCTGTCCCCTACCACCTTAAACTTATGCCCTCCAGTTTTGGACTCCCCCACACTGGGGAAAAGACTTTGGCTATTCACTCTATCTATGCCCCTCATGATTTTATAAACCTCTATAAGGTCACCACTCAGACTCTGACACTCCAAGGAAAATAGTCCCAACCTATTCAGCCTCTCCCAAAAGCTCAAACCCTTGACAATATGCTTGTGAATCTATTTTGTATCCTTTCAAGTTTAACAACATCCTTCCTATAGCAAGGAGACCAGAATTAAAACAGTATTCCAAAAGTGGCTGAACCAATGCTTTGTTCAGCTGCAACATAACATCTCAACTCCTGCATTCAATGTACTGACCAATAAAGGCAAGCACACCAAACGCCTTCTTCATTATCCTATCTACCTGCGACTCCAATTTCAAGGAACTATGAAGCTGCACTCTCCAAGCTCTTTTGTTCAGCAACATTCCCGAGTGTATAAACCCTGCCCTGATTTGCATTTCCAAAATGCAGCAACTCACACCTAAATTAAACACCATCTGCCAGTCCTCAGCCCATCGGCCCATCTGATCAAGGTCTTGTTGTACTTGAGGTCCTTTATCATTGACCATCTAAGGAATGCAAGGGGTAATTCACCAAGTTTACACAGCCATTACCTTGCATTCCCTCTAAACTGTGTAGCTGTGACTGCACACAGTAGCTCCAAGGTTCTGCCCATGGTGAGCCTGATTGCCACACTGACTACTGGTCAGGAAGTCACTGCCACATGGTCCTCAGAGAGCCTACAGGTTGGTGAGAAAATTAGAGGGAACACTACTTGCAACAACAGAATCTCTTTCCACTGTGAAGATAGACAGTAGCTATGTAATGGGAACAGCATTACCTTCAAGTCACACCAACACTTTATGGGGGACATATCAGGTAAAAACAAGGACTGCAGATGCTGGAAACCAGATTCTAGAGTAGAGTGGTACTAGAAAAGCACAGCAGTTCAGGCAGCATCCGAGGAGCAGTAAAATCAATGTTTCAAGCAAAAGCCCTTCCTCAGGAATAGAGGCAGAGTGCCTGCAGGGGAGACCTGACCAGGTATATCAGTACTCCTCCATCATTGCTTGACAATAATCTGAAACTCCCTAGCTATTATGAGATTACTTTTACTACGCACACTGCAGCAGATAAAGAAGTCCCACTACCCTCTGTTCAAAGAAAGCTAGTGATTGGCATTAGGAGCACTAATATCTAAGAATTTTTTTTTAAAGCACATTTTCTGCTCATTAGTATAGCAGAACCTTTCAAGGTGTAGGTTTGCTGCTGATGCTAGTTGACAGCACTGAAGCTCTAGTGTCCATCGCACTAGGGTAAGATGGGAAGAATGAGAGTTTCTGAAATTGTTGTAATCAGTGCACTCACAAATACGCTGACAAAAATGTATCTCAGTTTATATAGTGTGGTAACTCCAAAATGACAAGTTAGGTGAATATGTTGTAAGTAAATGTTGGATCGGTGGGGTCACTGGTGAAAAGTAGATAAAGGCTTCACCTTCATTTATCAATTTGAACAAAGTCTAGCTCACACGAGTACAAAAACTGAACTAACAATATTCCACAGTATAAGTAACTTCAAGTGAATTTACCAAAATATACAAAAATCAAAACAAAACAAAACAAAACACGAGACCCTTTTTTAGAGAATATTCAAAATGACAATGAAAATTAACAGATTTGTTTTCTGGTGTTAATGGTAGATTTTTATTTATTCCATTAATGTTAAATTTAAGCAGAAAAACAAACATTAATAAAACATGTTAAATTGTTACAGAGAAAAGTTCAAACTCCTTCATTTTCCTTTCATGTACGTATCCCCATAATGGCATCAGGAAGGGAGTTCCAATGTCAGTGGGTTGAAATCCTGATGGAACAGCAATACAACCCTAGCCTTGGCAACTGTGTGGAGTCTGCACACTCTTCCCGTGCCAGCGTGGGCTTCCTCCCACAGTTCAAAGATGCCGATTGGCTATGCTAAATGACCCTGCACTATCGAGGGATGCGCAAGCTAGGTGGATTAGCCATGGAAAGTACAGGGTTAAGGGCAAAGGGTCAGTTTGGATGGCATGCTCTTTGGAGGGCTGGTGCAGACGATGGGCCAAATGGATCTTTCTACATTGTAGGGATTCTATGATCCCCAAGTCAGGATGATGAGTGGCTTGGAGGGGAGCCTGCTCGTGCTGGTAGTCCCACAGATCTGCTGCTCTTGTCTTTCCCAGGTAATAGTGGTCATGTATTAGAAAAGTTTAGTTTAAGGATCCTTGATGAATTTCTGCTGAACATCTTGCAGATGAAACACACCACTGCTGGAGGAGGGATCGGATGTTTGTGAATTTTGCACCAATCAGGCGGGCAGTTTTGCCTTGAGTTAAAAAAAATCACAACACCAGTTTATAGTCCTACAGGTTTATTTGGAAGCACTAGCTTTCAGAGCACTGCTCCTTCATCAAGTGGTTCATCAGGTGACAACCATCTGATAAAGGAACAGTGCTCAAAAGCTAGTGCTTCCAATTAAACCTGGTGTTGTGAGATTTTGAACTTTGTACACCCCAGTTCAACACCGGCATCTCCAAATTAGTTTTGTCTTGCATGGTGTCAAGTGACTTGACTGTTCTAACAGCTGCACTCATCCAGGAATATTCCATTACATTTTGTACCTTGATGGTTGATGAGCTTTAGGGAGTCAGGTGGTGAGTTACTTGCTGTAGAATTCCTAGCCCCTTGATCTGCTCTTGCGGCCACGGTATTTATACGGCTAGCTCAGTTCAGCTTCTGGTCAATAGTAAACTCTCAGGATGTTGATCATGGAGAGTCAGCAATTGTAATGCCATTGAATATCACGGGACAATGGTTAGGTTTGCTCTTGTTGGAGGTAGTAATTGCCTGGCACTTCTGTGACAAAAATGTTACTTTTGACTTGTCTGCCCAAACCTGGATATGGTGGAAGTTTTGTTGCATTTGGACATGGACTGCCCGAGTATCTGAGGACTTGTGAATGGTGCTAAACACTCTGCATGAGTGAATAACCCTCTGTCTGATGAAGCAGTTGAAAATGGCTGGGCTAAGAGCACTACACTAAGGAACTCAGGAGCTCTTGTGCACAGCAGTAGTATTTCCATCTTTGAAACAGAAGCCCAGGTTCAAGTACTACCTGACCTGGAGCTGTGCTACAACATGTCCAAGTAGGCTGATTATTTGAGTACCAGAACAGGGATGTCTTGTTGCAACTGTATAGGGTCTTGGTGAGGCCACATTAGAGAACTATTTGCAGTTTGGTCTACTTAACTAAGAAAAGGTGTTCTGACTCTGGAGGGATGAAAAATGTGATGCTGAAAAAACACAGCAGGCCAGGCAGCATCCGAGGAGGAGAATCAACGTTTCGGGCATAAGCCCTTCTTCAGGAATGAGGCTGGTGTGTCAGGCGGGCTGAGATAAAAGGTAGGGGGGAGGGGATTTGGGGGAGGGATGCTGGGGATACGACAGGTGGAAGGTGGTGAGGTTGAGGGTGATAGGCCGGAGAGGTCGGGAAGAAGATTGCAGGTCAAGAGGACGGTGCTGAATCCGGGGGTTGGGACTGAGATAAGATGGGGGGAGGGGAAATGAGGAAGCTGGAGAAATCTACATTCATCCCTTGTGGTTGGAGGGTTCCTAGGCGGAAGATGAGGCGTTCTTCCTCCAGGTGTCGTGTGGCCAGGGTCAGGCGATGGAGGTGGCCAAGGACCTGCATGTCCTTGGTGGGTGGGAGGGGGAGTTATAGTGTTCAGCCTCGGGACAGTTGGGATGGTTGGTGCAGGTGTCCCAGAGGTGTTCCCTGGGACGTTCCGCAAGTAGGCGGCCTGTCTCCCCAATGTAGAGCAGACCACATCGGGTGCAACGAATACAGTAAATGGTGTGTGTGGAGATGCAGGTGAATTTGCGACAGATATGGAAGGATCCATTGGGGCCTTGGAGGGAGGTGAGGGGAGACATGTGGGCGCAAGTTTTGCACTTCTTGCGGTTGCAGGGGAAGGTGCCGGGAGTGGAGGTTGAGTTGGGGGAGGTGTGGATCTGACAAGGGAGTCGCGGAGGGAGTGGTCTCTCCTGAACGCTGATAGGGGTGGGGAGGGAAATATACCCCTGATGGGTCTGTTTGGAGGTGGCGGAAGTGACGGAGGATGATACGATGTATCGGGAGGTTAGTGGGGTGGGAGGGGAGGACCAGTGGGGTTTTGTCCTGGTAGTGATTGGAGGGGCGGGGTTCAAGGGTCGAGGAGCAGGAAGTGGAGGAGATGCGGTGGAGAGCATCGTTGACCACATCGGAGGGGAAATCGCGGTCTTTGAAGGAGGAGGCCATTTGGGTTGTTCAGTCGTGGAATTGATCCTCCTGGGAGCAGATGCGGCGGAGGCGAAGGAATTGGGAATATGGGATGGCGTTTTTACAGGGGCAGGGTGGGAGGAGGTGTAATCTAGGTAGCTGTGGGAGTCGGTCGGTTTGTAGTAAATGTCTTTGTTGAGTCGGTCGCCTGAAATAGAAATGGAGAGGTCTAGGAAGGGGAGGGAGGAGTCTGAGACGGTCCAGGTAAATTTGAGGTCGGGGTGAAGGGTGTTAGTAAAGTGGATGAACTGTTCAACCTCCTCGTGGGAGCACGAGGTAGCGCCAATACAATCATCGATGTAGCGAAGGAAAAGGTGGGGGGTGGTGCCACTATAGCTGCGGAAGATGGACTGTTCCACATATCCGATGAAGAGGCAGGCATAGCCGGGGCCCATGGCTACTCCTGGCATGGTCGTCCCGTTTCACCCCTCAGTCGAAGCAAAACGCTCAGACATAGTATAGTTTTATCTCCTTCATCTTCATTCTGGGCCCTGGAGGAAGAGAAAACGATCATCCACGTGCACAGAGACATGAGTTCTCGGTCTTCTCTGGAATGGCAGTTTCGTAATGAATTATATAGTCATTTTACAGGAATATGGATGACTCTCCATTGTAATCCACACTTCATTCCAGTAGCCATTTACTACTATTCTACTGCTATTATCAAATTAAACTCATTCAGTCCCTTCCATTCAGAAATTCTTTTGGAGCCATCCCCCAGCCAATCAAATTTGTTTGCGTGATCATCCCCCAATATTGAAGTTGAGAACCTGTTTAGGGTATAAGCAGGCAGGGAAAGAGTTAAGTTCTGAGTTTTCTGAAACAAGAGCATGACTCAGATCATGGTTTTGTGAAACAAGAGGCTCAGCTGAGCATGACTCAGATCAGATAAAAACTTAGTTAACAATGGGGTGTTGGAAACAAGTGTAATAGGTTTACAAGGTGGAAAAGCATTCATTATGTAGAGCCATTTAACAATATTAGAAGCATTCAGTATGTAATGTCAGTTAAGAAGGTTAAAAGTATTCATTATGTGAAGCCAGTTATTTATTGTGTAACAGCAGATGGCTTAATCTTTATTGTTGATGCTCACTGATTGTAATGGTCACCCAATCAATACATATGTTGCCTTACCTGGATGCTCCTCCCTGTAAAATGACTATATAAGCTCACTGAGAAACTGCTATTCAAGAGAAGACCAGGAACCCATGTCCCTGTGCACGTGGGCAATCATTCTCTCTACCTCCAGAGCCTGGAATAAAGATAAAGGAGGTAAAACCATACTGCGTCTCTGAGCATTTCCTTCGACTGAGGGAGGAAACGGGACAATATTGGCATAGTTAGCAGGATCCAAATAGATAGTTACGATCGAACAGTGTCAATGGCTGCCTGGAACATCACTGTCTCAAGACAGACGGGCCCACGAGGTAAGATTTTAAATCTTCGTCCCTCTTGATCTTCGTGTGTGCCGGAAATGGTCCCCTTGCTTGATCACTCTCTATTATATGGATTCCTCGAACGGCAATCAGTTCGGTCAAGAGACACAGTTTTGCAGGTGCGCTGGCAGGCAGAGGTTCAAGTTCAAGTGCTACATTGGGGGGTTGGGGGGGAAGAGAGGAGTGTGATTGAGGTTTATGTCCTATACGCTTAACTGGGGTTCAGTATGATTTAAGTTAGAGTAGTCTACTCTGTACTGGGGTATAAGTCCCCTGGGGTAGGTTCAGTTGAAGTTCGAGTTCTCTGTGCAGTACTGGGATTCGAGTCCACTGGGTGAGTAGATTTGAGGTTCATGTCCTCTGCACTATTCTGAGCTTCGAGCTCTCTGTGTTTGAAGTTCAAGCTTTTTGTGTTTAAGTGAGCTTTGAACTCCATGTGTTTAATTGGAATTTGAGCAAAGTGAGAAAGGGGTTAAAGTCCCCTAGTGGCGACATTTGAGGCTCTGCAAGTCTTTGCTCTGGGGGAAGAGAGTGGCTTGGAGCGCGATGCCACGTGGACTCTTTTTATGTGTCATTTCATCGCAAGAATGCAAAAAAAAAAGAGAAACGCTGAAACTAAAGTTGCAGAAAGACTTGGGTTGAAAAAGGAAAGTTTCAATGTAAACTGCGCCATGCTGAGTGTGCTTGATGTTTACAAAACTTTGTTTTGTTAAAATACTGGTTTAGAAAATCCTGTTTTGCCTTATTTGAATCAGGATCTCAATTCAATATGCTTTGCGGGCTATGTAATGGGTGAAAATGTGTTGCTGGTTAAAGCACAGCAGGTTAGGCAGCATCCAAGGAATAGGAAATTCGACGTTTCGGGCATAAACCCTTCATCAGGAAACGTCGAATTTCCTATTCCTTGGATGCTGCCTAACCTGTTGTGCTTTAACCAGCAACACATTTTCAGCTGTGATCTCCAGCATCTGCAGACCTCATTTTTTACCCGGGCTATGTAATGGGGCAGATTTTGTTTTCACATTGAAATTGTACAACATTATGTCTTTTTTAAAATTATCAAAATTGCAACCTTAAAACAAATTGATTGAGTGGCTCGAGCCCCTGATTTCCTTGAAATTCTACAATGCCCGTTTTAAAAACCTTGGGTCAGTAGCCATGCTTTAACCAAATAAGAGTATTGACTGAAAATATCTTTGCTGCTGCGTTTTATTGCAGAGTATTCACAAAAAGGGTGCATTCTGAGTTTTATGTTTTGTTAAGATTCAAGAGAATATGAGAACTTGAGGCTGAGCTGTTTCAGTTCTGTTAATTATTGTTAAGACTTCATTGGCCCCCTTCATATTAGAAACTCAAAGAATGTCAATCCCTACCAAAGTTGCCACTGTAATTCCGACTGTTTTATTTGGGAAATTTCATTTGGAGAACATATTTTAAAATATTCACCATTTGTTTTCCACAAATATTTGAGATTTAAATCTGAACTGAAACTGCCTCTTTAATTGCTAAAGCACAGGGAAACATTTTGTTGTTTTTTTGCTGTTCCAGGCTTTTTAAATACTTTTCCTGACAGCTTTCACATTAGCCAAGGATCAATTTGTTAAAAGAAAATACGTTTTGAATAACCGGAATGTGGTATATCTGGGCATTTGATTTTAGGATCATTGATTGCTGTTTATAATTGACAGAATTGTTTAGACAGTACAATTTAGAGGTGTATGGATTGTATAAAACTTGATAATGTCATAAATAGTGAACAGAGTAATAGACTTCAAGAATTCAAAGAATGTTGAAATAGGCAGACACAATTTAGTGTAGATAAATGTGTGACTGTCTTTATACTGATATCCACCTTGGCAAGTAAAGAATGAGAGAGGAAATACAAGGATACTTTCATCAGCTAACATCTTCTCTCCAGTTTCTCCATTCACAGATAAATCCGGTCTTTGGACCACCGCCCACCCCTCCACAACTTGATCCAACAGATTCAATCAGCTCCTAAGTCATGAGCACGAAAAGCGAAGCAGCTAGCAATAGTGAAGAGGAGATTGGTATGCTTTATGTCAGTGGCCTTCCTATGGACATTGAACCACATGAGCTTTACCTTGTCTTTTGATCATTTAAGGTTCACTGATCAAGCTAATACCACAACAGCCGGTTGGCTTTGTTACACTTAACAGCAGGGCAGGAGCAGCAGCAGAAAATGCTGTGTTCACCTAGCCTGCTGCTGCACTGCATGCTCAGATGCACTGGTATCCTCCATCAGAAGCATCTTCAGAAGGATGGAAGTTTCGTCAGCTTTGTTAAATATTTAACTGCCCTTATCTAAGAATTCAGATATCTCCGTGAAGTGACGCACAAGGACAGACTAAATTTTGGTTTCAGTTTGGACTTTATTGAAGGAGATTTGGGAGAACTGGCTTGTTTCCACTCGACTTGGAGGGGATGGAGTGGTCCCAAAGGACTACGGATTTAAGAACTCTACTGGTGAATGTTTTTCCCATCTGGGACAAAGTGACTATATAAATGCATTGAGAAATTGCTGTTCCAGAGGAGACTGAGAACCCATGGCCCTGTGCAAGTGGGTGATCGTTCTCTCTCCCTCCAGGGCCTGGAGTAAAGATGAAGGAGGTAAAACCATACTGTGCCTCTGAGTGTTTTGCTTCGACTGAGGGGGGAAACGGGACAGCAAAGTATATTACACCTTCACTGTCCGAGGAACCAGCACAGCCAGAACTCATTTGCAGGGCCACCCCAAAGCTTGGACATATCACACCTGGATTGTCTTGGGGAAATCACTGAATCAGGAAATGTTTGCATAATGATTCCTCAGGATTCGGGCACTTGCATTACCTCTGAGGATGATCTCATCCTACCATTGTACCTGGGGTAATTTTTTTTTGCGGGGGGGGGGGGGGGGGGGGGAGAGAAAGAGAGTACCTGGGAGCATTACCAACTGACCTGTATAAAGGGGATGTGTTTCCTTTGTTCGGAGCCTCTTTTGACTCAACTTCGCGAGCCTGTGAAGGGGTTCACCTAGCCTGTGCAGGTTTTATTAAACTTTAACAGTTTGCAGAAGTTGTGTGCACAAATTGCATCGTGTGAGAGAATCCTCGGGAAAAGAACCAAACAACTACAACGGTCTAATTTAGCCAGTGAACAGCAGATTGGTTGAGACCCGTAAATAAGTATTAGACAAACCAGTATAATGTTTCTTCAGTCATTACAGGTGAAAACCTTATTGCATGCCAGAAATTGAAATGAAACTTCTGTTTTATATAAATGTTTGCTGTTGAAAAAAAATCAAATCCAACTGATCCTTGTGCCCAAACACAAAAGAGGTGAAGTGGCTGAACACATTGCACACAGCAAGACACTATTGCTGGTAATAAACATCTGACAAAGAAACCAATGACACTGTCTCCTGCGGCTTACCATTTGAATTGTGGGCACCAGCACATGTGCAACTGAACCCAACACCTTTCCAATCAGCAGTAGGTAGAACAGTGTTATGGAAAATTACCATTTTTTATACATGCACCATTGAAAGTATCCTATTCAATGTATCACAGCGAGGGTTGGCAACTGCTCTTCTCAAGACCCCCAGAAAATGCAGAAAGACATCATCACAGCCCAGTCCATCCACAAGTCAGCCTTCCATCCACTGACTCCATCTATACTTCCTGCTGCCTCGGAAAAGCAGCCATCATCAAATACCTCTCCCATTCCGGTTATACTCTCTTCCACCTTCCTCCATCAGGCAGGATATTTAAAAGTTTCCAGACACATACAAATTCAAGAGCAGCTTCTTCTCCGCTATTATTAGACCTCTGAATAGACCTCACAAATTTTAAATGTAACGTTGATCTCTGCAGACCTACATTGTATTCTTCATTCTGTTCTATTACCTTACACACTTTGATTTGCCTGTATTGGATGCAAGTTAAACTTTTACAATGTACCGAGGCACATACGACAATAATAAATCAAATCAAAGCCCAATTTCCGTACTGCCCAGATAACATTTGACAGTTAATGGGTTTTTTAATCTGAAAGTCATTCTCTGAAACCTTGCACTGGGTGAGTATCTTTTTTATTATTTTTCTGGTGAATCAAGGTCATCATCTCAGACACCAGAATTATAAAGAGTTAACGGGCATTCTTAGGACAGGACAGCCCAACTACTAATACATTCATTTGTAGTAAATACTAAAAATTAACATTATCCAAATATTACTAATAATGGAATAGGTCTGTTTCATAGCATCTTGTCAAAGTCTTATTAATAAAAACAACACTCCAATGCATTTCTGATAAGTATTTTAATTATGATCCCAGGCAAATGAACAGAACACTTTGGAGAACATTGAATCTTAATATAATTCTGTTCTAATTTAATCCTTAATACCAGGCTTCAGTTTGCATCTTGAATCTCAATTTAGGAAGCCTTCTTGTTGCAAATGATAAAATGAGTTATAAAACAGCAGCTACATTTCAAAGCATCTCTCAATTACTGCAATTTACACTGCTCTGCACATGTACAAGAAGTGTTCTCCTAGTGTTGCAGCACAAATAAACATAACCTAAAAATAATTAAGAATTATGCCTGTATTTGCACTGCTGGTAACTGACCTAAGAAGAATATCAATGGTCTTCAGATTGCAACTTTAGCAAGAACAACTTTTCTACAACACACGAATAGTACAAACATTAATATATCAGGGTCTACACACTTCTATGAGGACAAACTATGTCCAGGTACATGAGGAGCATGCAGTACAAAAATTGAGCATTTTTAAAAAAAATATCAGACATCAGTTCTGTGGTCTTAATTTCAAGACCTGATCGTAAATGATTGAAAACCCTAATGCATTTTCAACACGACAATAAAAGGCACATGATATAATGTATGTTATCATTTTTGAGAGTTTGAATTTCAAACTAGTTGGGATATGGCTATTGGTCACCTTGGTGAAGGATCTTTTTGAGGTAAAGGTTAAGTTCTTTCCAGAGGCATGATCTAATCCAGAATGTGTCAAAAGCAGTTGACTTCAAAAACCCCTTGGAGTGTTAATAGAAAATTGTGGAGTTTACAACAGGGAATATGAACATTGGAAGACTTACTTTTAATTACGATCAATCAAGGATTGATATTAGCTTAGAAAACCCAAACACTGAAAATTCTGGGGTAATTTTGGAAGAGACCTGAGTAGGGTCAGAAACAAATATAGTTTCTCTCTTTGAAAAGAATATAGCTCAGTTTAGGAAAAGCTCAATTACCTGGTCATGAAAGTTTCAGACCAGGAATACTTGGCTAGAAATCAGCAGTTTATTAAAAGATTGGAGGAAAAGTGTAAGCTTTCTCTTTTTGTGAGCATTTATATAAGGTGATTTCAAAGTCCACAGGACTTAACCAGGAGAAGTAGTTGAGTTAAAGAGTTGACAGAGAAAGGTTATTTTGTTGGATTTGAAATTCTGTGAAGTGATAATGTTAGGAACATAATGAGAGTTTGTTTCTTCTGTTTTACAATCTTACAAATTGTGTTATATACAGAGGAACCTTGATTATCCGAATACTTATTATCTGAAAATTGGATCATCCAAAGGAGATCTTGAGGTCGCGACGGAAACATTACATCAAAGACATGTTTCCAACAGTCATCGCGTCTTTTGTTTACAGTGATTAAACAGGCACGGTCTCCAAATGACTGACCTCCCACCCTCTCTCTCCCCACACTTTTCCTGGAGTTCGACACAGCGGTGTACCTTAAACCACCCTTCGGTACACAATCTCTCCAACATTGTCCTGTACAGGGCAAAGGTGGAATCTATCAAAAAGTTGCAGTAAAAAAGTTGTGTGCGTGACTGTGGCTGTGTGTGTATACTGTTTAGAGACTCACCCGACCAAAAGCAGCTGCAGCAATCTTGTTGTTGTGTCCAGTCCAGTTGCTCCGGAGAGGGGGCGGGTGTGTACATTGGGGTTGGGGGGGGGGGCTGAGTGCTGGGCGGCATTGGCCAGTGTGGTGCTGGATGGGAGTGGGGGATGCGGTGTTGGGGGGGGGGGGGGGGGAGGGGGGGGTTGGACTTGGTTGGGAGCAAGGGCAGTGTTGGGTGCGGTGAGCAGTGTTGTGGGGGGCGGGGTCTCATGCGCTGTGTGCTGCTGCAGTCTTCTGAACGAGGAGCAGACTTTAAAAACTGAATCCTACAGGAAACGCATTTAAATGATTAATCAAATAATTGATTATCCGAACGAAATAGCACCTGCCCATCACGTTCGGATAATCGAGGTTCCACTGTGTTTAGTAGGCTTATTTTGTTTTATTTTACAGTATTCCTTTTATGTTTCATTAATGACCTGCTTCGATTTTATAGGAAATTTGCAGCCTTCTCGGCCTAAATTTCAGTGAATTAGTTCACATTAACTAAAACTTTACAATCTAGCCATATTTCATTCTTGGATCTAGCTTGCTCAGCAGTACCATCAGCTAGGATCATAAAACACTAATATCTAAACTGTCCACAAGTGCTGAGTATTTTTGCTTCATCATTCAATCTTCTCCAAATTTATGAAAACAATTTGCTATTCTTCATAAGTTTATACTAAGTTGTCAGAAATTACTCATGCTGTACATCAATCTTTGTTGAAGACTCAAATTGCTGAAGCCTACAAAAGAAAATACTACCATAAGGTCAAGCCCTCGTCATCAAAGGCATGGAACAACCATAGGCAATGTCTTACAGGTTTCTCTTGTACCCCAAGTGAATCTTGGTGGGAAACTACTATTTGTGTAAAGCAGTAATTAATCTTTCCAGCTCCCAGTCCAAATAGAATTTAAATTGAGATTCAAACGAAGTTTCCAATTGAACAAAAACAGAAAATATAGGAAACACACAACATGGCTGGCAGCATCTATAAAATAAAGGAACAATATTCACACTTCTGGTACAGCCCATTCATGAAAACTTATTGTAAGAAAGAAAAAGAACAAAGAAGGAAAAGCAGCTTCTACAAGGAAAGGAAACAAGTGGCTTTACAGTGATTATGTGACAGAAGTCACCTGAACTGGGTGACACACATTCAACATATTCTAACATTTCCCAGGAAACATGTTGCTATCTATCGTATGCCCCAAATTTGTCTGGTAACAAATCTGAGGTATTGTCCTCAAGACACTTGTTTACTGACAGAGTTCTTTCCACAAGTCCACCTGATGTTTGCATTTTCATAACTGATAAAAGTGCTGCTATGCAAAGAGGACAATGGTTGGAGGAACATACTTTTTTTTAAAACTGTTTAAGATAGGAGAGCAAAGCAGCTGCTTAGGTTCAGAAAGGAAGCAGAGATCAGCAGGAAGCAGTGTACAAAATACTAAGACAGGAGAGATCTTTTGAAAAGTGAAAAAAAACCTAGCCAGAAAGTTAAGAACAAATGGGGAAGAAAACCCTTCACAGGAATTCTCATTTTAAATATTTCTTATTGACACAAACGAACTAGCTAACAGAACTCACTAACCTTGTTAAGGCTAGCTACAAAGATGGACAATATATGCAGCCTTGTGTGAGACGTCCAGATTTCAAGACCAAACTAAAAATGAAGGTGTATATTATATGACACAAGGTGCATGAACTATTCATATTTTGTGAATCTGTGGCATATCGGATTTGATCTGTTTGTCAATGAAGGGGTTTAAGGACCAACTTGTAAATTCGTCTTTGAAAACGCAGCATGAAATAGACTTCCTGAGAGTCACTGGGTTTTGTTTACTTTGGGAGAGTTTTACAAATTAACAGAACAGGCAGTGATGCGAATTTAGCTTCAGTTAGAAGATTCTGGAATTGCTTTTGACTTGGGGAAACCCTTCTGGTTTCAGGTTCGCTGAAGTCTTGTTTGAAGCTGGATGTGCTGAAGAAGGAAGACAGTTTAGAACGGTTAAGAAATAGGTGACCTCAATTTGGTTTGAAAGCTTCAGACTAGAAATGGCAGTTAAAACACTAAAGGCGTTACTTGAAGCTGTTTAACGGCTAAGCTCAGTTGCACAAAGATTCAAAGGAAAAGACTACTAGATTATCAAGACTAGGAATTCAAGTCACAGTTGAGTCAAACTCAACAGATATGATGGAAAAGAGTTCATTCTGGTGTCAGCAAAGTTGTGCTATTGCTATTAATGGGATTTAAATCTTTACTCATGTGTTATTTATAATTAAGTTTAATCTGTTCTATTTTATTATTAATTTTTTTTGTACAGTAAATTTCTGTTATTGTTAAAACGAAATCTGCACCATTGTGTGGTGTTTCAGTAAAGATCATCTTGTCAAACAGAAAAAAGTGATTAGCAAGCCTGATTGCAATCTGGGATCTGACTGGTCCAGTAAATGGGTGGGATGATAAGAATACTTTATGCAAGACATTTTTTTTTAATAAGTCCTCCCACATCCCTACATCTGGAGCCAACATCGCTGAAATTCATAGCCAATGACTTCAATGAGTATTGTAATGTAATATTTTTGAAAACTGACTTTAGTCTCAGTAGGTGAAGATTAAACAATTTGGAAGAGTTTGGAGAATCAGAACCTATCAAAATATCCCTACCTATTGACAACATTTATACAGAAACTTTAATATTACAAAATGCCCAAACCACTTGATGGCAATGTAATCAGATAAACATTAACACCAAATGATACAAGACCATAGTTCAAATATTTTGGTATTTGGATTGTCAGAGACCAGATATAAGAGAGAAGGTGCATGCTAGGACCCTGTCAAAGTCCTAGCGCACAAACCCAAGTGGGAATTGCCTGGGAAATTTAAACTCCCATTGAGCAATTGCCCTACTTCTAGAATTCTCCATGAATATCTCAGCATTATAGTCAGAGACTTGTAAAAATGTTAGACAGATTAAAGCCTAGAGAATGTTAAGAAAGACAAACAATAAATTGAACTAATTTTGAGAGATTTTTTTGGACAGAAGGTTGTGTACTCAGAAGCTGCTGGACTGAGAAGCTGTGTTTGAGTTTTACTCTGTAGTTATATATTCAATTAAAGAATTGGTAAATGCTCTGAGAAACAATCTCAGTTGAAAAAGAAGTGAATATTTTTCAGAACCTGCAGGAAGCAATTTGAATTGACTGAATTTAAGCAAAATACAACCCCATGCGACTGTAATACAACACATCGCTCGAAGATTCCAGAAAGCCTCATACTTGTGGTTGAAACGTTAATTTACTTAGGCTCTTGACCCTCGAAGTGAGGTGATAGCAACAAGTAGAGGACACAATATCAAACAGAAGTGACATTTCAAGGAAGTACAAGATCAGGTTGGCAACTGGCTGTCAGGAAATTCTTTGCAGAATGTGTGATGGGATTGAATTCTGGGCGAAGAAATGGAAACAAAAGCATTGCAATTGTTTCAAAAGTAGTTACTTCGATCTGGCAAATTACAATTCTTATTTTCTTTGTAATTTATCCCTTAACTGTGTCTATTTGTTTGACTGCAAGAGTGGGGGGGTACAATCAAAGTATATTTTGTTTAAATCACAGACCTTAACTGGAGTACCTTGTTATTCAGCATTACTCTGCTACAATAACAATATCTTATAGTTACTTTAATTTCAAGTTATAAATTTGATATCTGTTACTCTTAACATCTTAGGAACCACTGGGCAATTTAGCAAGTCACTGAATATTTTAATTTTACTTTGTTGCAAATCCAGTGTTAGTGAGTCTGATTTGGTCTAGTTTATTACCAGTGTTGTAACAAAAGTCTTGCACGCAGGCTTATTTTGATATTTCTTCATCATTCTGAATACAGTCAGGAAGTGAAAAACAAATACCAATGATCTTTCTGATTGATATCCTTACATAAATAAGCCAGTCCAAGGCTTACTTATGTCTAAATCCATATGTAAATTAACACAATTTGCCACTTGTAATAGGCGGTAGGTCAAATAAAATTTGAGTAAATTGTTAAAGAAGACAGTATTAAAAAAATGCCATAGCCTTTGACAATTTTCAAAATATTAGTTATAGTTCAACAGCCCTTGCAGGTTATTTGTAATAAAATTGTTTCACTAGCAATCATCTATCAGAGAAATCCTTTAACATAAGCATCTCATCTCGATAAAAGTGCAACCCAACAAGAAATTTCCCTTTCACTGGTGAGAAGTGCCAAAAGACCCACTGTAACTGATCCATAGGGGAACAAAGTAGCATCACCATAATGCCTACTTCTGAAATGACTCAAAATGAAACAAAAGCTTTTGTTTCCAGTGCTTCACCCAGAATTCAATTCCATCACACACTGCAAAAAACTTCCTGACAGCCAGTTGCCAACCTGATCTTGTGTTTCCTTGAAATGTCAATTTTACTTGATGCCGTTGTCATCCCCTCACTTAAGAGGATAAAAAGCTGAAGTTTCTCTGTTTTCTCTGTCATAGTTCAACATCTAATATTATTCATCAGTATCGGTCATCACCAGAGTCTGACTGTCGCTTTTATGTTCCAGTGGCCAAACTCTGCACAGTAATCCAAGTGTTATGTGAACAGAGTAACGTACAGTTTTAGCAAGGTATCTTCTGATTGTATTCTTCTGGTTTAACTGCCTTTGCTTTGTTAAAGTTTTTTTTGCTATTACTGAGTGAATTTAGATTTCAGTGTAGCACTGTAAATTATTCTACTCCCAGCTATTAGTACACCAATAAAAACAGTCAGCAAATACACAGTAAACTGGTGGATAATAAACATATCTTTACCTCAACAGCCATTCTGAATAGAATACATTAACTAATCAAAGTTTTTAAAACTGAATATATTGCTAGAACGATTATTTGTAACATTTTCATCTTCCCACTAAGTTCCTGGTCTCACTAATTGAGATACAGCTTTGAATACATAAAGCACTAGCCTCGTGGTTTGGAGCTTGTACTCAGTATACTGAAAGGATGACAATTGTAGATCATTATTACTTTACAATTGTATTAAAACTAAATATAATTTTAAAGTCTAACTATAACTAGACTTTTTTTTTCCAGGAATTATAACATGAGCCTTCAAGTTAGCAAGAGTTTAATAGTAATAGCCCAAGACACTATATGTGCATTTAATGAATTGATTGTTTATTAAAAATAGTATGTGATGTCAAGATTCCAAACGTTGCTGGTAATTGAGCCCATCAATTGTCACTGAACCCAGCTGCCATTTCAGACAGCAGCTAAAATGCAACCAGAGTGATGTAAACCTAGTCACGTAGGCCAGACCAAGGGTGGCAGATTTCCTTCTCAAAAGGCTATGCATGATTGAGATTTTTTTATGATAACTGATTATAGTTTCTGGCTCACCATCAGTAAAACTAGATTCATATTCCATATTTATTAATTGAATTTAAATTCTACTAGCTACTATGTTGGGATTTGAGCTCGCCCCCAGAGCAATAGCCTGGGCCTCTAGATTACTAATGACATTTAAATGGCATCACTGTACTCCAGAAACTGAAAATGAATAGCAGCTATCCAACATGGAAGATCCAAACAAGTCTCAACACTTACTACATGTCAACCTCTTGAAAAAATATTTTCCCTCCAAAGGCAGCATGAACAGAATAATGAACAAAGCTAAAGAAAAATGAAATCATTTATCTGGTGCGACACTGTGGAGGAAAAGGAATGAAAGGCTACAAATCATATCACCCCATCCAAGCAACAAAGTGCTGTTTGAAAGATAACAATGGCATCATAGGTAGAGAGTCAGTCTAATAAACAGAAACTAACATTTGAACTGATTATTAATTGTGTTTAAATCAGAAGGATGACAGCTGCAAAAGCCACAGGATGGAGGTATGATGGACAATGAGGGGACAAGCAGGAAGTGTGTTTCGAGAATAGAATCTGAGCCATAAGTATTAACTCAATGTTCTTTAGAGGCTAGTGGAAGCTATCTGCAAACATTG
The DNA here is from genome assembly GCF_020745735.1 of Hemiscyllium ocellatum. NCBI lineage: Eukaryota > Metazoa > Chordata > Chondrichthyes > Orectolobiformes > Hemiscylliidae > Hemiscyllium > Hemiscyllium ocellatum. The sequence goes on from NC_083402.1 coordinate 59,003,460, forward strand.
GTGTCCTCAGAAATCAAGCAGGATATAATCTCATGTCCCTCTATTGTTATGGATCATACAGTCTGCTTAACAGAACTGGCCAGTTACATGCTCATATACAGGCCATGGAGCTGTGGAGTTAGTTGAATCTTGATCTGTAAAATAAAATCTGAAAATACAGAGAAATACGGAGTCAGACAGCATCCACCGGGAGTGAGAAAAAGAGACATAATATTTCAGGTCAGATTACCCTTTGCCAGAACTGGCATATGCATAACAGTCCTGCTCTTGTACTGTTCTTTGGGACCTAGGTTCAAGTCTAATGCAGATTAAAATGACAATAAGGAACTTGTGAAATTAGTTGAAACCATGATTCGCTGACAGTACAAAACATCTGAATTCCACACTGATGGCTGGTGTGGGAAATGGGGAAAACAAACATCGCGCTGGTACAAGCAGAAGCTATTCATCTGATATTGTGTTAAACCAACATTCTTCAGGAAGCCGTACCTAACCTGACCTGAAATGCTTCTTTCTGAGACTAGTTATCAGAAATAGGCAGGTCATCATTCCACACAACCAACAATTCTCATGTTAATTATTTATATTTTACAAAATTGCTACCGTGAACTATATGTCAAGTATATACTCAAATCAAGCAGGTTTGCTCCATTTAGTATATTTCAATAGTGCTTTCAACAATACCATAATCATGAAGCCACCAATGAAACCGTGCAAACCAGACAAGAACTCTTGGACCTCCTAGTTTACCTGTGAATCCCGACTCAATGTCACAGCAACGTTTCTTTGTAAAAAATGGAGAGTGCCTTCAGCTACTGCACAGCAATCAACAATTTTAAAAAATGATTTACTTCTTCCTAGTTAATGTCATTAACGTAAACAACATTTAACTGTGGATGTAATTTCTTCGCAACAAATTTGGAGCCCCCTACCACAGATACCATAAGCAATATAGTCTCAAATTAACATTTTGCATGAGTATTCACCTATCTCTTTCAGGTAACTTTATTCCCAATAGAATTGTGCCTTCTTCCCTAGCCATAGAGTTTCAATAGTAATATGCTCAACAATATGGAGTAGAGGATGCAACAGCTCGAAAATTAAGACAGTCACTGAAATTCTCCAATTCACAGTAAAGTTTTTGACCACTGATTTATTTTCCAAAATGCAAAGTGCATTATGAAATGAATTTATTTCCTACCTAGAAAAACCACTCTGAGGGGAAAGCAATCTAATTTATCTGCATCTTTAAAGAATTAAAATAGTATTCCAAATACTTTAAAATGGGTTCCAGATATAATCATATTGTCATCATCAGTGCCAAGGTTTAAACTTAGAACAAAACTACAAAAGTTGCATGTTCCATAGTGAATGAAAGCAACTGCTTGAAGCATTATGTAAAATTTGCCACAAGTAGTAATATGAAAAGAGACCACAGCAAATAGGCTGGTGCTGCTCCTGGAATACTGTCGTGCATTATACCAGCTGCTGATCAAAACACCCCTGGGTCACAGGTTGTAGGGTCCAGCCACAAATCAGGATTCATGCAGATAAACTTGCTAACGACACTTCAATACAGCAGTAGGTGAATGTGATATTGTTAGGGCTACTATTCTCCATCTATTTCCATAGGTCGAACCTAAAGTACCATTTCGAAAGGATCAAAAAATTTCAGCAACCTAGCGAACACTTTTTTCCCCATCACATATCGATGACTGTCTGACAGTACAAAACTTCACCTGGTCACCTTTTAGCAAAGTTTAAGTTGCTTTGTCTTGCACTCATCAGGAGTATGATACAATAAACAGACTTGAAGAAAGGGGAATCATTATATGCAGCTTAAGAAAAGGGCACCATTGATTGGACTATCATTGGCATGGAAATTCTACCAAAATAGTCAACTATTTCTGAGACTAGCCAGTGACCAAGATTCTCATTGGTCGGGGTGGGTGCTATGGGACTACAACAGAGATTGGCTTTCTGTTCTGTTTTATGAAAAGGTGTAATGTATGTACAAATTTCTTTTGCCAACGTAAATCAAGGTCCTGTAGCTGCTAACATGCAAATCCACCACACTACAAGGCCAAGACATTTCTAAAAATATCAATCAACAAGCCATTTATCTGGTGTGCTTGTGGCATTTTATTGGGACAGAACAGTTGCTATTTTTGCTTGGGTCTTCAACCAATCATGTCTACAACAACCCATCTACACTAAGCCCACTTTCCAACACTTGGCCTAGAGGCTTGAATGTTATGACATTTCTAGTGCTCATTTGCAATTTGTTTATAGATTGAGAGAGTTCCTGCCTCAACTATCCTTCCAAGCAGTATATTATAAATGCTTACCACCCTGTGAGCAAATTTCTTTTCCTCAAATCCCTTCTATACTTCCTGACTTTCACTTTAAATGATGCCCCTTGTTTACTGAGCTTCCACCTAGTCCAGGCCACTCATAAGCTTATACACCCGGCTCAACCTTCTCTGCTCTAAGGACAACTGCCTGAGATTGTCCAGCCTCTCTTCACAACCAAACTGCTCCATCTCAAGCAACATACTGGTGAATTTCCTCTGCACTCCCTCCAGTGCAATCCTCCATATAGTACAGGACCAGACCTCTCACACTTAGTCCAGTTGTGGCCGAACAAAAGTTTTGTACGGTTCCAACGTAACTTCCCTGCACTTACAATCGCGAATGCCTTTTAAACTAACCTATTACCCTGTTCTGCTGCTTTCAGGGATCTGTGGACAAGCACCCCAATATCCCTCTCTTCTTCTGAGTTTCCTGGTGCCCTGTCATTGAGTAATATTCCAAAAGTTCCAAACTTCAATGCCAAAGCATTTCATTCAAAATGGTATTAAGCTAAAATCATTGATCACAGCCAACAAACCAGAGCTAATGTTACATGATAACAAAACAAAGAACTGTGGATGCAGGAGATTTGAAATAAAACAGATTTTTTAGTAGAAATCAAGCAGTTCTGGCAACATCTGTGGGAAGAAAGCAAAAGTTGATGTTTCGAGTCCAATAGCTCTTCATCAGGACCTAATGGTACACACTATATTTAGTGCCATAGCATTAAATATTTTTGCTATTCAGCATACATGTAGGGTTTTCAATTCGAACAGACCATTTGTCACAAAAACTGATGGCAATTCAACCATGGTTGATCCCTGATTAGATAGTCATGATAGAGTAAGGGATGTGCTGGGCCATATGCTTACAGGTTATGTTGGAATACAATTCTGTTAGTTTCGTTGACCCACAATGCCTCATGTGTGCCCAGCCTTAAGTTGTTTAATCTGTTCAAAGACTAGTACGGTGATATTGCTGCATAACACAAAGGGTTTCTCACTGGGAAGTGGGGACTTCAACTTCACAAAAATTGTAGTGTTCATTATTAATTATACCGTCATTGACAGACACATCAGTGGGAATGCATGTTGGTGAGAATGCGACCAAGTATGGTTTTCCTTCGTTGGTTCCCTCAACATTTGTCACAAACCAGTCCAGCTGCAACACTCTTTAACAGCTCTGTCAGTAGTGATGCTGAGACACTCAGGTCCTCCACCAGAGAACAAGTTGTGCCATTTCTATCCTTCTTGCTTCCCCAAGTGGTGTTCAACATGGAAGAGCAGATTTCATCAGCTGCCATGGGAGTGATGTGGAGTTAATATCAGCAGGACATCTCCTTGCCTATGTTTGACTGATACCGCGAGTTCTCATGATGTCCATGGGCTAAGAAATATCAATACACCTCAGTATAAAAAGCTAAATTAGTTTATCCTATCTGCAATGAATATGTATTTACTGAGTACATAGGTGTGATTACCAGATCTTGCTGTAAGGCAATTTAGGATACTCACTATACCTTACTTTTAAGTCTAATCTGGATGAGTATCACATGGATACGCAGGTCTCAGAATGCTTTGCAAGCAAGTTGACAGCAAATCTGGGAAAAGATTTACAGTTTAAAAGGCAGAGGGAAAACCACAAGAAAATTTTGTGGGAGGAAGTTCTAGTAATTAGATTACAGTGGAGCAAAGCATCATGGGTCAGGAAGCAGTTGGTTGGAGTCCAGAGAGTACAGACAAACAGATCAAGGAAGCTGTGGAGCAATTTGAAAGCAAAACAATAGGCTTCAAGTCAATTCTACAGGCACACACAGTCTTTGAAGTTTGGATTTCTGGACGGCAAGAAGGATATGAATGCAAATCAAAGTACAGCTGAGAACAGAGGCTGCAATACTATGAATAATTTGAAATTTACAAACACAAGAGGCAGATAAGTATTATAGTTAGGGTCTCAAATAGAGTAGGATCTCTGGGAGGCAATAGAAATGAGACTTTTTTGACAGATAGATATGAGGGAAGAGTTAGAGATCATGGTCAAACAACAAGTCTAGGTTCTGTACATATTGGCTAAGCTTGTGTTACATTTTGTGTGATGGCGACAGTCAAAACCAGAGGTTTACAAATGTTCACTGGACTGAAGAGGAATGCTTTGGTTTTTGGACCATTAGACAGAGCTTGTTTTGGGTCATTTGGCTTTGTCATCAAGACAGGCATTAGATGACCGAAGTCAACTATCTCAGCACCAGGACACTGTACATGCTGACAAGAAGTGGCTCATACCAGTGGAGATATTCACTGATTGCACAATCTTCAAGATCATTTGCAAACCCTCAGATGCTGAAGCACTCACAGTCCAAATGCAGCAAGACTAGATAACATCAGAACTTGATCTGATAGGTACCAAGTAGCAATCATGCCAAAATGCCAGAAAATGATCTCCAGCTCCAACAATATACAAGATGGCCAAATACCCCCGACATTGAACAGCAATATTACCACTGAATCCCGTACCACCAAAATCCTGGGGTAACAACAGATGAGAAATTTAACTGAAGCAGTAACTATATAAATACTGTAGCTATGAGAGCAGGCCAGATGCTGGGAATTAAGTAGCTAGTAACTCTGTCTGATGTTCCAAATCGACTACCATGAGGCACAAGTCAGGAATGTTCTGCAGATCCGTGAGACTTGAAATGTTAACTCTGTTTCTCTCTCCACAGACGATGCCAGATGTGCTGAATGACTCCAGCTCTTTGTTTTTATTTCAAGAAAGTGGGGGAATAGTCTCCACTTTCCTGGACTAGTGCAGTTCCAACAACATATAAAGGAGCTGAAGTCCATTTGGGGCAAAACTGTGCTGGATTAGCATGCATTCACCACCATCCTGAAACTCCCTCCCTAATGGCATTGAGAGTCTACATATACCAAATAGACTGGAGCAGCTCAAAAGGCAGCACACAACCACCTTCTCAAAGGTAACTGAGGATGGACAATAAATGCTGATGACACCCATGACCAAGAGTGAATATTTTAAAAGAAAAAATATTCCTACCCTCCACTGCTAACAGAGTGGTAACAGTGTGCATGATCTATAAGCTACATTGTATCAACTCAGAGCTCTTTCACAGCACTTTGCAAACCTGCAATCTTTATCACATTGAAGAATAAGGACGGTAGGCACAAGGGAATGCCATCATCTCCAAGTTTACCTCCAAATCATCCACCAATCTGATTTGGAGCTATAATTGCTGTTCCTTTACCGTCATTCATCTTGATCCTGAAAATACCTTCCTAAAGTGGTTCAAGAAGGTGGTTCAGCATAACTTTTGAAGGACAATTAAAAATGCATAATTAATGCTGACTTGTCAGTGAGGCCCACCTGTCAAAATTATCTCAAAGATTAGATTCTTGAATGTACAGACTGCGCATGTTTTTAAGACTTTTCTCTTTTTAAAAAAAATGGTTTTAAAATCCAAGCTTCTTTCCTTTTTCTCATTGAAAGTAGTTCAGACTTCAAACAGACCTTATCAGTCTAGCTCTTCCAAGGATGCAGTCAAAGCTCCTCCAACTGAAAGTACTGCACCTTCCTCTTGTTATAAACTTTACAATAGCTATGTTACAGCTCCATTTGTATTATCTTAAATGGAGAATTATTGCATTGTTCTGATGGCATCATTAAATATATGCAGCTGTCCTCAAAGCACAAGGAGGAGGATTTTTCTTTGGTTAACCATCTCTCCTTTGTAAAAATTCCGATGCCCGGTTTTTAATCAGCTTTACTGCTATAATGTTAACTATTGCCATATAATTTTTCAAGTTGTCAAGATTAAGCAAACTAACTTGAACTAGCTGAAGAAAGTGATTTTTTAAAAAGATGGTTTGAAGTTGGCATATCTGCTTTAAAGCACATATTCTGTGTCACGATGTCCAGTTTCTAACTCTCAGTCAAAGGTGTGTCGATTTTAGAAATCTGTAAGAGGATGCAAGTCCTGAAATGTTTACAATATCCCCAGGTAAATACTGCATTCAAAAGGCAGTACAAATCCAACCTGGTCAATTACCATCCCATCAGTCTAAAATGATGGAAGGTGTCACCAAACCTGACTTGCTTCTCAGTAACTCCACTGATGACTTTTGGGTTCTGCCAGAACCAAGCAGCTCCTGACTTCATTATTGCCTTAGTTCAAACATGGACAAAAAGTCCAGAGGTGAGATAAGAGTAACTGCCCTTGACATCAAGGGTGGATTTGAGACAGAATGGCATCAAGGAGGCCTAGCAAAACTGCAGTCAATGGGAATGAGGTAAAAACCATTCTACTGATTGAAGCCATAGTTGGAACAAAGGAAAATGTTTGTGGCCGTTGGAGGAGTGTCATCTCAGATCCAAGACACCTGCAGGTGTTTCTCAGGGTTGTGTCTTCGACCCAACCATCTTCACTTACTTCAATAACCTTTCTTTCATCATAAAATGTCAGAAGGAAGTGGTGGAGGCTAGTACAATTACAATATTTAAAAGACATCTGGATAGGCTGTATATCTTTATGGGTCTACTAAGTGGGGATGTTCACTGGTTATTGCACAATGTTCAGTACCAGTCTTAACTCCTCAGATACTGAAGTGGTTCATGTCTAGTTAAATTAGATTACTTAGTGTGGAAACAGGCCCTTCGGCCCAACAAGTACACACCAACCCACCAAAGCGCAACCCATCCAGACCCATTCCCCTACATTTACCCCTTCACCTAACACTATGGGCAATTTAGCATGGCCAATCCACCTAACCTGCACATTGTTGGACAGTGGGAGGAAACCGGAGCACCCGAAGGAAACCCATGCAGCCACGGGGAGAATTGCAAACTCCACACAGAATCTCCTGAGGCAGGAATTGAACCTTGGTCTCTGGTGCTGTGAGGCAGCAGTGCTAACCACTGTGCCACTGGGCTGCCCATTATGTCCAAATGCAGCAAGACCTGGATAAATCCAGGCCTGGGCTGACAAGTGAAAATTAACATTTGTCATACAAACCTAGGCAGAAATCATCATCAAAAAATTTAACCATCACCCCACTGACATTCAATCAAGAGACTATGTGTTACGATTGACCAAAAACTGGACTGCAGCAGCCATACAAATGCGATGGCTACAAGAGCGGGTCAGATAATAAGAATACTGCAGAGTGTGACTTACATTCTGACTCCCCAAAGCCTATCCACAATCTACAAGGCACATGACAGGAGTGTGATATAATACCCCCCACGTGCATGGATGAGTGCAGCTCCAGGAACAGTCCTGACTCCATCCAGGACAAAGCTGCACTCTAAAGGAATGGCAATGATATTTCCAAGTCAGAACAGTGAGTGATTTAAGGGGGAAATTGCAGGTGGCAGTGTTGTCTTGTATCTGTGGTCCTTGTCCTTCATGATGATAGTAGTCATATGTTAGATTTTGCTTTTTAAGGAACCATGGTGAATATTGCAGGGAGTCTTGTAGTTAATACACAGTGCTGCGACTGAGCTTCAATAGTGGAAGTGAATTTGTGGATATGGTGCTGAGCAGCAGGAAGGAAGGTAGATAAGGTACTTAAACAGAAACTAACTTGTTCATTTTTTAAAAAGGCCTTCATTTGGAGTTAGGTGTTATTCTTGCAAATATGAGTGTAAATCAGATATTACCACAGAAGAGATCAGAGATTCAAAGTCACATCCTACTAGTAAATGCTGAATATACTGATCAGACACCCTGATCTATTTGCTGTATTAAAAAATTATTCGTAACTTAGTGAAATGCACATGCTCCACCTAAGAGGTACTCAACATCACTTCACAGATTGCCACATTTAGAGTCATAGAGATGTACAGCATGGAAACAAACCCTTCGGTCCAACCCATCCGTGCCGACCAGATATCCCAACCCATCCATGCCGACCAGATATCCCAACCCAATCTAGTTCAACCTGCCAGCACGCAGCCCATATCCCTCCAAACCCTTCCTATTCATACACCCATCCAAATGCCTTTTAAATGTTGCAGTTGTACCAGCCCCCACCACTTCCTCTGGCAGCTCATTCCATACATGTATCACCCTCTGCATGAAAAAGTTGTCTCTTAGGTCTCTTTTATATCTTTCCCCTCTCACCCTAAACCTATGCCCTCTAGTTCTGGATTCCCCAACCCCAGGGAAAACACTTTGTCTATTTATCCTATCCATGCCCCTCATAACTTTGCAAACCTCTATAAAAGGTCACCCCACAGCCTCCAACGCTCCAGGGAAAACAGCCCCAGCCTGCTCAGCCTCTCCCTATAACTCAAATCCTCCAACTCTGGCAATGTCTTTGTAAATCTTTTCTGAACCCTTTCAGGTTTCACAACATCCTTCCGATAGGAAGGAGACCAGAATTGCATGCAATATCTCCAACAGTGGCCTAACCAATGTCCTGTACAGCCGCAACATGACCTCCCAATGTACACAATTCTCTGACCGATAAAGGAAAGCATACCAAACGCCGCCTTCACTTTCCTACCTACCTGTGTCTGCACTTTCAAGGAGGTATGAACCTGTTTAATACAAGATTGATACACAATAGGAAGTGGCCACAATTTAAATAAAAACAGGTCAGAAATTTCTTATCCAAGTTAAGAAATTTAACTAATCTTTTATGGCTAAAAGATGCTAAAATATACACTGGGTTAATCATTAGAAAGGTTTTAACTTAATCCAATCAAAAACACAACATTTCTATCACTACCTTGTTACACAAGAAATAATCTGCTCGGCTGCCATTTTACCTGTGCCAGGTCTTTTCCCTAACCTTTTCTTTCAGGGACTGCAGATGCCATGTGTTGTCAGTCCCTAAATGCCCTTCAGCTGATTGTCATGCTAGGCTAGTTCAGAAGACAGTTCAGCGTCAACTAGATTGCTGTTGGTTTGGAGCCAAATGCAGACCAGACCACTTCATATGCACATTAAGTGAACCAGATGGGTTTTTATGAAACTCAATGAAAGTTTCCTGGTCACCATGATTAAGAATAGTTTTACGTTTCAGATTTAAATTCAGCAGCTGTCTGGTAGGATTTGAACCAGTCCTTTAGAACATTAGACTGGGCTCCTGGATTACAAATCCTGGGACATTTATGCTTCATCACTGCCTCTTTAGTAGAGTTATCCAATTAAACCCACCTTGTGAATCTCCCTACAAACCAGTATCTTATCCCATTCAGGTGTTTATCCAATTATCTTCTGAAAATTAATGAATTTGTTTTCACCATTCATTCAGGCAGTGCATTCCAGAGTTGTGATTGAAAGCAATGAGCTCATGAAAAGTTAATTTGTATTGTTTATCATATGCCGTTCACTTTAACTGTCTTCTAATTAATAGCTTCCCCTTAGCGACAAATCTCATTCATAATTTCAAACATGCTGATCAAATTTCATAATTCTCTCTGTTCCAAAATGTACAACCCAAACTGTGGTATCCAAACCAGAACACAACACTCCAGCTGAGATCTAACTGCTGTTATAAAACATATCCTCCCTGCACTTCATAGAACCTTCACAGAACAGAAAGAAGCCATTTAGCTCATCAAGTTTGCACCAACACTTGGCACAACATTCCACCCAGACCCCCCCATCCTCGCCCCGTGACCCTACATTACTGTAACTAATTTCCTAACCTCCACTTGACTCTGTGAGAGTAATCAAGGATATCTTGTGCTTTTTAGCAGACTTAAAGACAGCTTCAACGATTTGAGTACATATAACTCCAGGTCTCTCTACTCCTAGCCATTAGGTTACAAAGAATTTCTGTAGAGCAATCCGAGTCAGTTCCATTCCTACATACTATTCTTGTATCCTGAAAAGTTTACATTCCTTAAGTGCCCATCCAAATTTCCTTTTAGAATTGATGATCATCTCCACTTTAACTAGCTTCATATAGGAGGACTCACTCATTGTATAATAAATATTCTTTTGCACATTCCCCCTCAAACTGCTTGACAAAACCCCTAAACCAGTGTCCCCTGGACCTTGTACCATCAGCTTCCGTGAACAGTTTAACTTCTTGTACCTTACTTAAACTTGTACACCTCAATAAGAATGTCCCCCAACACGCTTTGTCTTCAGGTCAAGAACCCCAGTATCTCCAACCTATTCTTGTACGTAGATCCCTGTGTTAAAGTGAGTGGCTATAGGAAGATCTTGCACAATGCTTGCACATTGACCAGAGAGCTTCTACAAAGCTGTCACCCAGTCTGCGTTTGGTTTCCCCACTGTAGAGTAGGCTACATTGGATGAAGCGAATACAATACACAAGATTGGGGGAGGTACAGATGAAAGATGGTTTAGGCCCTCGGATGGTGAGCAGAGAGGTGGTGAAAGGGCAGGTGTTGTGGTTACATGGGAAGGGAGGGTGGTGTTGGTGGAGGAGGAGTGGACTAGGGTATCCGAGAGGAAACTATCCCTGCAAAATGCAGACAGGGGGAGTAAGGAGAAGACATGCTTGCTGGTGGCATCCTGCTGGAGTTGTCTGAAATGGCGGAGAACAATCCTTTGAACGTGGAGGCTGGTGGGATGAAAAGTGAGGATCACAACTTAATGCTTTTGTCCTTGAGCCAACTTTTTCTCAAAGTTGACACTGACCTGTGAACCTCTGTTTTGTTAATCAGTTTTTCATGAAATACTTTGTCAAACCCTCTTAAAATCTACTTAGACAATACCCACAGTATTTCTCTTAACCTTCCAGACTACTCCAACAAAAATGTCATCAATTATACATAACATATCTTTTAAAAAGCCATGTGGTACCCTTTAACAAACTCAAACCTCTAAGTGACTCTTTAATTTTTTTGTTGATTACAGTTTTAAAACCTCACCCCGTCACCCACATGCACTTAAATTCTCCAATACCTTTCAGGAACATAGAGAGGAATGGATTATTATAGAAAGCCCATCCACCTTCCTCAACTGCATCTTCCTTCACAACCTGGGATTCAAGCCAGAAAGACCAGCCAACTTTATCCTCTCTACTTCCTTCCAGTAGAAATACATCCTGCCCATCAACTTCCATCCCATGCATTAGCTCTACTATCTCCCATTCAACAAATATCAGTTTCAGCATCCTTTTAGAAAACAGTAAAATAAAATACTCAGTAAATATCTTGCCGTGATTTGCATCTTTAAGTACAAAGCATAGTTGTACTTTGCTCATACTTGGTTCCAACCCACCTCTTATTCCCCTTTTACAATTTAGATGGTGATAGAGTGTTGCATTCACTTTTATAGGGATGAAAGTCATAAAGGTCTGAAAATTTTGAGACAAGAAATCACAAATCAATTTTGAGCACAAAGCTTCAAAGTGACTGCAGTGTGAGGAGTCAGAAAATTGTCACACATTTTATGATCTGTAATGAATGCAAATTATCCTGGGCTACTTCAAGTGGATAGAAATATTAATTTCCCTTGGCTTACCTTCTATTATCAAGACTGTGGACCCATGCACCTGCATTAATTCAGCAGTGACCACATTAATTTCAGAAGTCAATTCAGTTAGTGCATTCATGTAAGATAGGTCATAATAACAAGAGAACACAGACTTGCTGATTATGCATGTGAAGCAAAATAAGGGACTATACAGTAGGGAAGTAGTAAAACATTTCAAAAATCAGAATTCCAGGTACAAAAGTCTGAATTCTGCCCAAAGGTTGAAACTTCTCAATCTAGGTTATTCACTGTTTGATTCTTATCTTCACTCTCTGCCAGTTTTACTTGCCTCATCATTTTTTCTGTCGACCTATCATACTTGGCGTGGCTCTTTTTTTAAAAGATTCCCTACAGTGTGGAAACAGGCCCTTCAACCCAACAAGTCCACACCAACCCTCTGAAGAATAACCCACCCAGACCTATTTCCCCTACATTTACCCCTGACTAATGCACCTATCACTATGGGCAATTTAGCATGGCCAATTCACCTGACCTGCACATCTTTGGACTGTGGGAGGAAACTGGAGCACCCGGAGGAAACTTACACAGACACAGGGAAAATGTACAAACTCCACACAGACAATCATCAGAGGATGGAGTCAAACCTGGGTCCCCGGCGCTGTGAGGCAGCAGTGCTAACCAGTGAGCGATCGTGCCGCCCCTTGCCTGAAGTATTCACCTGCTATGCATCACCAACCTTTTTGTGTAATCATCCGATTCTCTACCTCCCTGTTCCTGCACACCCTTTAAAAGTTGTACAATTATCTGTTATGTGTCTGCCTGTTTTATCTGCTTATCTAGGTCCTACCGAAGCTTGTTCCCACTCTTCTCATTATTTACTACATATCGATATTTCACGCCCACCTGCAAGCTGTGAAGTTATTCCCTGTATACCCAAAGCAAGGTCATTAATTTAAATCAGAAAGATCAGTGATCCTAATATCGATGCCTGGAAAATAATGTTTACAGCCAATGCTGCTGCCATATTGCCACCATTCATTTATCACATTTAATCGAGCGCATGTAAAAACCAATCCATGAACTTTAATTTATAATTTTGCAGTTGATCAGAGAGTTCAAGTAAAAGTTGACAAAGTCTATCGGTTGTTCTGATGCTCTTCCTTTCCCAGGACTTCCAGGTCCTTTCTCACAAAAAACAAAGCAGTGGCAGTCAGGAGATAATGTTGAGGAAATGCCTGCCATCAATCTGCTTGTCCACCAGGAGCTGCATAAACTGATGTTCAAGTAACACCACCTTCATGGACAACCTAAACCACAGCGCTCCCAAGGAGGCATAACCATAACTGAGCAACCTAATGATCTCAACCTACTGACCCAAGCTCAACAAGTTAAACTCAATTTTTACAACTGTGGCTGACCAGTCCTCACCAGAGAGACTCATCCATACAATACAAACAGGCTATAGATAAATGGTCAATTAATAGATTCAATTAATTAGGCAATCCATCTACAGAACACTAACATAGGCCCAATCAAGCACACGTGCAATCTCCTCAAAAATATTACTGATGTGAAGTCAACCCTTAGCTTTTCACTTAAATTTTCAAAAATACAATTACATAACTATCTACACAGTTAATCACATGGGCTTTAATTTTGTTAACAAGGCTATATGCTACTTTGTCAAATGCCCATTAGATGCCAACATAAAGGTATACACATCATCAACCACACTCCTCCAATAACACTATTACCTCAAAGAAATCAATCAGGTAAGTTACAACACAATTTGCCTTTAACAATTCATATTAACTTTAACTTATTTTATGTTAATGTTCCCCTAACTCTCCATTAGGTCACCTTCATTACCTTTTTTGTTAAAAGTATAAACATTTACAACTCTTCAGCCTTTTGGCATGATCTACATATTCTGAACATATACATATGCTGAATTGAAAAACTGTAATCTCTGCAATTCCTATCCTTACTCTACGCAGTAATCGAGGATGCATCCTAGCCAAACCATATGACTTTCTGCTTTGAACCTTCCATAAGTAGATGAAGTGTGCGTGTGGATTCATTGAATGATATAGCATGGAAATAGTACTCCGCAGAAAATGCACTATGAGCGCATTTTGACATGGAGCGCGACACTGCAAAATGATCATCATGACCAGAGTTGATTAGGCTAATTAAAATTCAGCTACCATAATCCTCAAAATAAATGGTTAGCAAAACCCGTTTTGGTGTAGGAATACAAACAGGGCTTTACTGGGGCTTTCCAAAGGGAAGTGTGATGCACCAAACTGATCACCATGACTTCCACCCATAATCCCTGGATTTAGAGGAATTTTTACTGCATCAATTTTTTTTTAAGCATTGCATTAGCCATTATGGACTGCACTTGGAACAATGCCAAGTGCAGGAATGGTTTAAGTAAGAAAACAATTAAAATTTCAAAATTACTGAAGGTAGAAAGCTGCGATAGGAGTACATCATTTGCTTTTCCCAATGAAGGGTTCTTTTCAATCAATATTTGAAGAAAATGGAGCATACTTCTTCCAGACTACCAAGAAGAAAGATTAGGAACAAATTACTGCAGATACTGGAATCTGTACTGAAAATAACAGATGCTGAAGACCACAGCGGGTCAGGCAAGAATAAGGAATATCTGTGGCAACATCATGGTTCTATGCAGCATTGCTGCTGTTTCTGCTGCAACACTTGATCTTCCTGTTACAGAAGTGGATCATTTTTAAATTGGCCTGTACTTCACTGGCTGTGAGAATAATCCTTGGTAGTTGATTTAAACATAGTATATGCAAAGTTAGACAAAAGTACACAAGTGTAATCTGACTAAAGTGTGAATTCTTTGCTTTGTTTGTGAGAGGCATCTTGCAAAGCAGGATAGAGAGGCTAAACTACTCATGCAGAGGTAAGAGGCCAAATGAACAAATTTCACAGAAAGATGGTATTGAGGTATCTCCTGCACAATACCTAACCAACAGCAGAGACTTGCACCAGAGAATATATCTGGCCCCAAACCATCTGCAACTTGGTGAAAAGTGAGGTCTTGGAGGACTGAAGAATTGCTAATAATGTCCCCTTATTTAAGAAGAGCTGCAGAGATAATCCAGGTAATTACCAGTGAGCCTGACATCAGTGGTTAGGAAGCTGCTGGAGAAGTTACTGAGGAATAGAATCTATTCCCATTTGAAAGAAAACGGATTTATCAGTGATAGGCAACATGATTTTGCGCAGTGAAGATCATGTCTTAACAACCTAATAGAATTCTTTGAGTGATTGATGAGGGATGGGCTGTAGATGTTATATACATGGACTTCAGGAAGGCGTTTGATAAGGTTCCCCATGATAGGCTCATGGGGAAATGAAGTTGCATGGGGTTCAGAGTTTACGAGTTAGAACAATAGAGAACTGGCTGGGCAACAGGAGAAAGAGAGTATTAGTGGAAGGGAATTTCTCAAAATGGAGAACAGTGACCAGTGGTACTCCACAGGGATCCATGCTCAGACCACTATTGTTGGTGATATAAGGAAGGCATAAGTGGTCTGATTAGCAAATTTGCAGATGACACTAAGATTGGTGGAGCAGCAGATAGTAAAGGGGACTGTCAAAGAATGCAGCAGAATATAGATAATTTGAAGAATTGGACTGAAAAATGGCAAATGAAATTCAATCTGGGCAAATGCGCGGTGATGCATTTTGGAAGATCCAATTCATGAGAACTATACAGTAAATGGAAAACCCCTCAGGAAAATTAATGTACAGGGACATCTGGGTGTTAAGGTCCACTGTACCCTGAAGGTGGCAACACCGGTTGATAAAATTGTCAAGAAGGCATACGACACGCTTTCCTTCATCAGATGGGTATTGAGTACAAGAGTTGGCAGGTCATGTTACAGTTGTATAAGACTTTGGTTCGACCACATTTGGAATATTGAGTACACTTCTGGTTGCCACCTTACCAAAAGGATGTGGCTGCTTCGGAGAGGGTGCAGAGGAGGTTGACTAGGATGTTACTTAATATGGAGGGCATGAGCTATGAGGAGAGATAGAGTAGATTAGGATTATTTTCATTAGAAAGATGGGGGTTGAGGTGAGACCTGATTGAGGTCTACAAGGTCAAAAGTACAGACACGGTGGATAGCAAGAAGTTTTTTCTTCAGAGTGGGGGACTCCATTACTATGGGTCACAAGTTCAAGGTGAGAGGAGAAAAGTTTAAGGGAGATATGCATGGAAAGTTCGTTACGCAGAGGATGTTGGGTGCCTGGAACATGTTGCGAGTGGAGGTGGTAGATGCGGGCACAATAGCGTCATTTAAGATGTATCTAGACAGATACATGAATGGGCAGGGAGCAGAGGGATACTCATCTTTAGAAAATAGGCAACAGGTTTAGATAGAGGATCTGGATCAGCACAGACTTGGAGGGCCGAAAGGCCTGTTCCTGTGCTGCAATTTTCTTTGTTCAAGCTAATGCTCAAGCAATACAGCAGGTAGGGATGCCACTAGGCCACGAACAAGCACTATGTCAACGTGCATACAATACGATGTGGTATTTATATGGCCTAAAGCTCATGAGATAGAACAGAAGGGGAAGGCAAGGCAAGATGATCGCCAAAGGAAGTGTGAGGCTGCAAGACAGAGAAACAGAGACAGAGTCTCAAGCAGGGGAAGCATGATGCTTTGTGGGCACAAGTGTAAAAAATTAACACCACAACTTTGATCCAATGGACCAACAGGCCATTGACGCTTTTAAGCATTTCCTCCTTATCCATTATCATCCTATCCAACACTGATATTTCTCTCTTAGTGCCACACTGCTGCATTCTCATTTACTGGTGAGCGATACAAATTAGGAATTTAGTACCTGAGCCTGCATGTGTTTTCCCAAAATAATAGATGCAATTGCTTGTTTCTTTTAAATCAGGAACAGCATGGCTACATTTCATGTCCACCTCGACGTTGTTCAAAGAAAGTGACAGTCAGCTGTCTTTTCAGTGACATAGCTTGAGCTTAATCCAGGGAGCATTAAGAGTGAAGCAATGAGACGCCAAAGTTACATTTGGTTAAACTACATAACACTACCAGATTAATCACCACACCCTCTCCCCAACAGCTCCACCATTGCTAATATCCCTTTCAAGATGACAGAAACTCAGCTAGGATTTTGGAATTTCATGACAAAACATTTTTTTTAAACACACAGCTCACTAATTGCCATACATTGAAATGTTATGGCAAATGAGACAGCCAGTCAGCCCAAAGGGAAAACAGATGTAAAGTACTCCTTTAATCTCAACCAATGTCCTCCACCTTCATGCAGAGATTATCCCTAGTCTCTAGTGGATCCTGTTCTTCCCTGTTTCCCATTTCCCTTCATATACTTACAGATTACCTTGAAATTCGCCAATATCTTACACTCCTTCTTTGCTGTCTTAATTGCTTTGAGATTCTCCTGCACTTTCTATACTCCATTGAGATTGTTGTTGATTTGTTCCCTTAAAACCCCCTCTTTTCCTATTAACAAGTTCTGAACATTCCTGGACATCCAGGGTTCTCCAGGTTTGTTGCTCCTACGCCTTACTCGAAAGGGCCTATACCCTTGCCAATTCGATTTGGACACGCCCCATTTTCTGCTGCTGAACTACCCAGAAGTAGTTGTTCCAGTCTACTTTGGTCAAAATCTTGCCTGACTGAAATAAAATCTACCTTCTCCCACTCAAAAATTCTTTTTTGTTTTAAACAGACAATCTTTATCCTTTTCCTCAAGAAACATGAAACACATGGCGTTGCATTCGTTAGCACTGAAATGCTCTCCCATTGGAACACCTGTTCAATTTCATTCCTCATAATTAAGTCCAGCATTGCACTCTCCTTGTTGGGTTTTCTACATGGTGATATAAGCTGCTATCCCAATACACTGCAAGAAATCTCTCCCCACTAAACAGTCACAACCATCCCAATTAATGTTGAGAAAATCCCCTAATGCAATTACTCTATTATCGTTTTACACATCTCATGTCTACATAGCTGCTCTTCTATCGTCTGCTTGCTGTTTGGGACCCTATAATGCATTCCTAACTGCATAATTAACCCTTTCTATGCCTAAGCTCTATCCACAAGGACTCATTTGAAGTCCCTTCCAAGGTATCATCCCTCCTTACTGCAATAACTGACTCCTTACTAAATAATTTGACATTACTCCTTTTACACTTGCCCCTGTCCTGTTCGAAGATACCCCAGAGTTGCCTCGCCTCCCTCAACCACATCTGTTAGGGCAACATCACAATTCCACATGTCAATCCAGGCTCTTAACTCATCTATTTTACCTATAATATGCCTCACATTGAAGTAGGGGCCACCTAGTCTTGCCTTATTTCCTTTAAGCTCAACAGGTGTGTTAGGGTTATTATATTTTGGCATTTGTAGTTATCCATAAATATACATTGTAAATATAAGGCAATAACTAATAAGTCATGCAATAAATTCAGGAGAGTTCCCCTCTTCCCAGAGATTGGCTAGAAAGTAGAACTTGATTGCAAATGGAGTGATTGAGATAAATAACATAAATGCATTTAAGGGAAAGCAAATAAAGCACAAGGAGAACACGAATAGAATTTCAGGAGCGGAGGCTCATGTGGAGTATAACACTCTTGTAGTCAAGTTGTGCCAAAAGGATATTTTTGAACTGTTACTTCTATGAAATCCCATGATTTATTCACAAATTGGTTCAAATGATTCTCTTTGTTTATTCCTGTGGATGTACTCTATATCAAAGGGAAGAGAAATATTGGATGCATTATTAATGATGCGTCAGTTATTTTAAAAAAAGGTATCACTGTTTTGAGCAAAGGCCAGTGGGGTGGGGTGGGTTTGAAACAAAACAAAAATCAGGAAATGCTCTCAAATAATTTACTGAATTGATACTGGCAATGGACCACTACTCTAAAACAACGGAATATGATCGAAGTAAATGCTAAAATAAGGATACACAGAATAACTATGTATACTATTTGGATATTTCAGTATACAAATGTACCTCCGTTCGAAGGGCAACAATTTACTACAATATTTTGATAAAACACAATCAGTACTTTCACACTTCAGCTACGTTCAACTAACAATGTAGCGATTTAATTTAAAATCTACTTATTGACAAAACAATATTATTTCTCGCAAGGATATTCTCTTTCACTTCTTAAGATACCAGAAAGGGTTCAGAAAAGATTGACAATGTTGTTGCCGGGATTGGAGGGGTTGAGCTACAGAGAGAAGCCAAATAAGCTGGGGCTACTTTCCATGGAGTGTCAGAGGCCAAGGGGCACCTTAAAGAGGTTTATAAAATCATGAGGGGTAGATAGGCTGAATAGTCAAGGTCTTTTCCCCAGAGTTTCGCAATAAGGGGTTATAGGTAAAATGGGAGGGAAAAAATTTAAAAGGGACAACTGTTTCACACAGAGGATGGTGAATGTATTTAATGAACTGCCAGAGAAAATGGAGGAGGATGGTGCAATTACAACACTTAAAAGGCACCTGGATAAGTTCATGAATAGGAAGGGTTTAGAGGGATACGTGTTAAACGCTGGCTAATAGGACTAGATTAGTTTAGGGTATCTGGTCAGCATGGATGAGTTTAACTGACGGGTCTGTTTCTGTGCTGTGTACCTCTATGACTCTGATTTCACATAAGGGTGTTCCACAATACTATATCCTCCAACACATTATTCAAGTGGCCACCGGTTCTGTCATAGCTCGATTTTTGCTTAAGATAGGAAAAAGAAGAACAGAAACAAGGTTGCTTTCCCTCTCCTCTCATGATAGCAATAACCATTAGTTTGGGAGGTGCCTTTTGTAAACATTAGCCTGAAGTACACACTTCTCCATAGAGCCTCCAATGCTTTCTTAATTACAATAAAAAGAGCTGTAGATTTTTATTTCCTACTTCTGAGAAAATAAACCTTGCAACAATGTCATATTCCAGAACTTGAAAGTGATACAATACTCATTCTCAACTAATGGTAGCAGAATTTAAATAGAAGTTTAATATGACACACATGTTGGGTAAGAGACACACTGCTGCCTCTGACACCCACACTCCCTAATTAAACATCTAATTTTCTTCATTTTAAAATTAAAGGAAAATCTGCATCAAACAAAAATATATACTTTCAAAGTAGCAAATGAAATTAGCTGAAGTGAATAAAATTGAAATGAAACATGATGACCCTAAACATTAAGTCTGCCTCTCTTTTCAGAGATGCTGCATCATCTGGATATATGTAACATTTTTTGTTTTCGAGTCAAAAATTAGGTTGCAGACATGGGACATTTTCTGGCTTTTGACGTTCTAAACCACAAATAAAGTTATATTAAGCCCATGCATTAGTACAATATGGCCTAAAGTAATATGATATTTTACAATCTGTCAAAGATACTGCAAATAATGAACACAAATATAATGATAGTTTGACTACAATTGTGTTTTATTTACCAGTAAAATAAATAAATTCCACAAAAAAAAAAATCTGGGGTCAGTTTAAACTCAGTGAGAGCAAAAATGGGAGAAGTGTGGAATGAACCTGAATCCAGAAGGAGAGACAAAGTCAAGGGTCAGTGATGCGTTTGCTTTTTAGGGACCAACTTTAAAGACTGGGTAATATCTTTAATTTTATGGTTTGTGTCAAAAAAATGTGGTGCTGGAAAAGCAAAGCTGGTCACGCAGCATCCAAGAAGTAAGAGAGTTGTGGTTTGTAGTTTGATAAGAATTGAGTTAGAGAAAGAAATCTGCTTTTGGTGAGTAGCAGACAAGTTTAAGTAACTGGTTCCTAGTTTAACATTTGTGGTTGATAAGGTTCATAGTGGGAAAACTCTACCCCATGGAATTCTCCTCCTGCAACATGTGGGAAATCAGTACCCTGAGTGGCCCAAATGATCACCTGAAGCAGCCAGAGCTGCAGATGGTCTCACTATGGAGCATCTGTGAGGCTGAGGATATCATAAATAGCATGATTAACATCTACAAGGGCTACACAGGCAGAAAAGAGTGACCACCAGAAAGACTCAAGTGTGGGTAGGAGGTGCAGGAGCTTTCTGGGGTCATTCCCCTCTTGAACAGATATAAATTTTGGATACTGTTGGGGGAAAATCCCTCTCGAGGGAAAGCAGCAACAGCCACGTTTGTGGCACCACGGTTGGCTCTACTGCACAGCAACACAGGAAGACGACTGGGAGAGCTTTGGTGATAGGGAACTCAATTCTAAGTGAAGAAACTCAACTGGAGATGCCACATAAACACAGTGGTTACATGAGCAGGTCAGAGGCAAGGAATACTGTAGTGGGTAAATCACCTTCCCACTCCCCAAAGTGCATTCAGCGTCGACAAGGCACAAGTCAAGAGTGCAATGGAATGCACCCAATTTGCCTGGATGAATGCAGGGCTGACAACATTCAAGAAGTCTAAAGCTATCCAAAGCAGCCACTCCCTCGACCAATGGTCAATAACAGCCGTGCGTAGTATCTACAGGATGCACCTTCATAATTCACCGAAGATCCCGACATAGCATCTGCAAGGACAAGGACAGCAAATACATAGGAACACCACGACCTGCTAGTTTCCCTCCAAGCCATTCACCAACCTGACAGAAATATATTGCCATTCCTTTATACTCACTGGCTCAAAATTCTGGATTTCCTTCCCGAAGGGCATTGTGGGAAAACCCACAGCAAATGGATTGCAACAATTCAAGATGGCAGCTTACCACCACTTTCTCAAGGGCAACTAGGATGGGCAAAAATTGCTGGCCGGCCAGCCAGGAGTGCACACAAATGAGAAAAAGATGGCTCTGCAGCAACAGCAAAGACTCTCAAATGGTATGTTGCCTCCCTGGTGCCAAGGTCAGGAACGTTCCAGAGTGGCTGTGTGACATTCTGAAAGGAGACAGTGAACAGCCAGCTGTCACGGTACATCAGTACCAACAACATGAGTTTTTAAAAATAAAGTCCTGCAACAGGAATTGAAAGAATTAGATATTGATTAAAGATGAAGATTGCTAAAGTAGCAATCTCTGGATTACTTCCAGTGCCACATGGTATTGAGTCTGGAAATTGGAAGATAAGTCAATAGACAATACGTGTAGGAGTAGGCCATTCTGCCCTTCGAGCCTGCATCACCATTCAATGTGATCATGGCAGATCATCCTTAATCAGTATCCTGTTCCTGCCTTATCTCCATAATCCTGGATTCCACAATCCTTGAGGACTCTATCCAACTCTTTCTTAAATGAATCTAGAGACTGGGCCTCCACTGCCTTCTGGGGCAGAGCATTCCACACAGCCACCACTCTCTGGGTGAAGATGTTTCTCCTCATCTCTGTCCTAAATGGTCTACCCCGTATTTTTAAGCTGTGTCCTCTGGTTCGGCACTCACCCATCAGCGGAAACATGTTTCCTGCCTCCAGAGTGTCCAATCCTTTAATAATCTTGTGTGTCTCAATCAGATCCCCTCTCAGTCTTCTGAACTCAAGGGTATACAAGCCCAGTTGCTCCAGTTATTCAGCGTAAGGTAGTCCCTCCATTCCATGAATTGATCTCGTGAACCTACGCTGCAGTCCCTCAATAGCCAGAATGTCTTTCCTCAAATTTGGAGACCAAAACTGCACATAATACTCCAGGCGTGGTCTCACCAGGGCCCTGTACAGCTGCAGAAGAACCTTGTTGCTTCTACACTCAGTCCCTCTTATTATGAAGGCCAGCATGCCATTAGCCTTCTTCACTACCTGCTGTACCTGCATGCTTTCCTTCATTGACTGGTGTACAAGAACACCAAGATCTTTGTACTGCCCCTTTACCTAAATTGATTCCATTTAGGTAGTAATCTGCCTTCCTGTTCTTGCCACCAAGGTGGATAACCATACATTTATCCACATTAAATTGCATCTGCCATGCATCTGACCACTCACCTTACCTGTCCAGGTCACCATGTAATCTTCTAACATCCTCCTCACATTTCACCCTGCTACCCAGCTTAGTATCATCAGCAAATTTGCTAATGCTATTACTAATACCATCTTCTATATCATTAACATATATTGTAAAAAGCTGCGGTCCCAGCACTGATCCCTGCGAGACCCCACTGGTCACTGCCTGCCATTCCGAAATGGAGCCATTTATCACTACTGGTCCCGAATCTATCGAACTCTGGAAAATAATCACCAACGCATCCACGATTTCTCGAGCCACCTCCTTCAGTACCCTGGGATGTAGACCATCAGGCCCTGGGTTCTTATCAACCTTCAGACCTAACAGTCTCTCCAACACCAATTCCTGGCAAATATAAATTCCTTTAAGTTCAGGTCCTTCAGCCACTGTTACCTCAGGGAGACTGCTTGTGTCTTCCCCAGTGAACACAGATCTGAAGTACCAATTCAATTCTTCTGTTATTTCTTTGTTCCCCGTAACATATTCCCGTGTTTGTCTTCAAGGGCCCAATTTTAGTCCTAACCATTTTTTTGCCTTTCACATACCTAAAAAAGCTTTTACTATCCTCCTTTATATTTTTGGCCAGTTTACCTTCGTACCTCATTTTTTCTCTGCGTATTTCCTTCTTAGTAATCCTCTGTTGTTCTTTAAAAGCTTTCTAGTCCTCCGTTTTCCCACTTATCTTTGCTATGTTATACTTTTTCTCTTTTAACTTTATATGTTTCTTAACTTCCCTCATCAGCTACGGCCACCCATGCCTCTTCCTAGGATCTTTCTTCCTTTTTGGAATGAACTGATTCTGCATCTTCTGCATTATACACAGAAATATCTGCCATTGTTCTTCCACTGTCATTCCTGCTGAGTCATATGAATGTGTGGTCAAATGGATGGTATAGAATGGAAGGATTTAGATTTTTGGATCGTTGGGATAGCTTCTGGAATGGGTGGGAGCTGTGCAAGCAAGATGGGCTGCACCTGAATTGGAATGGGTCCAATATCCTTGCAAGAAGGTTTGAAATTGATCTGGAAGAGGGAGGGTGCACAGAGTAAATGAAAAGTCAGGAGCAAGGTCCAACCAGATAAAGGAGGAATATTAGGTTGGTCCAGTAAGCACACTAAGGCACATGGGAGATCTAGAAAGCTAAAGTCTATCCATTTTAATACAAGAACCTTGACTAGCAAGGCAGAACTTACAGCTTTGATCAACAGGTGTGAATATGATATTGTTGCAATCACAGTCATGTCTGAAGGAAAGACAGGACTGGCAGCTCAACACTCAAGAGTATAGAGGTTTCAGGCACAGTGAGAGAAATAAGCTCGATAAGGGAGGCATTATTGATCAAGGAAACCATCATGGGACCACTTGGGTATAGCTCAGAAATAAAATAAAGGGGTGAGTAAATTGCTGGGATTATACAACAGGCTCCCAACAGACAGAGGGAGATAGAGGAGCAGATATGTAGGCAAATCACAGAAAGGTACAAGAGAAACAGGGTTATAGTTGTAGGGTACTTGAACTGTGCTAACATTAACTGGGATCAGAGTAAAAAAAGTGAGGTGCTGGAAAAGCACAGCAGGTCAGGCAACATCTGAGGAGCAGGAGAGTCCACATTTCAAGCATAAGCTCATCAGCAAACATCTCCCAATTAACCGGGATCACCTTAGCGGGAAAGGATTAGATATGGTGGAATTTTTAAAGTGCATTTAGGACAGCGTTTTGTGTCAATATGTAAATAGTCCTACCAGAGATTGGCAGTGCGAGGGAATGAAGCTGGTCAAGTGGTTGAAGTTTCAGTGGATGAGGATTTCAGGATAGTGGCCATAACTGAATTTCAAAGTCATTATGGAAAGGGATGAGGACAGCGCAGAAGTTGTGCTCATATTGGCGGAAGGCAGACCTCAGTATCATTAGTCAGGACCTGGCAAACAAAGACTGCGGCCAGCTTCTTGCAGGTAAGTCTACATTTGGAAAATCGAAGTTATTTTTTCAAAAGTAGTATAGTGAGAATTCAGATCCAGCATTTTCCTCTTATGGGAAGGACCAGGGAACCTTGGATGTCAAGAGATACCAACAGTTTGATAAAGAAGGAAGCTTATTTGAAGAGCTTTAAACACAGGTGAAATCCTTCAAAAGTATGAAGGGTGTAGCGCTTAAAAAAGAAATTAGGAGGGCAAAGATGGGCCACAAAATATCTTTGGCAGATGGGATAAAGGAAAACCTGAAGGCTTTCTAAAAGTTAAAAGATTACCAGTGAAGAGTGGAACCTATTAGAAACCAAAGGGACAACCTGTGTGTGGAGCCAGTGCATGTGAGTGAGGTCTTAAATGAATACTTTTCATCTGTACTCACAGAGGAGAAAGACAATGTAGCTGGGGATTTCAGCTGGAATGGTGAGGTTCCAGAGAACAT
Source organism: Hemiscyllium ocellatum (assembly GCF_020745735.1). NCBI lineage: Eukaryota > Metazoa > Chordata > Chondrichthyes > Orectolobiformes > Hemiscylliidae > Hemiscyllium > Hemiscyllium ocellatum. The sequence goes on from NC_083402.1 coordinate 59,028,658, forward strand.
TGAAATCAATAGGAGGTATCAGATGCTTTATATATAGGCATTCAGACACATAAATCCCTTGGTCCTGATGAGATGTATCCCAAGCTGCCATAGAGGCAAGGGAAGAAATTGCTGGGGTTCTGGCAGATATATTTAATACTTCACTGGCCACAGGTGAACTGCCAGATGATTGGAGGATAGCTAATGTAATTCCTTCATTCAAAAAGGGCAACAGGAATAAGCCAATGAACTATAGACCAATTCGTGTGATGTCAAAGTTAGAGGAATTATTGGAAAAAAATCTTAAGGACAGGATTATGGAGGACGGGGGCAGCATGGTGGCTCAGTGGTTAGCAATGCTGTCTCACAGAGCCAGGGGCCCGGGTTCAATTCACACCTTGGACGACTGTCTGTGTGAAGTTTACACATTCTTCCCATGTTTGTGTGGGTTTCCTCTGGGTGCTCCGGTTTCCTCCCACAATTCAAAGATGTGCAGGTCAGGTGAACTGGCCATGCGAAATTGCCCATAGTGCTTGCCCACAGAAGCAACTACAGCAACCATGATTGTGTCACAGGACCACAAATTCACTAAACGTTCGGCAATATGAGAGCAAATGTATAACAGTATCATGTGATTGAAGCCTAAGAACAGCTATATTTAAATTTATAAATGTTCAGGTATGTATTTCTGAGAATTTGTAATGGTCATATTCAACCTGCAAGGGGAGTGGTGTGGCACAGGTTGGGAATTTAGGTAAAATAGTCAATAGATTATTGAAAAAATCTTATTGCTTGGTGACTTGAATTTACATAGATCACAGAATATTATAGAGGCAATACCCAGCTGCAGGAGTTAACATATTTAGGGTGTGCCACATTCACATCACTCAGCTGTTTCACTCAAATGGGGTGGCATGGTGGCTCAGTAGTTAGCACTGCTGCCTCACATTGTCAGGGACCCAGGTTCAATTCCAGCTTCAGGCAACTGTCAGCGTGGAGTTTGCATATTTTCCCACTGTCTGCGTGGGTGCCCTCTATGTGCTCCAGTTTCCTCAGTTCCTCAGGTCAGTTGAATTGGCCATGCTAAATTGCCCCTAGTGTGAGGTGCATTAGTCAGAGGAAAATGGTGCTGGGTGGGTTATTCTTCGGAGTGTCGGTGTGGACTTGTTGAGCCGAAGGGCCTGTTTCCACACTGTAGGGAATCATTAAAAAATTAATCAATACTTGGAATGGCAGGGATTGATCAGAGATCGACAGAATTTGTTAGACGGAGATCCTGTCTAACTAAATTAATTGAGTCTTTGAAAAGGTGACAAAATATACTGATGAGGTTAGTGTAGCTGATGCGGTTTACATGGACTTCAGTAAGGCCTCTGGACAAGGTGCCACATGGAATGCTGCTCCAAAAGGTAAAATCCAAAATTGGCTGTGATGAAATGTTTCAGCTATGAGGAAAGACTAGATAAGCCTGGGTTTATTTTCACTGGAGCAGGGGAAGTTAAAAGGTGATCTGATTGAAGTATACAAAGTTATGAGAGGCATAGGCAGAGTAGAGAGATAGACAATCTCTTCCCATGGCAGACATGTCTAAGACTAGAAAGCAGATGTTGAAGGTGGGAATTAAGTGTTTAAAGGAGATCTGATAAAGAAATTTCCACCTGAGAGGAAAGCATCTCAACATTTATGAAGCATCTGTATGAATACTTAAAATGTCAGGGCATAGTATGGTTACGGACCAAGTGTAGGTAAATGGGATTAGTGTAGTTTGGTTTTTTTTTGGTTGACATAAACACAGTGGGTTGAAAGTTCTGTTTCTAGACTCTGTAACAACCCATTTTCATGATTTAATCTCTCACCCCATGAACTTATTTAAGTTATGAGGAAGAAGCTAAAGGCCCACAACAATGATTTCTTGTTTGCTTGATGACAAGCTGCTGAAATATTTTGCCAAAGCGTTGCAAGGTCAGATCTCAGAAGTCAGTGAACAAAGTAGCCAGATGCTGAAGTTGCAAGAAAACCAGAAAAAGTTCTGAATGGCCCAGTCAGCAATTTTCCACCAAGAATGGCGAATACAAGAATATTGTTTCTGACAAATCACACCTGTGGGTGCAACTCAATTCAGTATCTGAAGAGAGAAAAAAAAGGACAGTGTAGGTATAGAAATCAGGGAGGAGGACCATATTATTACAAATTAGCATTGTAGATTTAGAAGATTATTTTCAGCAGGTTTACAAGTGGATAAATCCCCAGGCTTAAGATGACATGAATCCCAGACTGTTGTGGGAAGCAAGTGAAGAGATCGCAAAAATGTGGACATTAATTTTCAAATCCGCTCTGGCCACATGAAGGGTACCATCAGACTGGGGGACAGGTAATGCTACACCATTTTTCAAGAAGGGTGGTAGGGATAAATCAGGAAACTTCACCCGTGATCTAATAGCTGTGATGAAGAAACTATAGGAAAAAATACAGGGATAAAATTAATCTCCACTTGGAAAGGCAAGGACTAATCAAAGATTCGATAGCATTTTGTGAGGAAATAACTAGGTGTATAATTAAAGGTAGTGCAGCTAATGTAGTCTCCAAGAACCTCATTAAGGCTCTTGACGAGGACTCTCGTAACAGACTGAATAAGAAGCTAAGAGCCCATGGGTCCCAAGGCAATTTGCAACATTGGCATGGTGGCACAAAGCAGAGGGCGATGCTCAAATGCAATTTGTGATGGAACCCTATGCCCAGTGGCATTAACACAAAATTCAGTGCTGGATCCCTTGTTTTTTTTAATGATCCAGACATAAATGCAGAAATTAAATCACAAAGTTTGCAGATGACATGAAAATTGTTGGTGTGGTAAATAGCAAGAATGAAATCCTTAACTACAGAATGATATAGATGTACTGGTTGGATGGTAAAACAGTGGAAAGCGAAATCCCAAAAAGCTTGAGATGATGCCTTTCAGAGGAGTAACAAGGCAAGGAAGTACACATTAAATATTAGGACCCTAGGAAATACAGATGATCAGAGGAATCTTGGATGTGTATGCCCTGAGAGCCATGAAGACAGCAGGATAGGTGGGCAAGGTGGTTAAGAATGCATATGGGATACTTACCTTTATTAGTCAAGGCAATGAATACAAGAGCAAGTCAGTTATAATGGAGTCTATTATATTAGTAATGCTACAGCTGAAATACTGTACAATTCTAGTCACCACACAACAGGAATGGTGTGATTACATTGGAGCTTATGCAGAAGAAATTCATTAGGATGTTGCCCTGGTTGAAGCAATTCAGCTATGGAGACAGACTAAATAGGCTGTGTTGTTTTCCGTACAGCAGAGAAAGACGAAGAGGGATCTGATTGCAGTATAAGGTTCTGAGCGAATAGACAGGGTAAATAGAGTGAAACTTGTCCTCTTAGTAGAGGGGTCAATAACCAAGGGAACTTTTATGTAAAGGAAAAGGAGGCTTTGAGGGGATTTGAGCATGTTTTTCATCCAGAAGGTTGTAGGTAGTTGGAATTCATTGTCTAAAAAGGGTGGTAGAGGCAAGAACACTCAAGACACTTAGGAACTATTTAGACAAACACTTGAAACACTATAGTATACAAGGTTCTGGGTCAAGTGCTGGAAAATGGGATTAGAATACGTGGATGTTTGATATCTGGCATGGACACGATGGGCCTCCTTTGGTGCTTTAAAATCTCAATGACCCTCGAGAACGAGAGGTAATAGTTTTAGGCTAGGGGGGCATTTTTAAAAGAGACGAGGAAGCATTATTTCTCTCAAAGGGTTATGTAACTGTGGAATTCACCACCCCAGAGTACAATGGATGCTGGGACACGAAATAAATTTATGGAGATAGATTTTGAATTAGTAATGGGCTAAAGGGTTTCGGACAACAGGTAGGAAAGTAGAGATGAGATCAACCTTGATCACATTTAATGGTAGAGCAAGTTGAGGGGCTGAATTGTCTACTTCTAACTCCTGATGACTTACAATAATACTTGCAGGGCCATTATGTCCAATTATAAAAGCAAACAAACCTAAAATAGCAATATAGTGTTGGAGACAAATATGTTTTGATGTTTTTCTGTGCCAATTACACCGAAGTTTGCATCTTCTGCTGACATTAGTATCCACATTAATATTTACTGTAATGTAGAATTTGCTGTAGTGTTGAACTGTATCAGTTACTAGGCACTGAGAAGCTCGTTTGATATGCACAGCCACAAATCTACCACTAAAGCAGATTTACATCCGACTGCTGTAGTGCGTTAAGTACAGAACACATTTCAACTGCTTACAAACTCTACAATAAAGCGTCTAATACCTGGAGTCTCCACTGCTGTTACTGACGCTGTCCTCGTCACCGTGACCCTCCATTTCCAGGGCTGAAAGGGAAACTATCACAGGAAAACCTTCACTGAAGCTTGGAAACTTCTAAGATCCTCCTCCGGAACAAAAAAAACTTATTTATCGTTCCAAAGTGATTCTGAAACTTCTGCTTATCCTCCAAATGAAAACCCCACGTTTCTGTAGGAAGAGACATTTAGGACTTTAGGATTCGACCGTCTCAAATTACAGATGAGCGCGGATCGCGTATTATGACACAGTAATCGCTGTCTGACAAAACCAAGTCACTGGCATCGATTGTGAGCAGACAGGTCATGGGGGGGGGGGGGGGTTAGAAATGTGCTGCTTTCGTTATCGATCGATTCCAATTGTCTAGGTTTCGTTTTCATACGGCGTGAGATAACCATGCCGACTCTTGACTGCGACTTGCTGAATAAATGTAATTGTAAAAGACATTCTCGATAATCGCAACAAATGACCACATTGTAAACGTCGTTTCCACCATTAATGTCTAACGAAAATAGTCATTTTGCAGGAGAACAGCAATACCACATTCGCTCGTCATCGAGCACAGCTTCCCCGATTCCGGGCAAGAAAACAAGACAGACAAAAAGGTGTGGAGACAAAAATCTCAGAACGGGAGGGGGGGGGGGATGTTATATCGTTTTTGTAAACGCCTGCAGTCTTTCTTTAAAAACATCGTGGTGTAATATCGGCGCGGTTGTATGCTGGGCCTTCGGTAGCCAACAAAGCGCCTGCCTGGGTCAGGCAGTGTGATTGCCGTGTACATCCATTGCCAGGCCCGGGGCTGGGGCCTAGTGCGCTGGAGATGGTCGGGGCAGACACAGAGAGAGAGAGAGTGTGTGTGTGTATGAGCTTGTGCCGGGGAGCAATCCGCCTGCCTCTCCCCGGCACACAAGGCCAAGGAGACGCTCTGCAGCTGATGGAATGTGCGCGAGCCGTGTTGGGGCACGAGAGCCGGCGCGTTCCATTCGAACGCCCACCCTCCCCCGGCCGAACGCTGGCCCGGAGCTCGCGCCCCACTCCTCCAGTTCCATCTGCCTGCTCCCTGTCCCTCCGTCTGCATGAACCGGGGGTGGTGGGGGGGAATCGGAGGTAAACTCCAGCAGGAAGCGAGGAAGGATATTGCTCACCCGGCGCCTCTGGTTCTTCTCCTTATCTGCCGTGTCCCTGTTTCTACTTTGTTTTTGTTTTCCTTCGTATTATTTCTCCCTCTTTATTGTTCAGTTGGACTGTCGACCACGACAGTCTTTTTTTTCTAGTTTTGTGTACCCAATACCCCCTGTACACATCCACTATAGTCTGTCCCTGCCGGTAGGCACCGCCGCCATGACTCGCGTTCACACTTCGGGCCAGGACGGGACGGTGACGGGCTAGGCAATGACGTCACCCGCACGCCGAGGGACGGAGCCAGTGCCCGGGGCTGACAGGCAGGGGAGGGGCTGCAGGCTCCAGCAGCCAAACATTAACTCGCAAGACAGTGCCAGCAACATCCAACTTTACTCTCTCATAACCCTGCACGGAAATATTGCAAACTGAGAGGGGGGAAAAGTATTCAAAATAGGCGCTGGTGACAAGTCTTTTAGGGCACGGATCCCCAAGTCGAATTCCACACCCATGTGAGTCATTGCCACCTGCACAGATATCGAATTCAGCTGCTGCACCTCAAGATTTCATCGTTGCCAATTTCCACCCCCCCAAAAAAAACAAATGAAATGTACCAATAAATTTGTGATTTGGCCAGCGATAACAAAACCGACCCAATGTTGACTACCAGCTTGTATGTTTAAAGAATGCCACCTTTTTAAAAAAAAGAGATAATGTAACATAATAGATAAACCTGGATTCAGCTTGATGTATGGAACTTATAAAATCTTTGATTTTTGTTCAACCTAAAACTGAACACCAAGTCCAAAATCAACAGAAAATAAAATCAAACAGACTGTTCTTTAGGCACATGAGGAGTTACCAGCTGTTTACCACTCAACCCAGTTGGCTCCCCAACTCATGTAGAGATCAAATTAACAAAAAGAATCACCCTACTTATCCATGGATCAGGAAATAATTGCCAAGGCCTCGCCTTTTATGTACAGAATTTAAGAACTCAAAACTACACTGTCATTGTAGGTCAGATTTCAAACAATGACGAGACAGGGAATAGGAAGGAGATAGCATGCTTAATGGCTATTAAGCATTTAACAATTTGAAAACAATTTCTGCATCAGCATCAGCAAAATAAAGGAGCTGATCATTGACTTCAGGAAGCAGAGCGGATGACACGCTTGTGACTGCACCATGGTGCCGAGGTGGAGATAGTCAAGAGTGTCAAGTTCCTGGGTGTGACAATCACAAACAATTTGTCCTGGTCCACTACTACTTTAGGGTGTAGGTTTTCTCGCTGAGCTGTAGGTTTGATATTCAGACGTTTCATTACCTGGCTAGATAACATCATCAGTGGCAACCTCAAAGTGAAGCAAAGCTGTTGTCTCCTGCTTTCTATTTATATGTTTGTCTTGGATGGGGTTCCTGAGGTTTGTGGTGATGTCATTTCCTGTTCATTTTCTGAGGGGTTGATAGACGGTATCTTGATCTATGTGTTTGTTTATAGCATTGTGGTTGGAGTGCCAGGCCTCTAGGAATTCTCTGGCATGTCTTTGCTTAGACTCTCCCAGGATAGATGTGTTGTCCCAGAAATGACAGCCAGACTACTAAGACCCCTCGGAATCCTAGTAGCACACAAACCCACCAACACTCTCAAACAAAAACTAACAAACTTAAAAGACCCAGTACATCCCATGGACAAAACCAACGTTGTCTACAAAATTCCATGCAAGGACTGCCAGAAACACTACATAGGACAAACAGGAAGAAAGTTAGCCACCAGGATACATGAACACCAGCTAGCCACAAAAAGACACGACTTTCTCTCCCTCATAGCCCTACACATGGAGAAAAAAACCACCATTTCGACTGGGACAACACATCTATCCTGGGACAGGCTAAGCAATTACATCCCAGGACAAACATATAAATAGAAAGCAGGAGACAACAGCTTCGCTTCACTTGGAGGTCGCCACTGATGATGTTACCTAGCCAGGTAATGAAACGTCTGGATATCAAACGTATAGCTCAGCGAGCAAACATACACCCTAAACCTCAACCTGAGCTACAAACCTTCATAAACCTTGTTGCTACAGAAAGTTCAGAAAGTACAGCAACACCTCAACTTTTTCAGGAGGCTAAGAAAATTTGGCATGTCAATAAAAACTCTTACAAATGTTTATACTTGCACCATAGAAAGTAACTTATCTGGATGCATCACAGCATGAGTTGCAACTCCTCTTCCCAAGACCAAAAGAAACTACAAGAGTTGTGAACACAGCCCAGTCCGTCATGCAAACCAGGCTCCCATCCGTTGACTTCATCTATACTTCTTGTTGCATCAGGAAAGCAGGAGAAAGTGAGGACTGTAGATTCTGGAGATCAAAGTCAAGAGTGTGGTGCTGGAAATGCACAGCAGGTCAGGCAGCATCTGAGAAGCAGGAGAATCAATGTTTCGGGCATAAGAATTAGGAATGATGAACGGCTAATACCCGAAACATCAATTCTCCTGCTTCTCAGACACAGTCTGACCTGCTGTGCTTTACCAGCATCAGGAAAGCAACCAACATAATCAAGCACTCCTCCCTCCTCGGCTGTATTCTCTTCCATCGTCTTCCATTGGGCAGAAGGAAACAAAAATTGATAACACATATGATCAGATTCAAGAACAGTTTCTTCCCCACTGTTATCAGACTTTTGGATGGATATCTTTAGTGTTAACCTCTCTCTGCACCTTCTCAGTGGCTGTAACATTTTATTCTGCACTTTGTTCTATTATCCTGATGCACCTGCATAGTGTGATCTGCCAGTAAAGCATATAAGACAACACTTTTCGCTGTACCTCAGTGCACATGATAGTAATAAATCATATCAAAGATCACGAAGAGGTTCGACTTGTAATGGATCATGGTCTTTCAGAAATAAATCTTTCCAGGAGTAGATTCCTGAAACTGGACTTACATTCTAATAAGATAGAAATATAGAAGAATGAAAGCCAAGTATCTATAGATGACAAGGAAAACGAAGAATATGCTGAAACAAAAAAAAGTACGTAATGTACTTCAAGTGAATTATTCACATGAGAACAAAATCAAATACAGTACATTGAAAACAGAGGTGAAGAAGTAAAGACTGCCTAAGAGAGAATGTGAAAATAGAATGGCAGTCATTATAAAACTATAACCCAAAAATCTACTACATCAAGTAAATAATAAGCAGGTGGTAAGGCAGGATGTTGGCCTATTAAAGAAAAAGATGATATGTGCTTTGGTATACAAGGTAAGGCTGGAATATGTTATAAGTGATTTGTATCAGTGTTTGGTATGGAAAAGATGGATGTAAAATGAAGTATCAGTGGATGCTAGAAATAACTGAGAATAAAAATTAATAGGCATGATGTACAGAAATGCCACAAGTACTTAGAATAGAGAGATTGCTTGATCCTGATGATTTCAATCGCCAATTTGATTAAGGAGATGTGAGGAGTGGCAAGGTTGGTGAGGCCAGCTTTGGAGTACTGTCTACAGTTCTGGCCGCCATTCTATAAGAAGGATATTAATAAACTGAAAAGCGTCAGAAAAGATTTACAAGAATGTTGCTGGGACTGAAGGGTTGAGATATAAGGAGAGGCTGGATAGGGCTGGGACGTTTTTTTCACTGCAGTGGAGGAAGTTGAGAGATGAGCTTTTAGAAGTTTTATAAAGTCATGAGGGGTCTAGCTAAGGTGAATAGCCAAGATTTTTTCCATTCGATGGGGGAATTCAAAACTAGGGGGTGTATTTTTAACATAGGAGGAGAAATATTTTTAAAAGGACCTGAGGGGCAACATTTTCACACAGTGTGGTTCATTTGTGGAATGAATTGCCAGAGGAAGTTGTAGATTCAGGTAATGTTACAACATTTGGATAGGTACATGAATAAGAAAGGTTTCTGGCATGTCTTTGCTCAGCCTGTCCCAGGATAGATGTTTTATCCCAGAAATGACAGCCAGACTACTAAGACCCCTCGGAATCCTAGTAGCACACAAACCCACCAACACTCTCAAACAAAAACTAACAAACTTAAAAGACCCAGTACATCCCATGGACAAAACCAACGTCGTCTACAAAATTCCATGCAAGGACTGCCAGAAACACTACGTAGGACAAACAGGAAGAAAGTTAGCTACCAGGATACATGAACACCAGCTAGCCACAAAAAGACACGACTCTCTCTCCCTCGTAGCCCTACACACGGGGAAAAAAAACACCATTTCGACTGGGACAACACATCTATCCTGGGACAGGCTAAGCAATGACATGCCAGGGAATTCCTAGAGGCCTGGCACTCCAACCACAACGCCATAAACAAACACATAGATCTAGATCCCATCTATCAACCCCTCAGAAAACGAACAGGAAATGACATCACCACAAACCCCAGGAACCCCATCCAGGACAAACATATAAATAGAAAGCAGGAGACAACGGCTTCGCTTCACTTGGAGGTCGCCAATGATGATGTTACCTAGCCAGGTAATGAAACGTCTGGATATCAAACCTATAGCTCAGCGAGCAAACATAAATAGATTCTGTCTCTGACCCTAACTGAATATCCCTCTCCCCGGTAGTGTGATATTTTCTTTAAATCTTCCTCCTTTTCCTTTCCTATTTTTTCCTCAATACTTTGAGCTAAATTCATGCAGATTTCAAGGCAGGAGAGTCCGCAAAATAGAGAAAGCTATGTTGTGATGGTTCCCTGATGCCTTTCTGCTAGTTTCATCACCAGGAAGTGAAGAGGGAGTGATGGCCTAGTGATATTTTTGCTAGAGACCCAGGTAATGTTCTTTGGGCTAAGTTTGAATCATGCCACGACAGATGGTGGAAACTGAATTCAAGTTGAAAACAATTCTGGAATAAAGAGTCGAACAATGACCATGAAATCATTTGAAGAATTCATCAGATTCACTGATATCCTTTAGAGAAGGAAATCTGTCATCCTTACCTGATCTGGCCTACATATGACTCCAAACTCACAACATTGTGGTTAATATTTAACTGCCCTCTTGGCAATTAGAGGTAAGTAATAAATGCTGATCTACCCAGCAACACTCATGTCCCATGAATGAATATTTTTAAAAAAGCTCGGGAGCTCCAATTAGTCCTGATGTTGGGCCCCTGAAACAAAATCCAGCCTATCGTATCCAAGAGTATTTAGTTTCCAATTTTCCCTTTTTGTTTCAGGTCTCCTTTATACCAAACCATCCATATACAATTCCATTCCTGCTGAAGGACTCTTGCCCCAAATGGCAATTCTCCTGCTCCTCGTATGCTGCCTGACCTTCTGTGCTTTTCCAGCACCACAGTCTCGACTCTGATCTCCAGCATCTGCAGTCCTCACTTTCTCCTATTGTACTCTAGAGTCTTCAGCTCACCAGTTTTATTCACGACACTGCATGTATCCACATACCTGCATTGTAAACTCAATTGAAACCATATTTTAGTCTTGCTTCTTCTGAACATTCCCTCCCACCCCCAGCACCTACTATTTCTTCCATTAGTGCTAACAGTCTCTCCCAATCCTTTCTGCATTTTGCTTTTCCTTTCTGACATTATATCCTGGTATCCAATCATTTGTCAAGTTAGGTTAGATCTTTCCCCATAATGGTATCAAGACAACCCACAAGGACATTTATCCTTGGATTGTTATAGTGCAACACATGGCTCTCTGTCATCTTTGTTTTGCTTCTTGGTTTAGGTTATGCCCTTGATTAGAATTGATAGAGACACTGTGGGACGTAAATTTGCTGGCATAATTTATCTTTCATTGAGCATTCTCTCCTAACTACATATAATACAAGGCTCAATATGAGGCATCATGTCTCTCAATTGATTCTGCTGTCATGTAATCTCACACCTTTGATGATGTAGACAGTCTCATTTCCAAATTTAACACTAACTCTGCACGCTACACCCCACCTCCATGTTTCTGACTTCATTTCTGCTTCACAGAGATGACTATTGGTGTTCCACCAATCACCTGGATTTTGGTACGAACTGTTTTGGAGAAAGCTGATGATTCAAGTTCTCAATGTTTTCTCTCAAATCATTCATTGCTGATGGCCAGCATTTCTCATTAAACATCATCCACATTGCTGTGGATCTACACACGTAGGCCAGTCCAGGTAAGGACAGCAGCTTTCCAAAGCGTGTGAGTAAATCAGATGGGTTCTGAATTACAATCGTTGGCAGTCACCATTGGCTAGCTGCTTATTCTAGATGTTTTATTCAATTTTAAGTTTAGCATTGGCAAAATGAGATTTCAATCCATGTGCCCAGAACATTAGCTTGGGGTTCTGAATTATTAGTCTCGTAACTTTGCCACGATGCCACCACCTCCCTAACTCTTAAACTTTTTGAATGATAGATTTTTTTTATGGTCAATTAAGAATATGACTCCATACCTTCAACAAAACTTACGTCCTCTTGTCTGATTTGCAACTGGAATTTGGAACAATGAACCTGCTTTGGCTTGGTTTCTTCTTTGAATATATTAAGCTTTAGAATAAAATTTCACCAATCTGTATCAAAATTATTTCACTCTTGGCAGCATCTTTACTAACTCTTTGGTATTTACCAATGTGATAGAGCATTTGTGTCTGCTTCAATGGTGAACTTTAGACCTAAGACACAGTCTGCAATCATCTTATGAGTCCACGTAACTGGTAATGTTTCCTTTCAATTGCTGTGTATATTTTCTGTTTCAGTCACAAATCTAAAATGTGTTGTACACCAGTCTACGTTTCTCATCTTTCTGAATTTGAAAATGTTCTAAGATCCTACTAGTTGATATACCCTCAGCAACTTTTAACAGTTGTTCCGGGTCATAATGAGTCATACATATCTGTTGAAATGAATATCACTTTTATTTTTTCAAAGAAAATTTGTTGATTTTCTTCCCAGCACCATGCAATTGTAAAACAGTTGTCACAGTGTTCAATTATGGGGATAAGTTGAATAAGAACTTTCCTATTTCCCCATAAATCATTGAAGATCAGGACATTGAGAGACGGTCAAAAATCTTGATTGCTTTTGTTTATGGAGAATCAGCACTGATGCCTGAGCATAAACAATGTGTGCCAGAAAATGAATGATTACTTGCAAGAACCCAGGTTTGTTGTGGAGGATAAATCTTACTTCTTGTAAGCTTTGCAACACTGCTCTGATTCTGTAATCATGCTGTAATGTGGTGGAACAATGAATCAGGATATTACCAATATGTCCCTTCTAATCCTTCAAGAAGACTTGAACTGAATGATGAATGATGATTTATTGACACTTGTACTCTACAATGAACGACATAGTAAAATACAATGGCAAGTTTCAACTGTCTGCTGCCTCTGCCATGGGTCCTGAACTCTGAGCTGACCGATGACACCTATGTAGTCACCCCTCTGCTCGTCTGCATTGAACCCATCAATGGAGTCGCCACTATTCAGGTGCCATCTCTTCATCGCTGGGCCCACCTCGCTGATGTCAAGATTAGAGTAGTGCTAAAAAGGCACAGCAGGTTTTGGGTGGGAGCCCTTCATTCCTGATTAAGGGCTCCTGCCCGAAACGTCGATTTTCCTTCTCCTCAGATGCTGCCTGACCGGCTGTGCTTTTCCAGCATCATTCTAATCTTGACTCTAATCTCCAGCATCTGCAGTCCTCACTTTCGCCATCTCGCTGGTGGGCTGCCGATACTGACTCCCATGCTGGACCCACATTTGCCCACGACCAGAAGGCCCAGACTCTACTGCAGCTGCCCCTGGCTCTGAGTTTACCATACAGCACCTTGTCATAATTCTCTGAAAAATCTCTTTTGCTGATGTTGTACTAAAGATTGAAACAGTACCTTCAGAGTAGTGTGATAAAGGTTATTAGTAGTTTGGATTCCCTGTCCAAACTATTCGTGGAATACAAATGGTGGAAATTGTAAAAATTAGGCTTTTTGTTGGATTGTCATCCACAGGGTGATTCTGCCTTACCATTGCTTTGATTAATTGTGTGAAGTCAACATGGGTTTGCAGGGAAATCTTTGATTTTAGCCTGGAACCATGTCTGAACACCACCTTATAGGTTTTGATGCAGCAATGGTGCAATTTCTTGCTTCACCTCCTGTAAAAATGGATATGGAACATTTTTTGGAGTGAACATAACAGATTGGCATCTAGTATCAAGGTGACATGAAAGGTTGTTTTCAGGTTCTCAAGGCCTTTAAGTTAGGAAGTTCTGTTTTGAATTTACTCATTTTGTGTTAGTTTTCCACTTCTGCCACATTTGAAGTGAGCTGAAGATTTGACCAAACGTTTTGGCTTTACATTGTCTTGCACTTACAGTTTCTTCTTCCTCCTCTTTTGCAGCTTCTCTCCCATCCCCAACCCCCCTTGCAGTCATCCTCTCTTCTCCCTGCCCCTCAAAGCTTCCTCCCCTCAGTGTTACAGCTTCCCCACTCCTCCAACAACTCATGGCAGATGATCCCCCCACCCCCAATCAGTCTGGCAAAAGGCACAGCCCAATGCAAAAACCCTGAGAACTCCCCACAAAAGCCTCATAAGGCCCTGCACCAGGTTCAAAAGCGACTCTGGCTACCCGGCTAACTCCCTGACTAACTCTTTTAAGTATTTGCTACTCCTCTATTCACAGACTGTTTCTCTCCCATGTTTGTGACTGCCAGCCTGTGTTTCTCTATAGTGAACTTATGATTGGAGGAGCATCTCCTCACTAACTCTGTCCATTCTACTTGTGGAGGTGATTTTTCTTTGATTGATCACCCCACGATTGAATTTTCCTGGGCATTTCACGGCTTTTTGGAAGGGATTTTAAACTTTGAGTCCTGATTTATGCTGCAGACCAGCCTCCACCCCACCCCCCGCCCATATGCCCCCGCCGCCCCCCCCCGCCAATTATCGCCCCCACCTCCCCAGTCCCTTTATCCCAAAAATCTAGAGCCCTCCCTCCTACACCATTTCTTCAGCCACAAATTCTTCTGCTCTTTTCCTCTGTCTGTACATAAAATGATGCACGGTACCAAGAGTTACCAGTAATTTTTTTTCAATCGTAACACTGCAAACTCTAGCTCTGGACTGCTACCCTCTTTCTACCATGTTGTTAGTAGAAATATAAACCACAATCTCTAGCTGTTCACACAGTCTCCCCTCAAAGTGGATTCCAGTTACTAAAAACATAATTTACCCTGTTACCAGGGAGACAACATACTATCCTCAAGTTTTCTTTGTTCTGTTTCTGGGTCTGTTGCAGGTCAATCAATAAAGATTAATTGCTATGATTAGTCAGCATTATATTAACATTGTATTACATAGCCATCATTATGGTAGAAAGTGAACCAAATGGACCTTGTTTTTTATCCATCCAACAATAACTCTATGTCCAAAAACACTTAATATCCAAGAAAGTATATTTTAAAGTACAATCATTTTTGTAATATCAGATACATGGTAGCTTTCCTGTAAGGTCCTACAAATTGTACCATTGCTGCATTTCTGCAATGATAACCAACACAATGCATTCAATGAGCTTAAGTGACACATGAGAAAGAATATACTGATTATGCCTGTGAAAGGACCTTAAAATGTAAGTGGAGACAGAGATGAAAAAAAATGCTGGATAAAGAGAGGAAAGAGGAAACAAGAGAGTAGAAAAGAGAGGAAAGAATAGTGTGGTGCAAAAATAAAGTTACATAAGGTTTTTGAGGTAATATGATATAAAATTAAAGTGTTGACATTGAGCGAAAAGGAGAGAAATCGAAAACAAATGCAAGTGGGCAAAGATTATACAAAGATTAAAAGGAACAGAATAGAGAAGGAACAATGGAGGAACCCTTAAATACTTTACAGGAATAGTGTAAGAGAAAGGTTCATTGGAAATTTAAGATAAACGCAGAACATTTTCTCCTTAATGAGAAAAAGAGAGTAATCATTTTCAGGTATCATGTTGTATCATGAATCCTCACCACAGGCAATTTGATGAAAAGATATTTGGGATCAAAAGGGCATGTGGTAGTGAAAGAACAACATGTAGCTTAACAAGAAGAAACACTTGTTTTAAAAAAGATGACACTTACAAATAGTTGTTTGGTAGTACAGAACTAGAGTGTTACTGAAAAGAAAGACATATTGTTTAAGCTTTTCATTTTGAACTCAGGACATTTTTCAAGTATAAAATTCAAAGTGAAAACCAACATTTATACTGCATGAGATGAGAATTTTGACTAGTTGGCAAATAGCAGTAGTAATACAAATAGCCAGCTTCTCAATCAAATGAGTAATGTGGTATATGAATCTCAGTGCTGGTGTGATGCCAGGCATATAGGCTGACCGTCCCAAAGACTGGTAGATCATGTTGAACAGCATGTCCATTTGGCTGTTCGCACTATACTAACCATACCCAATCAGGCCATGTTTGCAAAAATTGATAGACAGTGGCTAACTTTAGCTGTGATAAATCCTCAGGACCAATGTGTTGAAGGAAGTCACTGTAAAGATAGTCATGCACTGGTGATTATCTTCTAATATTCCACAGATTCTGCAATTTAGAAGGTAGAAAATATCTCCCCAACTTTTAAGAAGGGAATGAGAGAGAAAAAAAACTATCGAGTAAAAAATGAGGTCTGCAGATGCTGGAGATCACAGCTGCAAATGTGTTGCTGGTCAAAGCACAGCAGGTTAGGCAGCATCTCAGGAATAGAGAATTCGACGTTTCGAGCATAAGCCCTTCATCAGGAATAAGAGAGAGAGAGCCAAGCAGGCTGAGATAAAAGGTAGGGAGGAGGGACTAGGGGGAGGGGCGATGGAGGTGGGATAGGTGGAAGGAGGTCAAGGTGAGGGTGATAGGCCGGAGTGGGGTGGGGGCGGAGAGGTCAGGAAGAGGATTGCAGGTTAGGAGGGCGGTGCTGAGTTGAGGGAACCGACTGAGACAAGGTGGGGGGAGGGGAAATGAGGAAACTGGAGAAATCTGAATTCATACCTTGTGGTTGGAGGGTTCCCAGGTGGAAGATGAGGCGCTCCTCCTCCAGCCGTCGTGTAGTTGTGTTCTGCCGGTGGAGGAGTCCAAGGACCTGCATGTCCTCGGTGGAGTGGGAGGGGGAGTTAAAGTGTTGAGCCACGGGGTGATTGGGTTGGTTGGTTCGGGCGGCCCAGAGGTGTTCTCTGAAGCGTTCCGCAAGTAAGCGGCCTGTCTCACCAATATAGAGGAGGCCACATCGGGTGCAGCGGATGCAATAGATGATGTGTGTGGAGGTACAGGTGAACTTGTGGCGGATATGGAAGGATCCCTTGGGGCCTTGGAGGGAAGTGAGTGTGGAGGTGTGGGCGCAAGTTTTACATTTCCTGTGGTTGCAGGGGAAGGTGCCGGGGGTGGAGGTTGGGTTGGTGGGGGGTGTGGATCTGACAAGGGAGTCACGAAGGGAGTGGTCCTTGCGGAACGCTGATAGGGGAGTGGAGGGAAATATATCCTTGGTGGTGGGGTCCGTTTGGAGGTGGCGGAAATGGCGGCGGATAATACGTTGTATGCGCAGGTTGGTGGGGTGGTAGGTGAGAACCAGTGGGGTTCTGTCTTGGTGGCGGTTGGAGGAGCGGGGCTCAAGGGCGGAGGAGCGGGAAGTGGAGGAGATGCGGTGGAGGGCATCGTCGATCACGTCTGGGGGGAATCTGCGGTCCTTGAAGAAGGAGGCCATCTGGGCTGTGCGGTGTTGGAATTGGTCCTCCTGGGAGCAGATGCGGCGGAGACGAAGGAATTGGGAATATGGGATGGCGTTTTTACAGGGGGCAGGGTGGGAGGAGGTGTAGTCCAGGTAGCTGTGGGAGTCAGTCGGTTTATAATAGATGTCTGTGTTGAGTCGGTCGCCCGAGATAGAAATGGAAAGGTCTAGGAAGGGGAGGGAGGAGTCTGAGACAGTCCAGGTGAATTTCAGGTCGGGATGGAAGGTTTTAGTAAAGTTGATGAACTGTTCAACCTCCTCGTGGGAGCACGAGGCAGCGCCGATACAGTCATCGATGTAGCGGAGGAAAAGGTGGGGGGTGGTGCCAGTGTAGTTGCGGAAGATGGACTGTTCCACATATCCTACGAAGAGGCAGGCATAGCTGGGGCCCATGCGGGTGCCCATGGCAACTCCTTTAGTTTGGAGGAAGTGGGAGGATTGAAAAGAGAAGTTATTCAGGGTGAGGACCAGTTCAGTCAGTCGAAGGAGGGTGTCAGTGGAAGGGTACTGGTTGGTGCGGCGGGAAAGGAAGAAGCGGAGGGCTTTGAGTCCTTCGTGATGGGGGATGGAGGTGTACAGGGACTGGATGTCCATAGTGAAAATAAGGCGTTGGGGACCGGGGAAGCGAAAATCCTGGAGGAGGTGGAGGGCGTGGGTGGTGTCCCGAACGTAGGTGGGGAGTTCTTGGACTAAAGGGGACAGGACCGTGTCGAGGTATTGGGAGATGAGTTCGGTGGGGCAGGAGCAGGCTGAGACAATGGGTCGGCCGGGGCAGGCAGGACGTCGAATTCTCTATTCCTGAGATGCTGCCTAACCTGCTGTGCTTTGACCAGCAACACATTTGCAGAAAAAAAACTATGAATTAGTTATCCTTACATCAGTTGTAGGGAAATTGCTAGGATGTATGATAAAGAATGGAAAAAATAGACAGCAAATTGATAATAATTAGTTTGTGCAGTGAGCATGGATTCATGAATGGAAAGTCAAGTTTAACAAATTAGTTTTCAAGATGTTATTAGCAAAATTGATAAAGGAGAGCCTAGGGACATAGCTTTTCACAAAGCACATCCTTCCCCATAGGCGACTGGTTGGAAAAATTAAAGCACACAGGATAGAAGCAGCAGTCTCTCCATATTTCTTCTTCTGTGCTGACCTCCAAGCTCCATGCCCAGCAACAATTTCTGGAACAGGAAATCCATGTTGCGATCCACTTTGGCATGCCAATGACTGTGTACGGAACAGCAGAGCAGCTGTGAGGCTCAGAGCTTAGAGGGAATGTAGGCTAGGAGGCAATGTACTGTCAAGGATTAATGATTGGCTAACGTACAGGAAAGAGAATAGGAATAACTGAGTCATTCTTGCATTGGCGGACTCTGATTAGTGAGGTACTGCAAAGGATCTGTATTGGGTCCCAACTGTTCACAATATATATCAATGATTGGCAGTCAGGGACCAAATATAATATTTCCAAGTTTGTGGCTATACAATACTAAGTGGGAACATATATTGTAAGAAAGATGTAAAACAGCTACAGCAGGATTTGCATGGGCTAAATGAGTTGTCAAGAACATAACAAATGGATTATCATGTTTTCCACATTAGATTCTCACCTTTATCCCATATAAACTCAATGTAAGATTATCCCCTTTAGTAGGAAGAATAGATCTACAGAGTTTTCTTCATTGTAAGAGGCTGGAAAATATAGATAAAGAGGAATAGTTTCCCTTGTTGCTTTGTGGGCGGCACGGTGGCACAGTGGTTAGCACTGCTGTCTCACAGCGCCTGAGACCCGGGTTCAATTCCCGACTCAGACGACTGACTGTGTGGAGTTTGCACGTTCTCCCGTGTCTGCGTGGGTTTCCTCCGGGTGCTCCGGTTTCCTCCCACAGTCACAAAGATGTGCGGGCCAGGTGAATTGGCCATGCTAAATTGCCCGTAGTCTTAGGTAAGAGGTAAATATAGAGGGTATGGGTGGGTTGCGGGTCGGTGTGGACTTGTTGGGCCGAAGGGCCTGTTTCCACACTGTAAGTAATCTAATCTAATGTCACTAAAGCCTATTGTGTAGTGCAATAAGCTATTAGGAAGACTAATAGAATATCTGTCTTTTTTGCAAGAGAATTTCATAGAATCCCCACAGTGTGGAAACAGGTCATTTGGCCCAACAAGTTCACACTGATCCTCTGAAAAGTATCCCACCCAGACTCATTCTCCTACACCATTACTCTATATTTCCTCTCAGTAGTGCACCTAGCCTACACATCCCTGAACACTATGGGCAATTTAGCATAAATGGCCAATTCACCTAACCTGCACATCTTTGGACTGTGGGAGGAAACTGTAGCACCTGGAGAAAACCCACACAGACACAAGGAGAGTGCTCAAATTCCACACAGACAGTCGCCCGAGGCTGTGATTGAACCCAGGTCCCTGACACTGTGAGGCAACAGTGCTAACCATTGAGCCACCGTATAGGAATAATAAAATCTTGCTTCAAATTTAAAGAAGCTGGTTAAACTGCATATTGGAACACTGTATGCAGTGTAATCTCCTTATCTCGGTAAAGATGTTATTGTTATAAAGGAAGTGCAACAAAGGTTCACTATACATGCTCCCAAATGGTGAGATTGTCTTATATAGAGATTTGACAAATTAAACCTACACTCTCGAGAGTTTTGAATGAAATAATGATCTCACTGAAATTTACAAAATACTCAAAGGTATAGACAAGGTAGATACAGGTAGAATGTTTCCCCAGGCTGCAAGTCAAGAGGCAGGAAGCATAATTAAAAAATAAAGGGGATGCCACTAAGGTTGAAGCTGAGCAGGATTTTATTTTTATCCAAAGGGCTGTGAACCTTTGGAATTCTCTATCACAGAGGGGTGTGGAAGTTCAGTCTTTGAGTAGATTTAGGGTACAGATTGATAGATTTCTGATTACCAGTGGTGGCCTATAAGGTTATGAGTAAAATGCATTAAAGTGCATAATCAGCCATGATTATACTGAATGGTATGTCAGCCTTAATGACATGAATGGCCAAATCCTGTTCCTAGGTTCCTATCAGCAATTTGGGCTATGTCCATAATAAAATCTCTTTTGTAAGGCTAAAGGCAGGAAATTTGTGTTGAAGCCTGAGGTGGCAGAACTCTTAGAGATATTTGAGGATGTGGGGATTGATAAGAATTTACTTTTTTTGGAAGCAACTGAAGAACTTGTGAACACAAGCTTTGAAACAGTGTTCTCCAAGATCATTATATCTGTGTGATCTTACAAGCATGTCATTCCGTTTGTATGAATTAATTTTTAAACCATTTTAAAGAAGTTTTTTTCTTCACCTGAAATAAGCCATGATACTAAATGAAGTTTCTTAGTGAAGTTAAGCATTAGCACAAATTCTTTATGTTGTGGGATGAGATGGGGTGTGGTGATGGGAGGACGAGAAGGGTCCCATCATGCTTTTTGTCAATCATATAAATGATTTGGATGTGAATATAGGAGGTATAGTTAGTAAGTTTGCAGATGAGACCAAAATAGATGGTTTAGTGGAGAGTGAAGATTATCTCAGAGTACAATGGGCCATTGGGTTGAAGAGAGGCAGATGGAGTTTAATTTAGATAAGTGTGAGGTGTTGCATTTAGCAAACAGGGCAGGACTTATACAATTAATGACAGGGCCCTGGGAAATGTTGCCGAACAAAATGACTGAGGGGTGCAGGTCCATAGTTCTTTGAAAGTGGAGTCACAAGTGAACAGAATGGTGAAGAAAACATTTAGCGTGTTAGCCTTCATTGGTCAGAATATTGAGTATCGGAGTTGGAACTTCATGTTGCAGGTGAACAGGACATTGGTGTAGCCACTTTTAGAACACTGCATACAGTTCTGGTCAGCCTCCTAGAGGAGGGATTTTGTTAAACTTGAGAGGGTGCCGAAACGATTTACAAGGATGTTGCAAGGACCGCAGAGTTTGAGGTACGTGGAGAGACTAAACAGGCTGGGGCTATTTTCTCTGGACCGGAGACTGAGGGGTAACCTTAGAGCTTTATAAAATAGTGAGGGACGTGGATAGGGTGAATAGCCAAGAGTGAGAGAGCCCAAAACTAGAGGGCAGAGGTTTAAATTGAGGGGAAAGATTTACAAAGGACCTGAGGAGTAATGTTTTCATGCAGAGGGTGATGGATGTATGGAACAAGGTGCCGAGGATGTGGTGGAGGGTGCTGCAATTACAACATTTAAAAAGCACCTGGATTGCTACAGGAATAGGAAGAATTTAGCAAGATATGGGTCAAATGCTGGTAAGTGGGACTGGATCAGTTTAGGATGTCTGGTTGATATGGATGCATTGGACCTAAGGGTCTGTTTTCATGTTGTATGATTTTCAACTCTATACACCAAAGATAACTCCTGATTGCAAAGGAAATGGATGCAGAGGTGGGGAGGGGGGTGGTTGCTTGACATGCGAGGACATTCCTCAGTTGCAGACTTTGTGTCCTGTGATTTAGATGCTAGGAACAACATGGCATACAGGTCACTGTATACAGAGATATACATGGTTCCAACTGGGGGTTCCATGCCAAGATCAGAGTTTGGAAAACATCTTGAAACCTCACCTAGCCTTTTCATACAGAGATTGACTGTGTGAGCTGCCTTAATATCAGAGGTTCTGTTAGAAATATTGCCAACTGGGCAGTGGTGCCACATTTCACATCATCTTCCACCTCTCTTTCCTCAGCAGGTTTTGAGTACATGCCTGCAGATAGTATGCTAAGAAGTTAACAACCATATTGTTTGTGTCTTCAGAGTCAATCAAAAACAGAAATGACACTTGTGCACTAATGCTGGCGAGGGTCCCCTACTCTAAACAAGTGGATCAGTGAGCTACTAAATTGTGCTTTTCTATATATGTAAACATATGTATGATAGTAAAGTGATGGAAAGTGTCATCCAGTGCTATCAGGCATGTCCTGCTCAGCAATAACTTGCTCAGTGATACTCAGGTGGGTTCCACCAAGGTCATTTAGCTCCTGACCTCATTACAACCCTGGCTCAAACATGGACAGAAGAGCTGCATTCCAGGCATGAAAGAGAATGACAGCTCTTGACATCAAGGCTGCATTTGATTGAGTATGGCATCAACGAACCTGAGCAAATAGGTCTTGGGGGCAAACTCTTCAGTGGTTAGAATCATACCTGACACAGAGGAAGATGGTCATGGTTGCTGGAGGTTAGTCATCTCAGCTCCAGTACATCCCACCTCAGGTGACTGACTGTGTGGAGTTTGCACGTTCTCCCCGTGTCTGCGTGGGTTTCCTCCGGGTGCTCCGGTTTCCTCCCACAGTCCAAAGATGTGCAGGTCAGCTGAATTGGCCATGCTAAATTGCCCGTAGTGTTAGGTAAGGGGTAAATGTAGAGGTATGGGTGGGTTACGCTTTGGTGGATCGGTGTGGACTTGTTGGGCCAAAGGGCCTGTTTCCACACTGAAATATAATGTAATCTAATCTCTGCAGGAATTCCTCTGGATCGTGCCCTCGGCTCATCCATCTTCAGCTGAATCATCAATGATCTTCCCTCCATCATAAGTTCAGAAGTGGGGATATTCACTATGATTGCACGACGTACAGCACCATTCACAACTCCTCAGATTCTGAAGCAGTCATTGTCCAAATGCAGCAAGACCTGGACAATATCCAGGCCTGGGCTGACAACTAGCAAGTAACATTCACACCACACAAATGCCAGGCCATAACCACACCAATAAGAGACAATCCAACCACTACCCCTTGACATTCAATGGCATTACCATCAGTGAAATCCCACTATCAACATCCTGGGGGTTATTATTGACCAGAAACTCAATTGGACTCACCACATAAATAGAGTGGCTATAAGAGCAGGTCAGGGGCTAGGAATAGTAGGGCAAGTAACAAACCTCCTGAATCCCCAAAGCCTGTCCACCAACTACCAGGCACAAGTCAAGACTGTGATAGAATACTCTCCACTTGCCTGGATGAGTGCAGCGCTAATGACACTTAAGAAGCTTGACACTACCCAAGACAAAGCAGCCCATTTGATTGGCTCCACATCCACAAGCATCCATTCCCTCCACTACCAATGCAACAGTGTGTACTATCTAAAAGAAGCACAGCAGAAATTAAGCAAAGATCCTCAGATAGCACCTTCCAAACCTACAATATTTCCATCTAGAAGAAGGGTGGCAGATACTGTATGTAGGAGCACCACCAACTTTAAGTTCTCCTCCAAGTTGCTCATAAGACCCTAAGACCATAAGACATAGGAGTGGAAGTAAGGCGGCACGGTGGCACAGTGGTTAGCACTGCTGCCTCACAGCGCCAGGGACCTGGGTTCAATTCCCACCTCAGGTGACTGACTGTGTGGAGTTTGCACGTTCTCCCCGTGTCTGCGTGGGTTTCCTCCGGGTGCTCCGGTTTCCTCCCACAGTCCAAAGATGTGCGGGTCAGATGAATTGGCCATGCTAAATTGCCCATAGTGTTAGGTAAGGGGTATGGGTGGGTTGCGCTTCGGCGGGTCGGTGTGGACTTGTTGGGCCGAAGGGCCTGTTTCCACACTGTAAGTAATCTAATTTCAGTAATCTAATTTAAGGCCATTCGGCCCATCGAGTCCACTCCGCCATTCAATCATGGCTGATGGGCATTTCAATTCCACTTACCAGCGTTCTCCCCGTAGCCCTTAATTCCTCGAGACAACAAGAATCTATCAATCTCTGCCTTGAAGACATTTAGCGTCCAGGCCTCCACTGCACCCTGTGGCAATGAATTTCACAGGCCCACCACTCTCTGGCTGAAGAAATGTCTCCGCATTTCTGTTCTGAATTGACCCCCTCTAATTCTAAGGCTGTGTCCACGGGTCCTAGTCTCCTCACCTAATGGAAACAATTTCCTAGCATCCACCCTTTCCAAGCCATGTATTATCTTGTACATCTCTATTAAGTCTCCCCTTAATCTTCTAAACTCCAATGAATACAATCCCAGGATCCTCAGCCGTTCCTCATATGTTAGACCTACCATTCCAGGGATCATCTGTGTGAATCTCCGCTGGACACGTTCCAGTGCCAGTATGTCCTTCCTGAGGTGCGGGGACCAAAACTGGACACAGTACTCCAAATGGGGCCTAACCAGAGTCATCATTGTGACTAGGAAATACTTCGCTGTTCCTTCACTATCACTGAGTCAAAATTCTGGAATTCCCTCCCCAGTGGCAATGTGGGTCAACACAAAGAGGGTATACTGCAGCGGCTCAAGAAGGCAGCTCACCACTACCTTCTCAAGGGCAACCAGGGACGGCCAAAATATGCTGGCAGCTATCAATACCCACATCTCACAAATGGATAAAAAACATACACACACACGTAATAGATTAAAGTAATCTATTTTCTCGTAGTTATTTATTATAGACTTCCTAAAATTTCTCCAATTGAAGATTGGATATCCATAATATTTGTACTTGAAGAAAATACAATTCTTTTGGTTCCACTTTCATGTTCCTCTAACATCAGTACTGTTTTTATTTTGCAAATAAAAACAGCCTTCATGTGTTAAATTGTAAAAAAAAAGTGCAATATAAGAAAAGTTTGGTGATCAAAATTGATTTGAACCTATTTTCAGGCATAAAAATGAAGAGGCCAAAATTAAGCCTCCAACTTAATTTACGTTACTCATGCGACTTGTTGCCACATGTCATTGCCTCTGCTGGCAGCTTGATTATTTTAAATGGATGAATGTCAGCATGTTTGGCTCAAGGCTTCTAAGTGTGACCCAGTAGCTTGCAGGTACAGGGAAGAGCCAACTGAGTACAGTCCTAATGGCTCCCACAGCATAAAGTTTAGAAGTATTTTGTGAAAAAAAGAGTCATTGCTTGCTAGTGTGTCAGTTCCTAAAATATTCTGAGCAAAGTTGGTTTGGGTCTGGGTCAGTCATTGCAATCCAATAAGGCTATTAAACAGGCATTAATCACTTGAATTACAAGGATAAAGGGCTGAGCAATTGTTTTAGATTGTCATCTGGTAGAGCTGAAAAATAACCCAATCCAATGTGTGCTTGGATATCTTTCACACTTGTTTTGGTGTTGGGCTTTCTTCCCTAAAATTAACTTCCATTAGGCTCACTTCCTATTTGCAAAACATAGGCACTGAACTAGGTATCTGCGACAATATCATTCTGGTTCTCATGTTATTTCTTTCTTTTCTCTTATGTGACACATTTCCAAAAGAGGCAGGAAGTCACACAAATCGGTTTTGAAAGGCATTAATGTGAAAATGTTAAAGATTTCTGTACATGTAATAACTATTTATATACAAGTGATGTGCTTCTGATGTGCAGGACTGAAATTTGGGTTGACAGACAGATATGACGCAAGTACACGTATTTGAAAATTTCTCAATTTCTGCAGAAGCAGTTACTGGCAAAACAGTTGCTGTCCTAAGGAGCTATACTTTGTATATAGCAAAATGATAGGTTGATGAGGAGAGCATTTTCTGACCCAGAAATCATACCGTTTACATCAGAATTGCACCTGTTTCAAGTAAGCTCGCAGAAAAGGAGACTGCTTACCTGCATGACTTGTTAAACCAGGAAGTGGTTTATTGTCCGCAAACTGTCAGAGACGTTGGCTTTGCCTGAAGCAATTAAAAAAAATATTTTCACAGTTCTGCTACCAAGAAAGCACTTTGGCAAGCTATCAATCAGCAGCTGGGGAAATCTTTTGCTCCTTATCCTCTGACACAAATCTGTTAACATGGGTTTGTCAGTTCCATATATATTTTCACAATCGAGGCATGAAAGAAACAAGGGAAGATTAAGTGACAGAGGCTTGAAAGATAAACAACATAAAAGATGAACACCTAGGAATAACCAACTATTTTCAGCTGTTTAACCCGAGCTCTGAAAGTTCCTCCTTAAATCAGTCTGCCTCACAAACTTTTTTTTCCCTCCTTTAAGACAAAATCTACCTCTTGGACCAAACTTTGGCCTTCGTCCTAATATTATTTTGTTTAGCTCAGTGAAAATTTGGTTTCAAATTTCTGATAAATTGCTTTAGGATGTTTATTACATTAAATGGGCAATGTAACTTAAAAAAAAGATTTGTTGTAGACAAACAGACCTTGTAGAAGAGATTTGCTCAAGGAGGCAGCAGTTAGGTATAGGAGATAGAGAAAAAGCTCTAACTCCTGTTTGAGATTGACCTCCAAACATAGTCTCATGGAAAAAAAATCAATGCTAGCCCAAAACTTGAATACTGCTGTGCTTTTTGCATTTATTAGGGCATAGACAAGAATGTCAAATTTCAAACAAACAATCTCAAAGGTTTACATTTTTGGTGTAAATTATGATTGGCTCAGATGTTTCAATGGAAACAACAAACAACAGTTGAGCACAGCTCCTAGATAATTTAAAAAAAGACGTTAACATAATACTTGCAGAGAACAAATCCCTGCGTAGGAATGAATGTCTATAGAGTATAAATGAGCCACCTTAGAAGTTGACTAATTATGTTAAAATGGTCACTGGTGTATTTTTTAAGCATATGTAGGATTATTCAGCAAATGCTGCATAATCCTAATAAAATATTAGGAAGCATTTTATTTCAAGTTTTGTAAATTTGGGTTTGTTGAATACGAAGACTGAAGGAATATGCTGTTTGATTCAATGAATTGTTGGTATGTACAACCTCCACACAACACCTCACTGATATGGAAATTTACCTGCAATGTTGTTCAATATTGTGGTATGCCAAATGTTTTTTGGACCTGTTAGTGAAAATACCAGTTGTGCGACTATTGTACAGTAGCAATGTGCTTGTTTAATATGATCATCAGATTTTTGAGATAGCTCGCCTTTCCGGGATAATTTGAGGTACAACTGGCACTTTTCGAGCCCTCAAGAGACAGAGTTTAGCTCATATTTGAGTTTGTACAATATAGAAAACAATGATCATATCAGGATATCAATTGTTTTGCAGATAACTCGGATGCATTATGCCTAATGTACAACTGAGCAATATCAGGTATGTTAATTTCATTGCTAGTGCCAGATACATAGCCTATATATCCCAATGATTGGCTGATAAATTAAACAGCACTGTCCTTTGATTAATTATGATAGACAAAGTACAGATCATGCTCCGCCAGTCTACACTTGCAAAATCCAAATTAAAATATTTATTGTTAAATGTGATTGTATGATTATTCAGCAAGTGTCACTCAGTCCAAACATTCTATTAATTACACTTACAAACAAGTTAAGATAATCAACTTGTTATATAGTTCATTTATGCATGCAAGAACTGCCATAGATTCATGCACAGGGACCAATTCTTCGTCAAATAACTATCTTCTAGACTTGCACCATTTTGAATTGCCAGGAGCTTGATGAGCCTATATTCCCCATTAATTTCTCCATAGCAAAGCAAGGGCCAAAGTCAACTTATGAACCAAATAGTATACATTTCTCCTCCAGTATAAATTGTTGTGATGACTTAAAATTTGGTAATCTTGCATTTTTCCCAATGAGTGCAAAATGAAAAGCTTTGGCAAAATGTATATTTTCATAAATATTCAACACGCTTCTTACCACTCATTAATTATAGTACATGTGCACACTTACATCCAGCTCCTTTCACAAAGTGGACTTTATGCTCTCACTCGACCTTCAGCCACTGTTTAGAGACAATCTATCCATCAGCATACTCTGCAGCTCCAGCTAGGGTGGGTAGAGGTGGAAGAATTCCAATCTCCATGAACCAGATCTTTAAAAATAGCCAACTGTATCTCTTATGTTCAGTTGAAGGTGCTGGTTTGAAAAGTCAAGCTATTGTGTGAGTGAGTTCCTTCATGCCTTAAATTGTCCAACAAGAAATAAGATAGCTATATTTCTAGTCTAACAAGAGAGTTTTGTTCAGTAAATAATATGAAGCTTTTTGCATCACTGAAACTATTTACAGATTACATGAATTGACTGTCATGTTACAGAGTACTATCAGCCCACTACCCTTATGTCTGTCTCCAACCAGCTCCTTTTCTTCTGCTCATGTTATGTGACATGATCAGTGTATGGGGTTACTGTAATCATCTATTAAACCCTTCCATATCTTTTCAGGCAAATATTTCCGCCAACCCAAGTCTTTTTCCACGCCCTTCATATTATTTATTTGTTTATGTTTTTACATTCACTACCAACCCATCTCTCCCTAAATCTACACAAATTTAGATGCTCCCAGAATGTTCTCTTTTCAGACTTGGAATAATGGCACTTTTTTGGGTAGGTGTTATTTGATTTGGACTATCTTCCTGGTCGTCTGATATCTGTAGTTCTCCCTTCAACTGAAGGATATTTAACCTCATATTTCTTTCCTAGAAGACTTCATTAATTACCCTACTCTTTACTGCTATTGTTGTGGTCCCTTGTATAGTAGGTATTCTTTTTTCTTTGCAGTATCTCAAATCTTTGCACATTTATTGTGTCTTCTTAGTGGTGTCTTCCATGGAGCTATATGCACCACATCTTAAATCTGTGTTCATGGATCTCTGTTCTCAATCTGTCTGTAGATTTGTGCAGAAGGTGATCAACTTTTTATTCAAACTTGTTATTTATTTTGGACTTTCTTATTTATCTTTAGCAATTGAATACTCTGTTAAATCAACATGTTCAATTCCTCAATGCTTCATGTCATCTCCATAATTGGTATGAGAGATCCGCCTGCAGAAGTTAAGGAGGTCAGATATTCACTTAAATTTGTGCCTTCCAAGTCTCCTTAACATCTTGTGTCATACTGTCGTAACTAGTTGTTCACTGTGCTTTACTGCAATCTGACTTAATCCAGTTGCAGATGCTTCACTTGTCTCAAGTATGCAGTTTATTGATTCTATTTGCTTAAGTTGGCTTGTTGGCTCTTGGAGTTTGAACTCTCTTCAGTGTTGCCAGCATCAGAAAACATTTCTTTGAAACAGGTATGGTTACAACTTCTAACAAAGTAAATATCTACTAGTCTGCAATGTTCCTTTTAGGCTGCCACAGCTGCTCCACATATGCCAATGACAGCACTGACTTTGGAAACAGAAGGGCTGTTGCATACCCGCCTCGGAGGCTGTGCAGTTGGAAAGAAAATTAAAAGAATGCTGCTAGTCTGTAGAATCATGAATGCATTCATCTATGGACTCCTCTGGATGCTTCATTCTGTGGTTAAAATTCCTGGAAGAGTAAAAATTATTAGTTCTGAGGTTGAAATAATTGTCAAAAGCTTTCAGCATCTCTTCAAATGTGCTGGAAAATCTCAGGAGGTCTGGCAGCATCAATGGAGAGAAATCAGAGTTAACATTTCAGATCTAGTCACCCTCCTTCAGAACTGACGGTAGCGAGGAAAAATATAGTTTGGGGCAGAAGATGGGTTGGATGGGGGAGTGTGGAGAATAACAATAGGTGGAGATAGACCCCAAAGGGAGAGAAATTTAGTTGAACAGACAAAGGAGTGGCTAAAGGTCCGTCTGAGGGAATGCATAGTTGTTAATTGGGACTATTAATGGCTAACAATGGCTGGTGTGTAATAAAAGCCCATGTGATGACAAGACTTGGTGTATGGGGTTGGGGGAAAGTAAGAGGAAAGGTGCTCAAGCCCTAAAATTGTTGAACTCGATATTAGGTCCCTTTGGAGTCTATCTCCACCTATTGTTATTCTCCACACTCCCCCATCCAACCCATCTTCTGCCCCAAACTATCTT
This sequence comes from Hemiscyllium ocellatum, assembly GCF_020745735.1. Taxonomy (NCBI): domain Eukaryota; kingdom Metazoa; phylum Chordata; class Chondrichthyes; order Orectolobiformes; family Hemiscylliidae; genus Hemiscyllium; species Hemiscyllium ocellatum. The sequence goes on from NC_083402.1 coordinate 59,058,594, forward strand.
TTTCCTCGCTACCGTTTTCAAGCAGAAAATAAGGTTTCTTCTTCCAGCTTGCATTCAGCTTCACTGGAGAATTGCAGCAAGTCTGAGATGGAGATGTTGGCTAGAGAACATAGGTTTGTGTTGACATGGCAAGCAACTGGAAGTTCAGGGTTTTTTTGGTGGACAGAACATAGATATTTTGCAAAGCAGTCACCCAGACCAGGCTTCATTTCCTCAATGTAGAGGAGACTACAGTTTGAGCAGCGAATACATTGGAAAAGATTGAGTGAAGTGCAGGTAAAGTATTGCTTCACCTGGAAGATGTGTCTGGAACCTTGGATAGTGAGGAGGGAGGAAGTAAATGATTACAGGGGAAGGTATCAAGAGGATTTGGGGACATGTTGGGAGTGAAGGAGGAGTGAATCAGGGTGTCCTGGAGCTGTGGTCCTTATAGAAGGCAGAAAAGGAAGGGAAGGGGAATGTGTCTCTAATGGGGGCATCCTGCTGGAGATGGCAGAAATGGTAGCTAATGATCCTTTGGATGTGGATGCTAGTGGAATGGAAGGACAAGGGGGACCCTATCTCTGCTGTGGGAGGGAAGAGAAGGGTGAGGGCTGAAGTGCAGGAGATGTGTTGGATCCAGCTGAAAACCCTGTCAACTGCAGTGCTGGGGAATCCTCAGCTGAGGAAGAAGGTGTATATTTTGGAGGGCTCCATGCCAAAGTTCACATCATCAGAACAGATGCATTGCGAATGAAGGAACTGGGAGAATGGAATAGAGTCTGCAAGCAGGGCATGGGGTTGTGTAGTCAAGGTAACTGTGAGAGTTGGTTGATTTGTAGTGGATACTTTCCCCCACACCCACACACAAGACCTTGTAATTACACATGGATTACTATCACATACTACCCATTGTCAGACACTAATTGGCCCCATTAGCAGTTACTCATTCCCACAAACTGACCTTTAGCCACCCTTTTGTCTGTCCGAATATGTCTCTCTCTTTTTGGGCTCTATCTATTGTTTACTCTACTCACTTCCCCCTAGATTAGAGTGATGCCGGAAAAGCACAGTAGGTCAGGCAGCATCCGAGGAGCAGGAAAATTGATGTTTCAGGCAAAAGCCCTTCATCAGGAATCATTTCCTGGATTAGTGGTGCTGGAAAAGCACAGTGGTTTAGGCAGCATCCAAGGAGCAGCAAAATCGATGTTTCGGGCAAAAGCTCTTCATCAGGAATAAAGGCAGAGAACCTGAAGCGTGGACAGATAAGCTAGAGGAGGGTGGGGGTGGGGAGAAAGTAGCATAGAGTACAATAGGTGAGGGGGGAGGGGATGAAGGTGATAGGTCAGGGAGGAGATGGTGGAGTGGATAGGTGGAAAAGAAGATAGGCAGGTAGGATAAGTCATGCTGGAAGTTTGGAACTAGGGTGAGGTGGGGGAAGGGGAAATGAGGAAACTGTTGAAGTCCACATTGATGCCCTGGGGTTGAAGTGTTCTGAGGCAGAAGATGAGGCGTTCTTCCTCCAGGCGTCTGTGGTGAGGGAGTGTCGGTGAAGGAGGCCCAGGACCTCCATGTCCTCGGCAGAGTGGGAGGGGGAGTTGAAATGTTAGGCCACGGAGCGGTGTGGTTGATTGGTGCGGGTGGCCCGGAGATGTTCCCTAAAGCGCTCTGCTAGGAGACGCCCAGTCTCCCCAATGTAGAGGAGACCGCATCGGGATACAATAAATGATATTAGTGGATGTGCAGGTAAAACTTTGATGGATGTGGAAGGCTCCTTTAGGGCCTTGGATAAAGGTGAGGGAGGAGGTGTGGGCACAGGTTTTACAGTTCCTGCGGTGGCAGGGGAAAGTGCCAGGATGGGAGGGTGAGTTGTAGGGGGGCGTGGACCTGACCAGGTAGTCACAGAGGGAATCACTTCCCCCTAGCCTTCTGTATATAAACCATCCTTTTCCTAGCCACCATCAATTCTGAAGAAGGGTGACTGGATCCAAAATGTTAACTCTGATTTCTCTCCAGTGATGCTGCCAGACCTGCTGAGATCTTCCAGCAATTTCTGTCTTTGTTTCAGATTTCCAGCATCCACAGTTCTTTTGGTTTTTTTATTTCTTTGAATATATTTACTTCTTCCTTGGCAATTTAGTGAGTCATCTGTTATACTCCCAAATGATCAATAAATACAATTTTTTTGAACTTCATTTGGTATTTAATTTAGAAGCTTCTATATATCTCAAGAAATGTTTTCTTCATGATGTTTTATGTTTTAGTTGGTTGATCCCTGAAATTAAATCTATTTCTGACGCGTGGTTTCCTTTTGTGCTTTTTTTGTGATTTTACCAGATGATTTCCATTTTTCACTGATTTAATGAAAGATTCCAAAAAAATTCTGTTAGACCAGGATTGCTCATATCTTTAATTTGCCCAAAGCAAATCTGCTTTTAACAACTGATTTTGTGATGTTTCCAACTCTCCAATCTCAGGTTGAGTTTCTCATTCTTCCTTTTTCTTCCATTTTTTCTTGCCATACATTCTGGTATCTGCATACTTTGGCAGCAATGGCCAATTTGAGCTGCACTTCAAAAAAAAAATTCTTGTCATTTTAGCTGGCGTTGTTCAAAATTTCCCCTTTGTACAAGAAATTCTTAATTTTGACTCACGCATTCTCCAATGTTCATTCACTCACTGGTTTATCTCAAGTTGAGGATTGCTCTTACAAACTATCATTTTGCAATGAAGCCTGTACCTCTCCTTTTGACCTGCAGATTTCTTCTGATCCAGCAATTATTTTACCTGGTTTCAAATGCTTTCACTTATTCTCTGAAGTATTCTTCAGTGTTGCCTCAAGGTTTCTTTCTCTGTGGTTATCTGAACTTCAAGTCTCTTCTGATGATCTTCAATAGTTGCTCTTGTGTTGTATGAAGAGGCAGATCTGTCTTCAGATTCCATTCAGATCACCAATGCTTCTCGCCATGCTGTACAGAAGAAATCTTCAGATCCTCATCATTTGTATGTGCTGACATTGATACATTTCCTCAGGCCCTGCATGCTCATTTGGAGATGAGGATAGATACCTTCAGATCTAATTAGAGGAGTCTGTTGCAGAAAATGAGATATCCTTTATTGTATTTATGCAAATATTTGGATGTTACAATGATATGGTATAAATGCAGAGAATGGTCTTCGATTTGACTGATTCTAGATTAATCTCTCCTCCAGTCTCCATGTCATCACCACAGTGTGTGGTACTTACAGTACCCAATTAATGTTAATCCTTCTGAGCTATATGCAGCAGCTAGGGTCATTTCCAACTTACTTCTATGGTCAAATCTTTTGGACTCCAAAATAATGAAGGGTATGACAGGCTACAAATGCATTGCACAACACTTTTAGTTCAATTAAGAAAACAAAAGTGTTTCATTAAGAATGTGGATATTCTTATATATTTCTTATAGAACATTACAGTGCAGAATAGGCCCCTTCAGCCTTGATGTTGTGCTGACCTGTGGAACCAATTTGAAGGCTATCTATGCTACACTATTTCATTTTCATCCATATGTTTATCCAATGACCATTTAAGTGCCCTTAAAGTTGTTGAGTCTACTACTGTTGCAGGCAGTGCGTTCTACACCCCTACTACTCTCTGAGTAAAGAAATTACATCTGACATCTGTCTTATATCTATTACCCATCAACTTAAAGCTATGTCCCCTCGTGCTAGCCATCACCATCTGAGGAAAAAGGCTCTCATAGTCCACCCTATCTAACCCTCTGATTATCTTACATGTCTCAGTTAAGTCACCTCTCAACCTTCTTCTCACTAACAAAAACAGCCTCAAGGCCCTTAGCCTTTCCTCATAAGACCTTCCCTCCATACCAGGCAACATCCAAGTAAATCTCTTCTGCACCCTTTCCAAAGCTTCCACATCCTTCCTATAATGCAGTGACCAGAACTGTAAGCAATACTCCAAGTATGGCCGCACCAGAGTTTTGTATAGCTGCAACATGACCTCATGGCTCCGAAACTTAATCAGTCTACCAATAAAAGCTAACGCACTGTATGCCTTCTTAACAATCCTATCAAACTGGGTGGTAACTTGCAGGGATCTATGTACATGGACACGGAGATCTCTCTGCTCATCCACACTATCAAGAATCTTACCATGAGCCCGGTACTCTGCATTCCTGTTGCTCCTTCCAAAGTGAATCACCTCACACTTTTCGACATTAATCTCCATTTGCCATCTCTCAGCCCAGCTCCGCAGCTTATCTACATCCCTCTGTAACCTACAACATCCTTCCACACTATCCACAACTTCACCAACCTTAATGTCATCGGCAAATTTAGTAACCCATCCTTCTACGCTCTCATCTAGATTTTATATAAAAGTGACAAACAGCAGGGGCCCCAAAACAGATCCTTGCAGTACACCACTAGTAATTGAACTCTCGGATGAACATTTCCCATCAACCACCACTCTTTGTCATCTTTCAGCTAGCCAATTTCTGATCCAAACTGCTAAATCACCATCAATCCCATGCCTCCATATTATATACAATAGCCTACTGTGGGGAACCTTAATGGGCAGCCATATACGCCACATCAACCGCTTTACCCTCATCCACCTGTTTGGGCACCTTCTCCAGGAACTCAATAAGATTTGTGAGGTATGACCTACCCTTCACAAAATCGTGTTGACTATCTCTGATCAACATATTCCTTTCTAGATGATTATAAATCCTGTCTCTTATAACCTTTTCCAACACTTTACCCACAACTGAAATAAGGCTCACTGCTCTATAATTACCAGGGTTGTCTCTATTCCCCTTCTTGAACAAGGGAACAACATTTGCTATCCTCCAGTCTTCTGGCACTATTCCTGTAGACAATGACGATGTAAAGATCAAAGACAAAGGCTCTGCAATCTCCTCCCTGGCTTCACAGAGAATTCTAGGATAAATCCCATCTGGCTCAGGAGTCTTATCTATTTTCACACTTCCTAGAATTGCTAAAACCTCATCCTTGTGAGCCTCAATCCTATCTCATCTAGTAGCCTGTATCTCAGTATTCTCCTCAACAACATTGTTTTTTTCCAGTGTGAATACTGACAAAAAATATTCATGTAGCACTTTCCTATCTCCTCTGAGTCCATGCACAACTTCCCACTACTATCCTTAATTAGCCCGAGTCTTACTCTCATCATTCTTTTATTCCTGATATGCCTATAGAAAGCCTTATGGTTTTCCTTGATCCTATCCGCCAATGACTTCTCATGTCCCCTCCTGGCTCTTCTTAGCTCTCTCTTGAAGTCTTTCCTGGGTAACTTGTAACTCTCAAGTGCCTTAACTGAGTTTTTATGTCTCATCCTAACATAAGCTGCCTTCTTCTTCTTGAGAAGAGCTTCAAATCTTTAGTAAACCACAGTTCCCTTGCTCGACCACTTACTCCCTGCCTGACAGGTACATACTTATCAAGGACACAAGGTAGCTGTACCTTGAATAAGCTCCACATTTCATTTGTGCAGTTTCCTTCCCCATCCTGTGCATCCTAAATCTTGCCTGATCACAAAGTGTCCATTTCCATGCTGTATGACCCTATGACTCCTATGACATCAGAATTCCCTTTACCCCAGCTATAACTCTTGTCTTGGCGTATATACCTATCCCTTTACATTGCTAAAATAAAGATAACTGAATTGTGGTCACTATCACCAAAGTGCTCACCTACCTCCAAATCTTATATCTAGGTAATCCTTTAAGTCCTCAACTTGTCATCTCGCAATTCACAAAGTGCTTAAGATCCATTCCAGCAAGGAGTAAGTTTTCTTGTTATCATGCATACTGAACTTTTCAAGCTGATCATGATTTGAAATACACATCTTATGTAAATTAAAGCAGGGCATTTGGATAAATACCTTAACTTGGAAACACACCCATCTGATCAGCTTGCCATGGGGAGAGTAATCCAAACAGAAACCAATTGATGTTTGTAAAACAAATGAGTTAACTCAATTGCAATTGTTAGTAAAAGAAAACAATTGAAAAAGAATTTTGAGAGTTTGTATCACTTGTAAAGGGATCAGTTGTAACTTTTGGATCAAAAGGAAGACTCTTACATGTAACCTGGTCACCCTTGATCTGGAAACAGTATCCGCAGGAAGGAAATCATGACCAGCAGGAGCTAAGAGATTAGGAGGGTCCACAAAGTTCTACAGTATGTAGGGAACATTGCATCGGCTAAATTCTATTTACAAATGAGCCACTGACAGGAGTATCACCTCAGTGCTTGAAGGAAAGTGACTGGAGTTCTGCTTGATGGATTATGGGGCTGACAAGTGGAACATATAGATGGGTGGACTACCGATTAACATGATGAGATAAGCTTTGTTTACTGGCAATTCTATGTGCATTTCATAATTCATACTGACTGTGATTTGCTTACTAAATTTAATTCATACTCATTCCTGTTCATGTTAAATTAAAAGTTACAAAAGTTCAAAACTCGTTATTAATTTCTTGGGGGCCATTCAGTAAATTTGATTCTTCCATTTATGGATCACTGCAAGCATTATAATGCCATCCATGCGCATCAAATTCTTCTGATGAGGCCAGAATTTTAGATTAGATTCCCTACAGTGTGGAAACAGGCCCTTCGGCCTAATAAGTCCACACTGACCCTCTGAAGAGCAACCCACCCAGACTCATTCCCCTACATTTACCCCTTCATCTTACACTGCAGGCAATTTAGCATGGCCAATCACCTAACCAGCACATCTTTGGACTGTGGGAGGAAACCGGAGCACTTGGCAGAAACCCACACAGACACAGGGAGAACGTGCAAACTCCACACAGATAGTTGCCTGAGGCAGGAATTGAACTCGGGTCTCTGGCACTGTGAGGCAGCAGTGCTAACCACTGTGCCACCGTGCCGCCCCAAATAAAAATATCATGTTTAACTTTGATACATAAATTAATTGCATAATGGCCACATAAGAACAGTACATTAAGCAAGTGTAAAGTTTCTGCAGTTTACTGGGGGAGATCAACTGGTTGTCATTTATTGCACACTGTAATGTTACTACCTGGTGTTCACACAGAGTTGAATTTACTCTGTTGTGCTCCCAAAAATGGTGACCCAAGTTTTCTGGCTTTCAGATAGTTGGAGTCCAGACATAGGATCCATAGTATTCCCATGGGAATTGCTCTGGAAATTTGACCTTATGTTCAAAATTATATTACCACCTGGGACTCTTCAAAAAAGGTCTCTGACACTCTTCAAATAATTCTGACCTACTTACCTGGATAATTATCCTGGAAATATAAGACAGGTTAAAATTATGTCCAAATCTTGAGCAGCTGACTCTCCCAGAGCTCCTCCTCAGACACCCCTCCCCTAAGGCCCCATCAACCACCAAACCTACCCCCTTCCCCAACTTCCACTGACCCTCTAAGTTTCCCCCGACTACAACCTCTTACTCCAAACCCTTAACCTCCAATTCACACCCTGAACCTCTAACTCCAACCCTCCAAATGCTCATCCACCAACCTATGATTCTCTTTCCAACTCCCTGTAATCCTGACTTGTACCAAGAATAGGAGAAAGTGAGGACTGCAGATGCTGGAGATCAGAGCTGAAAATGTGTTGCTGGAAAAGCGCAGCAGGTCAGGCAGCATCCAAGGAGCAGGAGAATCGACGTTTCAGGCATGAGCCCTTCTTCAGGAATCCTTTTCCAGCAGCACATGTTCAGCTTGTACCAAGAATACTTGATTGTCTGCCTCAACCCCCACTGATTCTTTCCCCACCCATAGTCACTCAACTCATATCGCCTGGATCCTCCTTCCCTTTTACCTAACCTCACCAGCCTTAGATCCATTTATGTAATCATCTCATTCATCAACACAGTGAAAAGTTGTCCAAATATCCCAAAGCTTTGCAATGTATTGGTTAATAAGTTTACCAATATATGGCTATATTTTTAAAAGGTGGCATGGTTTTCTCCAATGAACCAATGATAAGGAAGTACTCTGAATTGAATTATATTCTGTGTTTTGGAAGAGTCGGGTTTGGAAGTTCCAGTGAGAAATGTGGATATCTATTGCATTATTGTGGAAAAACAATTGGAGCAGAGTGACAATCTGACAATGATTGCTGCTCCATGTCGATTCAGGCTGGTGCCAATAAACTGCCAAATGCCTAACCAGACCCTTGGGTTATTGCAGAGATGCCCTGTGGGTGCTTCAAATGAATTGCTGGTTATTAAGTATGGTGCTGGAAAAAGCAAAGCAGTTCAGGCAACATCCAAGGAGCATGTGCATCGACGTTTCATGCAGGACCCTTCTTCAGTCCTGACTTGCGGGGTTCTTTTTCCAATGCCACACTTTATCAAACTCTGACTCTCCAGCATCTGGAGTCCTCGGTTTCTCCTTTGATTTGCTGATGCAAAGGTTGTCAGCAGTAATTTATTTTACAGTCATAGGCATCCATACAGCGTTAAAAAACCACTGTGCATTACATCTGTTTCTCTTGTAAAACAAAGACAAGAATGCCAATTCTAAAACTGGGAAGTTTTAGTACTCATCTCCTTTGTGTTTGCACTGCTGCTAAATGGCCTATTTTCCCAACAGCTGAGACAGCAAGCTAACACAAACCTTAGGCCTTTGCATAAATTAATGAGTGGCCTAAGATTCATTGTATAAAACTAGCCTTTGAGCAATGAAACAGGAGCTGGGCTTGCTTCACTTAGGTTTCTTCTGCAGTCGCTGCAACTTCAATAGTGATAGCTACCAATAGGTCGACCTTCTTAATTTTCCCATCAACATCCACACCACATTCCTGCTCCCCTGTACTTACATTTGTGAAAATGCCAATAGGTTACTATTTTTAGTTAAGTGAACAAACAGCTTGTAGTCATACCAGACATGACTAGATTTTCCAATAAGTATTAAATGAGATTGGTTGGAAATTGGTGTACCTTCAAAGCAGGTTTTCTTCCAGTATTTCCTATATAGCATAAGATCTCACTCAACTGCTGTTTGCTTACCTCAAATCTAAAGCGTTTATCATAAATAAGTCAAAAGAAAGGTGACAATGAAAACCGCCAAGGCCACAATGTTCCAGTCGCTGAGATTAAAGGACTATATGGCACCATATATGGGGAATGCTTATCTTGACATCATGAGTTGCAGTCCCATGTACTTTGGTTAGGAGGATTAAATGGATGGTTCAGACAATGTAAGCTACTAGCCATTAGAAATAGGGGCTCCGGGTCAGAGGGGGTAGTCCTCTTCAGGAATCTTCAGAAGGAAAATGGATTAGAAGAAATTGAGGGAAATCTCAAGGATGTGCTCCCTCACACTTTGGCTATAGCATAGGATGGTACCTTCACAACTTTAATAAGACCAACACACTCCATGCTAACAGCCTGTTTATCCTTTGCTATCAGTGAGTCATTTCAATTGTGATCACATGGATATTAAACTAGTAAATGGGAGGGGTGGCTTGGGGAGGTCAATACAGTTTCAAAAACAAGTAACAGGACAGAGAGTAAAAAAGAGTCAGGAATCCTACTTTAGGTCTGGCAGGTAAATAGTACAGAAGAAGTACATTGGTTAAACCAGATGAGAGAAATAATAAATAGGTGAATAAAGCATCAGTACTGAGGGATAGGTTACAGTGTATGGCCCAAGTGAGAGTTCTAGATATAACTGCATGGAGTGTAAGGAATAAATTAAATGAGTTGCAGACATAAATTCAAGTCGGAAGTTATGATGCAGTAGCTACTACTGAAACATGGATGCAGGTTGAGACTGGGATCTAAATCCATGAAAGGTAAATCGTGTTTGACTAATTTTTTAAGGAAATCTCCAGAGGGATAACGGGAAACCAACATGTTTGTTGTATTATGACTTCCAGAAGACTTTCAGCAACAACTTCACATAACATTAAATCACAGGATAAGAGTCATGGTGTTGGAGGTAACGCCATAGATAGAGAATTGGCTCATGGGCAGAAAACAGCATATGGGGAAAATGGTTCTTTTTCAACTTGGCAACCTGTAACTAGTGGGGCCACAACTGTTTACAATATATATTAATAACTTGGAGGAAGAAAGCAAAGGTAGTATAGCTAAATTTGTAGCTGCCACAAAAATTGGTGTAAAGACAAGTGACAGGAGGATACAAACAGTTTACAGAGATATTGATAGGTGGACCTCACTCACTGGAGTATGTCAATAGGCCTCAAACACTCTTGACCACATTATTCTAGAGGAGTGAAGTGCAGTGGTGCCTTTGAATTAGTATTTCCTGGGACAGCCATGACAGAATGTGACTTTAAAAAAAATGTGGGAAGGCAAGGTGAGAAAGGGGTACAAACATTTACACAGATAATAATAGGTTGAGTAAGTGGGCAAAAAAGTTGACAAACTATAATGTGCGAAAATGAGAAGTTAATCATTTTGGGAGGGACAACAAAAGAACAGTATTATTTAAATCGAGAAAAGCTGCAGAAGGTACTTGTACATGAAAGACAGAAAGCTAGCACATAGGTGCAGCAGTCATCAGGAAGGCAAATGGGTTGTTGGTCCTTATTTCAAAGGGCGTGGAGTATAAGAGTAGGTACAAGGTGCTGGTGAGACCATACCTGGAGTATGGTGAGCAGTTTGTTCTCTTTATTTGAGGAAAGATAGTGTTTCACTGCAGGCAATTCAGAGAAGGTTCACTAGGATAATCCCAGAATGGAAGGATTATTTTATGAGCAAAGGTTAAACTGATTGAGACTCTACTCATTAGAGTTTAGAGGGATGAGAGTTGATCTCATTGAAATATATGTTGAAACATAAGAGGCTTGACAGAGTAAATGCTGAGAGGATGTTTCCTCTCATGGAAGAGTCCAGGACCAGAGGGCAATTTCTTCTCTCAGAGGGTTGAGTGTCTTTGGAACTCTTTGCCACAGAGAATTATATGTATCTAAGGCCATAATAGATAGATTCTTGATCAGTCAGGGAATTTAGGCTTTATGGGGAATAGGTAAGAAAGTAGATGTGAGGAATGTCAAATCAGCCATGATCCTATTGAATAGCAGAGCAGGCTCAAGAGACAGAAAGGCCTACTATTATTTTTATTTCTTATAGTATTATTATGCAAGTTTAGAAGAGATAGACAAGGAGTGTGAAAGATAGTAAATTTCTGGAGTGTGTCCGGTATAATTTCCTTTAGCCATATGTCCTGAATGGAACAAGGAGAAAGCTGTATTGGATTTAATAATGAATGATGATCCAGTGTTAGTAACTTGTTTGTGCAAGAACATTTATCAAAGGGTGATCATATTGAGTTCAATGTTACATTTGAAAGTGAAAAGCACAAACCAGCTACTTGGATTTTTGCATTTAGATAAAGCTGACTTTAATGAGATGAGACAGAGATTGTCCACGGTAAAGTGGGAAAATCTACTAATGGGATAAACAATTGAAGATCAATGGAGGATGTTTAAATAACTATTTAATGTCATTTATACCCTGAGAGGGAAAAGTTCCATTTCACAGAATAAAATAACAGTCATGCACAACAAAAGAGATGACTATGATTCTATGACTTCTGTATTTTTTTCTCAATATTCCTTGGTGTTAATATGCTAGCTTAGTGAACTTGTTTTAAATAGCAATATTCAGGCAATAGAGTTAACAAGACCGACTTACCAGTATATTTAATATCTTTAATGTGGTCATGCATGTTAAGATTATTCACAAGGAGCAGTATCAAACAAATTTTGACACCAAGCCTAATAAACCTGATGATCAAGAATATGAAGAGAGATGTAAAGGTTGAGTGGTTCAGGGAGAGAATTACAGAGCTAATTCTAACTTATTGCGAGTTAGAACATGGATCACAGAGTTTTGGTTGACTTCAGAGTTTATGGAATATAGAATGTGGGAAGAGACCTTAGAGTCCATTAGAATAATTGACCCCAAATGTAACTTAGACATGGGCAAAAATTTCAGCAGTAGACCACCTGACACATGTTGGGTCATGTAAAGGGTATCAAAGTAGGTAGTATTAGCGACATCCTAGATTTATAGCTGCAAGTTTATCTCAGAGTCAAATATAACATTAAATATCAAAAATTGCCAGAAAGAGAAGCTTGGACTTAGTCTGTGGAAGCAGTAAGGGCAGATGCTGGAAGCCAGAGTCAATAGTTGTGAAGCTAGGAAAGCACAACACGTCAGGCAGCATCCAAGGAGCAGGAGATTCAATGTTTCAGGCCAAAATCCTTTGTGAGGACTTGGTCTGCATCTCACAAATTTTGAGAGGAATGCAAAGGTTGGTTGCGTGATTCATCCTATACTTTTTTGATTTTTACAAGTATGTGAATAAACAAACAAGGTCAGATGTAGACTATTTTCTCCTTGAGCCTGCTCTGCCATTCAATAAGATCATGAATAACTGTTTCAAATTCCACATTCCCAACTATCCCCTTAACCCTTGATTGCCTGCCTAAAACACAAAACTTTTTGATCCGTCTTTAAAATATTCAATTATCCTGTCTCCACTGCATTCTGAATCAGAGGATTCCAAAGTCAACGTATAATTAATTTCTCATATCACAATATCCCATTTAAACATTCCTCAATTACAAGAAAACCACAAGCAGTGTCATTTTTAAGCTGAGATAATCAGGTGACATCAGTTGAACATTTTATTTAATCCTGTCATTATAATTCTCCCCCGATGATGTATTTCAAAATGAATTTCACAAGTGATTTTTCCCCTGGGGACCCATTGTGCATTAATTGTATAATTGACATGGGAGACCAAAATATTCTCCAGCTTATTTACACACATTGAAGAGGACTTGTATTTGCACTCATTAGCAGATGAAGTCAGTACTGTATTTTATGATTCACTTGGGACACTCCAATTTATCATATTTCAGGGCATTCATCATGAATTTTTAAAATCATTTCTCCTGTTCATGACTGATTTCACAATATTTTCTTGGCTCAATTGTTTTTTTTATCTCTGGTGGCACAAGCACTAGCAACTAGTGACTGTGAAGCAGTATGTCTCCCCAAGTGTTTTTTTTTGTTATTTGAATATATATCTCTTCACATCCCCTATAAAACCCTCCCCTTCCAACCGCAAACTTCATAAGTGCCCTTGACGAAGACAAACTTTACAAATGGCAGTACCTCTGGCTTCTCTTCCCCCATATCCTTTATAGTTTGTTAGATTGCATGTTCATATGGGCTTCTTTTCTCTCATCTCTCCTTAGATTTTGAATAAGGTATCAGTGCATTTATTCCATAATAATCGTAATTTCACCCAGCTCATTGTGATTTTGCGCAAAACCTTGGGGACATATTTTCCCCAAAAGCAAATTCAAATTTGCTTTTAATCTATCTTTTCATATGTTTAATATTCATATGTTATTAGGGTGGCACAGCGGTTAGCACTGCTGTCTCACAGCACCAGGGACCCGGGTTCGATTCCAACCTCGGGCGACTGTCTGCATGGGTTTCCTCCTACAGTCCAAAGATGTGCAGGTTAGGTGAATTGGCCATGCTAAATTGCCCATAGTATTCAGAGATGTGCATTAGTCTGAGCAGAAGTGGACGCAGGGCTGCTGGGTAAGTGAGGCTTTATATTTGGGTGGTTGCTTTACCCGAAACACTAGTCGGGAAGTGTCCTGCCCATCCTCATCCTCAAACAATAAAAAAAGATTCGTTGCGCTGGATTGGTAAGGTGACTAGTTTCAGTAGTCTCGTTGAGAATTTACAACATTAGGAATGGAGGTTAGGGCAGTTGAATGTTCCTCCTGCAGAATGTGGGAGGTAAGGGTGACCACTCGTGTCCCTGCCTACTGCATCTGTGGGAAGTGCACCCAACTCCAGCTCCTCAAAAACTGCGTTAGGGAACTGGAGCTGGAGATGCATGAACTTCAGATCATTGGAAGGCGGAGGGTGTTATTGAGACGAGTTACAGGGAGGTAGTCACACCTCAGGTAAAAGAAGAAGGTAGATATTACTGTCAGGGGATGGAAAGGAACCGACAGGCAGTGGAGGGAACCCCTGTGGATGTACCCCTCAGCAACATGTATACCATTTTGTATACTGTTGGTACTATTGAGGGGGGGGATGACTTACCAGAGGTAAGCAATGGGGTACAGGTCTCTGGCACAGACTCTGTCCTCGTTGCTCAGAAGGGAAGAGAGAAGAGGAGCAGAGCTTTAGTTATTGGGGACTCCATAGTTAGGGGGACAGATAGGAGGTTCTATGTGAACAAGAGCGGCTCATGGTTGGTGTGTTGCCTCCCAGGTGCCAGAGTTCGTAACGTTTTGGATCATGTTTTTGGGATCCTTGGGGGATGGGGAAGAGCTTCAAGCCGTGATCCACATAGGCACCAACCATATAGGTAAGAAGAGAAGGTAGGATTTTAGGCAGAAATTCAGGGAACTCGTGTGGAAGCTTAGAGCTAGAACAAACAGCGTTCTTATCTCTGGTTTGTTGCCCATGCCACGTGCAAGTAAATCAAGGAATAGGGAGAGAGAGGAGTTGAATACATGGCTACAGGGATGGTGCAGGAGGAAAGGTTTTGCATACCTGGATAATTGGAGTTCTTTCTGGGGTAGGTGGGACCTCTACTAACAGGATGGTCTTCACCTGAATCAGAGGGGTACCAATATCCTGAGGGAGTAATTTTCTAATGCTGTTTGGGTAGGTTTGAAATAGTTCAACAGGGGGATGGGACCCTAAATTGTAGTTTGAGTATATTGGAAGTTGAGAGTAGTGAGGTCCGAAATAAAGTTGCAGGGTTGCAAGAAGGCACTGGCAAGCAAGAAGTTGGTTTGAAATGTGTCTACTTCAACACCAGAAGCACCTGGAATAAGGGGGGAGGTGAGCTTGCAGCATGGGTTGGTACCTGGGATTTCGATGTTGTGGCCATTTCAGAGACATGGGTAGAGTAAGGACAGGAATGGTTATTGCAGGTTCTGGGATTTCAATGTTTCAGTAAGAACACAGAAGATGGTAAAGTGGGGGCAGTGGCTGTGGCATTGTTAGTCAAAGACAGTATGACGGTTGCAGAAAGGACGTTTGAGGTGTTGTCTACTGAGGTAGTTTGGGCTGAGATTGGAAACAGGAAAGGAGAGGTCATCCTCTCAGGAGTTTTCTATAGGCTTCTGAATAATTCCAGAGATGCAGAGGATTAGGTTCCCTAAGTGTGGAACAAGTCCACACCGACCCTCTGAAGAGTAATCCACGCAGACTCACTTACCTACACTTACTCCTGACTAATGCACCAACACTGTGGACAACTTAGTATGGTTAATTCACCTGGCCTGCACATCTTTTGGAATGTGAGAGGAAATCACAGCACCCGGAGGAAACCCATGCAGACACGGGGAGAATGTACAAACTCCACACAGGCAGTCACCCAAAGTGGGAACTGAACCCAAGTCCCTGGTGCTGTGAGGCAGCAGTGCTAACCATTGAGCCACCGTGCTGCCCTCAAGGTTAGGATAGCAAAGATGATCCTCAATAGGAGCAAGAGTGACAGGGTAGTTGTTATGGGAGACTTTAACTTTCCAAATATTAACTGGACGTACTATAGTTCAAGAACTTTAGATGGGTTAGGCTTTGTCCAATCTGTGTAGGAGAGTTTCATGACACTGGATGTAGGCAGGCCGACAAGGGGCAAGGCCACATTAGTTTTAGTACTGGGTAATGAACCTGGACAGGTGTTAGATTTGGAGGTAGGCAAACACTTTGGTGATAGTGACCACAATTCAGTTATGTTTACTTTAGTGATGGAAAGGTATATACCACAGGGCAAGAGTTATAGTTGGGGGAAAGGCAATTACGATGCGATTACTCAGGATTTAGGATGCATAGGATGGGGAAGGAAACTGCAGTGGATGGGCACAATTGAAATGTGCAGCTTATTCAAGGAACAGCTACTGCGGGTTCTTGATAAGTATGTACCAGTCAGGCAGGGAGGAAGTTGTCAAGTGCGGGAGCTATGGTTTACTAAGGAAGTTGAATCTCTTGTCAAGAAGAAGATGAAGGCTTATGTTAGGATGAGCTATGATAGCTCTTTTAGGGTGCTTAAGAGTTATGTGTTAGCCAGAAAAGACCCAAAGAGAGAGCTAAGAAGAGCCAGGGGGACATGAGATGTTGTTGGCTGATAGGATCAAGGAGAACCCTAAGGCTTTCTTTTGGTATTTTAGGAATAAAAGAATGACAAGTGTAAGATTAGGGCCAATCAAGTATAGTACTGTGAAGTTGTGTATGGAGTCAGAGGAGAGGGGAAAGCGCTAGAAAAAGACAATGTTGACAAGGAGAATACTGAGATATAGGGTACTAGACAAGATGGGATTGAGGTTCACAAGGAGGAGGTGTTAGCAATTCTGGAAAGTGTGAAAATGGATAGGTTCCCTGGGCCAGATGGGATTTATCCCAGGGTTCTCTGGGAACCCAGAGAGGAGATTGCAGAGCCTTTGCCTTTTATCTTTATGTCGTCATTGTCTACAGGAATAGTGCCAGAAGACTGGAGGATAGCAAATGTTGTTCCCTTCTTCAAGAAGGAGAGTAGAGACAACCCTGGTAATTATAGAGCCACGAGCCTTACTTCGGTTGTGGGTAAAGTGTTGGAAAAGGTTATAAGAGATAGGATTTATAATCATTTAGAAAGGAATAAATTGATTAGGAATAGTCAACATGATTTTGTGAAGGGTAGGTCATGCCTCACAAACCTTTTTGAGTTCTTTGAGAAGGTGCCCAAAACAGGTGGATGAGGTTTAAAACAGTTGATGTGGTGTATATGGATTTCAATAAGGCATTTAATAACATTCCCCATGTTAGGCTATTGCCCAAAATATGGGGACATGGGATTGAGGGTGATTTAGCGGTTTCAATCAGAAAGTGGCTAGCTGAAAGAAGACAGAAAGTGGTGGTTGATGGGAAATGTTCATCCTGGAGTTCAGTTACTAGTGATGTACTGCATCACTATTTTGTGTCCACTGCTGTTTGTCATTTTTTATAAATGACCTGAATGAGGGCTAGAAGGATGGATTAGTCAATTTGCAGATGACACTAATGTTGATATAGATGTGGATAGTGGCAAAAGATGTTAGGTTACAGAGGGACATACATAAGCTGCAGAGCTGAGTGAGAGGTGGCAAATGGAGTTTTATGTGCCAACGTGTGAGGTGATTCACTTTGGAAGGAGTAACAGGAATGCAGAGTACTGGGCTAATGCTAAGATTCTTGGTAGTGTAGATGAACAGAGGATCTCAGTGTCCAGTTCCATCAAACCTTGAAAATTGCCACCCAGGTTGATAGGATTGTTAGGAAGGCATATGGTGTGTTAACTTTTATAGAGGGACTGAGTTTCAGAGCCACAAGGTCATGCTACAGGTATACAAAACTCTTGTGTGGCCACACTTGGAGTATTGCGTACAGTTCTGGTCACTGCATTAGAGGAAGGATGTGGAAGTTTTCGAAAGGGTTCAGAGGAGATTTACTAGGATGTTGCCTGGTATGGGGGGAAGGTCTTATGAGGAAAGGCTGAGGGACATGAGATTGTTTTTGTTAAAGAGTAAATTGAGAGGTGACTTAATTGAGACATATAAGATAATTAGAGGGTTAGATAGGGTGGATAGTGAGAGCTTTTTTCATTGGATGGCCATGGCTAGTACGAGGTCACATAGTTTTAAATTGAGGGGTGATAGATAAAGGACAGATGTCGGAGGCAGTTTCTTTACTCAGAGAGAAGTAGGGATGTGGAAAGCACTGCCTGCAACAGTATTAGACTTGCCAACTTTAAATGGTCATTGGATAGGCATATGGATGAGAATGGAATAGTATAGGTTAGACGGGCTTCATGTTGGTTTCACAGGTCTGCACAACATCGAGAGCCAAAGGGCCTGTATAGCCCTATAATGTTCTATGTTCCATGTTCTATTAGTCAGGTGAATGGGCCTGGGAAGGTTATGATTCGGAGGGTCGGTGCGGACTTGTTGGGCCAAATGGCCTGTTTCCATACTGTAGGGATTCTATGATATATTATCTGCTGAATTTGAAGTCTTATTAGTATTTTCTTAAACCATCGATCATTCTAAATTTAGAATTCCAGGCAGGTCCGTTTATAGCCTTCAAGTAACTGCTTTGCGAACTTTTGATAGACCTCAAGTAAAATTTGCATTTGAAAAAAAATTGTTGAATTCCTTGTGCACAGAACCTGTTAAAACTATTATTGCTCCAAATACTGACCACCTTGGCCATCCTGACACATCTATCATTTTCCTTCCCTCCATGTACTAGCTTCCTGATGTGGTGCATCATTTCGCTTGCCTATCACTATCACTTTTATTCTCAAGCTGAATTTTCTTCTCATATTCCATGTTCCTGTTAGTTCCTCTTCTGCTCCAGCTTTAGCCTTGCACATCCCAAAAGAGTAAATTTACCGTTTCAAGAGCTGGGTTGGAATCCTCAAGGCAAGTTAGCAAGGGTCAGAAAAATTTCCAGTTTTGCGTGCTCATCTCAGAAAAATGTAGCTTTAGGCATGCAGTTTTCACTTAGGGGGAGCAGTTAAGCCTTCTTCTCCTGAAGTGAGTTCAGAACTAGCCACAGAGGCTGCTAGATGTGGAGACAGGTTGTTTAGGACGCCCACCTTAGTGCTTTGTCCCAGCTATAAAAACACAATAGGCCCTCTCATCCTCACCCCTTACACCTTCACACATTCCCCCGACCCCATCCCCTTCCCTCCTCATTACTCTCTTAGCCAAGCTATGCCCTTTCATTTACCATCATGGCCCCTCACACCCTCCATTTCAAGCTATAACCCTCCAAGCATCCACCCAGCATGGGTTGCCTCATATTCTCCATTCATAAAAATGCATCTATGAGGCTTGGCTGAGAGGCTATTAGTATGGAGGGAGTTCAAGAATTTTGATCCAGCTACACTGAAGAAATGGTGATATATTTCCTTGTCAAAATGGTAAATGACTCAGATGGAACTTGCAGGGTATGGTGTTCTCATAAATTTGTTGTGCTTGACTTATTAGATGGTAGTGCTCAAGGGTTTGGAAGGTGTAGTCGAAGAAGTCTTGGTGAATTTCTACAGTATGTCTTGTAAATGGTGTACACTGTCACTACTGTCTGTTGATGTTGTAGGGAATACATATTTGTAGATGTAGTGTTAATTAAATGGGCTGCATTGTCCTAACTGGGGTCAAGCTTCTTGAGTAGTCTTGGACCTTCACTCATTCAGGCAAATGAGGCAGTTTCCATCACACACCTGATTTGTGCCTTGCACATAATCAAGAGGATTTTGGGAATCAGGAGGAGAGTGACTCACTGCAAGTTTCTGAACCTCCGATCTGCTGTTGTAGCCACAGAATTCATATGACGAGTCCAGTTCAGGCAAGCCCTAGGATATTAATAGTGGGGGAACTTACTATTTTGAATGTCAAGGGGTAAAAGCTAGGTTTTTCTCTTGTTGAAGATGGTCACTGTTGTCTGGCACTTGTATGGTGTGAGTGTTACTTGCTATTAATTGGCCAAAGCCTAGATGTTATGCATTTGGACAGGGACTGATTCAACATTGTGCAATCATCAGCAAACCTTCCCACTTCTGACCTTATGATGGAGGGAAGATCATCCAAAATTAGTTGATTGTGCCTGGGACCGCTACCCTAAGGAACTCCTGCAGAGATGTCCTGACGCTGAGATGACTGAAATCTAATAACCGCAATCATCTTCCTATGTGCCAGGTTTGACTCCAACCAGCAAAGGGATTCCACCCAGATTCTCAAGATCTCGTGTTTTGAGAGGGCTCCTTCATGTCACTCTTGCTCAAATGTAGCCTTAATATCAAAGGAAGTCACAATCACCTCACTCTGAAATTCAGCTTTTTAGTCCATCCTTGAACCAATGTTGTAATAAGGTCAGGAGCTGAGTGGTCCTGGTGGGACTCAAACTAATCATCTCAGTGCTACTTAATAATATTGTTAATTACCCCTTCTTTCACTTTACTGGTAAGCAAGAGTAGCCTAATGTGATTTGAGGTGCAGTAGTGGTGTCCATATCACTGGACCGGAAGCTTTGATTCAAGTCCATAGGGGTGTAATACTAACGCTGACCAGGTTGATTTGAAAATATTGAAAGGGCTATGTGACACAGTGGCAGTGCCTCTACTGCTTAATCAGGTGGCCTGCTTGAAGAGGTTGATTGTAAAATATATAAGCTGACAGGGTGGTAACTGGCCAGCCTGGATTTGTCCTGCTTTTTGTGTACAGGGCATGCATGCAAAACTTTCCACACTACCAGATAGATAATAGTAGTATAGTGGGGCCACGAATCTTGGAATTGGATCCCAGCCACTATTTTCACACCTCCACAGAGCTTCTCCAACTTCTAGAAAATCCAACTGGTCTCAATTGGATATTGTCTTCCCTGTAAGAACCTTGGTAAAACAGAGGAGCTTTAGTAACTTTATTATTAATGAATTATTATTATCATTATTATTATTATTGTTACACCCCACTGGAACAGGTGGGACTTGAATCTAGGCCTCCTGTTCCAATGGTAGGGACACCACTACTGCATCTCCAACCTCATTAATTTCATAACCACCAATATTCCAAATTCAATTAATCAATTGAAATTACATTCTTCATCTGTTAGGGCAGTATCTGAATTCATGTTACTGGATTATTCTCAGGATGACCCACCCCACCTGTCAATCTTCCTTCCCACCCTCATCTCTGACCTATCACCTTTACCCCCACCTCCATTCACCTATTGCACTCTCAGCTACCTTCCCCCCAGCCCCACCCCCTCCCATTTATCTCTCCAGCCCCAAGACTCCCAGCTTCATTCCTGATGAAAGGCCCGAAACGTTGATTTTCCTGCTCCTCGGATGCTGTCTGACCTACTGTGCTTTTCTAATACCACTGTAATCTTGACTCAGGATCACAGATCCATTGGCATCACCACTGAATAATCATATCCTCAATCTGAATATCTGTTTTTCACACTGACTGCTCACCATGGGATTTCTATCAAGATCAACAGTAAAGATCTCTGTGATGCAGCTGGGAAGGTGACCAAACCCATGGATTTTTATGCAATTGAATCAATCCAAACCCACTTTGGGATAGTTATGTGATGAATTATTCAGTTAGCAGTGCACCAAGACATCAAACAGATGACATATACCTTATGCTTTAAGTTTTTTTTAATAATCACTCTTCTTCATAAAGGCAACCAGCACCACAAGGATCTTTAGTATTTTTACTGTCCAGCAGATTTCCCCCTCGTTGACAGGAAATATTGTTGCCATATCAGTTTCTACTTTAATCCAAAATCCTTGTAATTGAGCTTCCATTCTATTAGTTTTGAGCTCCATTCATCACAATGTTTCTGCAGGTCACCATTTACTAAACCACATATTCATCTTCAGATACAGTACTCTCATCCCCATTGAAATAATTACTCTTTCTCATTCTGATGAGTTTAAGAGGATGGAAATTGTGGACAAGTGGATGAGCCATGAACTGCCCTACCTGGTGGACGACATAAAGTACTATCAGGTACTACTCTCTTTTATGAAAACAGGATTATCTTGGAATACAAAGCTAAGTTGTCGGCTTCTTTTCCGACTGCAAGACATTATTTTAATATCAACAGCACCCCCCCCCCCCTCCCACCCACTCCCAACTCCGAAAAGCAAAAAAGATTCATGGTTTTCTTAGCCAATCAGATGATTTCTATCTGGTCGCAATAAATGCCACTTCTTTCCTATAACCCACTTGGCCAAATTGTCTATGTTTGCCCTGAATTTGCACTTTTCTCTAATTATTTCTGTTCAACCCTCATGCTTTCTCTGAGTTCGCCTTATCCATGGACCCATCTCCTGCTCCCTACACCTTATTATCAAGTTTACTCACAATGAAATACTGACTGCCCAACTTCCCTTCCTCTGTAAAATACACTTCTATATTGTGGACTGTAAACTAAGAATGAGAAAAGATACTTTGAACCAAGATACTGTGGAAGATGATGTTGCAGTTTAAATAAATGAGTTATCAAAACAAACTAATGTTGGCCTCTTTAAGCAGTTGGGAAGATGCTAGACACTTTGATTTCATGTCAAGATTAGAGTGGTGCTGGAAAAGCACAGCATGTTAGGCAGCATCTGAGGAGCAGGAAAATCAACGTTTCGGGCAAAAACCCTTCATCAAGATTCCTTTTGCCTGGATTGTCAATTTTCCTGTTCCTTGGATGCTGCCCGACCTGCTTGCTTTTCCAGCACCACTCTAATCTTGACTCTAATCTGCAGCATCTGCAATACCCACATTGGCCTATTTTGGTTTCATGGGGGTACGTGTAGGTTGTTTTGCCCAGTGATAGATCTCTGATTTTCAACAACAACCATTTGTGTACTCAAGAGTGCTGAGCATAATCACAATTTCTTGACTGGTTCCTGGGCAAGTGGTTGCAGTTCTGAATTTTGACAATATAATTAAGATATTAAGCCTCTGAAAGAGAAAGCACCTACACATCTCTCTCTCTCCTTTCTCTGAAGGGAGAAGTAAAACAGAAGTCAGAGCAGCCAGTTATTCCTTCTCTCTGCAAATTCCCTTCTTGAAAGGAAAACAGAAAGTAACACCTTCAGAAATATTTCACAGATGAATCTTCAACTAGTGACTGAAAGATTGACAATCAGTGAACCTATAATTTCATATCTTCATCAAGAAAGCAAAAAGAATCAGATGGGAATTGAACAAAAATAACTCTCCAACAACTGTATTCTGGTATGATGCCATAACTGTGCTCATCTGATTTTGTTTTGTTTCTTCCCACCCATAATATTTGTACCTTACCTTGTTTCTTTGTGTTTGTTTGTAAGTCAATGGGACATTTTTAGAACAGGTGCAAAGTTTACATTAGAAATTTACATCAGCAGTTCATTTTTTTCTTGTCATTAATTAAAACTGTTGATTGCAATATACAGTGGTTTTCTTAATAATGATAAAACCTGATATGTGTATACTTGTAACCTGAGTTAGACAGTTAAGCAAAAGTGAGCAGTTGGGGTTTAATTAAATTTTAATATTTCTGACAATACAGGTTGATTTCTAGCTCATTGCCCCAGGGACATTGTTAACAGTTCACTCTCATCAGCTTCTTATTCTCTGTCCTATAAATCTACTCTCATCCTCCATCTCCTCAAAAGGCCAGCCCTTAGGTAGAACAAATTTAATTGAAGCACCAGCCTCTTGCATTAACTGCCAAGAAAGAAAACAATTAATTCCTTTGACAGTCATGATTTGGAGATGCCGGTGCTCGACTGGAGTGTACAAAGTTAAAAATCACACAACACCAGGTTATAGTCCAACAGGTTTAATTGGAAACACTAGTTTTCTGAGCGTCGCTCCTTCATCAGGTGGTTGTGGAGGACACAATTGTAAGACACAGAATTTCTGTGTCCAACAATTGTGTCCTCCACAACCACCTGATGAAGGAATGGCGCTCCGAAAGCTAATGTTTCCAATTAAACCTGTTGGACTATAACCTGGTGTTTTGTGTGATTTTCTAAAATTAATTCCTTGATTGTTATCTTATTGAGTCTCATCCCAAATGCACTCTTTTTTTTTTGTAGATATTTTTATTGAAATTTAACATTTTTGCAAATTTACTAAAATAAACAAAACTCTCAAATACAAACATTGATGTACAATTAAATCATATATACAATAGTCATAATTTAACAAAGAAAAGAGAAAGAAAGAAAACAAAAAAAGAAAAAAAAAGAAACGAAAAAAGAAAAAAAAACTCAACTTTCTACTAATCTAACCTATAACTAACCAGAGTGTATACCTAAGTCTCTTATATACTCGGAATGTATAAACATCAAATATAATAAAACCCGTATTCGCGCAGGATTCCTCTCCCAAGGGGCCCCGGAGCAGCCCGGTCTGAAATCTTCACTAAATAAAAGCCCTTGTTAGGATAGCCGAAATATCTGCATTTATATAATTCAAAAAGGGCTGCCATATTTTATAAAATAATTCAGTCTTTCGGTGCACCATATTTGTGAGGAAGTCAAGGGGGATATATTCCATAATTAATCTGTGCCAATTTGAAAGTCCAGGGGGGCCCTCAGCCACCCAGTTCACCAAAATATTTTTCCTTGCACAGAAAGAGAGAATAGAAAATAGTCTCTTCCCATGCATATCCAGAGATGAGAGGTTCGAAAAGCCCAAAAGGAGAGATACAGGGTCCACCCTAATTTCCGTTCCTAAAATTTCTGTCAGGGTATTTGCCACTTTAGTCCAGTATCTGCGGATTTTCTGACAAGTCCACAGACAATGTACAAGAGTACCCACCTCTATTTTGCATTTAGGACACATTGGAGATGCTC
Organism: Hemiscyllium ocellatum; assembly: GCF_020745735.1. Lineage (NCBI taxonomy): Eukaryota > Metazoa > Chordata > Chondrichthyes > Orectolobiformes > Hemiscylliidae > Hemiscyllium > Hemiscyllium ocellatum. The sequence goes on from NC_083402.1 coordinate 59,082,989, forward strand.
CTGCCTTAAATTTTGCCAGTCGAGCCGGAGCTATATGGGCCCTATGAAGTATCTTTAGTTGGATAGCCTGAGTTCTGTTACAGATAGCAATTCTTCTAGCATTTTCCCAAATGTCATTCCACATATCCTCAGAGATTTCTAGCCCCAAGTCCTGCTCCCATGTTTTAAGCAGGTCATCCATGTCTCCTGAGACTCCATCATGTAGCAAATGGTATATAGTACTAACGGAGGATGCCCTCGCTGGTCGTAAGACATTACGTTCTCTGTCTGATTTATAAAGACTATCTATTAATGTAGTCTTCCTCTGTATATAATCTTGAACTTGGAAGTATCGAAAGAGATCCCCATTAGGTATTCCGAATTTCAGACGCAGCTGCTCAAAGGACATCAGGATCCCATCTTTAAATAGGTCCCCTAAGCATGAGATGCCCCTGGATCTCCAGAGTTTAAAGGTGGCATCTGTAATCCCCGGTTGGAATCCCCATGCGCCTACTATTGGTGCATGGGGGGATGTTTTATGTGAGTTACCCTCATTTTGCCGCATTATATTCCAGGCCTTAATTGTGTTTAATATTATGGGATTTTTACAGTGGTCTGTAATGATTTTCCTCTTATCTGAAAATAAAAGGTTAATAAGTGGGTATTTTACTTGGGAGGCTTCGATATCCAGCCAAATTGATTGTGGATCAGATGAAACCCAATCAGCTATGTAACTTAGTAGGGAGCTTAACTATATTTCCTAAAGTCTGGGAAGTCCAGTCCTCCCCTTGCCTGTGGAAGCTGTAGCTTCTTCAGCTTAATAAGGGGCCGTCCATGGTTCCAAATAAAGGAGCCCAACCAGCCATATAATTTACGTAGGGCTAGCCTTGGCAGCATCAGCGGGAGCATTCTCATAGGATATAAGAGACGGGGCAGAACATTCATTTTAATTAATGCTATTCTCCCTAGCCAGGAAATCGGAAGGTCTCTCCATCGCTGGAGGTCCTGCCTTATCCTTTCCATTAATTGTACAAAATTAGCCCTATACAGCTGATTAAATACTGGCGTGATAAAAATACCTAAATATAAGAAGCCCTCCAGGGACCAACGGAAGGGAAAAGGGGATCCGTCCATTAAGTGGGGTATCATAGCCAGACCACCCATTGGCATGGCTTCCGATTTTGAAAAATTAATTTTATAGCCTGAGAATGCACTAAATGTATTAATAACTTGAATTAGACGAGGCACTGACATTAAAGGATTACTGAGGAATAAGAGAACGTCATCTGCATAGAGGGTAATTTTGTGTTTACCTGTACCAATCCTCGGGGCCGTTATATTAGGATCAGTCCGGATGGCTTCTGCTAATGGTTCGATTATCAGTGTAAACAACAATGGTGAGAGAGGACATCCTTGACGGCAGCCCCTACCCACACTGAAGCCATCCGATCTTAACCCATTAGTAATAACAGCTGCTTTGGGGTCATTATACAATGTTGAAACCCATTTGGTAAACACCTGTCCAATGCCAAACCTTTCCAATGTGTAAAATAAATATGACCATTCAACCCTATCAAATGCCTTTTCCGCATCCAATGAAATTACTACTCCTGGTATCTTTCCCTGATGACAGGCTTGGATCATATTCAAGACCCTTCTGATATTATTGGATGATCTGCGGCCCTTAATAAATCCCGTCTGGTCCTCCTTTATAATATATGGCAGTACCCTTTCTAGTCTTAGTGCTAACATTTTTGAGAGAATTTTAAAGTCTACATTTAGTAAGGATATCGGTCTGTAAGATGCACAATCTTCTGGGTCTTTTCCTTTTTTGAGGATAAGAGAAATATTTGCTTCTTTCAGCGTGGGCGGGAGACAGACCTGACTATGCGCAAAATTATACATATCCATAAGTGGGTCAACCAATATTCCTGTAAATTCTTTATAGAATTCAGCTTGAAAACCATCCGGGCCCGGTGCTTTTCCGCTCTGAAGTTGCCTAATTGCCTCAAGTATTTCTTGGACTGTTAAAGGGGTATTTAGGGCTGACACCTGTTCCGGAGTCAGGCCCGGGAAGGTCAAATTTTATAAAAATGACTGCATCCTCCTAATCCTATCTTCACAATCCTGCGATCTATATAGTTTAGAATAAAATTCTTTAAAGGTCGCATTGATCTTTTTATGATCATGAGTCAGGGTACCTGTACTTTCCTTGATGGTCGGAATAGTTTGAGGGGCTTTCTTTTTCTTTGCAAGAAATGCTAAGTATCTACCCGGTTTGTCGCCATATTCATATAATCTTTGTTTCGCAAATAATATTTCCCTTTTAGCCGTTTGAGTAAGCGCGGTGTTTAAAGCTGTCCTAAGAGCTGTAATCCTCTGCAATTTTGTGATAGAAGGTCTATCAGCGTATGCTGTTTCGGCTGCTTTTAGGCGAGCTTCGAGCAGACGCTGTTGCTCTCCCTTCATTTTCCTCTGGGTCGCTGAATAGGAGATGATCAAACCTCGTGCATAAGCTTTGATGGTCTCCCACATCATTGTCGGATTGCTAGCCGTACCAGTATTAATTTCTAAAAAAGTTTTAAGTTCTTGGGAGAAGTACTTTAAAAATTTGCTATCTTTTATCAGGAAGGGGTCCATACGCCAATGCCGAGCAGATGTCCCATTGTTCTTTACCTTAGTTTCCATGTATACAGCGGCATGGTCAGAGATTGCTATAGTACCTATTTTACAGGTTGCTATAGAGTTTAGAAAAATCGATGGGGCAAAAAACATATCAATTCTTGTGTGACATTTATGTGGATTAGAGTAGAAAGAAAAATCTCTACCCTGTGGATGGAGACATCTCCATACATCTACCAATCCTAATTCTTTATTCAGGTCCGCCAGTTGTCTAGATCTGGGAGATACTCCAGCGGCACTCTTGGGAATCCTGTCTATTTCCGGATCCATAATACAATTAAAGTCTCCCCCTATAATTGTATGACGGGCACCAAAGGCCATCAGTTTTGAAAAAGCTTCCGTTATGAATTTAAAGGGGTGTGCCGGGGGGCAGTATACATTTAAGATCCCATATTCCTCTCCATTTATGAGGGCTTTAATCAAAATATATCGTCCAGATTCGTCTTTTATCTGATTTAGAATTTTCAAAGGGAAGTTCTTCCGGACAAGGATAACGACTCCCCTGCTTTTTGAATTAAAAGAGGAAAAAAAGGCCTGATCAAATCCGCCCTGTCGTAATTTTAAGTGTTCTTTATCCGACAGGTGTGTCTCCCGTAGGAGAGCTATATCAACTCTCTCCTTCTTAAGATTTGATAATATTTTCTTCCTTTTAACTGGCGAATTACTCCCCCTGACATTCCAGGTGCACCACTTAACCAACTGTTCAGCCATAATCATCTGGACAGATCCGAGACCCCTCGGGAGGGGAAACCCTATCTAGAACATCCCGAGCATGGAGCATACAAGATTTACAAAAGTAAAGATTCTCTGATACACTCAAAACAATATAACAAAAAACTCTTTCTAAGTATAAAAAATATAAAACATTCCGAATTGGAGATTTTCTCCCTTGTTCCCAGGGAGCGTCACTTCCTCTCCCACAGTCCATCTTACCCTCTTCCAACCAGTGCCCCACCCTTGACCCAGGTGTTCCTCAATAAAATGAGGAGAATTCAAATATAATATAAAGCTAGAGTTAACAGTGAACACCCCACCCCCACCCACACCCACATCTAAATATATTTGGGAATATTAATACCATATATAACTATAAGATTACAATCTCAACATGTAATACTTAAATATAATACCACAAAATAACAGGGGAAAAAAAAACAACCCCGCTCCTAAAAACAGAAGTAAAATAGAATAAGGTAACCACCTCTCCCCATCAACATTAACCAAACGCCCCAACATATATATATATATATATATATACACATACACACATAGGGGGAAAGATAAGAAAAGATGAAGGGATGTAAACCAAAATAATGGGAAAGGCAGACCAGCGTCCACAATCTCTTACAGTTTATTTAAGAGAGTCCAAGAATTCCTTAGCCTTCTCCGGTGATCCGAAGTTATATATGGATCCTTCGTGGCTAAGGCGTAGCGTCGCTGGATATCGTAAGGAGTACTGGATATTTAAGTCCCTTAAACGCTTCTTCGCCTCATCGAATGCCTTCCTCTTTCGGACCAAAGCTGGGGAGAAGTCCTGGAACAGCATGATCCTGGATCCTTTGTGGGTCATAGCTTGGGGATCTTTTCCCAGATTTCTTGAGGCTTCCAGGAGCATCTGCCTCTCCCTATAGCTCTGCAGCTGGAACAGGACCGGGCGTGGGCGCTGGGTTGAGCCGGGCCCACGTACTGTGACCCGGTAGGCCCATTCTACCCTTACCTGGCCTGATCCATTATGCAGATTTAAAAGTTGTGGCAGCCAATGCTCTAAGAATGCTGTCAGCTGACCTCCCTCTTCCTGCTCAGGCAGGCCCAACAACCGAATATTTTTTCTACGACATCGATTTTCGAGGTCATCAATGTGGTTTTCTAGGTTCTGGACTCGATTCTTGAGAAAACGGATGTGGTCGGCTGTTGATTTTATCCCAGTCTCTGAGGCTGCGGCCTTCGACTCCACCTCTCTGACTCGGCACTCCAATTCCTGAATGTCTCTGCCCTGCTTCTGCAGCTCGGCTGATAGTGCTTCTCTGCTCTGCCGAGACTCATCGATAAAAGCATCAATCTTCGCCTCCCACCTGGCAAACATCTCCTCAAAGCTCATCTTCATTGGTAAATCTCCTGAAGTAGCTGAAGATACTTTTGTTGCAGCTGAAGAGGGAGAGGGTGGGGGAGGGGTCCCTGCTTTCTTAGAGCCGCCTGTTCCCTTCCCTTTACTCATTTTCCAGCTAGTATTAGACTATTTAAATGTACTAATAGGTAACTATTTAAGGTTAACAACTATTATAAATGGTTTAGTGAGTGTGGTGGGGGTGGTTAGCCCACTTTTCCCAAGTTTTGGGTAGAGCACTGTGGACTCAGTCTTGCTGGGTCGCCGCCATCTTGGATCCCTCCCCAAATGCACTCTTAAGACATAGTTGAAAAACCTTTAACTAAAATGTGAAGATCTTGAATTTGTAGTATTTCTCATTCCAGTTCTTTCCTACTGTAGCAGTGTGGTGTTTTTCTTCTACACCAAAGACAGAATTCTTCAATAAAAGTAAGTTCAGTTCTTAAATCCTATTCAATTTGAAATGTTCACTCTGTTTGTCTCTCCACAGATGCTGCCAGACCTGTTGAGTATTTGCAATACTTCTAGTTTTTTGAAAGAAATATAAGTTTGCAACGTAATTTCTTAGAAGGAATTTATGAGGAAGTTAGTGACCAAGTGCTATTTTACACCTTTTGGAACAATGTTAGCCTCTACTTTCCTTGTGTTTGGTCATAGAAGCTGATGAAAAATACCTTTGTTCAAAGAGTGCAAATGAAGTTTCAGAATTCCCTAGCATGGAAGGCTGGAGAGAATATGTTCAAGAAAGAGATGGATAAATATCTAGATTTTAAAGGAACCAAGGAGGAAGGGGATAAAGCAGGAATAAGGCATCGAGGTAGAGGTTCAGACATTGAATGTCTGAATGGCTGAACAGCTTGAAGGGCAGAATAGCCTACTCCTGCTTCTAGTTTCTATAAAATGGTTCTATAGATTAGATTACTTACAGTGTGGAAACAGGCCTTTCGGCCCAACAAGTCCACACCGAACCTCTGAAGAGCAACCCACCCAGACCCATTCCCCTATATTTACCCCTTCACCCTAACACTACAGGCAATTTAGCAGGGCCAATTCACCTAACCTGCACATTTTTTGGATTGTGGGAGGAAACCGGAGCACCCAGAGGAAACCCATGCAGACACAGGAGAATGTGCAAACTCCACACAGACAGTTGCCTGAGGGGGAAATCGAACCCGGGTCTCTGGCGCTATAAGGCAGCAGTACTAACCACTGTACCGCCCTAAGCTGAAGCTTCTACATATATCATCTCATCTGGTATATTACAAGGCATAACTAGAGTCATTTACATTAGATTAGATTCCCTACAGTTTGGAAACTGGCCATTTAGCTTAATAGGTCTACACCGATCCTCCGACGAGTAACCCACCCATTTCCCTCTGACTAATGCACCTCACACTATGGGCAATTTAGTATAGCCAATTCACGTGACCTGTGCATCTTTGGACTGAGGAAACCGGAGCACCCTGAGAGGACCCACGCAGGTACGGGGAAATTGTACAAACTCCACACTGACAGTTGCCCGAGGCTGGAATTGAACCTGGGTCCCTGGCAATGTGAGGCAGCAGTGCTAACCACTGAGCCACCATGCCACCCCCTTTGAGTGAAACAGCTGAGAGATGTGAATGTGGCACACCCTAAATATGTTAACTCCTGCAGCTGGGTATTGCCTCTATGTAAATTCAAGTTTCAAGTCACCAAGCAATAAGATTTTTTCAATAATCTACTGACTATTTTACCTAAATTCCCAACCCAGTGCCACACCACTACCCTTGCAGGTTGAATATGACCATTACAAATTCTCAGAACTACATACCTGAACATTTATAAATTTAAATATAGCTGTTCTTAGGCTTCAATCACATGATACTATTATACATCGCTCTCATATTGCCGTACGTTTAGTGAATTTGTAGGCCTATGACATAATCATGCATAATTGCTTGGTTGCTGTAGTTGCTTCATAATTTTTCAGGATGCTTTCACGTGCTGAATGTCTGTATTGAACATTACTACTAAAATACCGGACACCTTTTGTAGTTAGGCCCCACAAAATTCAAGTTCTAGTTTAGCAAAGCAAGAAGGAATTAAAATAGCCCACTCTTGCTAATCCCATTTGATCTTCATCGTTCATGCAACTCTTTGATGAAGCCCACACCTCTCCTAGAGTGGACTGCGCTTTACTGGTTCTTGTCAATATTGCAGGAAGTGACACAGGATGCTGCAGGTTTATGGGAAAGAAACTGATTTTGCACACTGCAATTTTCTCCTCCTTACACCTACATAGCAAATACAAAGAGTGTTCAGAAAACATTCTGAGCAGAAGTAGGCAATTCAGTACCTCATGCCTGCTCTGCCATTTAATATAATTGTGGCTGATCTCCATTTGTTGGAATTAAGAAGAATGAGAAGTGATTCCATTGAAACATGGAGGATTCTTGACAGGGTAAATGCTGAGAGGATGACTCCCCTAATGGGAGTGTCTAGGACCAGACAGCATAGTCTCAGAATTAAGGGGGGGGTCAATTTAAGACTCAGATGAGGAGGATTTTTTTCTCTCAGAAGGTTGAGATTCTTTGGAATTCCTTACCAAATTAGAGCTGTGTGGGCAGAATCCTGCATATATTTAAGGCTGAAATAGATTCTTGATCAATAGGGGATCAAGGGTTATGGGGAAAAGGCAAGAAAGTGGACATTAGTGGTATCAGATCAGCCATAGTCCTATTGAATGGCAGAGCAGGCTCAAGGGGCCAAGTGGTCAACCTCTGTTTCTGTTTCTTATGGTCATCTTGACTTCAACTCCATTTTCCTGCCCAGTATGGTTAGGCATTGTGTGCAATTGTTGCCTTTGTTTACATGCATGGAGTGAATGTCCAGGCGGAAACAATAAGCTATAGACTTTACAAGCTTTAAGCTTGCAGAAATCTCTGAAACCCACCCTATTTACCACAAATTTCTCCTTATTACCCCTGTTCCTACTCAACTTGGCCCAGACTTTTGATCTAATGATCCATAGTTGGGAAGAACTCATCAGGCCCATCTTAGATATATCTGTGAGGTGCTGCCTTTACTTATATATGGCTACAATGTAGATTTGTTGCAAATTTGAAGAATGCAGCACCTTTTGCGAATCGATGAATTATTAGTACAATTCTGTAGCCAGTTCCTAGGCATTATTGCCTTGTGGATTGAGGGACCTTGTTGTGTAGAAACTGATTGCTTTGTTTCTTGCATTGCAACATTCCCTACACCTCAAAAATATTGAATTGGTTTAGGGCACTTAGCAATGTCCTAAGGCTGTGAAAAGTGCTTTATTATTACTAAAAAACATATATGTTACTGATAATACATACTCAGAAGTATGAAGCATTGTTAGTTTAAAAAAATTTTGATACCAGTACACAAATTTGCCATTCTCTTGCTATTACTTTTATACATTTATAATTTATTTTAAACTCTCAATGAAGATTCCTGGATCAATTTTTCTAATCCAAATCAAAAAATATATTGAATATTTTTACTCAGTACAGTAGTTAAAAATGCAAAATGCTATGGATGCTGAAAATCTGAAGTACAAACAGAATATAAGTATTCAGCAAGTTAGAAAGGTTCTGTTGTTTGAGGAAAACTATTCTTTCTCCACAGATGCTGCCTGGCATGCTAAGTGTTTCCAGCACGTTTTTGTTATTCTGTTCCCTAAGTAACAAGTAAAGAATTACTCACATATCCTGACACAACTTGGTGACTATTGTTACTAATATGAATTGACTATTAAGAATTATTATGATTGTTACATTGCTTAATGTGGGTGGAAATTTATTCTTATACTTTAGGGAGTCACAGAGGTCCATAGCATAGAAGACGACGTTTTGGCCCATCACATCTCTACCAGTCAAACAGAGCAACTGAATATAATCCCATTTTCCTGCACTTGGCCCATATCCTTGCACTTCTTGGCATTGCAAGTGCATATCTAAATACTTAGAGTCATAGAGATGTACAGCATAGAAACAGACCCTTCAGTCCAACTCATCAGTATTGACCAGATATCTTAACCTAGGAGAAAGTCAGGACTACAGATATTGAAGATCAGAGTCAAAAAGTGTTACACTGGAAAAGCACAGATCAGATCCTAATTTATTTTAGTCTCATTTGCCAGCATTTGGCCATATCCCTCTTAACCCTTCTTATTCAAATATCCATCTAGATGCCTTTTAAGTGTTGTAATTGTACCAGCTTCCATCAAAGCCTCTGGCAGCTCATTCCATGACCCTCTGTATTAAAAAGATTGCCCCTTAGGTCCCTTTAAAACTTTCCTGTCATTTCTTAAATTTCATTGGAGTTTCTGCTTCTACCACCCTTACAGGCACCACCCTCTAGGTGAAAATGATTATCCTCACATCTGCTCTAAATCTTCTGTCTGTTATTTAAATCTGTGCTCCTTGGTTAATGATCCCTCTGTCAATGGGAAAAGCCTTTTCCTGTCTACACTGTCTTTGCCCTTCATGATTTCATAAATCTCAATCATATTCCCTCTCAATCTCCCCTACTTTAAGGAAATCATCCCAGTCTGTCCACTCTTTCTTCATAACTGAAAGTCTCCATCCCATGCAACATTTGCACCCTCTCCAGTGCAATCCATCCCTCCCATAGTGCGGATTCCAGACCTATACACACCACTCTAGCTGTGGCCTAACCACAATTTTATACATTTTATGGTTCCAGCCTAACCTCCCTACTCTTAAACTCAATGCCTCAGCTAATAAGGGCAAGTCAACCATTTGCCTTCTTAACCACTTAATCCACCTTTTCTGAAATCTTAAGGGACAAACCTTAGTGTTTCCCTTTCCTTCTGGTGATTTACAAGCTATTAATCAGGATAGCAGTTGAGTTATTAAAAGTACCCCGAATGCATATTAGTGAGGAGGGTAAAAATAGATTTGGTTTCTGTTTCCTTTCATTTCCTAGAAAATACATTTTTGTGGACTTTGAACGAGACTAGGTTTCATCTCCACTAGTGTAAAGCTAAGCACCAGTTGTTAACACCACCCCAGTCTATATGGTCTTAGCTATGTATATAACTGAATGTTTGAAACTAGTATATTGTTCTCTGTGACAATTACAGTATGTTATCAAAAATAATATTTACAAAACAATGCATAACAGTAGCAGGATGTAGAGCATAAATGATTATTATATGCTTTGTTATTAAGGTTGAAGTATTGGAGAACCATTCCATGTACTTTATGTTGCAGCAAAACATAGAACATATGAAAACCAATCTTGAGCTCAGTTAAGTAATTAGCTTTAAAATTAGCTTTCCAGAAGTAGGTTTCTGTTCAGATCTACCAGTATAGTTCACTAGAATCCCTAAAGAGACTATTCGGCCCATCGAGTTGCACCGACCCTCCGAAGAACATCCCCTCCCAGCCTCACTGGTCCCTGGCGCTGCGAGGGAGCAGCGCTAACCACTAAACCACCCAGTTGTGAAACAGTACACGTTAGCTCAAAAAAAAACCCTGTTCCGAAGATGGATTACTGGACTCGAAATGTTAACTCCGATTTCGCTCCACACACGTGCTGAGTTTTTCTAGCAATTAAAAAAAATTTGATCCGTTAATTCAGCCACCCTGTGCTTTGTCTGCGTTCTTAAAATTATAACGCTGGTGACAACGGTCAATTCGACAAAAATAAAATAGCATTATTTCCCAGATTGCAATCTAAACACTGCGCATACGTTTGTTCTTTACCTTTTCTTATCGATAGATACGCATACGCTCAAACATTGTGAACTTTTCGAAGTATTAGCGGGGAATCTCAGGAATCCCCCAGTTGCTTGCGCGCAATCTCAAATTGGTCGATCTCAAAAGCTTCATGGTCTTGTCTTTGAGTTAGTATTCCAAGTTCATCCTTAGATGAATACTAACATTAATTTATGTTAGCAATTGGAAAGATAAATTAACAATCTATATTTATGGGGAATACGTGATTCCCTTTAACAGCGAATTATTTTTTAATGCAAATATACCAGTTAGCGCCAATCAATAGGCCACGTTGTAAAAATTCTCCCTGTCTCTCAACTCGTCTTCAGAAAAGGCAGATCGAGAGTATCACTGCAGGAAACAGCGAATCTTCTGAAATATACCTCATTTAGACACAAATTAATCTTATTGATTTCATAAAACTTTGAGGCAAGACTAGAGAGGCTACAGTGTTAAACTAATTCGGATATTAGAGGGTTGTAACATTTCAGTTGTGGTCAGTTTCAAGAGAGACATTGTTCTGTATAGAGCAGGGAAAGACTTCAACTTTTGAGAGGGGGAAGGGGTGGGTGGTCGAGCAAATAGAAATGAATTTTTTTTCATTGGACAAGTGAGGGGGAGAAGTAAAGGCCAAAGGTAGGAGTTCCTTTTCACTAAGAGTTGTCAAGATGTCAAACGCACAACCTGAAAGATTGTGGAAGTAGATGCTGCAGGAACTTACAAAAGACGATTGCCCGCGGATCTGAAATAAGACGAAGTTGTACGTTTATATATGAAAGCTAGGGACATAGGATTAAACTGGACAGTTCTTTCAAAGACCCATGATTTGGAGATGCCGGTGATGGACTGGTGTGTACAAAGTTAAAAATCACACAACACCAGGTTATAGTCCAACAGGTTTAATTGGAAGCACTAGCTTTCGGAGCGACGCTCCTTCATCAACCACCTGATAAAGGAGCAGTGCTTCCAATTAAACCTGTTGGACTATAACCTGGTGTTGTGTGATTTTTAAATTTCAAAGACCCGGTACAGGTATGGCGGGAAAAAACGGCCTATCCTGTGCTGAATTGCCCGTAAAATATGAATATTTTCCCATTATTTTCCAAGACGTACAGACATGTCAGTACAATTCAACGAGGAGAGCGGGTAGATTTCTTGACTTCAGTCGTGGTGCTGTAAGTGACCAATTGTTCGACTCTTCAGATATTCAACTACTCAAGATTCGCCAGCTACAAATTCATCATGTAGCGGCACAGAGGTATAAACAGCTGTATGATTCTAGTTAAAAGTGTTATTCACAGTTCACAGTTTCAGTAAGATGGGAAAAACTGGTTGCCGAACCCTTTTTTCCCTGGACAGACTATGCTATTGCGGAAAGGGTAGGTCCTCAGTTGCTCAGTCTCTTTTGTATATTACCATATTGCTCACCACCAAGATTTGAGCAATTTCGTCTTGAGCAATATTGTCAGACCAAATCAACAGAGATTCGGCCTAAAAGTTTGTTGCTAGGTTGTGGTACGGCAGGTTAATGTTGAGTCCAGCAACCTTTATAAAGATGCGCATTACTGATATACTGGGCAATTAAAATGAAATCATACAGAGACAGAATTGTCTTTCCTTCGTTTCTAGATTTACTGACGAGGTCGCTGTATAATAACAGCATCAACTCAGAACAATGGGACATTGAGATAAAACAAAATCAGTCGCATTTTATTATTTAACCAACCAAACCCGCCACTATCAATGACAGTATCTGTTCGGCTACTCCAAGTAAGCTCAGTTTCACCTGCTTTGGCAGCGTGATAGATTTAAAGGCGCGGAATACGAAGATGATCCACTTTTCCAACGTTTCAACTCCAATTCTTCAATATCGTTAAGCTCGAAATCTTAGAGCTTGAATCTGCAAGTCAATGTGCACAAATACCAGCGTGACCAAGCGGACAGGTATGATCAAGAGGATTTACTTACAGACTCGAGGACGCTCTTGAGACTGTTTAGTGTTGGCAAGCTAATAAAGTTGAAGACATGAGTTAATTGATAAAAATATATTTCGCAATGACACAGTAGTTCAGCACTTCAAAACTTCAGTAGAAGAAACTGCGAGATAATACTGTCGATCATTTCCCACTGCCTTGGACGGGAGACCGTCGTCATCAACGAATCAGTGGTTTCTCTGTCAGCATTTATCTCATCCGCCGGGTCTCCTTGTCCGATTTGATGTTCAAGGTTTCACCTGAAATTTACGATTTTTTTTTCAACTGCAAATAAGATGAAGATCTTTATAAAGCGCGCACAGCATTGCTGTTTTGAACCGCGCTGTGGCAGTTGGCATCCCCAGGCAAACAGCGGGAAGCGAAAGCTTCACTTTCCCGAGATACCGCCGTCCAGGTGGTAGACAGAAGCGAAGCGGCAGCTGCTGCTGTACTCATTATTCCAAACCGACGGCATGGTGTCCAAGATGGTCTACTGGTCCCCAACCTGATTTCCATACAACGTCAGAAGCCTTACAGCGATGTTGTATTGGTAGAATTATAACCTGAAAACAAAATATACTTGCAAACTTAAAACATCGGTTGTTTTCTTGCCATTTGTATATTTTGTGTCCAACAACGTTTTTCAAATATCTGAAGTTTTTTATTTGCAATTTCAAATGGGCCATCTCTAAGGATAAAATGTTAATTCACCTTTGAGGAAATCACAAATCAATTGTAACAGATGTGGACGCAGAATTCTGATAGATCTTTCCATATGATGTGGTAATCCTGCTCACCTGAAGTTGTTGTGATTCTGTGCCTATAATTTGACTATAGGTGATCGGATTGCATTTAAGAGGTTGGCGATATTTGATCAAACCGTTACTGTATTTTTCTAATATGTACAAGATTACTCGAAAGTCTCTACATAAACCTAAAAGAGAAGTGATTAAAAATAGTCAAAATATATTAGCCATTTCTTGTCGAGCTGAACATGTTGCAATCATTTCTATATCAATACAATTGCCCTTACTTTCTAATATAAGCTGACAGGCATGGCGGTTTCACACATTAGGAAGCGAATCCGCTTGTTTGAGAAGCCTGAAGATAAGCTCTTGTCATTGACGATCCAAAAAATCGTCTCGTCCCTTTCCGGAATTCAGTGAAATTAAACCATGGCAATTGCTCCATTCAATACATTCCAATTTACAATTAAATCAACAAAGCTTCATTCTTCCACGAAGTAAGTCACATTTAATAGATTCAAATCGAAAAGATGAGTGAGATAATTAATAGTGATGACCGACACACTGAACGAAGTTTTACAACAAAGTACCTGAAGGTCACAATGTGATAGGTACAATGGTTGTTGCCTTTTCTTTTGAAACTTGCTGATATATATTTCAGGACAGGAAGACCTATTTAAAACATTTACAAGATTGAAGTCATTAATATTGATTTGTAATTTTGTATGAATCATTTTAGGCTAATCTAAAACACAATCCAGATAAACTTATACTTTTTCTCAGTGCCAACCCCCGGTTGTATTTTTTTTCAGGGAAATCCCTTTCCTGGTTTTTATATATATATATATATATATATAACATTAGTGCTTATTTTTCCCCAGCACCCATGCAGATAAATTTTTTTTTATAATCATAATGAACAATTAATGAACATAATGGTGACGCTAAAGGAGTAGATTTTAAATTCATAAATGGAAAATAATGATGTACACCACAAAGTCCTACAAGCAGCAATCTTATAAAGGATGAGTTAATCTGTTTTGAAGATATTACTGAAGGAAAATTACAGAGCAAGACGTACTTCCCAACTTAATTGCCTTTGAGAAGGTGGAGTTGAACTGTTCTATTGAATGGCTGAGGTCTATTTGGTGTAAGGGCACACACTGTGCTGAGTTTCAGAATTTGGACCTGGACAGTGAACAAATCATGATACAGTTTCAAGTGAGGAAGCTCAGTGGTTGGAGGGGTCTTGCAGGTGGTGGTGTTCCCACATATTTGCACATATTCCCACATTAGGTGACAACCACCTAATGGAGCAGCGCTCGGAAAGCTAGTGCTTCCAATTAAACCTGTTCGACTATAACCTGGTGTTGGGTGATTTTTAATTTTGTATACATATTTGCTGTCCTTTGAAAGGTCATGGATTTGGAAGGTTCTGTCTTATGAGTCTTGGTGAGTTACTGCAGTGTATCATATAGATGATATACACCGCTACTGTTGTGTATTTGAGAGATTGAATGTTTAAGGTGGAGAATAGTGACAATTAAGTGAACTACTTTGTACTGGATGGTGGAGCTTTTTTGAGTATTATTGGAGCTGCACTCACACAGGCAAGTGGGGAGTATTCTATCACACTCCTAACTTGTGCTTTTGACAGACTTTGGGGAGTCAGGCAATGAATTACTTGCTGCAGAACTCCCAGCCTCTCACCTTTTCTTGTAGCCACGATATTTATGTGCAGGTTCAATTCACTTTCTAATAAAGGGTAAACCCAGGATATTGATAGTGATGGTAATACCACTGAATTTAAAGAAATGGTTGTATTCTTTCCTGTTAAAGACAGCCATTGGCTGGCACTTCTGTTGTGCAAGTGTGGGATGTAGCTCATCAACTGGAGTCTCAATGTTGTCCACATCTTGCTGCAGTTGATCCCAGAAGAATCATGAAAAATCACTGATCTTATGATTGAGGGAAGGTCATTGAAACAGATGAAGTTAGCTGGACAAAAACATAACCCTGAGGAACTTGGGGGTCTTGTGGTAGTGTCCTTACGTCTGAGGCAGGAGGCTCAAGTTCAAATTCCACCTGCTCCAGAGGTATATAACAACATCTTTGAACAGGTTGATGAGAAATTATCTACCCTGAGGAACTATAGTGCTCTTAAAGTGTTGTAGTAACGACCCAACTATTTCAGAGGCATTGCATAACACATCTAAACAAATCAGTTAAAATATCTACCATAATTTAACATGGATTTTATGATGCAATGATAACATCCCAACTCTGAGTTGGAAAGTCTGTGATAAAGTCTGACCTGCTCAAAGGTGTGACAATTGAAATATATATAATTCTCCAAGCCTTGACAAATGTTGAATGGCTGTTTCTCTTGACTGGGCTGTGTAATTATGAATGTTATGTTATAAAAGGGCTCTTGTAGTTCACTGATCGTATCCCTAACTCTGAACAATGAGTCTCAGGTTCAATATCTACTGCTCCAGAGGTGTATAATAACATCTCTGAAATGATTGATTAGAAAATATCTACTCCGAGGAACACCTGCAATGATGTCTGAGATGACTGACCTTCAATAGCCACAGTCTTTTTCATGGAAGGCGTGAGTCCAAACAATGGAATTTTCCATTGATTCTCATGTACCTAAGTTTGCTCAGACCCTTTGATGTCACAGTTATTCAAGGAGCCTTGATACCAAAGATAGTCATCCTCACTTCTGCTCTTGAATCCAGCTCTTTTATCCATATTTGGACCAAGATGGCAAGACAGCTAGTAACTAGATGGATCTGGTCAAACCCAAATGGTTATTGTTGAGTAACTGCTAGATTATACCACAGTCCAGAACCCCCTCTTTTACTTTGCTACAGTTTGAGATGGATAGCAATTGATTAGGTTAGATTTCTCTTGTTTTTTTTGTGGACAACAAGTATATGGACAATTTTCCATGTTGTCAGTTACATAGCAGTCTTGTAGCTCTTTTGGAACAGCATGGCAATATTGTTCTATTATGGGAATGATCATTGTCTTTATATTATTCATTGCCTTCCACCATTTCTTGATATCTCATGGAGTGAATCAAATTGAATGGCATTTGTGTTACTTGGGACCTGAGGAAAATGCTGTGATCTATCATCTACTCATTCTTTTTGGCTGAAATACAAATGATTCAACGTAACTTTACTCTGGTATGCTACATTCTCCCATCATTGTGGATAGGGGATATTTCGTGAGACTCGTCCTCAGTTGTTACTTGCCCACCATCATTTACAATTGGATGTGGCAAGATGGCAAAACTTACATTTGATTTAGCGAATGTTCCATTACCTTAGTTCTGTCTATTATATACTACCTTTGCTGTTTGTCACACAAGGAGTCCTGCATTGTAGCTTCACCGGGTTAACACCTCATTTTTATGTATGCTTGGTAGTACTCTTGGTGGAACTTCCTACATTTTTTATTCAGCCCAAGTTGATCTTCCAGGTGTGGTAATGGAAGAGGGGGAACATACTGAGCCACAATATGACATTCTGTGGACATCTACAAGTCTACTGCTGCTGATGCTCCAAAACGCCTGCTTGAGTTGCTTGATCTGTCCAAAATCTATCCCATTTATCTTTTGCCACATAGCACTTTGGGGGGTATCCTCAATACAGGACTTTGTCTCAATAATGACTCAGTATTAATTATGCTGACAAATACTGCTGTAAATAGATGCATCTACTGCAGTTAGATTGGTGAAGATGAGATCTAGCAGGTTTTTCCCTTCTCATTGGTTCCCTCACTATCTGCCACAGGCCCAGTCTAACAGTGTTCTCCTTTAGGATTCAGCCAGCTTGGTCAGTAAGACCATAAGAACAATAAGGCATAGGAGACAATGTAGGCCATTCAGCTCACTCAGTCTGCTCTGCAATTCAATAAGATCATGGTTGATTTGATAATCCTCAACTCTTCTTTTTAGTCTTTCCCGAAGTAAAAATCTGTCTTGAATATAATTCATAATACAACCTCTGCAGTTCTCTGCACTGAAGAATTCCACAGTTTTAGTACCCTCCAAAAGAAGAAACCCCTCCTCCATACTGTCTTAAATGGCCACACTTCACTCTGACATTATACTCTCTAGTTCTAGACTCCCTCAGAAACAGAAACACTCTCTTCACATTTACCCTGCAAAGCCCCATTAGATGCGTTTATGTTTCATTGAGGTCACCTTTGATTTTTAACTCTAATGAGTACAGGCCCAACCTATTCAGCCTTCCCTCACACGAAAATGCCCTTATAGTCATGATAAACTTAATGAATCTTCTCTGGATTTCAAAAAGGGGGCCAAAACTGTTCACAATATTCTTGTAGTGATCTAACTAATGTCTTGTATCAGTTTAACATGCTTTCCCAATTTTTATTCTCCATTCCCTTTGAAGTAAAGGCCATGAGATGTGGGCACTGCTGGCTGGGCCAGTATTAATTACCCATCTGTAGATACAGTGGAGAAGGTGTGGGTGAGCTCCCTTCTTGAGCTGCAGACATCCATATACTGTAGGTAGACCCACAATGCCATGAGGGAATGGGTTTCAGGAATTTAACACAATGACAGTGAAGGAATGCCAATATTTTTCCAAGTCAGGATGGTGGGTGTCTTGGAGGGGAACTTACAAGTGGTGGTATTCTAATGTATCTGTTGCCCATATTCTTCAAGATGGAAATAGTCCTGGGTTTGGAAAGTTTTGTTTTTGAAGAGATCAGGGAAGACAGTATTTAGAATCATAGAGATGTGCAGTATGGAAACAGAGCCTTCAATCCAACTCATCCATGCCAACCAGATATCTTAAATTAATCTAATCCCATTTGCCTACATTTGGCCCATATTCCTCTAAACCCTTCCTATTCATGTACCCATCCAGATACCTTTTAAATTTTGTAATTGTACCAACGTCCACCACTTTTTCTGTCAGCTCATTCCGTATATTTCATGCCATGCTCTAAATGAAAACATTTCCCATTAGTTCCCTTTTATCTTAGGTCCCTCTCATCTTAAACCTTAGCATAAGGATAAACAAACAAACATTGCAGTTTGACTCTGTCCAGCAAACAAAGAAAAGGCATTTCGGCCGTAGATTTGGTCTCCCTTACCCTTGGAAAAAGACCTTGGCTATTCACCCTATTCTTGCCCCTGATGATTTTATAAACCTCTATAAGGCCACCCCGCAGTCTTTGACACTCCAGGGAAAATAGCCTCAGCCTATTCAGCCTTTCCCTGTAGATCTAACCCACCAACCCCGGCAACATCCTTGTAAATCTTTTTTGCACCCGTTCTAGTTTAACAACATCTTTCTTACAGCATGGAGGCCAGAATTAAACACAGAATTCCAAAACTGGCCTTAATCAATGTCCTGATGCTTTCTTTACTACCCTGTCTAGTTGTGACGCCTCCTTGTAGGAATTATGAACCGTCTCTTTGTTTGGCAACACTCTCCAGGACCCTACCATTAATTTATATACCATATCAATTAATTGCATAGTGACCACAAGAAATAGTAAATTAATTGAGTATAAGGTTTCTGGAGTTTATTGTAGGAGATCTAAATACCAACTGGTTATCATTCTGCTCTGGTTTGTCTTACCAAAATGCAACAGCTCACATTTATCTGAATTAAGCTCCATCTGCCACTCCTCGGCTCATTGGCCCTTTTTTAAATTCAAGGTCCCATTGTTCTCTGAGATAACTTTCTTCATTGTCCACTACATCACCAAAATGGTGTCCTCTGCAAACTAATTAACCATCCTAACTATATTCAGAATTAAGTCATTTATATAAATGAGAAAAAGCAATGGACCCTGCACCGATCCTTGAAGCACACCACTGGTCATAGGCCTCCAGTCAGAAAACCACCCACCACCACCATCTTCTGACTCCTACCTTCAAACCAATTTTGTATCAAAGTGGCTAGCCTTCCCTGTATTCCATGTGATCTAACCTTGCTAACCAGTCTGCCATGTGGAACCTTGTTGAACACCTTGCTGAAGTCTAGATAGATAACATCCACCGCTCCACCTTTATCATTCGTTTTCCTCACCTCCACAAAAACTCAATCAAGTAAACAATCATTCTACTTAATCAATCATGGCACACAAGTTCTTCAGATAAAAGTATCATTTGATATATAGGTTAATTGCATAATGGCCACAAAGAACAATACATTAAGTGAGTGTAAAGTTTCTGGAATTTATTGTAGGAGATCACAATACCAACTGGTTGTCTTCTATTGCACACTGTAATGTTACCACCTGGCATTCATGCAAAATTGAATTTACTCTCTTGTGCTCTCAAAAATGCTAGCTCAGGTTTTCTGGCTTTCAAATAGTCACGGACCAAACATATGACCTATAGTATTCTCAAGGGAATAGCTGTGGAAATTTTACCTTCTATCCACAAGTTGTTCCAGTAATGCCTTGCGGTACATGGGACTGGAATCAGGCATAAGGGATACCATAGAGGTGAGGTTGGTAGTTAATGAGATGAGTTGGATAAATTGCAGTGAGAAAACTTGCTTGGCTTCACGACGGAATTCCTCCAAAACTTTGACGTAACTCGGACTACACCAAAAAAAATGTAAGATTCATTCCAGAGAAGCTAAGGAAGTGAAGGAAAGAGTCATAGATGTGAAAGTGAGGGTAAAGTGGAAAGTTGATGAAATGTTCAAATTTCGAGAAAGATCGGGACATGTCATCATTGTAATCACCATCGTATTGGAAAGAACAAATTGAGGGAGAGGGCCAAGAATGGGACTGGAACAAAAAATGCTCAATGTATCATACACCTTCCTTTGTCTTTGTCCCTCCTGTTCCTCGCACTAAACATACATCTCTACCGTTTCCCAATCCTGATGATGTTGTTTTTGATACAATGATGAGGTGCTTCTTTTTGTCATAGATCTGCACTTTTAACATTTTAAAGTCTTTCATTATGCCTGTTTGAGGAATTTTCTTTTGCAAAAAAATGCTTTATTCATAAAAATATCTTTGTATACATAGCCACTAATGCAGTTATATTCTGTACAGTAACATATGGAGAAATAAACAGACATTGGAGTTTGACTGTCCAGCAAACAAACAAAAGGCATTTCTCACTTATACAAGACAATGTTTACATACACTTGAGGCACCCAGACTGTGTGTGTGTGTGTGTGTGTGTGTGTGTGTGTGTGTGTGTGTGTGTGTGTGTGTGTGTGTGTGTGTGTGAGAGAGAGATCATGCACTGGGGTGGGGGGAGGGGGTGGTCTTTCGATAACTGAACAGACTCTGATTTAGCTTCGGCAGAAAGAACTTAGCTGTGGTCTTTCCCTGCTGCGCCTTGGTGGCAGCTGCCCTAAGCTTTAGAGTGTCTCTTATCAAGTAATGCTGGACTTTGAAATGTGCCAGTCTGCAATACTTAGTTGGGGTCAACTCTTTCAGCTGGTAGACCAAGTTTTAGGCATCTTTCACTGAGTCGATGGTCCCACAGATGCAATCCATGTTTGTCTCAGTCTGCGTCCCTGGCAACAGGCCACAGCACAGAGTCCTGCGTCACAGAGCTGCTCGAGAGGAGTCTCAACAAAAGCCACTGCATCTCCCTCCAAATCTCCTTTGCAAAGGCACATTCCAGAAGGCGATATATAAGTCTCTCCAACCCACAGACGCTTTGAGGACAACATGTGCTGGCAAAGAGAGTCCAGGCGTATATGAAAGATCTCATAGGTAGTGTCCTTCTCACTACTAGTCAAGAGATGTCTTGGTGTTTGTTGGAAAGTTCCGATGATGAGGCATTCTGCCAAATGGCTTTGACAGTCTGCTCAGGGAAAAAACCGATAGAATCAACCGTCCCGTTTTCCTGTAAGATCTTGGACACTATGTGCTGACAACTTCCTGAAGGAAGTGGTCAAAGAGTGTTTTGCTTTGCAAATGTCTCCATGAAGGACAGATGTTATGGACTGGTCCAGCAACTTGAATGAAGCCAGACCTATCCTTCTCAAGACTAGGGATAGGTAGAATCTCAATATGTAATGACACTTAATGTTTGCATAGGGTCTGTGCTCAGCTAGATACAGCCTCACAGAAAAATGACCATCAGGATGAGGGCGCCATTGGCTATGTTCTTTCTGTCTTCACCACCACCATCATCACCACCCTTCCACCAACAACACCCTCTAACCCAACCACCAACCCCCCCACCCCACCCCCCAACCCCAATCCAGAATTGGACGATGGCATGGGTGACTGGAATAGTGCAGGCTCTGGGAATGGCCATACCTGATGATCAGGTTTTTACCCACAATGGAGAGGGAATGGTCCTCGCAAAAGCCCAGTTTCTGCCTCACCTAGGCACTATGCTCATCCCAACATTTGTGCACAGTGCAGTCCCTCCAAACGTATCCCCAGCACCTTTAGGCAATCTGTCTCTACAGTGAAGGGGAGAAAGGATCAGTTGTCCCAATTCCCATGAGGTATGATTAAAGATTAATTAAATCCCTATAGATGATAATAAAGTATCTGAAAGATTTGAGTTTGTGTTTCAAAAGAAAAATTCACCACTGACTCAGTATGACACTGGAAGAGGTGATAACCTAAAGAGTAGCCATGACTTGTTAGCTCTTATTTGAATGATATAACCCCTGCAGGAATTAGTTTGTGACATACTAACACCACAGAAAATTGAAGTAAGAAACAATTATTTTGAAAGAAAATGTAGATAAACCTTTATCAAACATCAATGCCAATATCAAAGATGTGTCTTTATTAGTATCTTTCATAGATCAATTTACTGATGAAGACATTACAAAACACTTGTCATGATGTACATTCAAACACTATTCAGTGAATGGCAATCTTTTGTCATGAAATGACAGGATCTTCCACTATTAAAAGAAAATGGTATATCTAATTTGATGGAGCAAGTGGTGAAGATATGACAAATCATGTCATTTTTGAAAATAATTAAAATGATTTAAAATCTCATAAGTGAGAATTTAGTTCGAAGTGGGATTCCTGTTAATAAAAGTGATGCTTAAGAACAGTGGACAATTCTTTTCTTACTCTATTAATATCACATGGCATTACACAGAATATGTAGCAGGGAGACAGGTTTTGTGATTTAACTAGCCTATGCTGCAATCATGTTCTATTTGAGCCTCCTCCCATCCATCTTTGTTCAAGCCATCAGGGTGTCCTTCAGTTCCGTTTCCCCTCCTGTGCTAATTAAGTCTCCCCTAAAATGCACCAACATTATTATTCACTTGAACTGTTCAATTTGATAGTGGGGGTGCACATTCTAACCATTCTTTGGTGCTGAATTTCCTTTTGGATTTAAAAACTATAATTATACAATACTTGAGAGGCCATTTGACCCATCGAGTTTGTACTGCCAAAAATACACTAAATCTACACTAGTTCCACTTTTCAATACTAGGCCCTAGCCTTGAATGTTATGGTAATTCAAGTGCTCATCCAATTACTACTTAAAAGTTGTGAGGTTCAACCGCACTCAAAACCAGGCAGTGAAATCCAGACTTCTATCTTTCTCTGGATGGAAAATGTTTCTTAAGCCCCCTCTAAATCTCCTGCCTTTCACCTTAAAAGTGTGCTGCCTTGTTATTGATTTAACAATTAAGGGGACCAGCTGCTTTCTATCCACCCTGTCAATTCCCTCAAAATCTTATACACATCGATGAAGTCACCCTCAACCTTCCCTACTCCACAGAAAACAACTTGAGCTTTACAAGTTTCCCTACATAGCTAAGGTGCTCCATCCCAGGCAATATTTTGAAGATTTCCTCTGCATTCCCTCCAGTGCAATCACATCCTTCATATAGTGCAGTGACTGGAACTGCGCACACTACTCCAGCTGTGGCCTAACCAAAGTCCTGTAAAGTTCATAAAAGAGATTCATACCAAAAGTGGGAGACATTCTGATAAAATAGTCTTGATGCAATGATAGATGGAGTGATGTCCAAACTTAATGATCATACAAAATAGAAATCAGCACATATAATTCTAGGGACCAAAGGAATTATGAAGCAATTATTGACAAACTGGGCAGATGGAATTCAGTATTCACAAATGTGAACTCATAAGTTTTGGTACAAGCAACAGAAATGATACAAATGAAAAAGGCTGATCAAGGAGGAAGAGCAGAGAACTTTGCAAATTCAGGCGTGGAATAGTTTAAAATCAGTATTGAAGTGAATAAGATCATTACAAAAAAGGTCATGGAATACTGAGTTTTATTCAAAAGTCAAGCACTTTAAAGTCAAGGTGTATTGGTGAATCTTTATAAAATCTTAGTGCAACTAATTTATGTACTAAAAATACTTTATCCAAGTACTCTTGTGAGTGAGGTGGTCGGAGGGACATAGAATTCAGTTTGCGGTTCAACTTGATTTTACTAACAAAATATCACTTCATAAAATCATCATATGAGCATTTCTCAATTTGCTACAATATTTGCTCTTTATCGAGCTCTATTGTCTGAGAAAGGATATTACCCACAGCGATCCATGGGCCATTGGAATCTCTTTCCACAAAGGTGGGTCAGGGCAGATCTTCACAGTAATGTGACCAGTCAGCAATCGCAGCACACACAAATGACATTCAAACAATGCCCTTTATACATTGGGACATGCCTCTGAGACAAAGGCAATAGGATGCGTCTATATGGGCTTTTTTATATTGTAGAGGAGAAAGTGAGGTCTGCAGATGCTGGAGATCAGAGCTGAAAATGTGTTGCTGGAAAAGCGCAACAGGTCAGGCAGCATCCAAGGAACAGGAAATTCGACGTTTCAGGCATAAGCCCTTCTTCTTGATTCCTGAAGAAGGGCTTATGCCCGAAACGTCGAATTTCCTGTTCCTTGGATGCTGCCAGACCTGCTGCGCTTTTCCAGCAACACATTTTCAGCTTTTTTATATTGTAAACCACTTTCAGATGTATGCTGCACAAGCTATACACACATACAGCAGAAGATTGTAAGTGTGGTAGGAAGGAAGAGAATTTTATCCCTCAGTCCCTCAATCCCCGTGTTACCTAAGGAAGACAGCGCTGCACATTGGATAATGCTGTGCATATTTTATGTTCCAATGTGTGAGGTGAGCAGCTCCTTGTGTGGATTCAAAGAGCACAGAATCTGTGAATTGTGAAACTCGCAGTGAGTGTTACATCTGGCTTCTGCGTTACAGTCATTGTTATGATTAACTTATAATGTTCGATAATATGGCCAAGATTGCTTGTGGCATCATTTTTAGACAGCATAGTCAGTCGGTACATAAGGTTCATATCCAAAATTCGATGATCACAGATGTGTTTAACTAGTGTTCTGTGAGTGTTTGATTAATGCAATTGGCCTTGAAAGGGGTTTATATCACTCACATGGAGAGTTGTTTCCCTCAGAAATAAAAAAAAACCTTCACTCAGTCCAAATGCGGCAGCAGAAAATTTCATTTCAATTGGGCCTTTATCTTTCAGATGAGGGTGGAAGTTGACACAGATGGCACACACTTCAGGGAATGAGTTTACCAATCTGGGTGACTCCCACAAACCTTCATTTTCCTTCCCGCTTGCCTTCCCTGTCAACCCCATCAGATTTGATCTTGTTCACATTCTCACTAAAAGCTTTTATTTAACTCTTCATCTCAACTTTACTCCTGATTCCCAGGCCTACAGCTTTGTTTTGCCAAACATTGCTACACTCTGTTTCCACCCTCACCCGCACCACCACCACTCTCCACCCCCATTGAAGCCACATGGTGGTGACCTTAGATGCCTTTTGTGCTCACCAGCTACTTTCCTTATTTGTGGAGTTGCACTTTTCCACAATTGTTATCCTCTCTGCCATCCAGCATGCTGCCTCCAATCCTCATAATTGACTTCTCCATCACAGCAGTGGCCCCTGATAAATCCTGTTGAACAGCTCAGTGAACAGATCCCAGGACTGACTGTCGGCCAAGGACCAACTGATGTGGAAGGACAGCCCAGACTAATGACTGAGCAGCCCCCTGATTGATATCTATGCAACCCCTTGACTGACTTACCGCTAATTTCCAAACCAATGGTACTCGACCTGCTCCTGTGACTCATTCTCTGGACTGTATTGATATGAAACAGCTAAATACAAACATCTCAAATGATGTCTCCAAGAACCTGGACTGAGATAGGTGAGGTTTTTGACTGGCTATAGATTGATCTCCTGACAAATGACAGACCCCTTTGACTTGACTGAGGACTCCTCCCTTTAGATTTTGGGACATGACAGTTTGGTTGAAGCATTGTGTTTTTTGTGTGAGCTGGTGACACATTGTACAGGTGTGACGTTGATGTAGCACAGTGCTGTAGGACAGTAACTCCCGTCCCTTGTCTGATCATTCCTGGCTTTGTGTGTGTATTAAAAGGCAAGAAGAGCCTTAGGTTTGAAATGAGGTTCCAATTTCCTAAAAGGTAAGACAAAGTAAGGCAAAGGTGCTGCCAGTATCCAAATGGGTGCAAGGTGAATGAGCATAAATAAAGCAAATAAAGAGCCTGAGGTGAGCACTTTATTAATGCATAAGATAGATGCCAGTCTGTGAGCACAAAGTGGCCTAGTGGCAGGATTGCAAGGATTGAGTCTATGAGCTCCAAAGTGCAGCATTGTCATGAAGTATGACAATGACAATTATGACACTGAATTATGACAATTATGAAGTCATGAATTAAATTTTCTGAGAGTCCAACATGTGCCATGATGATGTGGTGATGTTGGTTTCTTGTCTAGCATTAACTTCTATAGACGAGAATTCAGGTTGTCACTGTCCATGGACCATGCACTAAGATGTTGGGGAGATGCTGGCAGGGATGGATATCCAAGGAACTGCAGCTGCCAGTTACCTGCTCAGACATTCATTGGCACTATCCAATTTCTGTCTGCTGCCTGGGAAAATAGAAATCTGTATATAACTGAAGTGAAGTTAGGTAATAATTAAATGTTAACAGAAGCAAATAGGACCCTTGCCAGTCACTATACACATTCTCAACAAGCCATTAAAGTGTTATGTGCAAAATCATACTTTAATTATTGCAATTTTGGGAGTCTCAATGCTCTGGTCTTGCCATATTTTCCAAACTGACCATTGTCTACATCATTCAGGGTCTGGGAAATTTCTACCCAATATGACTACTTGTCCTGTCACAGTGCTGTACTTGTCACCAACTCTTACCATACTTGTCTCATTAACTACCTATTCCAGCTCAACAGTGTCTCTCTCATCTGATTGTGCCCTTGTCACACTACACACCATTCATGGAACAATGTTCCTCTCAGCAGACACCCTGGAATGACTGGGGGTTCTGCTGCCTGTGCCATTTGTAAAATGCCATTATGCACCTGGATAAGCACTCTGCCTGGCATTCCCCTGTATGTTCCTGATATTTACCTCAAAATTGGCAGAATAGAGAAAATTGATGCCGTGCTTTGTGGGCAGAGACTTGGACATCCTGGGCTGGATGGGCTGGTGCCGCTGTGGGACACCTTGGGACCAGCAGTGGAGGCCATCACATCAAACAGTGCCAGCCTGGTCTGTGTTTGCGGCCTGAGTCGGTGTTATCTTCTCCATCTGGAAAAATGCACAACAATGTAGGAATAAGGTCAATAACCTTGTCTGCTCTGTTAGTATAAATGCCACCATCTTCTCTCTGATACCTTCAACTCACTCTATTGCTGCTAAAAATCCACCTAACACCAAGGCTGATACTCCACTCTCAATATTGTCTGCAACATCTTCTCCATTCCCTATCACCCACTCAAACTCGTACCCTCGGAGGCCTCTGCATTGCCTACTTGCACATTTGGGAACACTTCCATTCCTATACCAAAAGTAACAGCTGTGTTACCAACTTGAATCTTAATACCTGTCTGTTCCTCATTCCAGGAAAACAACAATCTACAGTTGGGTGGAAAGAGTCAAGATGAGTGGTGGTCTGCCTGACAGTCATCATCTTATCCTAATGTGATTATCCTGACTCTGACCTCTTGTAGTGATTGACTGTGACTAAGCGTCTGGTCTACCCTTGACTTAGTGTACTGGCACACCCTGACCAAAAGCCTTGACTTGTGTGAGGACTGCTGACAACCGTAAGCCCTTCCTGGCTTTGCATCTGTGCTAATTGACACAGCAATGTGTCCATACTGCGAGCCTGGTATCTCAGACAAAATGCATAAACCCAAGACAATGCAAAGTGGGGTTACTATGAACATCCAGGTAGGTTCAGAGTGCATGAGGACTGTGAGAGCAAGTAAAGAGAGTGGAGCTGCAGCCTGTGGCAGTCCATGAGATGGGTGCATGTTTTTGAGTGCAGTGTCCGAGCAGGAGTAGAACAATAATAGTTCCCAGTGCAGCTTGATATGTAGCATTTAAGTGCAGAAGTGTTCTGTAAGTGGACTGTAGATACATCATGAGGGTTGTTAGATGCGAGCAGATGTTGGATGCCAATTTCTATGTATGTGAGCACATGATGCTGTGCCTGTGGTATGTTGGTGTCCAGTGACCAATTTGAGTTCCTCTGGAGCAAGGAGCAAACTAAAGTAACTCTGACTTTCATGTCAAGAATTCTTAAGTTTTATTTAGTAGCAAAAAACAGGAAGGAAGATGATTATCTGAATGTCAATGAATAGGAAAAGAGGGAGGTTCAATGAGACCAGGGAGTCCTTGCACACCAGCCACTGAAAGTAAGTACAATCGGTTCTGATATAATGCAATACTTCCTTCTCGTTCAAACTCATGTTATAAGAAAATAGCACAAAAGCCGCACCATTTAAACTAATGGGGTCCGAGTCACGTTATAGCCAATACAGGTTAGGAAAGTTTGCATTTTACAAATAACAGTCTAACTTCTTCAATCATGTTAAAGCCAATTCATGTTGAAGAAACACAAATTATAGCAGGTTATTAGAGCAGGTCATTCTGGTGCAATGGTTGCTGCCTGTAAGATTGAGGCACCATCAATCTGCTATCAACTTAGTTTCATCCTGTCATTAGGAAGCTGACCTTTAGGGCTTCTGCACAATCGAGTGACTGCATTGGCCTCGTTGCCCACTCATGGGAGTTTCACAAGATTCTGACCAGAGATCTGGATTTCCACTGCAGTGTAGTTTTATTAACTCATGGGATATGGGCTCCTCTGGCTAGGCCAGCATTTATTACCCATCCCTAATTGCCCAGTGAGCAGTTAAGAATCAATCATATTGCTGAGAGTCTGGAGTCATATGCAGTCCAGATCAGGTGAGGATGACAGATTTCCTTCCCTAACAGACATTCGTGATCCAGATGGGTTTTTCTGGCAATTGGCAATGGCTTCATGGCCATCATTATAAAAATCCACCATCTGCCGTGGAAGGATTTGAACCCAGAACCCAGGTCACTGGTCCCCAGAACATTAGCTGAGTTTTTGGATTAATAGACCAGCAAAAATACCACTATGTCATTGTCTCTCCTTTGGGGATGTGGGTGATGAAGGGTGATAAGGTTGGGTGATGAAGTGCTTTTATATGTCACTCCTGAAAATCTAGGGTTGGGCTCACAAGTAGTAAGTAACATTTGCGTCATTAAATGCTAGGCAATGACCATCTCCAATAAGAGGCAATCTACCCACTGCCATTGACATTCAATTGTGTTACCATTACTGAATCCCCACTATCAACATCCTTGGGATTAATCGTTGACTAGAAACTCAACTGGACTTGTGCATAAACACAAGGACTACAAGTGCAGGTCAAAGGCTAGGAATACTGCAGCAAGTATCTCACCGCTGACTCCCCAATGCCTGTCCACTATCTACAAGGCACAAGTCAGGGGTATGATGCCTGGATGAATATAGCTCCAGCAACACTTGCTTGACACCATCCAGGAGGAAACAGCCTGCTTGATTGGGACTACATGCATAAACATCCACTTTCTCCACCACCAACACTCAGTAGCAACAATCCACAAGACACACTGAAGAAAGTTACCAAAGATTCTTAGATAGCACATTCTAAATCCAAGACCATTTCCATCTAGAAAAACAAGGGAAGCAGGTTAGTGGGAAAACCACTACCTGCAAGATCCTGTCCAAGCCACTAAACATCTTGACTTGGAAATATATTGTTATCCTTTCATTGTTGCTGAATTGAAATTCTGGAATTCCCTCACTAAGGACATTACAGGTCAACCTACAGACTGTGGGCTACAGTGGATCAAGAAGACATATTACCAGCACCTTCTGAAGGGTAACTAGGGACAGGCCATAAATGCTGGCCAGCCAGTGAAGCCCACATCCCACAAGTGAGTTAAAACAAACTACTGTTACTTGCTTGTCCAGTTATTATTCAAGTGTTTATTTGTGTTCCAAATGTGGTTGAAAGTATGCGCTATTACCACTATTTCACAGATTACACATAACAAAGAAAATACCGTTCAGTTATTAAGATGACCAAGTGACTACCTTATCTACATCAGGTCTTAAATAATAAGATCTATCATCCAATATAATTGTAAGGTTTTTTATCAAATCAAAACTTCATCAAGAAGGAGCCAATGATTGATTAATGTACACAGTCAATAATATCGAAGTATAAATGGTTATACCTCTAAATATTCCCCCAAAATGCATAAACATACACACAGCTCTTTTAGAAAAGAGAAAACAAAAGATTTCTCTCCAGAGTTTGGCTTGCTGAAAAAAGCTACTTTGACCATTGGGTTATTCTTGAAGGCAAAAGAATAAAGCACAGAATGTTCTCGAGTATATTGTTATAATGTTCTGGCATGTGTGTTTAAGGTCATAATCAGGCATAGCTTTACTTGTAGACACAGCTAGCTTAGCAATGCAATCTTGAATTAGTTCTTCAATCATGCTTTCAGAAGAAGTAGGTTTCACCCTGAACGCAGTGAAAGTGAGGTCTGCAGATGCTGGAGCTTAGAGTCGAGACTGAACGTAGGTTTGTTCGCTGACCCAGATCCTCCCTTTATTTAAGAAACAATATAATTTCAATTGTGATGTAATTTAATAAGTGCATAAGACATTGACAGGATCACTTTTGGAGTACTGAGTACAAATATGGCCTTCCTGCTGTAGAAAAGATGATATTAAACTAGAAAGGATGCAAGAACTATTTACAAGGTTGTTACTGAGATGGAAAGTTTGAGTTATAAGGAGAGGCTAAATAAATGGGGAGTTTTTTTCCTGGAGTGTAGGAAGCTGAGGAGTGACCTTACAGAGGTTCATAAAATCCTAAGGGGCATACATAAGACGATTAGCCAAGGTCTTTTCTCCAAGGTCAGGGAGTCCAGAACGAGATGGCATAGGTTTAATGTGGGGCATACAACCACTCTCTGTGTGGAAAAAATTGCCTCTTTTATATCTGTCCCCTCTCATCTTAAACCTATGTCCTCTATTTTTGGATTCCCCTACCCGAGGAAAAAGACCTTGGCTCTTCACCCTATTCATACCCCTGATGATTTTATAAACCTCTATAAGGTCACCCCTCAACCTTCGACACTCCAGGGAAAATAGCCTCAGCCTATTCAGCCTCTCCTTACAGCTCAAACCCTCCAACCCAGGAAACATCCTTGTAAGTCTTCGATGAACCCTTTCATGTTTAACAACATCCTTCTTATAGCAGGGAGACCAGAGTTGAATGCAATATTGGGTTGTGAGTCTTTGGAAGCTTTTGCCATGGAGAGTTGTGTGGGCAGAGTCCTTTTGGATATTTAAGGCTGAGATAGATAGATTCTTGATCAGTAGGAGGATCAAAGGTTATTGGGAAAACACCGGAAAATGGATGTGAGAAATGTAAAATCAGTCATGGTCCTACTGAATGGCAGAGAGGCTCAAGGGGCCAGATATAAAAGGGGCAATTTTTTCACACAGAGAGTGGTTGTATGCACCACGTTAAACCTATGCCATCTCATTCTGGACTCCCTGACCTTGGAGAAAAGACCTTGGCTAATCTGTTCTTATTTCTTATGGTCTTCATAGTAGTTCATTGATCAAAATTGTTCTGAAGATCTCGCAGATTGCCTGGCACTCTCCTCAACATACAACCTTGCCATTCTGTTGGAACAAACCCATCTGTGCTGAAATTTGGCACAAACTTGTAAAAACCATACATTCCCTCAAACCTCATATTTTTTGATTAAATATGGGGCAGAAACACAAACAATGCTTGTGTTTCTGCTGTTTATTGCAACACCTGTCCTCAGTTTACTGTATTGCCTATGTAGACTGCTCATAACTTTGCAAATGCACATTTTGCATGCTTTACCATCACACCAGCTGATTGTATTTTCCTAAACAGAATTTCCAGTCCTTTCAAGTTGTTCTCCCAAACATCACTGTACACCAGTTCAGCATCAAACTAAACTATACATGAGAAACACTAGCCACCATTTGGTTCCTCAGTCTCTGAAAAGTTGCTGGAGCATATGTTTAACCTGAATGGCATCACTAGGCATTGGAAAAGACTACCTGGTATGACAAAGGCTGTTCTTTTTTTTGGTCCAACTGTTAAAGGAAGCTGCCTGGATCCTTTTAATAAATTTGTTTTGGGAACATATTTGGTTTCTGCCAACCCTATCCATACAGTCTTCCAAGGAAGGAATTGAATAGGACTCTCGTTTTGTTACTACATTAACCTTTTGTAGTCAATGCAGAATTTGGTAAATACATTAAACTTAGGCATTAACATGACTGGCTATTTTAACTGGATTCCATTTCATGATTTCCTGATATATATTGGATTTCAGTTTTAAACTGGACCTATTTCTCTGGACCTAAGTGATAGGGGTGCTGATTTATAAGAGAAGGTTCTCCAATATGCACATATAGACTGAAATGATACACTGTGTTTAGACCTAGAAGATTCTGTTAAATTTGGTGAACTCAGCATTGGGGTTTGGATGCAAGAGACAAGGATAGTAAAGGGGGAGAATATGACTACAAAGTGTGGGAATATGATTGTGCACAAGAAGACACGAAATATTGTAGGACAGGGATTATTAGCAGTCATCACCTCGAGACATTGTTGAGTGTGGAACATGATGGTTGACATGACAACATAGGGCCAGAGTTCTGGGGTAATGATGAGAGCTGCAGAATTCCCACTGACTTGTACTGACATGTGGAGGAATAGGGTTGATGTGCTGTCCATCCACTGCAAAGTAGAAAGGGCATGGCGATTTAGGGGGGGGAGTCCTTGATTATTAGGCAGACACTGAGACTCACTGTACCAACCACGATTTACATTTCTTGCCATGTTCAAACAATGTTTAAATGCAAAATGTGAATAGAAAATGGTTGTCGCCACACCCATAGTCAGCTTTGTGTTTGTCTCTACATATGGGCTCTACCTGTGAGTGTTGTGAGGTCCTTCAAATATAATTGCATCAATCAGTCACTTCTCAGTACAGGTTACTTTCATCTGTAATCCAAACCTGATCCCCTTGCAGCCAGCTCTCTGTGATACCCATAACACCATTCCTGCCAATTTCAGTCTCTGCTACAAGCTCATTTGTCTTGTTTCATATTGTGCATTTAAGTACAACACTCTCAGTCCTGTATTGACTGCCCCCCCACCCCATATCTGCTGGGCCAGAAGTTAGATTCCTGACACTTTCCATGATCTTTGTCCTATTACTTGTCTGGAAACTTTATTAACCTCTGCTGAGCCCTCCTCCTCTTTAACGTTTTTAATAACCTTCCATGTAACCAATATTGCTCCCCTCTACCTCCCCACTTTTTAGTTCAAAACCTTACCCACGGTCCTAGTCATGTGATTCACCAGAACTCTGACTCAGATGATTCAGGCAGAGCCCCTCCCATCGGAACAGCTCCCTCCTTCCCCAGTGCTAGTGCCAGTGGCCCATGAATTCAAACCCATTTCTCCTAGACTAATCTTTCAGCCATAAGTTTACCTGTTTAATCATGTCGACCCTGTGCCAAATTGCTCATGGCTCATTTAGTAATCCAGAGATTAATACAATTTCAGTCCTACCTTTTAATGAATCCCCTAGCTGCTCATATTCCCTCAGCAGAATGTCTTTCATCTTTCTCCCTATATCATTGGTACCTATGTGGACCATGACAACCAGATCTTTCTCCTCCCACTCCAAGTTCCTTTGCAGCCCAGGTGAGATATTCTGAACCTAAACACCAGGTAGGCAACACAGGCAGGCAGGACTCTAGAAACTGGCCAGAGTGTACAAGTTCCCCTGACTATACCATCCCTGATTACAACAATATTTCTCTTTTCTCCCTGCTGTTGAATGGGTCCCTGTACCACAGTGCTATGGTCAGTTTGCTCATGCTCTCTACATCCCTGGCTCTCATCTACACAGGAAGCAAGAATCTCAAACCTGTTAGACAAGCTCAAGGGCTAAGATTCCTTCAGCAGTACTACCTGGATTCCTCCACTTGCCTCATTCATAGTCACATATTCCTGTTCCTGACCACTGACTAAATCTGACAGTGTTAATCTAAACGATGTAGTTGCCTCCTGAGACATAGCATCCAGGTAACTCTCTCCCTCCCTGATATGTGTTTCGTGTTTGAAGTTCAGATGCTAGCTCATCAACTCTGAGCCAGATTTCTTCAGACCACCACTTGCTGCAGATGTGGTCATTATGATTCACATTAGGGTCTACCCGCTCCCACATCATGCAGGTACAACAGATTGCCTGGCTCTGCAACTTTACTATATTTACTTTGTTCTTAATTTGATTTTAAAAAAAAGTCTACTGGTCATTTAGTTTGTATCCTGTAAATATTTCCCCTATTTATATTCAATCTGAAAATGACCTGTAATAGAAAGTCACATTACTAGCTCTTACTAGTCAATGAATTTATAGTTTGCCTGTTATATCACTGTATTGTGCTGAACCCCTAATCCTGGGCTTCAGTTTATGTTGGGATATGACTCACTCTGGATATGATCTCTACTTTCTGACTGTGAGAAGCTTATTGATTGTGTTCTTTCAACAGACCTTTTCTTAACTAGAACTGAGGTGAGTTGAGATGACTCACAATAGAACAGTAAGTTGTGTGACTTGGTGCAGAAACAGCAAGAGATGAATGGTAATACACAACATTGTTTTGTGGTTGCGGAACCATTATGTGCACAATGAAGGGCAGCTCCCGAATGCCTATGTTTAACTAATTGCATGGTGAAGCATCAAAGATGATGTTGGTGCCAGGGATCCTCAGATATCCTGGCAGTGTTGAGTACTTCAGCCTCGACAAAATGGGAGAATATGATGAGCAAGTCATTATAGATGCATAAATCCTCCATGAAACCCACCAAATATGACACTTTGATTTCCAGTAAGATTCAGATTCGGGTGTCTAACCTCCCTAACAGTTCAGTTGCAGCTAACCAGATAGCTGGGGATTGTCTGCACCGCCTTCTGCCTCATCCTCACTACGCCTTTTATCCTCCACTGTCCTTAGTACCTGATACACCTATATTTGCATGATGGTAATAATGCTTCACAAAATACTGTGACAACAGAAATTCTTTTATTGATGATCTGGAGTGTCAATTAGATAATTTACCAATTCTTTTGCCTGCCCTATATGGACCATTGAACTGTGCTTACAATGGTTCACCATGTGAAGACAATAATGGAAACATCTTGATCACTTGGTTCAATGGGCTGAAGAGAGGACAGATAGATGCGGGGATAAGTGTGGGTATTGCATTTTGGTAAAGCAAATGAGGGCAGGATTTATAAAATTAATGGTAGGACCATTAGTTCTTTGAGAAGGTGACTAAAGAAGTGGATGAGGGTAAAGCAGTAGATGTTGTGTATATGGATTTTAGTAAGGCGTTCGATAAGGTTCCCCATGGTAGGCTAATGCTAAAACTTCAGAGGTATGGCATTGAGGATACATTAGAGGTTTGGATTAGGAATTGGCTGGCTGGAAGGAGACAGAGGGTAGTAGTTGATGGATTATGTTCATCTTGGAGCGCAGTTACTAGCGGTGTACCACAAGGATCTGTTTTGGGACCATTGCTTTTTGTTATCTTTATAAATGATCTAGAGGAAGGACTTGAAAGCTGGGTAAGCAAGTTTGCGGATGACACAAAAGTCGGTGGAGTTGTGGATAGTGAGGAAGGAAGTGGTAGGTTACAGCGGGATATAGATAAGTTGCAGAGCTGGGCGGAAATGTGGCAAATGGAATTCAATGTAGCTAAGTGCGAAGTCGTTCACTTTGGTAGGAATAACAAGATGATGGATTACTGGGCTAATGGTAGGCTACTTGGTAGTGTGGATGAGCAGAGGGATCTTGGTGTCTATGTACACAGATCTCTGAAAGTTGCCACCCAGGTAAATAGTGCTGTGAGGAAGGCATATGGTGTACTGGGCTTTATTGGCAGAGGAATTGAGTTCCGGAGTCCTGAGGTCATGTTGCAGTTGTATAAGACTCTGGTGAGGCCTCATCTGGAGTATTGTGTGCAGTTTTGGTCGCCATACTATAGGAAGGATGTGGAAGCTTTAGAACGAGTGCAGAGGAGGTTTACCAGGATGTTGCCTGGAATGGTGGGAAGATCGTATGAGGAAAGGCTGAGGCACTTGGGGCTGTTCTCATTGGAGAAGAGAAGGTTTAGGGGAGATCTGATAGAAGTGTATAAGATGATTAGGGGTTTAGATAGGGTAGATACTAAGAACCTTTTACCGCTAATGGAGTCAGGTGTTACTAGGGGACATAGCTTTAAATTAAGGGGTGGTAGGTATAGGACAGATGTTAGGGGTAGATTCTTCACACAGCGGGTTGTGAGTTCATGGAATGCCCTGCCCGTATCAGTGGTGAACTCTCCTTCTTTATGTTCATTTAAGCGGGCATTGGATAGGCATTTGAAAGTTATTGGGCTAGTATAGGTTAGGTAGGACTCGGTCGGCGCAACATCGAGGGCCGAAGGGCCTGTACTGCGCTGTATCCTTCTATGTTCTATGACCCTCGGTTATGTTGAAGAACAGAGACCTAGGGGTTCAAGTACATAATTCTTTGAAATTTGCATCACAGGTTGACAGGCTGTTTAAGAAAGCGTTTAATACACTTGCCTTCTGAAATAACTGAACAGAAGCAGGTATCCCATTACCAAGTCACCCTTTATTTACTTGCGGACAGTGTGCAGGCTGTGGCCAGGCAGATTGGAGTCAGAGTCACAAAGTGTGGTACTGGAAAAACACAGGAGATCAGGCAGCATCCAAGGAGTTGGAGAATCGACATTTCAGACATAAGCCCTTCATCAGGAAGGGGGAAATAATGCACTCCATTCCCTGCGTTGCCCACCTTTCCCTGAAAATCTTGAGGGTGTTTGTGGACACCACATGCTCCTGCTCTCCTGGTTATTTGTTTAGTCTTTGACAGCAGGATTAAATGAGTCAAGATTCCCAAATAATGGAATGATGCCAGTTATAATTACCCCAACTCAAAGATGACTGTTGTGAATGGATTTCTTCAGGAGTATACAATCCGCTCTTGTCACCACTGAAATAACTCCACAGAGGCTGGTATCCCATCGCCAAGTCATCTCTTATTCAAATGTGGAGAGTCCTTGACACTGATCCAGCTTCCTTAGAGCCAGCTCACAGAGTGAACAGAACCTCTGACACTCCTGTTTATTTTTTCCCCTTTACCCCCACATTACCGCCTAACTGCAGTTGTGCTTGTTTTTTCCCCAGCACCCATGGTGTGTGTGTGCAGGTGTGAGACACACTGAGAGACAAAAGGTGTACAAATCTTTATTCAATTTCCACCACCAGGAAGAAAAGAAAACACCCGAGTGGCCTGTGACAAGCAGTGCCCTTTACAAAGGACAACGCTGTGTAATCAAACAGTGAAGGGGAGGGCAGGGACTAAATCAAAATAGAGTTGGAGGGGGAAATAATATACTCCACTCCCACTCCCACTCCCAGTCCCACTCCAGTCCCACTCCCACTCCCACTCCCAGTCCCACTCCAGTCCCACTCCAGTGCCCACCTCTCCCTGAAAATCTTGAGGGTGTTTGCGCACACCGTATGTTCCTGTTCTCCTGATTATATATATTTTTTCTTTTCTTTAGAGTGAACAGAGCCGCTGACACACCTGTTTTTTAAAAATATTTTTCCCCCAGTCACTCCTGTTTTTCTTTTTTCATCTTTTTTTCTTTCCTTTTTTTATTATTAACCCCCGCATTACCGCCTAACTGCGATAGTGCTTATTTTTTCCCCAGCACCCATGGTGTGTGTGTGCAGGTGTGAGATGCAGTGAGAGACACAAAGTGCACAAATCTTTATTTAATTTCCACCACCAGGAAGAAAGGAAACACCCGAGTGGCCTGTGACAAGCAGTGCCTTTCACAAAGGACAACACTGTGTGATCAAACAGTGAAGGGGAGGGCAGGGACTAAATCAAAATAGAGTTGGAGGGGGAAATAACCCACTCCCACTCCCACTCCCACTCCCACTTCTCCCTGAAAATCTCGAGGGTGTTTGTGCACACCGTATGTTCCTGTTCTCCTGATTATATTTTTTTTAAAAATTAACCCCCACACTACCGCCTAACTGCGGTAGTGCTTATTTTTTTCCCAGCACCCATGGTGTGTGTGTGTGTGTGTGCAGCTGTGAGACACAGTGAGAGACATAAAGTGCACAAATCTTTATTTAATTTCCACCACCAGGAAAAGTAGGAAAACACCCGAGTGGCCTGTGACGAGCAGTGCCCTTCACATGAAAGGGCAATGCTGTGTGATCAAAACAGTGAAGGGGAGGGCAGGGACTAAATCAAAATAGAGTTGGAGGGGGAAAACTCCCACTCCCACTCCCACTCCCACTCCCACTCCCACTCCCACTCCCACTCCCACTCCCACTCCCACTCCCACTCCCACTCCCACTCCCACTCCCACTTCTCCCTGAAAATCTCGAGGGTGTTTGTGCACACCGTATGTTCCTGTTCTCCTGATTATATTGATCAGCCAGGGCTTTCTTGATTGGTCCAAGTTAACAACACTAATCAATGACCTCATAGTTAACAATATCAACCTGGTTCCAATCACTACACCTTCATTGCTCAGACCTTTGAGTACAAGAATTGGGACGTCATGTTGAGGTTTGACAGGACGTTAGTGAGGCCTCTTCTAGAATACTGTGTGCGATTCTGGTTGCTTTGTTATAGGAAGGATTTTATTGAACTGAAGAAGGTTCAGAAAAGATTCACCCGGATGTTGCCAAAATGGAGATTTGAGTTATAAAGATATGCTGATCAGGCTGGGACTATTTTCACTGGAGTGTAGGAGGTTGAGGCGTGACCTTATAGAGCTTAGTAAAATCATGAGGGGTATGGCTGACATGAATAGAAAAGGTATTTTCCCTAGCTTGGGGGAGTGCAAAACTAGGGGTATATTTTGAAGGTGAGAGGAAAAAAAATTAAAAAGGATACACAAAACAACTTTTTTTATACAGAGAGAGGTTAGTTTACAGAATGAACTACCAGAGGGTTAACTTTTCCATCACCATCTGGGTAGTGATTGTTCTGAATGGTGTGAAATCTGGGAATTGTGTAGCCATATCCATGAGAGGAAGGGGATATTTGTGCCCAGTATTTGGTTTTGGTCAAGGTCTCAAACAATCTTCCAACATTCTACTAAATTATTTCTCAAAAACTATTATGAGAATAAAAGGTGCTGGTTTGATGGTATGCAGCGGTTTTCCCACTATTGGTCACATATAGCACATTTTACAAAACTGTTTCACAGAAGTATAAGCCTATATCTTTGTATTGAATGCAATTGGCCAGTAAAAATGTTAACTTTTACATGGTTGGGCCTTCCAGATTCTTAAAAAAAGATTCTTTAATAGAAATTCCTTGGGCTATCCTTAATATTTCTTAACAATATTTGAGCAGTGAATCACTGAATATCTAGTGAATCACTGACTACTCTTCACCTACAGGTCTCTGAGGAAGACTCCATTTTCTCAGCAGAGGAAATGGAGTCTTTACCATTTAGTAACATTCCAGAATTCCCTTGGCTTCAACTTCAGTTTTACTCCATAACTTCCATGAAGCTGTCACACGTTATGACAGTGGAAAAACTTAGACTTTCAGAAATTATTTTCACTATCCTTTCTGGTCTAAGGAGAACACATTATGGCCAATCCATCACATCCCTGACTATTTGAATTAGTTTTATCTTCCTAACTTCTATCCTTCTTCGGTTTGATGGGGGATGAAGAAAATCTTTTGAATTTGTAGGCCAGTTCATACCTGCCAGTCACCTCAGTTGTTTTTCTTGTTTTTACAACCCTATGTGAGTTTGTATTAATGGAGAAAATAAATTAAACATTTTTTTAGGAGAATTACTTTCTTAAGGTGCTCATACATAGCTTCTACCATGTATAGCACTGGCTGCAACTTATAGAAAAGTTTTAAGGAGTTGGAAGCAGTTCAGAGAAGATTTACTAGACTAATTTTCTTAAGAAGAAAGGCTAGACAGAATAGACCTGCACCCTCTCGAGTTTAGAAGAGTCAAAGGTGACTTATTTGAAACATATAAGACCCCAAGGGGACTTGACCAGATTGCTATGGTAAGGATATTTCCTTTTGTGGGAGAATCTAAACTAGGGATCATTGTTAAAATGTAAGAGGTCACCCATTTAAGACAGAGATGAGGAGTTTTTTTTCTTTCATAGAGTCATAGAATCATAGAGATGTACAGCACGGAAACAGACCCTTCAGTCCAACCCATCCATGCCGACCAGATATCCCAACCCAATCTAGTCCCACCTGCCAGCACCCAGCCCATATCCCTCCAAATCCTTCCTATTCATATACCCATCCAAATGTCTCTTAAATGTTGCAACTGTACCAGCCTCCACCACTTTCTCTGGCAGCTCATTCCATGCACGTAACACCCTCTGTGTGAAAATGTTGCTCCTAAGATCTCTTTTATGTCTTTCCCCTCTCACCGTAAACCTATGCCCTCTAGTTCTGGACTCCCTGACTCCAGGGAAAAGACTTTGTCTATTTATCCTATCCATGCCCCTCATAATTTTGTAAACATATATAAGGTCACCCCTCAGCCTCTGACGCTCCAGGGAAAACAGTCCCAGACTGTTCAGCCTCTCCCTATAGCTCAAATCTTCCAACCCTGGCAACATCCTTGTAAATCTTTTCTGAACACTTACAAGTTTCACAACATTTTTCTGATAGGAAGGAGACCAGAATTGCATGCAATATTCCAACAGTGGCCAAACCAATGTCCTGTATAGCTGCAACATGACCTCCCAACTCCTGTACTCAATACTCTGACCAATAAAGGAAAATATACCAAATGCCTTCTTCACTATCCTATCTACCTGCGACTCCACTTTTAAGGAGCTTTGAACCTGCACTCCAAGGTCTCTTTGTTCAGCAACACTCCCTAGGACCTTACCATTAAGTGTACAAGTCCTGCAAAGATTTGCTTTCCCAAAATGCAGCACTTCACATTTATCTGTGGGTTGTGATTTCAGTTTTTCAAAAGGCAGTGAATACAGAGCCTTTAAATATTTTTAAGGCAGAGGTAGATTGATTCTTGATTACCAAGTGGATGTAAGATTATTGGGGGTATACAGGTAAGTAGGATTGATGTTAATGTCAGATCAGCCATGATTTATTGAATGGCAGAGCAGGCTCGAAGGGCTGAGTGGCCTACTGTTGCTTTTTGTCCGTATGTTCATATATTCCAAGCTGCTTCATTTGCAATTGAATTTTCACTAACTCAATTGACTCAGCATTTTATTTACATTACATTTTGTACAATTTCACCTGTGTTGTTACCTCAAATGTTAGCTTTCCTAGTCCTTACATTTAATTGTAACCCAAACTTCTCAGCCAATTCAATTAGCTTAATCTTGGTTATTTTTTGCAAGTCTTCTGGAAAGAAGAGGACTTTCCCTCCTCTGCCAACCTGATTTTGTTATATCTTACTCCACAAAAAGACCTACTATATTGCCTTTTATTCTTTTCCAATTATTTTTTTTCTTTTTTTTACTGGCTAATCTCCTGGTTATATTTTTTTTTCTTTTTTTTAACCCCCACACTACCGCCTAACTGCGGTAGTGCTTATTATTTTTAACCCCAGCACCCATGGTGTGTGCGCGCAGGTGTGAGACACATCTTTTCCAATTATTAGTACCCCACATCCAATTAACATTGTTCTGTTGAGTATCTTGCTGTGATATCCCTTTTCTGTTGCAACTGAGGCAGGACAATTATACCATTGCTCTAGTCCCCCTATCCTAAAAGTCACAAAATAACATAAAAATACTTTTGCAGTTACCAAGCTGACTGGTTTTAAATAATTAAATTTATCAACCAGGTTTTGAATAAATGTAACTATTGGCTTATTATCAAAACAAACTTATTCAGTAAAGGTATAGTAGGTTATTAATATGCACAGTTAGTAATATAGAAAACATAAATGCTCATTCCTCTATATATTCCAGAAACAAATACACACACACACACACACACCCAGTTACTTCAGGAATAGGGAGAAAATAAAAAGATTCCGACACAGATTGTGTCTTGATGAAAGGACATTTTGACTGATTGATCATGTTTGAAGGCAAAATGAATGCTCTGCAGAACGTTCTGGAGCCTGTTGCTCTGATGTTCTGGCGGATGTGGAAAAGTCACTAATCATGCATGGTTGTCCCTGAAGTCCAGCAGGTAATTGTTGCTCAGGAAATATAACCTTGAAATGTTTCTCTTTCTAAAAAATAAATGGGATTCACCCAGAACTCAGGAAGAGCATTTTCTAATCAGAAATCCGAGGAATTAGCAGGATGGCTTGTTCTTTGAAAGCTTGCTTCCAACTCAGCTGGTTCTGAACAAACTTTGCTCTAACTGAACCAGAAGTCCCCTTCCATAAGTCAATCACTACTTAAGAATAGCCCAAATCAAGATTTACAGCAAAGAAAGCAGTTATCAGCAGTCATTTCATTTGCAGGAAACTTTGATATTTAAAAAAAACTTCCAATGTCCGCGGTGAAACTTCACTGGCCTCCTTTTGAGAAACCACTCCAGGTATTTCCACAAAACTTTCCACAATCTTTCAAAATGCACATCCTCCATGCAACAGTGAATATAAAGTAGCTCTGTAACAATACTTACATTCTAAAAAACAGCTGATGATGTGATTCCCTGCAACCTTTTAAAGCATTGAAAAAAACTTTTTGAAACTGTACATTAGGGCCAGTACTGACAGAAAGGTTTTCACTCATTATCTTATAGTATCGGCAAAAATATCGGGATTAGTGAAGATACTTATGAGGCTATGAATGAAATAAGAACTAGTTATGTACATTAATAAAGTGTGAGCATCATGAGTAAAGTCAGTGCTTATTGTCCATTTTTAACTATCCTTTCAAAGGATGCCTTCTAGATAAATGAACGGCGTGCTACGATCCTTCAGAGAATAGTTAAGACTCATGCATTGCTCCAAATATGATATCTCACAAAGGGTACGACTGTTAAGGATGTGCAATTTCCTTCCCTGAAGAAAATGAATGAATCAGATGTGTATTTGCAACATACAAATACACACCAAGCTGTTTGGGGGAATGATTGAATTGACTCAGGACTCTTAACATGAAATCAGGTTTTTGGATTACATGGATGCTATATGTCCAAAGGAGACAGGAACTCTGGAACAGAAAATCTGATTTTGTATTGAAACTAGAGGAAACTAGCAAAATAGGGTTGGTGTGGATATTGTGATACTGTGATGAGTTAATCGGAAATTTTCAACCTTTATGCTGCTGATGCTGCCTTGAACACAAGTTCAGATATATAATATCCAATGCTTTGGAAATCAAATATAATGCTTGCTTGCATTTCTGTTAGTGCTCCTGGAAGGTAAGGCACCCACTGACAGCATGAATTTGGACAACTACTCCTTTTATTCTATTCTTGCAGTTACCTTCCATATTCTTTCTTTTCCCTATTTTTGAATGTTGTGCAGTGATTAGCAGTAGCACTGAAGCACCTCACATAAATAACTAATCTTTAGACTTGAGCCTGCAGGCTGAATGTCTTTGGACTAATTGACTTGAATGCCAGCCCT
This sequence comes from Hemiscyllium ocellatum, assembly GCF_020745735.1. Lineage (NCBI taxonomy): Eukaryota > Metazoa > Chordata > Chondrichthyes > Orectolobiformes > Hemiscylliidae > Hemiscyllium > Hemiscyllium ocellatum. The sequence goes on from NC_083402.1 coordinate 59,126,363, forward strand.
GAGTCTATTCTTTACATATGTAGATTTCTGGTGCAGGTTGCTAGAGAGTGGGCAGAAACATCAAATTTCAGCTTTGGGACAGTTTACTGACTGCACTTTTCCATGTGATATTGAATATAAATTTTATGCATAAAGAGAAAATATTTGTAAATTTGTAATGCATGTAAACCATTTATTTCTATTGATTTCCACGTTTACCATTTACCCAAAATTTGTTCTTACAAATACATAGTGAAAGATTAATATAATTTCAGTCAATTGCCAAATGTTTCAATAAAGTACCAGAGACCACAATTCTAAAATATTTTCCTCTCTTTCCAAAGAATAAATATTCCTTAATTTGAAAGCATGCTAAAATCATACATCAATATAGACAAAAATTAGATGGTACATTAATTTTTTATGATGACAGCATGTATATCAGGCTACACTGTGTTGGTAAGGCCTATGTTTTTTCTATGTCTTGGGTTCCAAAAATTTAATTACATTTATGTTTTGAATTCTGAAACATGTGGTTGATACCTAGTGAATAATACACACAGCAAAAACAAATCGATAGTCAGTATGCGGCTTCATATAGAATTCTTCAACATTGAGCTCACGAGTACCAGATGACGGTGGCTTTAACTAAATCTGTATAGTGGTTTCACAATTTCTTTGAGTCTCAGACCTCCTTTCCCCCGCTGTGGTGAACGCTTTCGACCTGTTGTATAGACGTGTCACATCTGTCCGCCTCCATGTCTAGTTGTCACCTCCAGGCTGCCAATCTGTCCCAAATGCACCAACAAGACTTCTTCCTGCCTTTTTACTTTCCATGAAGCTTTTCATTCTATTTTAAAGCAAACAGCCTGCTGGTGGGTATGAAATTGCTGTGGGTCTATGGAATGACCTATAATTTGAAAACATAAACAAAGAATATGCAATCTGTTAAAACCTTAGATATTCTTAGGGACTAAAATGAAACTGAAATATCCATTCTACTGGAGAATAATTTAAAGCAAACTTTTTGCAAATGATGTAAAGTATCAAAATGTGGATGAAGCAATGGTATGGTCAGATGCAAATGATATATTTAAATCAAAATTATTCATCCTGGAACAAGGATCGGTTCTGGGTCCTCTTTTGTTTAACATTTATATAAATTGATTTGGTTAAGAATATAGAAGGCATAGTTAGTAAATTTGCAAATGATATCAAAATTGGTGGCATAGTAAACAGTGAAGAAGGTTTTGTAAGATTACAAAGGGATCTTAGTCAAATGGGTCAATGGGCTGAAAAATGGCAGGTGTAGTTCAAACTGGATAAATGTGAGGTATACCATTTTGGTACAACAAACAAGGGTAGGGCTTATACAATTAATGGTAGGGGCTTGGGTAATGTGGTAGTATAGAGGGACCTGGAGGTTCAAGAGTTCATAATTCTTTGAGGTTTGCTTCACGTAAGGTCAGGGTGGTTAAAGAGGCTTTTAGCATGCCTGCCCTCTTTGCTCAGCCATTTGAGCATGGGAAGTAATGTTGAGGGTATGCAGGAAGTTGGTGAGGCCTCTTCTGGAATATCATGTCCACTTCTGGTTGCCCAGTTATAGGAAGGATATCATTAAGCTGGAGAAGGTTCAGAAGAAATTTACCAGGATGTTGCTGTTTTAGGAAGGTTTGAGTTATAAAGGCTGGGATATTTTTCCCTGGAATGTAGGAGGTTAAGAGACAATCTTATGGAAGTTTATGCAACAATAATGGGTATACATAGCTTTAATGGTAGTTGTCTTTTCCCCAGGATGGGGGATTTCAAGATTAGGGACACATTTTTATGGTGAGAAGAGAGAGATTTAAAAAAGACATGAGGTCAAAGTTTTTCACAACAGGGTGATTCGTGTGTGGAATGAACTTCCTGAGGAAGTGGTGGATATGGGTACTGTTACAACATTTAAAAGCCATTTGGATAAGTACACGAGTAGGAGAAGTTTGGAGGGATATGGGCCAGAAACATGCAGATGGGACTAGAGTAGTTTGGGATTATGTTGGCATGGACTGGTTGGACTGAAGGGTCTGTTTCTACACGGTATGAGTTTCTGACTCTATGACTTCATAACACAAAAAAAATTGGAATGATTGGACAATAGAACAGGAAGAAGCAATCAAAAAGAATGTGTAATTTGATGCACATTAGAACAAGGGTACAAAACCGAACACAATCAGACCTATATATGATCCCATGATAAAAGATCTTTAAAATGAAATCTTAACATAGTTAAATATTTATCATGTTCCACACATATAAAAAATCCTGTGATAAATAATAAATAGTGTGTAGACAGCAACAAGTACAGAAAATCTCACACATTACTGGGGGTTTTCCTTATATATTCACATCTGCTGAACAAAATAACAGTTTCAACAGAAGATCTAAGTACATAGGAGCAGGCCAATCAATTCCTTGATCCTGTTCCACTGTTTAGATGATGGTTAACTTATATACTTCTTTTTTAACAATGTGGAATCTTCTGAGATCAGACTACATGAGGAATTGAAGGTGAGTTCCAGTATTTCAATATATCAGCAAATGGTTGATTAAGTGCTATGGAATATTAAATATTGCTGCAGGCCTTTGAAGATAAGTGTATTTATGATGAGAAACTTTTATTAATTATTATTATTTAAAATGGTCTGAAGGAATGCCTGAGACCTAATGAAATGAAGGAACTGGTAATGTATATTACTTGAGTGAATTGGGTTTTAGTTAGTTGAATAAATATGGAAAGCTTGTAATCAGTGAGGTGTGAGTTTTATGGAATGTAGCTAACTGAAACATAGCCCTCACCTTAAGATTAGATTACTTACATTAGATTACTTACAGTGTGGAAACAGGCCCTTCGGCCCAACAAGTCCACACCGACCCGCCGAAGCGCAACCCACCCATACCCCTACATATACCCCTTACCTAACACTAGGGGCAATTTAGCATGGCCAATTGACCTGACCCGCACATCTTTGGACTGTGGGAGGAAACCGGAGCACCCGGAGGAAACCCACGCAGACACGGGGAGAACGTGCAAACTCCACACAGTCAGTCGCCTGAGGCGGGAATTGAACCCAGGCCCCTGGCGCTGTGAGGACATAAATCCTGTGGACATAAATCCTGCTCAAATACAGTTATCTTTTAGAATATAATGTTGGTGGCAGAGGATGGTTGAAGCAAAATGTAAAGTTTTGTGATAAAATTACCTTCTTCAGTTGTCTGAAAATGAATTTTATGACGAGTGGAAGAATAAGGTTACAATGTGGACATAGGTTACTCCTTTACAAATAAGGAAGCTGGGTGTGCTCTTTGCACTGTTGTTAAGCATAGAGAAGCAAGGTAAGAAGCAAAGTTATTTTCCAAAATTGGAGACTAATGATTTGAACATGGCTGTAAGTTTAGACAGATTTTTAACTTTCTTAGATAAAATTCATCAGAACAGATTTATTCACTACTTATGAGATGGGCACAGATTCTGACAAATTTTGAAAGGTGGATGACAGGACAATAGAAGATTACATAATGGAGTTTTGTGAGATGTTTGCAAGACTGCAGATATTTCATTAGAAAATTCCCCAGTCTGTTCTGCTGTTTAAGTCATTGGACTGTGCCAAAGTATCAAGTCTACATGGACTTCTAGTCTTAACAGGAGTCAAATTTGTGGATAAGCATGCATTACAAATACAAATGTCAGAAACACTTTAAAAAAACCTTTCCTAGTAGCATTTGTGGCACAAAGGGGACAATTGGAGTTACAACAGAAAATGGAGGACATGATGCTAACAATTGGTGAGACTGTCTGGATATACGTCAAAGCTGACAGTATGAAAGGAGAAGTGTAACTAATAGAAATACAATTTTAATGCTCTTGAAATTTTTGAGGAACACAAAAAAAAATGGCATTTGTAATATGTAAGTGAACCCCAGAAACATTCAAGGTGTAGTCAATCAATCTTTCAGGAGTGATTTAAAGTATCCTGATGTCACAAACTGTCCTAAATGCACTGTAACAAAGTATTTGAAACTAAACATGAAATGGAGGATTTGGAGGAAATGGATTGATGTACAGATCAAAGTGGGGATATTGTGTTGGTCAGAAGACATATTACTCCAGAATCTTTTAACTGTGTTGTATTGGACAGTGGTTGCACATCTACCACATTTGGAATATACTGGCTAAAATGTTATCTAGACTCTGAGTAAAAAGATTCAGGAAAAAGTTAAGGAACTTGAATTCCACCAGTTCTGGGGATGATATCACACTAAAACCAATTCCTTGTAAAATTGCCGGAATTAAACATTCTGCTGAATGGATTTAATGGCTGGTGAAATATCCCTGTTAGTAAGTAATGTGAATTCTAAGATACAATTTAATATCAAACCCCAATATTAATTTGTTTACTTGAGACTTTAACCAATAAAGCTGCAGGAGTCAGTCTGTTATACTAACTCAGGAAACTTTAATTATGTTAGAAGTAATACCAATGAAGATAACTACTTTATGCATGTACTATAGCTCTTGCTTTATCATTCAGCTTAGGGCACAAGTCAACACTCTATCTCTGGTCCCTGTCCAACATTTCTAGATTCTTCTGCTTCTGCTTGGACAGCAGAATAACTCCACTTTCACACTTGTTGCACATATTGTCACTAAAACCTGTTGCTTATTAAATCTTTCCCACACAATGATCAAGAACATAATTACATTGTGATTGGCCTATGTTATGTGAGACTTAATGCTAATTAGTTTAAGGAATGCATGATCAATTTTTCATTGGTCTTGAGGATTATTTACATTGACCCCCGTAGCCTCCCACTATTTCTTGACTGGTTTCTTAAGTTGTCTATTATCTATGGGCCATCCTCTTCATTAAATTTTGTTAACAGCCTCCTCATGACTTTTGATAGCATGAAATGTTCTTTACCTCCTTGTTTCAGAAGAGGGGTTCATATGCAGTCAGGACAACGATTGATATTTTTGAGGCCAAGTCTCATTCTCGCCTTATTGATGAAGTTCCCATTAAGTCAGAAACTTACTTTCCACAGACCATTTGCTCTCCTTAGCCATTCTGTTAAATGATATTTTGCTTTCATTGTGGTATTTGAATACCTGGAACAAATTTATGTTTCCTCTTTTTAATGTGGTAAAAATATAGCTCATAACATTGCTTACAACCTTGTTGCATATTGGGGTCATTTAAAAATGAATTTTCCTAATATTTCTGTGTAGCATAAGATTTTATTTCACACTGGTGCATAACTTTCCAAAATTCTAGCATAAGAAAACAAGGGAAGAATTACAAAAACAGGTCAGGATGTCTATTGAACTGGCGTAAATAGTTCATCTGGGACAAAACACATCCTACATCAGTGTGTTGTTTTTGAAAATATGAAGTATTCATTCTTAGAAAGAATGGTTAACTAACCTTCGGATGAAGGAGGGCAAGCTGTGGTTATGATTTCTTGATAAGAGCTAATGAGTTGGGAGGTTACCAATCCTGTTTTATTCAATAATGGAAGTCAGTATATTAAATTGGAATAGACCAAACAGCGACTCTCAGCCTTGCAGCTGAAAGTCTAAAATATTAGAGCATTGTCTTTAACTTGTTCACAATTTCATGGTGTATTTCTTTGCCAAATGAAACTAAACAGTGTTACATGATATTAAAATACTGAGATCTAATTGGGTACAGTTAGTGTAATATAATCAATTAAAATACTTTGATTACAAATGAACAAATTCAATAATGCAATGTTAGTTTCCCTACCAATCTTACATAATCCATCACTGAAGAAAGCAAAGATGAAACTCAAAATGGAAAATGGCAAAGCTGTTGCACTGGGAGAATCTGTGAATTTGCAGTTTAAACAACAGGGACAATGCTGTATTCCTTAAATGGAACATAACTTCTTGACTAAAGAATTGAAAAAGTTGCATTGACATCAGACAGTAGAAAGTTAAACAGAAAAATCAATTGTGTTAAAATTGCAAAGTAAGTTGCTCATCAGTCCACTAAAAATGAAAATGTCTAGTAAAGGACATAGGAATAAGGGATGGGAAAGCAATAAGCTTATAGAAGAAATAAATGATAGGTATGAGATTTGTAAGAAAACATTGACGGGCATTGTCATGACCTAAGTTAAGTTTACCCTCAACAAGTTATTTCAATGAGTTAGTGCCCATGAATATAAATGTATGAGAATAAAAAAAAATTGTTTTATTTGTTGATTTGGCAACTAAGTTTTGTTAGTCAACAATTATATAGAGTGACGATAAGAAAATTTATTTGGATATCGTAATAGAAAAGAGGATAGAGACTGGATTTTGACCAGCTGCAAAATTTCTTATTGATATTGGGATGGAGTTTGTTAATGATGAATTCAGAGATATATGTGTGAATATGAACATAATGGTTAGGAATACAGTAGCAGAAAGGCCTTTTAGCAATGGGGCATGTGAAAGAACAATGCACTAAGAGATGAAATGGTTCGTAATTTATTGGCAGATCAGCCAAACTGTAAATTATTGTCTGTACTAGCACAGGCAGTACACTGATAAGAATTTGTTGCAGATGGGAGAGAATATAGTCCCTAACAGTTAGTTTTTGATAGGAATCTGAAAGTTCCATCATTAATAAAGGATGAGCCACAGCTTCAGAAGGAGCTACAAATAATTCTATCTTTTCAAATTACCTGAATGCACTGTATACAGGGAGAAAGGCTTCATTAAAGCATTAACACTCAAAGAATTTGATGACCCTTAAGATAAATTTAAGTCCATCTGAAACATGTTTCAGTCTAGGAGATATGATTTATTATAAGAGAGAATGACTTAAAGAATGGAGAAACCAGAGCAAATTATTTGCAAAGATAGAAAAATAATAATTGTACAGTGTGGGAATAATGCTGTTAGACTTCACTGTTCATGGTTGCTTGATATTGATTGCAAATTTTCAGATTCTGAAGGAGCTATAGAAAATAGTGAGGAACCAGGTATTTCCCATACCCAAATGTTGCATAACTTTGAGAATCTGACTATTCCAATTGAATGTTTAATGATGGACTGGTGTTTGTGTGGTCAATATGTTACTATTAGTCCGAAAGGACAACTGTCAAAAGTAATTACCAAAGTCAAATATTATCAGAAGGGAGTTGCTGATGGCGATATGGACTATTATAAGCATGCAGAGAAGGGCACTGGAAAATATAAACGCTGGATGAGTTTACAGTATGAGAGACAAGAGATTAGGCCTGTGGGGTAGGAACATGAAATACATAGATGGAAGACAAGAAAATGCAATGTAAGCAGATACAACGGGTCTTTTTGATAGGAGTCGGAGTCAAATAGTAGCACTCCGGAAAGAGAGATAAGGCAAGACAGAAGGATAAGTTTAACAAAGATAGTAAATATATAACAAACCAATAATACCACCAGGAGCAGAAGCACAAAGGATCAGGAAATTTTAGTGGCCATGAACAAAACTAGAAGTCAAGCTAATAAAAATGCCAAACAACAAGAGCTACAAAATTGGAGAAGATTTGGTGTATGCATAGAAGTGCCAGATCAGAGACCAATTAACCTGTCAAACAGAATGAATATGCATCAAAAAGTTGTCCTCTGATGGGAGTTAGAAGGCTAAAGCAAGGACAGCGGGCACAAGGTTTTGAAGAGAAACTGGGGATCAAGATGTAAACACAGATTCACTGATGGTAGGAAAAGCAATTTTGAGTTTTGTTAAGCTTTGATAGCCATCAATTCTTGGAAGTGTTGGTCAACTGGTAGTAAAGCAAAACTTTTCCAGGGAGATCAGCGTGAGATGGAAATCGTCCTTCATCCTCTAAAAGAGGAACCAAATAAAATGTCATAAATGAGCTTAAAGCAGAATACAAAATTGGAAATGAGGCTTCTGGGGTTTTTAAGTATATTGGATTGGATAACAAGAAAATGGATTGAATGTTCCTTTGCATCAGGAATCTTATTTGGAAAATGTTAGCTGTATTGTTGTTAGCCAGAGTAGGGCTCCACAAAAAGATGCAAAAGTTTCCAAAACTGAAATTGAGTAAGTATGAAGTCTAATTGGATAGCTGAACTGGCTGAGCACTCAGAAAGGTTAGATGCCGGTTTTGAAGTATTTGATTTGAATACAACAATGAAAAATCCCAAGACAGAAGATATTATTTGGGCAAGCAAAACATTGGGGAAAAAAAATGGTGCATTGTGTTTTGAAAGTTCCTCCATTAGGAAATGCAAGGAACAGGAAACTTGTTATTTTTGATGATGTTTCTGAAGCTAATGTCTGTGATGATTTTTTGAATGCAGGAACGTTCATATTTTTTTCTTGTGGGAAGGGAAGATAAATTTTGCTGTTTAGCTTGTGAAGCTTAAAAGATCAGAAGAGTAGTAATAAGTGTATTAATGGCATAGACTCTGTCTTGTTGTGGCAGTAAAATGGAGGTGGGTTCAGCAGCAATATCCATTGACTGCTACATTGATATTAAGTCACAATAGGATTATATACACTCAAGAAAATGTGTGAATGAAAAAGCACCTGAGGATTGCTATTGCAATTTAAAACACATAATGGAGAAAGGAGAGCTCCCCAAATTGAAATGTGTGGGTAGCAGCAGTTAACCATTTGATTACTTTGCAAAGAAAGCAGCAAATTTGAACAGACTGTTGCACATGCTGGCAAAAGGATGATTTGAAGGTCACTGTGCAAAGGATTGAGATATAATTTATTGTCATTAAAAAAAGTTGATTTACCAAAAAAGAGAAAGGGGAATCTGTTATCATTCCATGTGATCAGAAGGAATGTCTGAAACCAAATTGAATAAGGGACCAAGTGATGGATATATTAGTCAAACATTAATTCATTATTGTTGGTTGTAAAAATATGGGAAGCTAATCATCAGTGGGGGGTGAATTTTATGGATTGAAACATAGCACTCACATAGAAGTGTGAGATAAATTCTGGATAAATAGTTATCCTTTGGACTATATAATTAGCATGTGTTCTGTATTACACAGAGTTAGGTTCTACAGGGCAACATTGTCCTACCCACTGGCTGAAAGGCCAGAAGAAACACTGTTTTGATTGAAGAATTGGAGCTGGATTTCCCTTTATTCTTTGACAGTGACAGGAGGCTGATGCTGTGGCAGAACTTGTGTGTAATCCTTAAATAGAAATAAACTACTGAAGATGCGAGAGATGTGAAATAAAAAGAAATGCCAAATGACAGCCATACTGGACTTGTTAACTCTGTTTTTGATTGTAGCAATTTCAATCACCAACAAATTTTAACAGGTAGGTAGCTAAGTATTGTACAAACCAGAAAAAGACATAACTGAAACAGAAAGTCCATTTCTTTGGGCACCATATAGAAATAACTGTTTTCATACAATCTACCCTTCCTGATGTTTTTATTGTGGTCTCTAGAAATGTCACAAAATTTATGGAAAGCATTTTTCAGAACAGGCTTGAGGAGCTGAATAGCCTACTCATGTTTCTATGTAAAAATAAAAAATTAATTAAGTTTGCTATTTAATTCCCCTAGCTCAATAATAGTATCAAAACAAAATAAATTATGCTTGCTCTTATAACTTGAGGCTTATGAGAATAAAACATACAATGAATCCTATTACATGATTTTTGTCACAATGCATACACTGCAGGTGAAGCTGGAATGATCTAAATGTCAATGTGCAGTAAGAACAAATGGCAACAATTGATCGTGTGTTCTGAAAATTATAAGTTTGCTATCGTGAGATGCAACACGTGAGTCCACAAGCGAGAACTTGTCTGTCTGTGTATGTACTTCAAGAAAAGAAAATAATACACCATAAGAATTGATGCCAAGGTTTTATAATTGAAAAATAAATGGCTGCCATAATTTTAATTGTGACAGCATTATATTTCATGGAAATAATGTAAGCCTATGCCTCTGGCTAATTGACTCAACAACTGCAAGTTTTGTCTATGTTTCGGTTTAAATTTGGTGAATAGTTATCAGTTAACTGTTGTGAAAATAATGCACATCTGACTCACAGGATGTGGTTTGACCCACTAGTAGCACATTCAACAGGTTATCTGGTTTTCTGAATTTGAAATGTAAACAATGTGGTGGGGTCATCCATGACTGGGTTTGTTGCTGAGTGCTGTGTTTTAATTTGTTTTAATCAAAATACAATTAAAACAATAAACTTCTTTTCAATCTTTCAGGGAGAATACAAGGATTTGTCTTATAAATAGTAATAATTTATGCCCCCAGTCAATTAAATTATTTTCAGATTTTTAATGTAACCCCTAAACTAGTGCCTAAAATGTATTCAGCAAGTATAGTTAGACAAGGTCCTAGGCACCACCATCACTATCCTTGGATAAGTCTTATCCCATTGGCATATAGATCCAGCAGGGGCACATGGTATATAGTTGAAGGTGAGTTGTCCTGGGAGTCCTCAGCATTAACTCTAGACTCCATGAAGTCTCATGGCTCCCAGTTAAACGTAGGCCAGGAAATATCCTGCTGGTGACCATGTTGTTCTGGTATAATGCGACAGTTGTATTCTTCCGCAACCTCACACTGTAGAAAATTATGTTATGAGAAACCACTATAGAAAATCACACTTTAGAAGATCGTTACAGAAAATCGCTATTCCCATCCAGCAGCAAGTTTGCATTATCCAAACAATGCTCACAATTTATTATTTTTTAATAGTCAATTTGCGCGGATGAAACATGCATTATAGCAGAACAAGTGTATAGTACTCCCTCAGCTGATGAATCAGTACGCCTCCATGTCGAACAATATTTGATAAGACCGTAAGACCATAAGATATAGGAGTGGAAGTAAGGTCATTCGGCCCATCGAGTCCACTCCACAATTCAATCATGGCTGATGGGCATTTCAACTCCACTTAACCGCATTCTCCCCGTAGCCCTTAATTCCTCAAGACATGAAGAATCTATCAATCTCTGCCTTGAAGACATTTAGCGTCCCGGCCTCCACTGCACTCTGCAGCAATGAATTCCACAGGCCCACCACCCTCTGGCTGAAGAAATGTCTCTGCACTTCTGTTATGAATTGACCCCCTCTAATTTTAAGGCTGTGTCCACGGGTCCTAGTCTCCTCGCCTAACAGAAATAAATTCCTAGCGTCCACCCTTTCCAAGCCATGTATTATCTTGTAAGTTTCTATTAAGTCTCCCCTTAATCTTCTAAACTCCAATGAATACAATCCCAGGATCCTCAGCCGTTCATCGTATATTAGACCAACCATTCCAGGGATCATCCGTGTGAATCTCCGCTGGACACGTTCCAGTGCCAGTATGTCCTTCCTGAGGTGTGGAGACCAAAACTGGACACAGTACTCCAAATGGGGCCTAACCAGAGCTTTATAAAGTCAAAGTGATGGAAACACTGAGAGAGGCAAGAGTGCTCAATGTATTCTGGTGGTGGATTTCACTGTCCAGCAATAAGTGTGGCTCAGCAGCAGCACTACTGAACACGCTGGTCGGATGCTAAAGGTTGTAGTTGATAGACTGGGTCTGAGGAGGTGGTGAGAGAACTAAAAAGAGGGAAAATCGTCTTGACCTCATCCTTGACAATCTGCCAGCTGCAGATGCACCTGTCCATGACAGAATCAGAAATAATGACCACCACATAGTCTTGGTGGAGATAAAATCCATCCTTCACAATGAGAGTACGCTCCACTCTGTTGCGTGGCGCTATCACTGTGCTAAATAGGAAGACTTTGAACTCATCCAACAACTCAAGGCTGCCATCAACAGCACACAATTATACTCCAAGACAATCTGCAACCTCATGGCCCAGCATATTCCCCCACTCAATCATTTCCTTCAAGCAAGGGGATCAACTCTGCTTCAATAGAGAATGGGGGAGGGTATAACAAGAGCAGCTCCTAAAAAATGAGATGTTGACTTGGTAAAACTACCAAACCAGGAGTACTTGCACACTGAAGAGCATGAGCTGCAAGTAATAGATAGAATTAAACAACCACTCAACCAACAGACCAGATCTCAGTGCCGCAATCCTGCCAAATCCAGGCATGAATGGTGATGGGCAATTAAACAACTCACTGGAGGAAGTTACTGTATAAATGTCCTCATGTTCAATGATGGAAGAGCCCAGCATGTCAATCCAAACGATAAGACTCAAACATTGAAGCAATCATCAGCCAGAAGTGCCAAGTGGATGATCCATCTCGGGCTCCTCCAGGAATCTTGAGCATTGTAGATACCAGTCTTCAGCCAATTTGATTTAATGTGTATATCAAGAAACATTTCTAGAAACAGAATAGTGCAAAGGCTATGGGGCTTGACAACATTCTGGCAATAATACTGAAGTCTTGTGCTCCAGAACTTGCCACTCCCTTAGTCAAGCTGTTCTAGTACAGTTACAAGATTGGCATCTATCTGACAATGTGGAAATTTGACCAGGTATGTCCTGTAGACAAAAAAGACAAATTCAAGCCAGCCAATTACCTTTCCATCAGTCTACTCTTGATCATGAGTAAAGTGATGTAAGATGTCATCAATGGTGCTATCAAGCAGCACCTGCTCAACAATAACCTGCTCAGGGACGCCCAGATTGAGGTTTGCCAGGGCCACTCAGCTCCTGATGTCATTAAAGCCTTAGTTCAAATATGGACAATAGAGCTAGAACATAGAACATAGAACAATACAGCACAGAACAGGTCCTTCGGCCCACGATGTTGTGCCGAACATCTATCCTAGATTAAGCACCCATCCATGTACCTATCCAATTGCCGCTTAAAGGTCGCCAATGATTCTGACTCTACCACTCCCACGGGCAGCGCATTCCATGCCCCCACCACTCTCTGGGTAAAGAACCCACCCCTGACATCTCCCCTATTCCTTCCACCCTTCACCTTAAATTTATGTCCCCTTGTAACACTCTGTTGTACCAGGGGAAAAAGTTTCTGACTGTCTACTCTATCTATTCCTCTGATCATCTTATAAACCTCTATCAAGTCACCCCTCATCCTTCGCCGTTCCAACGAGAAAAGGCTGAGAACTCTCAACCTATCCTCGTACGACCTATTCTCCATTCCAGGCAACATCCTGGTAAATCTTCTCTGCACCCTCTCCAAAGCTTCCACATCTTTCCTAAAGTGAGGCGACCAGAACTGCACACAGTACTCCAAATGTGGCCTAACCAAAGTCCTGTACAGTTGCAACATCACTTCACGACTCTTGAATTCAATCCCTCTGCTAATGAACGCTAATACACCATAGGCCTTCTTACAAGCTCTATCCACCTGAGTGGCAACTTTCAAAGATCTATGTACATAGACCCCAAGATCCCTCTGTTCCTCCACCTGACTAAGAACCCTACCGTTAACCCTGTATTCCGCATTCTTATTTGTTCTTCCAAAATGGACAACCTCACACTTGGCAGGGTTGAACTCTACCTGCCACTCCTCAGCCCAGCTCTGCATCATATCTAAGTCCCTTTGCAGCCGACAACAGCCCTCCTCTCTGTCCACAACTCCACCAATCTTCGTATCATCTGCAAATTTACTGACCCACCCTTCGACTCCCTCATCCAAGTCATTAATAAAAATTACAAACAGCAGAGGACCCAGAACTGATCCCTGCGGAATTCCACTTGTAACTGGGCTCCAGGCTGAATATTTACCATCTACCACCACTCTCTGACTTCGACCGGTTAGCCAGTTTTCTATCCAATTGGCCAAATTTCCCACTATCCCATGCCTCCTGACTTTCCGCATAAGCCTACCAGGGGGAACCTTATCAAATGCCTTACTAAAATCCATGTACACAACATACACTGCTCTACCCTCATCCACATGCTTGGTCACCTCCTCAAAGAATTCAATAAGACTTGTAAGGCAAGACCTACCCTTCACAAATCCGTGCTGGCTGTCCCTAATCAAGCAGTGTCTTTCCAGATACTCACAAATCCTATCCCTCAGTACCCTTTCCATTACTTTGCCTACCACAGAAGTAAGACTAACTGGCCTGTAATTCCCGGGGTTATCCCTATTCCCTTTTTTGAACAGGGGCACAACATTCGCTACTCTCCAGTCCCCTGGTACCACCCCCGTTGACAGTGAAGACGAAAAGATCATTGCCAACGGTACTGCAATTTCCTCTCTTGCTTCCCACATGCAGAAGCATGACTGAGAGATTGAAAAACTCGGGCAGCATATCAGAGGGGGGGAGCAACGGGCCTCGGACACTGCTGCTGAGTCATCTGTGGGTCAGCTCTGGGCTCTGCAGCGGCAAAAATCGAGGTCGTCAGAAAAATATTCCATTGTTGGGCCTTCCCGAATGGGAGGAGGAAGGCCAACTTGTGGATTTCCTGGAGCAATGGCTCCCACAACTATTGAAGTTGGAGTTGGAGCTGGGCCAAGTGCAAGTTGAGCGGGTTCACCGGATTGCTGTGTGCAGGTCCGGGTCAGACCAAGCTCCCACCTGGTTCTAGCTTGATTTCAATATTACAGGGAAAAACAAATGCTGCTGGAGGCCTCCAGAGTCTTGGGGAAGGATCCCCATGCCATGATGTACAAGGGCTCCAAGATAACGTTGTTTCAGGACTTTTGTCCGGTTGTGATCCGCAAGAGGAGGGTATTCGATGAGGCAAAGAAGCATTTGAGAGACTTAAATATTCAATAGTCTATGTGATACCAGTCAATGCTGCGCTTCATCTCATCATCTGTACATAACTTTCGATCATTGGAGAAAGTAAAAGAATTCCTGGATGCTTTCAAACAGACTGCGAGATTTGAACTGTATGGATAACAACTTTATTTTGCCCCCCCCCCTTGTTTATCCTTCTTTCTTTCTTCACCTTTCTTTTGTCCACCTTTCCCTGGGGGTGGGGGGGTTGCCTGCACTTTATTCTCTCTTTGGTCTCTTATCTATAGCTCGTGTGGCTTTTTTGATTATTGGGGGATGTTTCTGAGTGGGGTTTTCTTTCTTTTGTCTTATTTAGTTACCTAATACTTGCTGGCATTGTAATTTCGTAATCTTATATATTTCTATCTTGTGTTGTTTTATTAAGCGTATCTAGGTGAAATGGGGGTGGTGGGGGTTGTGTGGGTGGGTCACCCACTTTCAACTCCTGTTTTATAAGTTACTGGAATTTAGTTACTCTATTTTGTAATGCCAGCTGAGGGCAGGGCCCTAGCTGGGAGAGGTTGTAGTGGGGTTATTGGAAGGTAGTAGTGCCCCCTGTGAGCAAGGGGGAAAGTTTCCCTCAAATATGCTTTATGTTATTTTTACTTAGGAGTAGTTCTGAATTGTGATGATTTAACTGTTTTAAAGAGTTCTTTTATATGTGAATTTTTTGGTCTTTATTTAATATCTTTTGGGGTGGGGTTCCTTCTCCTGGGCCTGCCTGGACGATGATGGTTAGCCATTCGTTCAGGTGGTGCACCTGGAATGTCAAGGGGAACCATTCGCCAATCAAAAGGAAAAAGATATTATCAAGTCTTATAAAAGAAAGGGTTGATGTAGCTCTTTTACAAGAGACACATCTACTTGATAAGGAGCACTCGAAGCTGCAACTGGGTGGGTTTGGCCAAGTGTTCTTTTCATCTTTCAGCTCAAAAAGTAGGGAAGTAGCCGTTTTTATTTGGAAGAGTCTTCCCTTCCAAGTGCTAAGTACGATAAAAGATAAGTATGGACGTTGTATATTGATTAAAGCCCTAATATATGGAGAGGAGTATTGTATTTTAAATCTTTATTGCCCCTCTGGCACACCCTTTTAAATTTGTAACAAAAGCATTCTCTAAGTTGATGGCTCTTGGGGTCCGCCATACAATTATCGGGGGAGATTTTAATTGTACTATTAACTCAGAGATGGACAGGATACCTAGGAGCTCTGCGGGCATATCTCTGAGATCTAGGCAACTGGTGGATCTGAAGAGGGATCTGGTAGATGTGTGGTGGTGTCTCCATCCCCAGAGTAGAGACTTCACTTTCTATTCTAACCCACACAAATGCCATACCAGAATTGATATGTTTTTTGTCCCCTCGACCCTTTTGATTTTGATACTGTCTTATAAAATAGGTAATATAACTATTTTTGATCATGCCTCAATATACATGGAAGTTAAGACTAGTGATGATGAGACAGGTCCCCGATATTGACATTTGGACCCTTTCTTATTGAAGGATAGCAAGTTCATAAAGTATTTTTCACAGGAATTTAAAACCTTCTGGGATATCAACTCAGGTATGGCCAGTACGACCCTCGATGATGTGGGAGACTGCTAAGGCATACACGCAAGGCTTGGTCATTTCATATTCTGTGACCGGGAAAAGACAAAAGGGAGAGCAGCAGCGGCTGCTCGAGGCTCGCCTGAAGGCAGCTGAAGCTGCGTATGTTGATAGGCCGTCCATTACTAAGCTACAGAGGATCACAGCCCTGAGGGCAGCCTTGAATACCACACTTACTCAAACAGCAAAGAGGGAGACATTATTTGCAAAGCAGAGACTATCTGAATATGGTGATAAGCCTGGCAGGAATCTAGCATACCTTGCCAGAAAGAGAAAGGCTCCCGAAGCCATTATGTCTATTAGAGAGGGTGCTGGTACCCTGACTTGTGATCTTAAAAAGATCAATACAGCCTTTAGAAAGTTCTATTTTGAATTGTATAAGTTACAGGACTGAGAGGATAGAACTAGGAAGATGGAGTCTTTCTTTAAAAATCTAGCCCTCCCGGGCTTAATCTCAGAGCAAGTGTCGATCTTGAATGCCTCCCTGTCAACCCAGGAAGTACAGGAGATGGTGAGGCAGCTTTAGAGTGGCAAAGCACCTGGACCAGACAGATTCCAAGCTGAGTTCTCTTAAGAATTTATAGGGGAACTGGCTGGACCACTTACAAATATGTATAACTATTCACACAGTCAGGGCTGCCTCCCGCTTTCATTGAGAGAAGCAAAGATTTCTCTCATTCTTAAGAAGGGAAAGGCCCCAGAAGACTGCTCTTCATATAGACCCATATCCTTGTTAAATGTGGATTTTAAAATTCTCTCAAAAATGTTAACATTAACACTCAAGAGGGTTCAATATAAAAGAGGACCAGGCAGGGTTTATAAAGGGTCGCAGGTCAACTAATAACATTAGAAGAGTCTTAAATATGGTACAAGCCTGCCAGCAGGGAGCAATACCAGGTTTAACTGTCTCCCTAGATGCAGAGAAGGCATTCGATCGGGTAGAATGGTCATATCTTTTCTATATGCTGGAACGGTTCGGTGTTGGCGAGGTCTTAACTAAATGAGTTCCAGTATTTTATAATGATCCCAAGGCAGTGGTGATCACCAATGGTTTACATTTGGATAGCTTTAGTGTTGGCAGGGGCTGTCGTCAGGGATGTCCTCTCTCACCATTATTATTTATGCTAGTGATTGAACCACTAGTGGAAGCTATACAAGCTGACCCTAACATAACACCTCTGGAAGTTGGATCGGGCAAGCACAAAATTACTGTCTTTGCGAATTATGTCCTCCTTTTCTTATGTGATCCTTTGACATCTGTGCCCCACTTAATTTATTTGGTCAATTTATTTGGTATGTTCTCAGCTTACAAAATCAATTTTGTGAAATCGGAAGCCATGCCATTGGGAGGCCTTGCCAGTACATCCAATTTTCCAGAAGGATCTTGTTTTGCCTTTCTGTGGTCACTAGATTTTCCGTACTTAGGTATTTTTATTACTCTGGCATTTGGTCAGCTATATAAAGCCAATTATACACACTTATTAGAGAAAATAAAACAGGATCTTCAACGCTGGGAAGATCTCCCAATATCCTGGCTAGGTAGAATAGCTTTAGTTAAGATGAATATTCTACCTCATCTTTTATACCCTATAAGAATGCTCCACTTGATGCTACCGAGAAGACATTGCGTAAGCTTTACGGCTGGCTCGGCTCCTTTATTTGGAATCATAGATGGCCCCTTATCAAATTAGTAAAGCTGCAGCTTCCACAAATGAGGGGAGGACTGGACTTTCCGGATTTCAGGAGGTACCAATTGAGCTCCCTATTACCTTATGTAACTGATTGGGTCTCTTGTGACCCACAATCAATCTGGTGAGATATTGAGACTTCCCAAGTAAAATGTCCCCTTATCAATCTATTATTTATGGACAAGATGAGAGTTATTATGGACTATTGTAAAAACCCTATTGTTTTAAATACAATTAAAACCTGGAGGATAATGCAACAAGATGAGGGTGACCTGCAAAAACCCTCCCCTTATAACCCCAGAGTGGGTACAGTGGAATTCCAGCCAGGGCTGACCGATGCTAAATTCAAAATTTGGGAGTCCAGAGGTAACTCCTGTTTGGGAGACCTGTTCGAGGGGGAGGTCATGATGTCCTACAAGCAGCTGTGCCAGAAGTTTGGACTGCCCAGCAAAGATCTCTTTTGGTATTTCCAAATAGGAGACTTTATACAAAAGAAGACTGCACTGATAGCCAATCCTTCTAAATTGGATAGGGGAAGGAGAGTGTTTCGGCCTGTGGGTCCACCCTCAGTCAGTACTCTCTACTACCTACAATGCAATAAGGCATCGCAGGACATGGAATGGTTAGATAAAACTGGTATCACGAATTAGGGTTGGAAATCTCTTTAGAAATGTGGGAGGATGTCTGGGAAAATGCCAAGAAGATCTATACCTGTAACAGAATTCAGGCTACTCAATTGAAGATACTCCACAGGGCTCATATGGCACCAGAGCGGCTTGCAAAGTTTAAGGCAAGAGTATCCCCAATGTGTCCTAAATGCAAAATCGAAGTTGGTACTCTCACACATTGTCTGTGGACATGCCATAAGATCTGCAAGTATTGGAACAGAGTAGCGAATGCCTTGACAAAGATTTTGGGTGTGGAGATTGGATTGGATCCAGTGTCTCTCCTTTTAGACTCCCCAAATTTTCCCTCTCTGCATGTATACATGAGGAAATTATTCACTATCCTTTCCTTTTGTGCGAGGAAAAATGTTTTAGTGAATTGGATATCTGAAGGCCCCCAGGACTTTTAAGTTGGCACAGGATAGTCATGGAATATATTCCACTTGACTTCCTTATGAATATGGTGCACCAAAAAACTGAATTATTTTACAGAACATGACAACCCTTTTAGAACTACATCAACGCAGATATTTCAGCCATATTGTCCAGGGCTTTTGCTGAGCTGTGGTAATGGTTCTCTCTGGTTCGGGGGCCTCTGAGAGGAGGAATCCTGAATAAATATGGGTTTTGTTATGACTTGACAAAAATCTATTTTGAGCATGTATCTAGTCATTTATGTACCTTTTTGTCTATTGTTAGTAATGTATGATATCCTATTTTATGCTTTGGTCATTTGCAGAATAGATTAATAGTTAGGTTTTTTAAAAAAAAAATTATATTGGTGTTATTATATTGTAAAGTGGAATACGCTAGTTTGTATTATTTTTGTAATTTTGTAAAAAATTTTAAAAATCTTCTTTCTTAATTAAAATATCTATATTAAAAAAATAACACTTGAAGTGCAAAGTGAGGAAAAAGAGAAAAAGAGGATGATGGAAAGTGAGGAGAGATTAAGTGAAAGTGAGCCAAAGGAAAAACATGTAGATTAGATTCATTAAATGTGAACTTTAAAGACATAAGGAGCTTGGAAGAATGAACTGGCCAAAGAAATGAACAAACTGAAGATGTAGGGAGGAGATAATAGGTCACAGGATGTTTCTGATTTTAAGAGGGCATTTGATTTCCCTAAGAACCTAAGCTTTGTGCCTAGGTTTAATGAGGATGGAGTTGAAAAGTATTTGTCTTCATTTGAGAAGTTTGGTAGACAGATGACAGTTGTTTCAATCATTAGTATTAATGTTTTGACAGGTACAACTATAAATGTTCTTCTGGCAAATTGATGTACTCAATCTGCAAAGAATGAAGCTGTCAAAAAGGCAATATTCAATGTTCTTGTACCTGAAGCTTATCAACTGGCATTTAAGACGACAAGAAATAAACCTCATTAGATATTTGTAAAAATTTGCAAGGGAGAAAGAAAAGCTGCAGGATCCGAAAGAATTTCTGAGAAGCCTTCAATAAAGAGGACATCAGAAAAGGGATAATGTATTAAAACTGTAGCAGTCGTACAAAGAGAACATTTCCTTAAAATGTACTAAAATGGAAATGATGCTTTGAATTATGTACTAAACTGAAAGATAATGAGAGACACTGGAACAAATCAGTCACTGATTCTGAACCATGACAATATTTGTCGTCCAGACAACCTAAAGAATATATTCCTTGGAGGATACAAGAGTCATTTACACAGAGTTGGATGAAAGAGAGAAGTTGTAGTTTTGAACAGTGAAACAAATTAAAATAGAAAAGATTCATTTTACTTTGGGAAATGACCTGGTAGCTTCAACAATATTTGCCTCACCAAAGGTACTGGAGCAACCAGTGCAAGTAAAATATAACGATGTGTTTAAATGAGGAACATCATGGATTGTTTTGCAACTGTGTTGTGACTACATTGATAGTCCACTGAATTAATCAGTCAGGAAAAGAACCTATTAATCTGAAAGATGATTTGGAAATTCAGTTATCAGATTCAAATTTTTGACAATGTTACCAAAAAGGATGAAGTTAAAAAGAATAAAACTAATACGTTTAAATCTTAGAATTGAACAGTTCAGAAATAAGCAATTTGACACATAGTGTCTGTATCAGCTCCTGAAAGGGTTACCCAGCTAGTGCCATTCTCCAGCCCTATCTCTGTAGCTCTCTAAATTAACTTCAGAGATATATCCGGCCCTCTTTTGAAACCTCCTATGGAATCCACCTCCCCTATTCTCCCAGTTGATATTTGAACAACCGTGAGTAAATAAGTTTATCCTCATCTCACTCCTAGTTTTCTTTCTTATAATCTTGAAATTATAACCCTTAGTTACCGAAATACCATCTAGTGGAACAGAATATTCCTTTGTATCCTGTCTATGAGCACTTCTGTAAGGTCAGCTCTTAATCTTCTCTACTCCAATGAGAATAAGCCCAATTTCTCCAATTTTTCTTTCTATCTACCTTATTCCCGGTATCATTCTGATATATCTCTTTTGCACTCACTCCAGGACTTTAATATTCTTCCTTTGTTATGGACCAGACTAATTCCCTTCAAAACATGTCAAGGAGAAAGCTTCAACCCTACCTTTTTCTTATTTTAAAGGCAAGTGTCAAGTATTGCATTCTGGATGCAATTCTAGCAGCAAGATGAGAACCCAAGCTTTTAGCTGTTGCAAAGAGAGAGAGAGGGAGATGTAGCAGCTTTCATAATCCCAGCAGCTGCTGAAAGCTAAAACTAAAATCTTGGTTCTATGGGAGCTTGACCCTATCCCTTCAGGCTGCTTTTATTATTCCAACTGTTTAAAAAACCCAAGGTATCATGAGCTGTCTGCCTTATTGGCTTGAAACAGATCATTTCACAGCTCTATTTTAATCTCTCTTCATAAAAAAAAGGACAAAATACTCTTCTTAAAGCTGGAGTATCATCACACCATAAATGCCCCACTCTGTGCAACTGGATCCTTGGTTTCCTGACCCACAAGCCACAAAGTGAAGAATGGGGACAATATTTCATCCTCACTAACACTCAGCACTGGAGCCCCCCAGGGGTACTTACTCAGCCCCCTACTGTACTCACTGTATACCCATGACTGCATCACCAAATCCCACTCTAATGCCATTCACAAGTTTGCTGATGACACCACCATAGTCGATCGAATCTCAGATGATGATGAAACAGACTACAGACAGGAAGTGGAAGACCTGGAAAAATGGTGCACTGAGAACAACCTAGATCTCAATGCTGGCAAAACCAAGTAACACATTATTGACTTTTGGCAGGATGTTATTCGCACCCCCTACACATTAACAGTACAAAAGTGGAAGGAGTGGAGAGTGTCAAGCTCCTGGGAATGGTCATCCACAACAAGGTTTATTGGATTATTCATGTGGACGCACTGGTTACAAGGCCAAACACTGTTTCTTCTTCCTGGGGCAGCTGAGAAAATTTGGCATGATGGCGAATACCCTTGCCAACTTTTATAGGTGCGCCATCGAGAACATTCTGCCTGGATGTATCACTACCTGGTATGGCAGTACCATTCAAGATCAGAGACAGTTGCAGAGAGTGGTGAACTCGGCCCAGACAATCACTGAGGTCAACCTCCCTTTTATGGAATCCATCTACTCAGGCCCACTGTCAAGGAAAGGTCGCCAGCATTCTTAAAGATCCATCCCACCCTGGCAATGTTTTTCTACGACCTCTACCATTGTGGAGAAGGTATAGAAGCCTGAACACATGCACCAGCCAGTTTCATAACAGTTTCTACTGTTGTAAGAATACTGAATGGACTCACAAAGTCTTAACATTCGCCTACACTGTGTTTTTGTTTTTGCCGTTTTTTTTACCTATTATTTACTTATCTATGCTACTTAACTCTGATCTGTCTGTACTGCTCGCAAGACAAAGCTTTTCACTGTGCCTCGGTACATGTGAGAATAAATTCAACTCAATGCAATTCAAAATGGAACACAATATTCCAAATGTGCATCACTTCCTTATTTTTATACTCCATGCCTCTGTTTATAAACCCAAGGATCTTACACGCCTTCTCAGCGACTGTTTCAACTTACCTGGCACCTTCAGAGAATTTTGCACTTGAATCCCAAGGTCCCTCTGCTCCTGTACTCAATGTTGTATCATTGAGCCTGCATTATCTTTCCATGTTACTTCTACCAATATGGATTGTTTTATATTTCTCGCATTGAAATTCATTTGTCAGATGTCTGATCATTTGGCTGACTTGTCCATGTCCCTCTGAAGCCACTCAATGTCATCCTCACAATTGACTATTACCCCTAGTTTAGTTTCATCTAAAGTTTAGAGATTTTGTCCTCCTTTCCAATTTGTTGAAATAAACCAGAAAAAGTAAGGGTCCCAACACCAATCCCTGGGGAGCACCGCTTTCAATTTGTCTCCAATCTTAGAAATGCCTATCTATACTTACCCTCTGTTTCCTATCTTTTAGCCAACTTCCAATTCATGCTGCCAAGGAACCATCAATCCCAAACATTTCTAATTTCTAACCAACCTGCCATATGGCACCATTTCAAATGCTTTCTGACAGTCCAAATGTACAACATCCATAGCACTGCCCTCATCCATTGCGTTTGCCAAATAACTCAATTACATTTGTCAGACATTGACAAACCCATGCTGACTATCATGTATTAACTTATTTTTCTCTAAGTGTATATTTATCCTAACCTGTATTATAGCCTCCAACAGTCTTCTCACTTTAGATATCAGCTGACAGATCTGTAATTTCCTGGGTTATTTTTACCCCTTTTTTAAACAATAGGGTCACTTGTCCTGTGTAAAGACGACCATATAGAACACCATATTGTGACTCCCTCCCTGGTAGGACTGGAAAAGTAATGTTTCAGGAATTTCTCCCCTTCCATGTCTCTCATTTTTCCCAATCTAGCTTAAGGTAATTGAAATCACCAACTATTAGAACACTCTTTGTCCTGCAGATTTCTATCATCTAAAAATGCTCTCTTTTATTTCATTCATACTATTTGGAGGTCTTTAATAGGTACCTAACAAGGTCACCACTCCCTTCCTATTTCCCATCTCCAACCAGATATATTCTAAGGTAGGTCCTACATTTCGTTCAAGGACTATGATATTATCTTTGACCAATACTGCTACACTATCTCCTTTTTTATCCACTCTGTCTCCACTAAAAACCTTATAACCTGTGATGTTAAGTATCTAGTCCTGTTCTGGCTGGAGCCATATTTCTTTCAATGCTACTATATCATAATCCCTGCTTGTCAGGTAAGCAGGGAGATTAATCCTCAATTAAATCTGCACCTTTTAATTTTGATACCAGCTTTCAAAGAATCATTTTGCAGTGTCTTATAATAGATTTTATAGAGTGATAGAGTCATTCAGCGTGAAAAAATTGATCTATCCAGTCCATAATGCTAAACTAAACTAGTCCCACTTGCCTGAACCTGGCCGATATCTCTGCAAACATTTAGTTAGTTACAGTGTGGAAACAGGCCCTTTGGTGCAACAAGTCCACACCGACCCTCCGAAGAGCAATCCACACAGACCTATTCCCCTACACCTAACACTACAGGCAATTTTTAGCATGGCCAATTCACCTAACCTGCCCATCTTTGGACTGTGAGAGGAAACTGGAGCAAACCCACGCAGACACAGGGAGAATGTGCAAACTCCACACAGACAGTTGCCCGAGGTGGGAATTGAACACAGGTCTCTGGCGCTGTGAGGCAGCAGTGCTAACCACTGTGCCGCCCACTTATTCATGTACTTACCTGAATGTCTTTTAAATGTTGTAACTGTATCCATGTCTACCACTTTCTCTGGAAGTTCATTCCACACACTTACCACTCAGTGTATAAACTCGCCATTGTTGGGCTATGCCAGAATAGACTGATTCCTGGCACACACACATCTTTCAAAAGCCACTGTGTCCTCCAATAAGTACTAACAGACAAGAGCTGCTCTGTGTGGTTTATTATATCAGTCCTGGACATATTTGCCTGGAGGAAATTGGTGCTTTATTTTGGGACAGATAGCTGGAAGTTCTTTTGATGACACAATACAGAGCAGGGATATCCTCTTCTCCCAGACTGGCAGAACATGCCATGCCATCACACCCTGCCAGTCTGGCCTGAGGTTACCATTCATGTCATTGCAATCTCAGCCATCTGGAGGAAAGGCCAGCAGTGAAGAAAGAAAAAAAGTGAAAATCCAAGACCGGTCCGGTCATAAATATTCTGTATGGTTTATTGCAAAGTCAATGTGGTACCAAAGGCAGGCGTATATCCTAGTCCAAGGTTGGAAGACCACATTAACCAGTCTAGCCACACAGATTTGTCATAAAATTTAACTTCCTAAAGGGATACTAGCAAGTATTGAAGAAAGAAAGTCAATAACCTTCATCGTAAGTGCCACACTCTTCTCTCTGCTACCTCATATTCCTTCTATCTTTCCTACTGCAGCTACTTACCACCAATGTTCATGCTCTATCACTCTCACTATTAGATGCAACATCCTCATTCATTTGCTCTTATTCACTCAATTCCTCTGAAATACTAATGCTGTAGTCCTTCTGATCTTCCTACTCACTCCCTCACAGCAGTTTGTTTCTGTCCCCACCTGCAGCAGCACTAAAAGCTGCCTCTTCATCTGCCTGAATATCCCCTATTCTCTCATTCCAAGAGAAAATAGCCCACAATAAGCCAGAATAGTCAAGGCATGTGGTTGTTTGCTTGATATTGGGCTCCTCATCCCCGAGAAGGAGAGGAACCTGGTTCAGAATGCCCTGAATAGTTGAATAACTGGGTCCAAATCCCTCGACTGGTATTGGAGGCTGCCCTTGACTTACTGTGCCAGAACCCCATTAGTGAAGAGGAGCTCTCTGAGTTGATTGGCAACTTCTGACAACCATATAAACTTCCTAACTTTGAGCCTGCACAAAGCCATACAGAAGTACTGTCAGCTTGTCAGCTCTGGTTGAGTCCAGAAAAAGACAAGGCAATGTAAGGCAAGGATGCTGAGGGTCCAGATTGGCTCAAAGTGATTGAGACAGGAACCATGCTACTCTGAGTGCTTGCCCCTGCACAAAGTGTTTTGTAGCAGCATTCCAAAGATGTTGCTGTTATGTCCTGAGGAGCAGCTTTTAAAATGTAGAAGTAAACTGGAAGTGAATCAGTGATGTACCATAATGATGCGGAGAGCTTCACACATTGCGGATACCCATGTTCATGGACAAGGGGAAACGATGGTCACTGCCTATTGTGTGAACCCTGAGATGTTGATACCAGTGTCCAAGATGATGGCCCAGGATAGCAAGGGGCAAATCAAAATCCACTCTGACTTCCATGTCAGAAATTGGTGATATCTTGTTGTCTTGCAATGGGAGGTATGACAGGAAGCTGCATATTAAGGAGAGAATGGTTGCAGTGAATGAGGCTGTTAATAAGTAATAATCCTCTTTTGAGACAACTCACCACTACCTCGTGAGAATCTTGTCGAGATGCCCAAAACACTGTTTGAAAATGCAATGAGCTGTGCACAGTGCCGATTGAAAATCTTATCTGATTTTCCTCACAATTCTCCCAGATTTCTCATCATAGCCCACATTGTTCAGGATCTTCAGATTCAGCTCCGTGTAACTGTAATATCTGTACTGATGATTTGGTTTCTTTTAGCACCACTTACAGACCCATGGTGACATACAGCATGGAAACAGATCCTTCGGTTCAACTCGTGCATGTGGACTGGTTATCTAAAACTAAACTCGCAAGAACAAAATGCTTGATTTAAAAAAGTTATTGTAAATCAAGATAAGAGTGAATTTGCCAAGACAGGAGTGAGTAACTTGAACCAGGTAGCAGCTAGAGAAGGACTATTTTGGATTTTCCCATGTCTGGGATAACGATGAAATTTTGCTTGATGTTGGAATCAGTTGATTTTATTACAAGTTTGTTCCAAACTTCAGTACTGTCATTACACCTTAAATAAATGTTTTGAAGGAAGGCAGAAAATTTGCATGTACACAAGAATGTCAGAGTGCCTTCAATAACTTAAAATGTATGCTAGCAAGTGTGCCAGTTTTAGTCATGCCAAATAATAATGAGCCATTCAAATGGTTGTGGATGCCAGTGACAGTGATATTGGACTGCTTTACTGCAAGAAGGTGAGATGGGGATTTGAACAGCCTGTCAGTTTTCAAAGACTGACTACATGTCATCAAAAAGTTTAGTAAGTGAGAAGAAGACATTGAGTCTAATGTTGGCTCTACATCACTTTGAAATAAACTTCAACAATATATGAGAAATTGTTGTTTGTACCAGAATCTTTTGATTTTCCTGCAAAACGATTTGGTACAAGAACTTACAATTATTTCAGTGCAACTTAATTTTCCAACCACATAATTTGAAAATTGTTCACGTGCATAGAAAAGAAAATGTTATAGTGTATGCTTTATCAAAAAATGAGAGCTATGATGCTCATAGACCTGTGTAAAATATGGTTGCTATGTAACATCAATACATTGCTATTATTAATATGACATCAAAACAGTGTTAAGATGATTTTTGATGAGTAATGAAAATGTCTCTTAAAGATTTATTTTCACTCCTCCTAGCAGGGGGGCATGTGATCTATGAATGTACATTTATTTAATTTATTTTAAAGTTTGGATTGTGAATGAATAGCATGTGGATTTTTGCATGTTTTGGTCTGTTTAATAATTAATTTGGCACCACATCTGAAGCTATGAGATTTCAGTATGAGAGAAAAAGTCCCGGGGATGATAAAGTGAATTTGTTTGCATTGTGATTATTGAGTAAAGGAAAGGCAGTATCTTATTTACAGTTTAGAACAATGAGGAGTTTTTTTGCTTTTGACTAGTGGAGAAAGCCTATAGCTTGGAAAGCTTCTGGTAGCAATTCACTGAAGCTCTGGTTGAAGTTGGAGGCATGAAACAGTTTCTCCTGGAGAAATTAGTTATTTTGGAAAAAGTTAGGAAATAGGTTACCTTAGTACAGGAATTTTAGTTCAACCATTCCAGACCAGAAGTGTTTTGTTAGAAACTTGAAGGGGTTGTTTAAAGCTGAGAAAGTCTAAGCACTAGTGTGCTTAGGGAAGAGGTTGTCAAACTTTAAAGACTGGAAATTGAAAGAAAATCCATTAGATATGATAGAGAATGGAAACTTGTACTGTAATGTGACAAAGTTGTGGCATATGGCATGTATTTTCACTGTTTGTTTCAAAATCTTTCAAATTGTGTTATATATGAATAGCTTGGTTAATTCTATTTTATCTTCATTTGTTTTTCATAATGAGCTTTATTGTTGAAGCCACGTCTGCAACATTGCATTCTTGATGTTTCAGTGTGATCTTGTTTGCATTCTCGGTAATGCATTCACATGCTTCTGATAGTGTGGTGGCCAGAACTGCGTACAGTACTTCGACTGAAGTCTGACAAGTATCTTATATTTCATCACAATCTCCTTGCTCTTGTATTCTAAATCCCTGCTACTTAGTCCCAGGATAAAGTATACCTCATTATCTGCTATATCCACATGGGTCTGCACACCCAGGTATGTCTCTTTGCTCCTTTACCCCTTTTAGAAATGTATCCCTTATGTTGTATTTTCTGTCCATGTTCTTCCTATCAAAATGCATCACCTCACACTTCTCTGCACTAATCTTCATTGGCAATGATCGGCACATTCCACCAACATATCCATGTCATTTTGATATTCTCTACTACTTACGGGTTGCAATGCTTCTAGGTCTGGATCATTCATGCAAATTTTGAAATTTGTCTTCAATGCACCAAGACCTAAATCATTATTCTAGATCAGGAAAATCAAGGGTCCTAATACAGACCCTTGGGGAACTGCACAACGAATCTTCCTTTAACCTGAAAAGCGTATTTTGAACACTATTTTGCTATTACTCTGCCAAATGTTTTGCCACTGTGCTTTCATTCCAGGGCCATGTCTCAGCTCACAATCCTGTTGTGTGGCTTTGGATTGAATGCATTCTGGAAGAGTATATATGTTACATTGACAGCATTACCCTCATTAATTCTTAAATTTACTTCTTCAAACAAAAGTACAGCAAGTGAGTTGAACACCATATCCCCTTTAACAATCCATTGTTGACTCTTCATTATCAATCCACCTTTTTCCATGTGACCACTAACACTTTTCCAAATAAAAATTATGAATATTCCCCCACCACTGAAGTTAAACTGGCTGTTCTATAGTCACTGGGCTTATCCTTATAATCATGTTTGAACAAGGATGTAATATCTGCAATCTTCCAATGCTCCAGCATCTTCACTGAATCTAAGGAAGACTGAAAGATTATGGCCTGGTATACTTATTAAGTATTTCTGTAGTCATGGTGATACCTTATAAAAAGAAACAGTCTGAGACTTTTGGAGGCTAATGGAAATTAGTTTACATTGGGACAGATTAAGTGAAAAAGTAAGCAGTGTAATGCATTAAGCTTTCAGATAGATTCAGGATTCTTTTGGCCTGAGGGAAAACAGCCATAGTTCCAAAAACAGCTATTTACTTTCAGTTTAAGAGTTCTATAGGGTACATAGCTCAAATTGGATGGATAAAGCAGGTGCACCTGAGAAAGGAGAAGATAGATTGTTAAAAAAATAGGTTTCCTTAGAGAAAGGATTTTAGTTTAAAAGTTGCAGACCAAAAATGCTTTGTTAAAATCCTAGGGCAGGTTATTTGAAACTGAGGAAGATTCAGCTCAGTTATATGACAAGTCAAGGAAGAGGCGATCAGACTCTCCCAACCAGGATCTGGAGTGACAGCCAAGTCAAACTCGATGTGGGAGAGAGAAGGACATTCTCTCTGGTGCTTTGGGAATAATAGAATTATATTTTCCAACGTATTTTGAAATTTTTAAATGTGGTTAACATAAATCATAGAATCCCTATCGTATGGAAGCAGACCTTTCAGCCCATCAAATCCACACTGACCCTCCAAAAATCATCTGAACTAGATTTACACCATCCCTGTAACTCTGTATTTCCCCTGGCTAATCCATACATGTATGGGCAATTTAGCATGGCCAATCCACCTAACCTGCACATTTTTGGACTGTGGGGGGAAACTGGAGCACCCAGAGGAAACCCACCGCACAGACACAGGGAGAATGCATAAACTCCACACAGAGTCGCCTGAGGCTAGAATTGAACCCAGGTCCCCAACAATGTGAGGCCACAGTGCTAACCACTAAGGCACCGTGCCACCATAAATAATTTGGTTTATTTTATTCAATCTTCATTTCATTTACATAAAAATGCTTGTGTTTCAGTGGAAGTCTTTTGTTAAACCAAAATAAACAAAATATGATCCAGCCAGATTGTAGCCTGAGATCTGACATGTGCCAATAAAAGCGTCAGCTGTGATCATAACAATGGGGGACAAAAAGCAGATTTCCTTCAGCTTACTATTTATATCTGGAGTTTTGGAAGCATAACAGACATGAGAATTTGTGAAAAAAAAAAGCACATTTGCTATGGTGGTCATGATTGAGATATCAGGAGGGCAATCAGGACATTAGGGTTGCCATTCTCGAGGTTTGCCCCTGATGGGTAGCAAGGAATTGCTAAAGGAGATTATCTCTTTTCCTCCTTGTCTTTCGTCATTGCAGTTAATCCTGTTGGGTCAGTTGCTTCCCTTCTGCCTTCCCTTGCCAGCAGAATTATACCAGCTGAGGCAGAATGAGGTCCTGAAGTAGTCATAAACTTACAACTCCAAGGCCTCAATAGGCCTAAGGGCCAGAGAGACTGCCTGACACCTTATCCATCCACCATAACATAGGACAAGGTTGGACCAGGACAGGACAGAATGTTTCTTTTTATTTTACATGCTTCTCCAGTTTCAAGTATGCCAGCAGATGTTCATTACATTCATGCCATCACTTTTTTTGACAGGAATTCCTGGCCCAATACTTTTCACAAGTTTGAAACAATTACATGCACAATTTCAGATTAGTTCATGCATTAATTCTGCACATTAGGTTTATGCATTGAGAGAATAAATCATCTTAATTCTGAATATTTATAACTAATATCAGTTTGGAGATTACAGTGCATGTTGAATAGGACAGTGAAAAATAAAACATTGCAGTTTAATTTGTGTCAAATGATTCTTAAATAAGTAATTTAGACAACTTTGAATATGGATGTGAATAAATTCTACATCATCACTTCATTCTACATGTTGTAGAATAAAGTAAAATTGAGTTGTGATCCATGTGCATAGAGAGCCATTGTACAAACCTGAGGCATAATTTATATTTCTAACATATTCCAAACCCAGTGAGAAGAATTGTGAGGCCATAGAATGAGATTAATTTTGGGTTGAATCATTTATAGTGAGACTATACTAATTTTCAAACCTATCATTTACTTTAATCATTGATTCTCTTCTTTAGCCAAAGTGCATTAAAAATAGTCAGACTATTTCAGTAACAATTTTAGCATAATTTGCATTTATATATTATGATGGGTTTATTATAAACCTACTTTTGAAATACAGAACTGAAAGGTAAACCTTGCCTTCCTTTTGTTTCTGCAGAACTGTTGTGCATAAATATGCTTGCTCCACTGCTGTACTCTTCCCACAGGTTGTACCAAAAGATGTAAAAATCTTTTCCCGATGGACTGTGATCAGCATGTCTTTCTTCGTCCCCAATGAATTTGTGCTCAGATACCATCTTGAGTGGTAGCAAATGGAATTGTTCATACTTTTTAGATTTTGAGACATCAACCATCCCTAGCTTGTGATTTCAGCTGCCAAGTGAATTTTAACAAACATCTACAATGTCTGACACACTATAGTTTACTGCAGATGTGCAATCAGGTACAAATTAGATCCATGAGATAAACATTGGACAGAATATTTCCAGGTCCTGAAAGATGTGAGCAATGGCTATTCATTTAGAAAAATTACATTGAAAACAGAAACATTAGTTTCTTAGACCACGAGAAATAGTCTGATTCTGTACAAAAGATTGAAATAGCGAGATGAGAATTTCGCTGGTGAGTGAAATTCGCATGCATTAATATCTCATTACTAATCTTCCTTTACTTACATGGAGTTTGTTATTTTCCCAGGTATTGCTGAGGAACTTGATGGCAGCAATTCTCAATATGAAAGTCGGAGAGGGTACCAGACAGCTGCAGCTTGCTAACATCTTCTCTGGCATCTATCTTGTGCAAAATTTCCTAAAATGAGCTCTGTGAGCAGTCACGGTCTGCATCCTATACCCAGGTTTACACTAGACTTGAATCAGCTACACTGCATCATCATGACCTATTTCTGCCTTATTTCTGTTCCAGGTCACCACTTTAATACTGCAGTTTAGGGTTCACTGAGGCCTTAAAATGCCATACTGCCACAGGCCTTTTTATGTGTGGGGATGAGCACCCATCTTATGGATCATTCAGGGGGCATCTCTGTGGTCTTTGTGCTCACTCACTTTGTGTCTATTTGGATACTCACAGCATTTCTCCCATGCTTTTTTCACATTGGCCCACCATTGAGAACATAAATGTTTACAGTACTTCTGTCTTATCTTGCCTATGAGCAAAACACAAAGCCAAGCAGAATGTCAAATGAGCATACATATTACTGTTCAGCTCTGTGCGACATGCTGTTGCACTTGCACTATGACAATGTCATAAAATCCAAGGGGAGCAGTCCTCAGTCAAGTTAGAAGGACTGCTGTTAGTCAGGAGGTCCCATCAGAGTCAGTGAAGGGAATCATCCAATATCTGTGTGGGGACTTGGACATAGTCAATTGGCTACTTGGAGCATTCAGCACTGGGCATCCATTTGATTACAGTCCAGGGAGTGGGTCCTGGTCAGTCCTGCAGGCTCAGTGAATTCAGGCAGAGCAGTAACAGTAGGTCAAGTGAGGAACTGCATAAGTAAGAGGCAGGAATATGGTCTGTCATCAGTTAGTGCTGCCATTCTGTCTGTAAGGGGAATGGACCACGATTCTGAGAGCCTTTTCTCTGCACAGCAAGGGGATACTAGAGGCCACTGCTGTGATGGGTAAGTTAGGGAAGTGAACTGTGGGGATTGCAGACTGCATTCTGGGATACAGAGGAGATAATAATTGTGAAGGGAGGCAAATCTATACGCACTTAGTGGTGATTATCCATGGTCACTAGCACAATCGTGACCATGAAGGGCTTATGCCCGAAATGTCGATTTTCCTTCTCCTCCGATTCTACCTGACCAGCTGTGCTTTTCCAGCATCACAGCCTGATCGCCAGCATCTGCAGTCCTCACTTTCTCCTAGTGCAATCCTAGCTTCAATCTGGATACCAATGTTTGGCATAACCAAGCTGTTTACCTGGGGCTCAGAGAATAAAGTGGGAAGAATTAATTAAAAGAATTGGATGGGAACTTAGGGATTGATCAGACCTGATAGGGTTGACAGAGGCAAGGGACAGTGGAGCATAAACACTTTGTGGTGGGAAGAGGAGTTAAATGGGGAGGGTTTGATCTGGATTGAGCTTGCAATTGAGTCCATGAAATGCTTTCTATCTGTGTCACCTTATGTCTCATTGAAATTGTTCCTGATGAATCCAGGCACAGTGCTGATGTCATTGTTGTGTTCACCATAATGCAATTGTCCATAAGAATGGGTTAGGAACATGTGAGTTTCAAAGCCCATGACCAGCAACAAATACCAGCAGATGTGGAACGGCTTATTCAGTTAAAGTTTCCAGCCAAAGGTGCCTCAAGTTGTAGTGATGGTGCAGGAGAGCCACAGATTTTCACCTCCCATGTAATATTGTGCAGAAGAGCGAGGGACAATAAAGAAATAGCAGTCAGAACACCATGCCACAATACCCAGTGTATTTGTTGTGAATTACATTAAATGGTGACATCTGAATCACACCATTGAGAGACGATTACCTTATCTCCATGCATTTGTATTTCACTAAAGGCTGATTTATGCTTATTTACATGGCACCTTCAATTTTCCTCTTCTCCAAGGATCTGGAAGTGTGAATGCCCAACTTTGTAAGTCAGGGAGGTTACCTGATAGTTGCAGCTGGCTTGTCCTGGCCAACATGTAAATGCTTCTTCACAACAACCTCCCTGTACCCCATGGCCACCATCTTCATCAACTCTTCATTCAGCAGTGGTAAATCCCCTGCCTGCTTTCAGACTGACAAACATACTGCTACACTTCAATACTTTATTGTGGAACTCTATCCAAGACTTAGAGCATCAGACATTGGAGCAGAAGTACTCCAGTCTGTTCCACTATTCAATGAGATCATGGCTGATCCGATCATTCTCAACTCCACTTTCCTGTCTTCCCCATAACCCATGATTTCTTTTCTGATTAAAAATCTGTCTATTGCCTTAAATATACTTAGTAAACTACCCTTGACAGCTCTTTGCAATAAATAATTCCACTGACTCATGATCTTCTGAAAGAAGAAATTCCCTCTCATCTCTGTCTTAAATGGTGACTTTTACACTGAGATTGTGCCCTCTGATCCTAGACTCTCCCACAAGAGAAAAGCACCTCTTGCATCTATCCTGTCAGGTTCCCTTAAAATTTCATATGTTTCAATGAGGTCTCACCTGATTCTTCTGAACTCCAATAGGTGCAGGCCCAACCTACTCAACTCAGCCTCTCCTCTTAAGAAAATCCTTACATATCCTGAATCAATGTGGTACACCTTTGTGAGACCACCCCCAATGCCTGTGCATCTTTATTTAGATAAGGGCACCAAACTGATCACAATCCACTTGTGGTATAACTAGTGCCTTGTATGATTTTAGCAAGGTTACCCTATTTTGAGACTCCATTCCCTTTGATATAAAGTCAACATTCCATTTGTCTTTCCAATTATCTGCTAAACTGGATGCTAGCTTTTTTGTGATTCATGCATGAGGATCCCCAAATTCCTTTGTGCAGCAGCTTTCTACAGTCCCTCTACATTTAAATAGTATTAAGCACTTCTATTTTTTCTATCGTGTGCATAACCTACCAGAGGTGGATGTGGAGCTCAGATACTCCTGAAGTGACAGAGCAGACTTTCTAACTACAATGTTGTTCTCTCCAGTGCAGGGAATGGGAATAAAAAGAAGGAAAAATATAGCTTGCTCTTCCAGCATTTCCTAGGCCACCACATCTGGTTTGCCACCAATCAATTGGCCATAATTAGTAATAAACAACAACACCTTGTAAGTGGGAGATTCTAACACAGCATGGAGAGATGGTATTGAATAAAAGATTCTATTCAAAAGGATGTGCCGGAGCAGAGATAGTTGGGTGTATGTGCATAAGCCATTAGAGATGGCAGACCAGGTAGAGAGAAGATGTGAGTAAAACATACAGTATTCGAGGTTTCACTGATTTGGGCCTAGAGTACATGAACTTTGAATTTATGCTGCGCTGATATAAGACACTGATTAGGCAGAAAATATTTACAAGAGTGATTCCAGTGATGAGAAACATCAGTTATGGCTGAAGGCTGGAGAAATTAGAATTTTCTTTCTTTGGAATTGCAGAGGTGAGATTTGATTGAAGTATTAGATGGAGAGGAATTTGTTAAGTGTGTACAAGAAAACTTTCTGATTCAGTATGTGGATATACCTACGAGAGAAGGTGCAAACCTTGACCTGCTGGTGGGAAATAAGGCAGGCAGATGACGGAGGTGTCAGTGGGGGAGCACTTTGGATCCAGCGACTGTAATTCTATTAGTTTTAAAATAGTGATGGAAATGACAGACCAGATCTAAAAGATGAAGTCTGAATTGGAGAAAGGCCAATTTTGACTGTATTATGCAAGAACTTTCAAAAGCTGAATAGGGGGAGATGTTCGAAGGTAAAGGGACGGCTGAAAAATGGGAAGCCTTCAGAAATGAGATATCAAGAATCCAGAGAAAGTATATTCCTGTTCAGGTGAAAGGAAAGGCTGGTAGGTATATGGAATGCTGGATGACTAAAGAAATTGAAGGTTTGGTTAAGAAAAAGAAGGAAGCATATGTCAGGTGTAGACAGAATAGATCAAGTAAATGCTTAGCAGAGTATAAAAGCAGTGGGAGTATACTTATGAGGGAAATCAGGAGGGCAAAAAGGGGACATGAGATTGCTTTGGCAAATAGAGTTAAGGAGAATCCAAAGGGTTTTTACAAATATATCAAGGACAAAAGGGTAACTAGGGGGAGAGTAAGTACCCTCAATGATTAGCAAGGTGGCCATCGTATGGAGCCACAGGAAGATACTAAATGAGTATTTTGCACTAGTATTTACTGTGGAACAGGACATGGAACATATAGACTGTAGGGAAATAGATGGTGACATCTTGAAAAATGTCCATATTACAGAGGAGGAAGTGCTGAATGTCTTGAACTGCATAAAAGTGAATAAATCCCCAGCACTTGATCAGGTGTACCCTAGAACTCTGTGGGATGTTAGAGAAGTGATTACTGGGGCTCATAATGAGATATTTCTGTCATTGATAGCCACCGGTGAGGTGCTAGAAGACTGGAGGTTGGCTAACATGGTGCCACTGTTTAAGAAAGGTGGTAAGGGCAAACCAGGAACTATAGACCTCCAATTTTGGTGTCATCTGCAAACTTACTAACCGTACCTCTTATGCTCGCATGAGCCTGACATTGGTGGTGGGCAAGTTGTTGGAGGGAATCCTGAGGGACAGGATGTAAGTGTATTTGGAAAGGACTGATTAGGGATGGTCAACATGGCTTTGTGTGTGGGAAATCATGTCTCACAAACTCGATTGAGTTTTTTGTAGAATTAACAAAAAGGATTGATGAGGGCAGAGCGGTGGATGTGATCTATATGTACTTCAGTAAGGTATTCGACAAGGTTCCCCATGGAAGACTGGTTAACAAGGTTAGATCTCATGGAATACAGGGAGAACTAGCCATTTGGATACAGAACTGGCTCAAAGGTTCTGTAGTGAAGAAGGCATTTGGTATGCTTTCCTTTATTGATCAGAGTATTGAGTACAGGAGTTGGGAGATCATGTTGCGGCTGTACAGGATATTGGTTAGGCCACTGTTGGAATATTGCATGCAATTCTGGTCTCCTTCCTATCGGAAAGATGTTGTGAAACTTGAAAGGGTTCAGAAAAGATTTCCAAGGATGTTGCCAGGGCTGGTGGATTTGAGCTATAGGGAGAGGTTTTTAGGCTAGGGTTGTTTTCCCTGGAGGGTTGGAGGCTGAGGGGTGACCTTATAAAGGTTTATAAAATCGTAAGGGGCATGGATAGGATAAACAGCCAAGGTCTTTTTCCTCGGTTGGGAGAGTCCAGAACTAGAGGACATAGGTATAGGGTGGGAGGGGCATCCTTTACACACAGAATGTGTATGGAATAAGCAGCCAGAGGATATGGTGGAAGCTAGTATATTTGCAACATTTAAAAGGCATTTGGATGGGTATAAAAATAGGACAGGTTTGGAGGAATATGGGCCAGGTGCTGGCAGGTGACTAGATTGGGTTGAGATATCTAGTTGAAAATGTGTTGCTGGAAAAGTGTAGCAGGTCAGGCAGCATCCAAGGAGCAGGAGATTCGATGTTTCGGGCATAAGCCCTTCTTCAGGAAGAGGTAATGAAGCCCTTCTTCAGCCTATGCCCGACACGTCGAATCTCCTGTTCTTTGCATGCTGCCTGACCTGCTGCGCTTTTCCAGCAACACATTTTTAGCTCTGATCTCCAGCATCTGCAGACCTCACTTTCTCCTTGAGATATCTAGTTGGCATGGATGAGTTGGACCGAAGAGTCTGTTTCCATGCTGTACACCTCGATGACTCTATTCAAAATCATGAGGAGGCCTGAGAGAGGGGATAGGGAAAAACTGTTCCTACTTGTAACTCGAAATGAGAACCAGAAAATAGATTTTGTTTCCAAAAGAAACTGTGTAATGTGAGATAAAAAGCTTTGTCACACAGTATATGCTTTGGTTTGAAAGCACTGCCTAGAATTGTGGGAGAGGCAGGTTCAAATAAGGCATTCAACATGGAATTGGATGATTATTTAACTAAAAACAACATGCAGGGTTACAGGGATAGGGCAGTCATTTAGCACAAATTGAAAAACTGAGAGCAGATGCAGGTATGATGGGCGGAATGACTCCCTCCTGCATTGTAACAGTTCTATGGTTCTTACCTACTGTGGAAGCCAGGTAATCAGGGAGGTGGGCAGTTGAAGCCCCTTGTGGATAATTGACCACGTTCCATTTATTTCTTGAATGCGTTTACTTCCAATGAAACTGCTTTCTGTTAAATGATTTAGTCATTGAATTGTGAACGAATGCATGAATGTTTTCATGCCTTCTACCCATGTAGTGATTGATATGATATGATGTCAAGAATTGTTCGAAATTCAGATTCATAGTCAATCTTCCATGGTATTGTTTATGGTTTGTCAGATATCATGGTCAGTCTCCTTCTTGTCTGAGATCATTGTGTTGCTGGTTATTCTGCTTTCATTTTGCACTTTCCCCATGGATGCTTCCCCCTATAAGTTTTCTTTTCGCTTCCCTCTACCTTTTTATATATTTCCTTCCTAACCCCAAAATTAATACTTTCTAGTGGAGAGGGTGAATTGTGTACATCCTTCCTTCCATTGCATTTTTGCATCTTTATCTCTCACTATCCACATGTTAGTGACTCATCCTGTTCCTGTTCATGCTTCCACCTATTCCTCTAAATGACATCCTGGAGACTTTATTCTTCATTACCCCTTGGTCCAATGTCACTCATTTCATCCTCAATACTTCGTCCACACTTCCTAAATTTTTCCACTCAAAATACCGAGGCCATACTTGAAACAGAATATTTTTAAAAAACTGCAAAAATGTTACTAAAAGAATATTAGGAAGAAAAAATGTAGACTTGGGAAAACGTTAATACAAAATCTGAAAAAAGTTTCTTCAGGTATTTAAAAGAAAAGACTTAACAAAGTAAGGTTTTGTTCCCTAGAAAGTGAGTCTGGGAAATTAGTAATGAAAGATAACAAGATGGCAGACAAATTGAACAGGAATCTTGCATTAGTCTTCACATGACAGGATACAAGTTGCATCCTGAAATAGGTGTATGTCAGGAATTCGAAAGGGAAGGAAGAACTCAAGAATACTATAACTACCAGGTAAGTAGTTCACAACAAATTGTCAAATTTGCATTTACAGCAAATCCCCAGATTCTGATGGAGTTTGTACTAGCGTCGTAAAAGTAGTAATAGTGAGATAAAGGATGGGTTTATTTTAGTTTTCCAAAACTCATTAGATTTGGGGAATGGTCTTTTAGATTAGAAAATTGCTAATGTAACTTCTTTATTTTAAAAAAAGGAGAAAGGCAGAAAATAGGAAATGACATGTCAATCAGCTTCTCATTTTACATAGGGAATATGTTAAAAGCTGTTATTAAAAATGTTGTAATATGAATTTGAATAAGTTCAAGGTAAACAGTTGGAGCCAACATGGTTCTATCAAAGGAAAATCGTGTCTAATTAATTTATTGAAATTCTTTGAAAAAGTACCTTGTGCTGTAATTACGGGGGAGCTACTAAGATTTCCAGAAGGCATTTGATAAGGTGCAACATCAAAGGTTATTGGAAATAAAAAAAAATTCAGAGTGTATGGAGTGACATGGTCATGGGTAGAAGAAGATTAGCTGGATATTGGGAAGCAGAAATAGGAATAAATGACTCTTTTTCAGGCTGGGAGGAATTCATGAGTGGTGTGCCATTGTGGGGGGGGGTGTGGGGGGGGAGCGGGGTGGGTTGGTGCTAGGGCCTCAGCTTCTTACAAATTATATAAATAATTTGGATGAAGGAACCAAAGGTATGGTAGTTAAATTATAGAATCCCCACAGTGTGGAAGCAGCCTTTTTGTCCAACAAGTCCATACTGACCCTCTGAAGAGTAACCCAACCAGACCCATTCCCCTGCCCTATATTTACCCCTGACTAATGCATCTATCACAATGGGCAATTTAGCATGGCCAACTCACCTGATTTGCATATCTTTGAATTGTGGGAGGAAACCAGGGCACCTGGGGGAAATCCACGCAGACATAGGGCGAGTTTGCAAACTCCACACAGACAGGAAGGCTGGAACTGAACCCAGGTTACTGGTGCTGTGAGGCAGCAGTGCTAACCACTGAGCCACCATGCCATCCCAAATTAGTTGGGGGAAGTAAGCTGTGAGTTGTGCAGAGGACATAAGGAGCCCACACAGGGATTTGGATGGGTTGAGTTAGTATGCAAATAACTGGCAAAGGGAGTATCTTGAGGAAGTGTGAAATTTTGACAAAATAAGAACGACGCATATTATCTAAAAGGTGAGATGTTACAGAGCTCTGAAATGCAGAGCAATCTGGGTGTCCTAGCACATGGATTCCAGAAGGTCAGTGCGCAGTACAACAAGTAATCAGGAAAGTTAATGGAACGTTATCTTTTATTGCGAGGTGAATTGAATGCAAAAGTAGGGAAATTATGCTTCAGTTATATAGGACATTAATGAAACAGCATCCAGAGTTTTGTGTACAATACTGATCACTGTAGAAGCTTGTTAATACATTGGATGCAGTTTGCAGAAGGTGTATTGAGGTAATACCTGGAATGGTGAAAGGCTAGACAGGAAAAGCCTATATCCTATGGAGGTTAGAGTCAGAGGTGAATTAGCTGAAACATATAAGGTCCTGAGGGGATCAAAGAGTCTTGAATTAGGGGTCATAGTTTACAGATATGGGGTCACCAATTTAAGACAGAAAAGGAAACAATTTTTTTTCTCTCATAGGAATGTAGGTCTTTGGAATTTCCTTCCTCACAAGGCAGTAGCTGCAAAATAGGTAGATAGATTCTTGATTACCAACGGGATTACAGAATATCAGAAAAAGGCATGAATATACACTGCTGTCGAAATCAGATCAGCTGTGCTTGTATTGAAAGGTGGAGAAGGCATGTTTGCAACTGTTTCCCAACCTACCCAACCTCTCAGGTTTCACTTTCAAAGTACTGCTTTGAGGATAGACTGCATGTGCACTTTCCCTTCAATTCCAGCTTTCATTTGGTCTCTCTCGGGCATTCGATATTTGAAGCTTGATTGCACACTCTTAACAAACACGCAGCAAAGCTGGCACCAACTTTCAGCAAGTGTTTCTCTGGATGATAATTGGAGTAACCAAAATAGAGAAAGCTGTTATCTCTTCCTTCCTTTCAGACTCCAGCTTCTTTTTCTTATCTCCTATTCCGTTTGACTCCAGTAACACCAATTCTGTTTAATCCATCTTACATAAATCCGAAACAAAATAAACAAAAGAGTCACTGCACCACCCACCTCTTTCCCCCAACAACACACAATGTGTCCACCCATTGACAAAAGAAACCGCACTGAATACACATCTTTTCCCAGTAATGTTTATTTGAAAGAAACTACTGGATCAAAACTTCTTGGAAGCAAAGAGCAGTGAAGACCATATGCTGTTTAGCCGTTTAGCCCATCAAGCCTGTCCTGCTGTTCAATGAGGTCATGGCTGAGCTGATAATCTTCAACTCCACTTCCTTGTCTTTTCCCCATAACCTTTGATTTTCTTTAGAAATCTATCTGTCTCAGCCTTGAATATACTTAAATTCCATCAATATAATTGGTTAAATATTTGCAGAGTCCATCTGGGAGGTGATTCCTGATTAAACAGTACAGTATAAAATTATAGCAAAGAGAGAGCAGTTCCGGGTAAAAATATATAAAAAAACATGTAGAGTCATAGAGCCAAGAGAAACTTTTCAAATGAACACTTGAATGATGGAATTAAAAGTCACAAAAATTCTACAGATAAATCTAAGCAGATGTTATTTAAATTGCTACTATCCATGTTTTAACAATATTAAAGACCTGTGATTCAAATTACACTTAGTTTTCACGTTTTGTTTTATTTTCGTTTGGAGTAGGAGAAGGCAGATATGAGGCAGTGGGAAACTGCTGTTGGTCTTTGGTGCCTGACACATGCCCTTTTCCAAATTATAATGGTTGCTTGAGGACTCGGAGCAAGGGTCTTATGCCTGTCAAAGTTGTGTCAATGGCACAAAGCCCCATGATGACCCAGAAAATTGCAGTGAACCTAGTCACTGTGAAAGCTAAAGAGAGGTCTGGGTAAAGTGGAAACGTAGGAGGAAAACCATTCTTAAAATGTTTCTGAGAGAATTTGGTCCCTTTGTTGAAAATCCCTCTGGGATTGATTATTTTTATCTCATGCATATTTTGGAAATTTCTTAGCTGGTGACTTTGTTTAAACTTTATGTGGGCAGAATGTATTTGTTGGCTTAGGAAAGTCACTCTGACAACTCCTCAAACTAGGATAGGATGGAATTGCAAAGACTTGACTGCTTTCTCTAATAACGATTTTATGCTTACATTTGACAAAACCATTGTGAACCAGTTCCCAAAATGTTTCTGAGAGAATTTGGCCCCTTTGTTGGAAATCCTTCTTGGATTGATTATAAATATAAAACCAAATATATAATTATTTATTTGGTCCCCTACTCACCAAGGTTCAACATGTTCGTACACCATGTGTCAGTATCTTGAAGTCTGGGTTGTAGTTTCAGGCTGCTAATAGTATACAGTCCATCAAATAGGTGTATGTGAGGTAGATGTGATTTGGGAAAATGCTGTCATGCAGAGGAATGTGGAGTGTACTTTTGTATACTTCAAATGTACATGATGGTAGAAGTGAGTAGATTTCTCTGTTTACTGATTCCCTAATAATCATTATCCTGTGATCTGGTTTTGGAAAGTACTTATTTCTAAACAAACCCCTCAACTGCTTTGCCAAATCAAACACTTGATGGGATTTGAGAGAAAAATGCACCAACGTCTATTTGAAGAAATGGATTTCAGACAAACAAACACTTTGTTCCATCACATCTAATTCCTTCAATCACCTGTGGAATTTCTGGACCAACTTCCTTAGATGTGCACAAGAGGTTTCTGGGTAGAACCATTTTTGTTTTACTTTGATTTCCCTTTCTAGTATTTTCTCCAGACTCAGGAGGTGTCAGAGCATTTTACGTGCAAATCTGGAGAATAACAGGCCTAGTTCCAATTTGAATACATTCACAGCACTGGCATTAGATGTTACATTTCTGTTCTTTCCCTGCAGTTCATAGTTTAGTTTATTCAGTTTATCTGAAAGGAACCTGAAGTTGTACAACCACACATTGTCTGACAGCTCACTGCACATTTCATTCCTTGAATTAAGAAAAATGACAAGTTCAGGCATCCAATCTAAATGTTTTTGCAGGAGTTTTCCTCAACGTAATGATCTCACATCAGATTAGAATATGAGCTCACCACCAGCAGGATTGAAGAGGAGAAAATGAAAACTGCAGATGCTGGAGGTCAGAGTTGAAAACTGTGTTGCTGGAAAAGCACAGCTGGTCAGGGAGCATCCAAGGAGCAGGAAAATCGACATTTCAAACATAAGCTCTTCATCAGGAATGAGGGGTGGTCCAAGAGGTCTGAGAGATAAATGGGTGGGGGTGGGGCTGGGGGGAAGATAGTTGGGAATGTGATACGTAGATGGAGGTGTGGGTAATGGTGATAGGTCGGAGAGGAGGTTGGAGTGGATTGTTGGGAAAGAAGATGGACAGATAGGACAGTTCAAGAGGGCGGTGCTAAGTTGGAAGGTTGGATCTGGGATAAGGTGGAGGGAAGGGAAATGAGGAAATTGGTGAAATCAACATTGATACCGTGTGGTTGGAGGGTCCCAAAGCTTTCTTCCTCCAGGCATTGGGTGGCTAGAGCTTGGTGGTGGAGGAGCCCAGGACTTACATATCCATGGCAGTGTGGGAGAAGGAGTTAAAGGGTTCAGCCACAGGGCAGTGGGGTTGTTTAGTGTGTGTCCCAGAGATGTTCTCTGCAAAGTTCCACAAGTTGGCGTCCTGTCTCCCCAGTGTAGATGAGAACACATTGAGAGCAATAGACATAGTAGATGATGTGTGGAAGTGCAGGTCCTCCTGCGAGCAGACGTGGCAGAGATGGAGGAATTGGGAGTAAGGGACAGCGTTTTTACAGGAGGCAAGGTTGGAGGAGGTGTAGTCCAGGTAGCTGTGGGAGTCAGCGGGTTTGAAGTAGATGTCTGTGTTGAATCAGTCGCTGAAAATGGAGATGGAGAGATCTAGGAAGGGGAGGGAGGTGTCCAAGATGGTCCAGGTAAACTTGAGGTCAGGATGGAAAGTGTTAATGAAGTTTTTTTTTAAGATATTTTTATTAGAAATTTAATATTTTGACAGATTTACAAAAATAAACAGAACTTTCAAGCACAAACATTAATATAAAAATAGATCTTAAATATATAATCATCAAAATTCAAAGGAATGATACTAAAGAAGAAAGAAAAACAATGAAACTCAGTTAACTACTAATCTAATCCACAATTATCCAGAGTGTATAGTTGGCTCACTTACATCCTTCAAACAAGAGAAAATGTTCTCTAATACACTCATAACAGTATAATAAAAAGGAAACTATTTCCAAACAATAAGAACAAAAAAAAACATGTTTGAATGGAGATCCTCCCCCTTGTTCTCAGGGGGCCTTACTTCCTTTCTAAAGGTCCACCATATCCTCTCCCAAACAGTGTCCCACCCTTGACCCGGGCGCTCCTTAATAGGATTTGGATATAATACCGAGCTAGAGTTAACAGTGAGCGCCCCACCCCCACCCCTCCCCATCCATACCTGAGTATATCTGATAGCATCAATGCCACGTACAAACATACATAACTATAAAATTACAACTCCAACAAATTACAGTTAAGTATAATAACATAAAATAGCAAGGGAAGACAACCCTGCTCCCAGAAGCAAAAGTAAAGTAAAGTATCCATTTCTCCCCACGGAGTGTGGAAGAGGCAAGCCAACATAAATTGTCTCTTACGATTTATTTAAACGAGTCTAAAAGTTCCTTAGCCTCTTCTGGTG
The DNA here is from genome assembly GCF_020745735.1 of Hemiscyllium ocellatum. Classification (NCBI taxonomy): domain Eukaryota; kingdom Metazoa; phylum Chordata; class Chondrichthyes; order Orectolobiformes; family Hemiscylliidae; genus Hemiscyllium; species Hemiscyllium ocellatum. The sequence goes on from NC_083402.1 coordinate 59,171,010, forward strand.
ATCTAAAATTATACTCGGATCCTTCGTGGTTAAAGCATAACGTCGCTGGGTAGCGTAAGGTGTATTGAATATTTAAGTTCCTTAGACATTTCTTCACCTCATCATACGCCTTCCTCCTTCGTGCCAAAGCTGGGGAGAAGTCCTGAAATAACATAATCTTGGATCCTTCATGAATCATAGCTTTAGGATCCTTTCCAAGCTTTCTGGAGGCGTCCAGGAGTATCTGCCTCTCCCTATAACTCTGCAGCCGGAACAGGACCGGGCGTGGGCGCTGGTTTGGGCCAGATCCGCGTACTGCGACCCGGTAGGCCCACTCCACCCTTACCCGGTCAGTTTCAGCCCCCAGGTTTAAAAGCTGGGGCAACCATCGCTCCAGAAATACTGCTAACTGTCCCTTCTCTTCTTGTTCAGGGAGGCCCAGAAGACGGATATTCTTTCTCCGATTTCTATTATCCAGGTCATCCATGTAGATTTCAAAGGCCCGGACTCTCTGCTCCAGAGCTCGCACCTGTTCTGCAGCTGTTTGTGCTGCAGCCTCGGAGGTCGTGGCCTTTAGCTCCGCCCCCTCCACTCGGCCCTGCAGCTCCTCAATAGCCTGGCTGTGCTTTTGTAACTTTTCTTCGAATGTATTCCATCTCTGTCTGGATTCTGCGATGAAATTGACGAGTGTCGTTTCCAGCCTGGCAATCATCTCTTCAAGGCCTGTTTTTACATCAGCTGCAGCCGGAGGAGGAGAGGAGGGTGGGGGAGGGGTCTTTGTTTTCTGAGAGCTGCGGGATCCCTTTGGTTTACTCATTATCCACTTAATATTAAACTGCTTAAATATAATAGTAAGCAGCTAATTAAGGTTAGAAAATTTTTTTGGGTGGTTTGGTAAGTGTGGTGGGGGTGAGTAACTCACTTTACCCAGGTTTTGGGAAGAGCACTGTAAACTCAGACTTGCTGAGTCGCCGCCATCTTGGATCTCCTCATTAATGAAGTTTTTGAATTGCTCAAACTCCTTGTGGGAGCATGAGGTGGTACCGATATAGTCATTGATGTCGCGGAGGAAAAAGCGGGAATGGTGCCACCGTAGCTGCAAAGATGGACTGTTCCATGTACTCAACTAAGAGGCAAGCATAGCTGGGGTCTATGCAGGTCCCCATGGCTACCCATTTGGTCTGGAGAAAGTGGGAAGTTTCAAAGAAGAAATTATTGAAGGTGAGGACCAATTCAGCCAATTAAATGAGTGTGTCAGTGGAGAGGTACTGGTTGGGTTGGCAGGAGAGGAAGAAACGGAGGGCTTTGAAGCCTTCATCATGGTGGATGGATGTGTATAGGGAGGTGTCCACGGCAAAGATGAGGCATTGGGGGCTGGAGAAACAGAAGTCATGGAGGAGTGGACGGCATGGGTGGTGTCCTAAATGTATGTGGGGAGGTCCTGGATGAAGGGGGACAGGACAGTGTCAAGGTATGCAGAGATAAATTTGGTGGGGCAGGAGCAGGCTGAGACAATGGGTCGACTGGGGCAGTCAGGGTTGTGAATTTCGGGTAAGAGGTAGAAGCAGGTAGTGCGGGGTTCCTGGACTATGAGGTTGGAGACTGTGTATGGGGGATCCCCTGAGATGATGAGGTTGTGGATAGTCTGAAAGATGATGGTTTGTTGATGGGAGGTGAGGTCGTGGTTGAAGATGCAGAAGGAGGAGGTGTCTGTGAGTTGGCACCTGGTTTTAGTGGTGTAGAGGTCGGTACACCAAATTATCACTGCCCCAACCCCCCTTCCATCTTGTTTCTGATTTGATGGTGATGTTGGAGTTGGTGGGAAGGGAGTACAGGGCTGCACATTGCGAGGGTGAGAAGTTGGAGTAGGTAAGATGGGTGGACAGGTTGAGACAGTCAATATCATGACAGCAGTTGGAAATGAAGATATCGAGAGTGGGTAACAGACCAGCACAGGGAGTCCAGGTGGATGGGGTCTCTCCTCAGAGGGTTGGCAGGAGGACAGGGTCGAGAATGTTGAGTAAGGATGTAAACACATAGTGCTGAAGGGCAGGGAAAATATTAACCTGGAGTCTAGAAGTAGGAGTTGCAGTCTCAGGATAAGAGGTAGGCCATTTTGACTAAGATTGGGTGACATGGTGGCTCAGTGGTTAGCACTTGGAAGAGGCTTCGCAGTAAGGTTATAATCAACTGGAAGAAAGTGAGGACTGCAGATGCTGGAGATCAGAATCAAAAGGTATGGTGCTGGAAAAGCACAGCAGTCAGGCAGCAACCAAGGAGCAGGAGAGTCGATGTTTTGAGCATAAGCTCTTCATCACATTCCTGATGAAGACCTTATGCTCGAAGCGCCAACTCTCCTGCTCCTCAGATGCTGCCTTACTGGTTGTGCTTTCCCAGCACCGTACCTTTTGACTTTGATGGGCTGAATGGCCTACTTGCACCCTGTGATTCTATGATAAGGAAAGGTTTCTTCTCTCAGAGAGTGGTCACCCCATGGCATTTGCTACGAGATGAGGTTGTGGAGGCTGGGTTACTGAATATATTCATGAAGGAGATTGATAAATATTTAGAATTTAAAGGTATCAAGTGCTATGGGGAGAAAGTGGGGATACAGCTTTGAGATAGAGGATCAGCTGTGATCATATTGAATGACAGGCAGACACAAAGGGCTGAATGTTTCCTAGTTTCTATATTCACATGAGAAAAATCCATCACCTTACTCTCTAATGTTTGCTGGTGGATTATACAATAGTAACTGTGGAATGAAGATCATTTCTGTAAAATACAACAAATCCTGCATTTGTGCCAAGCATGGCTGGTTACCACCAGGTGGGATGAAAATGAATTTCTTGATTGGAATGTTTTTCTTAAGCACGTACTTTTTCAATTCATTGTAGATATTCTCACTCCTTGTTCTCTCTTTAAGCGGTGAGAGGTCATTTTTTAACCTTAAGAACAATGCACACAGCACAATCTGCTGGGCTGTGTTGGTCAAGTCAATAGATTCATCGAAGAATTTGCAGACCTGCAGGTCTTGCAGTAATTGTTGAAAGACATCTTCAGACAAATATTTCATTGGTATTGTTCCGGTGAAAGCACTAAGTGACATGCAGGTTACTATTTTGTCTTTGTTCTTATTGTTTTTGAATAAAGAATCACAGGCTGCAGTCACCGCTTCTGTAACTACCTCACTGTGAGTGAGTTCCTATGTTTTGCCAAATGTGGAAGATGGCAAATGTGAAATGATGCTTCAAAGCAAACCTTTACCTTTTGTTACTGGATCAGAGAGAACTCACGGTTGAGCTTTCAAAACAGCCTTCAGCTCATCAACTTTCTCTACCGTAACATGCTGTTCAAAGGATTTAATCATTTAATTTAGAAATTGTGGTGAAATTCACAACAAAATATTGCAGTGACAGTAAAAATGCAATAAAGCATCAAAACAATAACTCAACTTCATATAATCATAATGCAAGTTCTGCCATATAAGTTCAGTCATTTCAGAAAATATATCTTTGTCTCTGGCTTGCTTCAAGTCAATAGAGGGGCAGGTGTTGTTCCAAATATTCCATTTTTACTTATAGATATACCTTGCTGACATATAAAGTGAACAGTCTTAACTTGCATAGTTGTGAACAGAAATTCATCTTCTCAGTTCCAAGTTGAAGTTGCACATCTGTGATTTTTCTTTTTTATGGTCCGAGTTCCTCAATCATCATTGTTGCTTCACCGTGTAGTCTGGGAGGTCATTGTGGAACTGGTCACACTGCAGGATATCCTGTAGACCCACACCTCTGGTACAGCTGGAATATCACTGTGGAGGCACAGAAACTCACTACTGCGGTTGGGATTTGTTTCTGGGGCACAGGGTTAGCTTGTATTGCTCTGGGATGTGACCGACATTCCCCATCATTTTGGATACATTGGATCAACTGGTTTAAAAAACAAAGCTGCGGGTCTATAGAGAATGGACAGAAGAGAGGGATTGGCTGAGCTGCTCTTGCAGAGAGTTCTCATGGACATGATGGGCTGAATAGCCTCCTATGTCCCTAGCACTGTAAGTCAGTGTTTTACTCATCAGTTTCTAGGGTGTAGGTTTGCTCGCTGAGCTGTAGGTTTGATACCCAGACGTTTCATTACCTGGCTAGGTAACATCATCAGTGGCGACCTCCAAGTGAAGCGAAGCTGTTGTCTCCTGCTTTCTATTTATATCTTTCTCTTGGATGGCGTTCCTGGGGTTTGTGATGATGTCATTTCCTGTTCATTTTCTGAGGGGTTGATAGATGGCATCTAGATCTGTGTCTTGTTTATGGCGTTGTGGTTGGAGTGCCAAATACTTAACTACACCAGCAACCATCCCAACACACACAAACGAAGCTGAATCAGAACACTATTCCAACAAGCCGCCACACACTGCAGCACAGACGAACTTCGAAAAACAGAAGAGAACCACCTATACGACGTATTCAAGAACGAATACTCAAAAAATACAGTCCGCAGATTCCTCAAGAACAAACCACAACAAGCAGACAAAACGCAGCCAGAAACCCTAACCACCTTACCATATATCAAAGAAGTTTCAGAAATGACAGCCAGACTACTGAGACCCCTCGGAATCCTAATAGCACACAAACCCACCAACACTCTCAAACAAAAACTAACAAACTTAAAAGACCCAGTACAACCCATGGACAAAACCAATGTCATCTATAAAATTCCATGCAAGGACTGCCACAAGCACTATGTAGGACAAACAGGAAGAAAGTTAGCTACCAGGATACATGAACACCAGCTAGCCACAAAAGGACAAGACCCCCTCTCCCTCATAGCCCTACACACGGATGAAAAACAACACCATTTTGACTGGGACAACACATCTATCCTGGGACAGGCTACGCAAAGACATGCCAGAGAATTCCTAGAGGCCTGGCACTCCAACCACAACACCATAAACAAGCACATAAATCTAGATGCCATCTATCAACCCCTCAGAAAATGAACAGGAAATGACATCACCACAAACCCCAGGAACGCCATCCAGGAGAAAGATATAAATAGAAAGCAGGAGACAACAGCTTCACTTCACTTGGAGGTCGCCACTGATGATGTTACCTAGCCAGGTAATGAAACGTCTGTACATCAAACCTACAGCCCAGTGAGCAAACTTACACCCTAAACCTCAACCTGAGCTACAAACCTTCACAAACCTTGCGAACATCAGTTTCTAGTATATTTCTTGTTCATTTGTCACCTTTACTTTACCCTGCAATGATAGTCCAGCTAGACTGAACTGAATCATGATGCAACAAGATGGCAGACCTGTTAAGAGCATGCACTTTTCTCTAGCTGTATGGCTTCTGGAAGTGAAATTCATGCAGCCTTGTGATGATTGACGTGTATGTAGTGAGGCAATGAAAGTAGGTGATGAGATCATCTGTTGGAGACTCTGAGATTGACTCATCAATTGTGATCTCACATTGTTGATAGCCACAGCTTTATGCCATCCAAGATAAAACAGCCCACTTGCTTTGCAATCCATCCAGTACCTTCACTCCTCTGTCACCAAAACACAATGGCATTAGTATATACCATCTATCCAGAATACTCTGCACCATCTTGTCAAGAATCCTTGTCAGCACCTTCTGCTTCCATGTCCTCTACCTCCTAAAGGGTAGTAGATAAACAGAAACCTCACCATCTTTAAGCCACATATCACTTGGAATCATATCGCTATTCTTTCACTGTTAACCAGTCAAAATCCTAAAACTCTTTTTCCAAACAGTACAAACAACACATGGAATGCAGAGTTCAAGAAGGCATCTCATCACCACTTTTTCAAGGGCAATTAACAAGGCAAAAGAAATACCCTGGCTTTGCCAGCAGTTGTGACTGTGAATAAATGAAATACATTTTAAACACATTTAGCATCATGACTGAATGACTCTTAGCTACAAGCAACAATGCTTGTACTTCACATAACAGACAATGGCACCCTCCTGTGGACGAGTATAAACTTGAATTTAATGTTCACGATTAGCAGCATCAAAGGAAGAAAATCATAAGGGTTATTGATGAAAATATTAAACATTATCAAAGATTTTGATAAATAAAAGCTATTTCCATGGATTGGCAAGTTACTAAAGAAGAAAGGAAGATGTAGGCAGAATGTTTATCTGCAGGGTTTTTTTTTGAGTAAGGCATGTCCTGTTGGGCATAGTGGTGGAATTAGAAATTAGACCTCGCAAGGACCATTTTAATAGGTAACAGGACCAAAATTCAAAACAAAAGTAAAGAACAGAACAGAAGAGCTAATTGGAAAAGGATAAGACAATGAGACTGTTTATTACATGAATAACTCTTTGAGAGTCAGGACAGATGTGTTTTGACATGTAAATCATAATGATTGTAAATATTTCCAGAGTTTATACAGCATGAGAGAGAATTGCCTCAATTATTTGCATTGTAAGAAAGAATGGCCAGTGTTTCATGCCTCAAGTAAATACTTGCCAACTTGCAATAATTACTGGTTGTATTGTGTTGAGACTTTTCAATCTCACATCATTTAGTTAAATACAGATGTGATTGTTCTTCATGTTCAGCTGCAGGAAACTTAATCTACAGCCTAATCCTGTTAATTTGAAGTTGAAAGAGATAAATTGTCTAATCATGCAAGTTAGAAATTATGAGGAAATTCAGAACAAAACATTCCAATTGCAGTAAAAATGCAATAAAACATCAAAACAATAACTCAACTTTGCATTCATAATGTAAGCATTGTACACCTCTGCCAGAAAAGTTCAGTCATTGCAGAAAATACATCGTTGATTTGAAGTAAGCAGCAGCAGCAGCTGCTGGAGTTGGCCATTCAGCCCATTGAGCCACTTCAATTAGATCACACTGATCTGTACATTAACTCAATTTACTACCTTGGCTCCATAGTTTTCAATGCAAATCATCACTTTCTTTCATAACCCATTTAACACTAACAGTAGTTGCAATTGGACATTTCTCTCTCTCTCTCAGAAATTGTATATGCTGCGATTATTGAGAGTGAAAAACATTCAGTGATTCCAATGAGCAGACAGAGATAATGGGCTGTATTTTTCCCATTTTATGAAAGTGTCATTTTTCAGCAGGTTTCAAGGAAGGCTTCTCACTATGATTCGTGCTCTTAGTCAGTCTTCTGCTATTATTCATTATACATCTGGGCTCCATGTCACCTTTCTCATGCAATTATGTGGGACCAAAGACAGAAATGCTTGCTTCCGCTGGGTCCTTGTAGTGTTCACACGATGGGCACCATATTTAAATCTCAGCAGCCACTGTTTCAAAGGTTACAAGCTGAGACCTGGCCTTCACATTGCGGTCCAGGGCCATTATCCCGAAGGGCATGGCCTAGAAAGGGAAGCTGGCAGCCTGCTTTGCCAGCAGGGCCCTGGAGAATGGGATGGTGGAAAGGATGGCCATCTTCTTGCCATCTGTTGGTCACATTACCTCTACTGCTAGCCTACTGTAGATAGCCAGGCCACTATTGTCTTCAGATGAGAAGCATTCCCCAGCAATTTAGACAGAAGCTTGGTGACCTTTTGTGCTCTGCATGGGTAAGTGTCACAATTTTTTCTTTGCTATTACACACACTCTAACTCTGCCACAGCACACAGCTCTTATCAAGGCTAATGCTCTACCACTCTCACTGTTGCATGGAACATCTCAACTTATCAATTCGCAGCCACCTCATCCTCTTAAACTACTGACATTATTGGCTCTCTGAACTTCTTATTCACTTGCTGGGGATACCTCACCATATTTTCTGCTCTTGCATTGCAACTAACAGCTCTTTCAGTCACTTTCATCTCACTCAATTCCTCCTTTTGCATAGTTGAAAATGTCACACAAGGTGGAGTGGGTGGTGATGTGCGTTGGACTGCCTGACATTCATGTCCTCACCCCATAAGAAGGGAAGATTCCCAAACTGGCTGCAGAGAATTGAGATCACTCGTGAAATTTTGGGACCTCTATTTTGAAGGAACCAAGTAAGCGTCATTGAGCTGAACAGCACTGCTCTCCTATTGCCACCATTCTGAAAGCATTCTTTGTAAGATTGTCAGCAAGAGAGCCAGGAGTGAGATGAGGAGAATCTTCTTTACTCAGAGTTGTTAGGATTTCAAATGCACTGCCTGGGAGAGTGGTGGAGGTGGATGTCATAAGAGAGTTGGATATACATTTGAAAGTGATGAATTATGGAGATAAAGCAGGAGAATGGAATGAGCTGGGTAGCTCTTTTATTGCTGGTAGCAACACAATGATTTGAATGGCCTCTTTCTGTGCTTTAAAATTGTATGATTCTCTAATTCTGTGCTTTAGTTTTCACCCTCATTGTGTAAGAAATGGCATCTCTTCGCTCATGCAGCTACTCAAAACTCTTTTGCGGCAAAACGAGGCCAGCGGCCCCAACCAGCCCTCCCCTCGCTAATAGCTGCTCCTTCACCTCGGAGGAGAAAGCCACTCATCCTTCAGGGAAATGTACTGGCAAAACTTTCTCCTGCTCCCTCCTTCCACCTCAGTGGGTTTTATTTTGGATTAGATTCTGGAACACAAACTGGTGAGCGTATAACTAACATGTCTCCGTAACCCACCAAGGCAGACATGTGCCAGGTATTGGGCACTCAGAACTAACAGAGACCAGGGAGTTGCTCAGACAGTCACAGGAACATCAGCTGGCTTTCGTCAGGGTATGTGGTAAAGTGGATCAATGGTTGAAATTAACCACCAATGTTATTAGACCATGCTGGCTCTGATAGATGTACACCTGGTTGCCTCCATGGTGAACACAACAGAAACCAGGCCCAGCAGAATGCTGAATGACAGCCAGAAATGCATGCAGACCTGCACTCCATCGCTTTAGTTGTTGGTGATCAGCATTAACAGTAAGACTAGAGGAGGATTAGGGTCTTCAACCTTAGTCCAGGTGCCCCTAGAGGCAGGGGTGGTATGAGCATGCACCCACACACACAGAGGCACCACAAACAGGCCGCTCAGAGGCTCTTTTTGTGACACTCCAAAGGTACCAAGTTCCTCAATATCCAACCTGCCTGGAATCCCTATTCTATGGTTATTGCAGCTGAGGAGGGTGTGTCTGCATCTGGACAGGACACTCTCAGCATGGCCAACTGTTATTATTGATAAGTGTTTAGTCTAGACACCTAAGTAATGTTCTAGGGAGCTGGGTTCAAATCCCACCATAACAGATGGTGAATTTGAACTCAGTAATTAAAAGCCTGATGAAGACCATGAATCTATTGTCAGGAAAACCCATCTGGTTCGCTAATATCCCTGAGGGAAGGTAACTGGCATCTTTACCTGGTCTGACCTACATGTGACTCCAGATTGACAGACTCTCAACTTCCCAATGGGCAATGAATGTTGGCCTAGCCAGTGAATAAATTAAAACAAGAGCATCACATAATGTTACAACATTGCCTGAAAGATTGCTACTTTTTCCCTAATGCTTATCAGAACGTATATAGTTCTCATTTTTGGATATGGATGGAGGTCAGTGAAGCCCAGTTTGGGTTCTGCCAGGGTTAATCAGCTTCTGACTTCATTGGACAACATGGACAAAAGAGCTGAATTCTGCAGGTGAGGTGAGAGTGACAGCCCTTAACACCATAGCTGCATTCGACTGCACGTGGCACCATGGAGTCCTAACAAAACTGGAATCAATGAGTATCTGGGGTAAACTCTCCGCTTGTTGGAGACAAGCCTGACACATTGGAAGACAGTCATGATTGTTGAAGGTCAATCATCTCAGCATCCACAAGCATTCACTCCCTCCACCACTGATGCTCAGTAGCAGCAGTGTGTACTATCCACAAGATGCACTGCAGAAATTCACCAAAGATCCCCAGACAGCACCCTCCAAATCCATAGCCACTTCCATCTAGAAGGACAGGGGCAGCAGATAAAAGCGAACACTACCACCTTCAGGTTCCCCTCCAAACCACTCACCAGCCTGACTTGAAAATATATTGCCATTCCTTCACTGTTGTTGGGTCAAAATCCTGGAATTCCCTCCCTCACTGCATTGTGGGCCAACCACAGCAGGTGGACTGCAGCAGTTCAAAAAGGTAGCTCACCACCACCTTCTCAAGGACAACTAGGGACAGACAATAAATGCTGACCAGTCAACGATGACCACATCCCACAAATGAATGTAAAATAAAGGATGCAGCAGATGTTGTAAAAACTAAAATAGTTGTTTACATTGGCTTTTTAATGTGCAACAGGAAAGATGAAAATCACTAAAGCAGCATTTGCTTCTGTGAGCAAACAGAAGCTGCTTACTTACTTTTGTGATAACAAAACATCTACATATATCAAAGACCCTCAACTCAACTCTGATCTCTTCAGAAGTGGGTTTTGCTTAAGTTTTCTTTAGCTTGTTGCTATATTGCTCCATCATATTGAAAATGATGTTTCTTTTGGTCAATGTCGTCATCTTGTGGCTTGAAAGATGGCTGCCATTCTCCTAGCTCCTCAGTGTCCTCACGTCCCTCTCTCAGCCTCCTCTAATTCTGCAGAGCACAGCATGCTAATGAGTCACCCTCCATCTGGAGTAGACTCCTCCAGAACAATCCAAGTGTTGTAACAACATGTTTGAGGAGCCATCAGGTCTGTTCCACGGTGGCCCAGGTGGAAGAATGGGCTGCATTGTATCTTTGTTTGACCTCAGTAAGCAGGTTTCATAAAGGAGTCATCAGTACCCTTGCAGTCCTATGCTGTTTCTGCAGCCAACCCTTTAACAGTCAATATCCCCTCTCCATCCAACTTAATGACTCTAAACCCCATGCTTAAGTTTCCTATTTTCCCCAACACAATATGCATTTCCCCTGATAATCCCCCTTGGAGTTACCTGTCTGAAACTCCAGAATGACCATAGCCCAACCCCTATACTGAGTTGTGATCACAGCCCTTGATGAACATGGCCCAGTCCCTGGCTGATGCCTGACTGACTTAACTATAACTCCCATGTTGGATGGACATGACCTGAAGGACTGACTGTGGCCCGGGTCACAGAGTCTCTAGTTCTCAGACTGGAAAGACACAGATTCCTAGATCTTGCTTGCATCAAGCAGCTCACTCAACATGCCCTTGGCGTTGGACAATGTCCTTGACTGAGTGTGGTCCTGACTAACCATTGTCCACTCACTTGAATAAAAACTGCTTCACTTAGACTTTCAGACATGGTGATTTGGTTGAAACACATGCAGTGTGTGCTTATTGTATAAGCTGCTGCCACAAAATATAGGTGTGATATTAATGTGTCATGTTATTGTAACTGAACATGTTTATCTGTTGACTATTGAGTGCTGGCAGCCATGAGAAGCTGCCTAGCTTTCTGTCCATGCTAAGAAACAAGGCAAGGCAGAGATGCTGTGAAGCAGCAAATTCTGAATACTATGGCAATATGCTAAAAGGCAAGAGATATTCTGAAGTCTAAGTAAACACAAATAATTATGCGGTAAGAAAGCAATCTAAGAAACCTGATGTGTAGATGCATGAGATGAGTGTGTCCCAGCATGCAGACCAACCTGACAGGATTGTTGAAACATGCAGTGTCTTTGAGCTCTGAGGCGCAGTAATGAAATGCTGAAATATCTTCTTAGTTAGTTTGAGACTGAACGTAATGATGTGGCAAGGCTGGTGTTTTGCCGATGCAGACTTCCGTGAATGAAAGGTTGATATGGTTACTGCCCATGGGGAGTGCAATGAGATATTGCTCAGTGAAGATGAACATAGAGGCCAAGAGAAGAATCCAGTGAGTTGCATCTGCCATGTAACTGCAGGACTTTAACATTGGGGATTGGTGCTATCTAGTTTCTCCATTACTATTACAACCTTGTTCTTAGTTTAAATTTTAAAATCAATCAACTGCACTAAGTTGTGAGCAGCCTGTTTATTTCGAAGTACAGCACACTTCAGGTCATTGGTGCCAATCTCACACATTGGTGCCAAATTGTCATTCCTTGAAAGTCCCATTGCATCTCTACCTCTCACTGGCCTCATTACCACTTTTCCTTTATAGGTCACCTTACATTTCTAGTTTCTTATCCCCCATGCTACCTGTTAACGCTTACTTCTAATGTTCAGGTGCAACTCTTGCTTGAACTCACTGTTGAAAATAACCTCTTTATTTCAATATGCTGTTCATTCCAGACTGCAAACTGTTTTGTCTCCTAGATAGTGTGATTAGGAGACTTACTGTCTTTTAAATGAATCCAATATACTCTGTGTTTGCTCTAACAAGTACCTTCTCCAGTTCTCTTCTAGTCATGTGCTCTTGCTCATGATTTCTTAGATCCACGCTGTTAACCATTACTCAACATAAATCATAGAGGGTATATTGGAATTAATACCAATCATGGCCATCACATCCTATCTTGAAATTGCTACAGAAATTGTTGAAATTCATTTTCGGCAGGAATATCACCTGCACCATTTGACTGAACTCGTTTAAATTTATAAAGCATTTTACAAAATCGCAGTTGTCCCAAAATACTTTGCAACTAGATACTTTAAATTGTAATCACTTGTTGTGAAAGGGAACGTGGAAGTCAAATTGCACACCACCAGATCTCACAACCAGCAAGGAGTTCAATGATACAGCCATTCATAAAGAGCTCTAATCAGCCACATCCTTTTGTTTAACCCATACGTTACAGGCTAAGTAACAGCACTCAAAAAAAAACTCGGGGATTAAAATTCTGAAAACATCAGCAGTTTTCTAATTTGCATCAGCTTGTAAAAATGATCACTTTCATTAATGTTAAAAATGTCTTTGGGTTTTTAGTGAGATTTATCACTCACGTGGTCGTCACCATCTCCTATTGCTTGTCTCTGTGTGTGTCTATGCATGCCTAGTTTGACTGTGCTGCAGCTTCCAAATGATTGATTCACAGTTCAGAAGCAGTTAGTTTCAAATTGCCTGGTGAATTAACTTGCTTCGTTTGAGATGTTAGCCTAGAAAGGTTAACTGCTGAGCATCTTGCAGCAGGATGAATTTTAGTTGATTGGAAAATTTCTTTGATCAGGACAAAATAGAATGAGAATTGAAATTTGAATTAACCAACGATTCAAAATAAGACACTCAAATTAAATAACAAGTTTTAAAATATATTTTTATTGGGGTAATTTAGCACAATTTCGAACAACATTGACAGATATGGTAAATTCTTCTTAACTCACCATTGTTTAACTCAAATGATCTGTTCTTACAAATGTTTAATTTTACAGCTTAATGGATAATTAAAATATTTTGAGCAAAGATTACACCACTGATGAGAGTACATGGTATTTTAAATTAATGACTTTGAATTTAAAGCAGTCTATATGATAATATCCCATGACTACCACAAAAACAGACTGAATATCACAACAACATGCAAGAGTTTACACTTCTTTATTTGTTCCTCTTAGTTGAGTGACAGTGACAAGGTTGTCCTGGGTGCACATCCCTTGTTACCCTGAGCAGGTAGTAATGTGACTTCTTCTTGTCCTTGTTCATATGAGATGGTAGCAGCTGGGAAATACTATCCAAGTAAAGGTTAAACTGGAGTGGGTTAAGATTAGCAAAATCATGCTCAGACATTTTGCTCATAGTATAACATTAATTTTTTGACATACTCGAGCTTTCACAGATTTTGCAGAGAGAGTTCACAGAAATTAGCTTTCCTCTTTATACAAAAATACAAATTAGGAATAGGAATAGACCATTTGGTCTCTTAAGCTTGCTCCACCACCCATAAAATCACAGCCGATATAATTGTAACCTCAAGTCTGTATTTTGGCCTTCACATGATAATCTCTCACCCACTTAACAAAGATTTATGTAACTCAGCCTTAAAAATACTGAAATATTTTACTTCCAGCATCTTTTTATTAAGAGAGTTCCAGCTGAAAAATCTTGACTAATCTCTGTTTTGAATGGATGACCTCTGATTTTTAGGCAATGACCTCAAATTCTAGATTCTTCCATTAAGTGGAAATTTCCTCCCCACAACTACTCTCTCAAGACGCCATGTTGCAATCAAGTCACTTTTTACTCCCAGTGGATACAAGCCTAGCGTGTTCAACTTATGCTCATAAGGCAACACGTTCATTCCAGATATCTCTGAACCACCACCACCACTTCATTTACATCGCTTTACATTGCACCTTTTTGCCAGTGGTCCTATGGTCAACTGCTAGAACATGAACAAATACAAAATGATTAAAGGTCATAGATCTGTCAAGTCCTTTCCTTTCAAAGTCATTGTATGCTGTCAGGAGTCCGCCCTTGCTCACCAATATTAGCATGTGTCTATACCAGGGGGATGCATTTTTTTGATTTCATGTATTTGGTTGTGATTTTTGTTTTGACTGTACATTTAATTGTAACATGCAACCAAATTCTCATTAGGTGCTATTCTGGATTAGGTCTCGAAGAGTGTGCAAGCTCCTTCTGCAGCATCCCAGGAAATAAATCAAACAATGCTATTAATATTGAATAACACTCAATCAGTTCATAAAAGGAATTCTGATCCAGATTTTTTTTTACGGGTGTTAATAACTTTCAACTCAATGATGTCTTCTGGGAGTTTAGTCAATATTTAAGTATCCTGGATGGTGAGAAGATTCCTTTTCTCATTCTAATCTTGTTGGAGGGTTGTGAAATTTGTCTGTGTCCTTTGATCCTGCTCTTTATAACTTAAAGAGAAAAGCGGATTTTTTGGGGGTGAGTGGCTCCTAAATCTATCTAAGTTAAACATCTTGCTTACTTCAGTTGGATTCACGCTTGCTATTCTACGAAATCCTGGTATCATATTTTTCATTGTCTTTTATTGAGCGAAAATATAATTGGCTGCTTGAACCTTCCTTCGTAATGTAGCCCTAATTGGCCTGAAATAATTTAGTTTTTTCTTCTTTGAACTCTTTATTTATTATTTTGGAAGTAAGGTGAAGAAAAGTTCAGCACTTCCCTCGTTGTTGAGCTATAAAATGTTAAATAACATGTTCTGATTTATAATCCAATGCCCTCTGAAAGTAACAAGAAGCTTATTTGTTTTTAATAATGAACTGCTTCTCACTGATCAGGTGCATTGCAGGTTAAAAATAATGATCAGCCCTAAATCATTTATTTTTCAGTTTCTGACAATAGAAATTCTTTTGTGTCACTCATTTTTACACTTAACTGTTTCTGTATGAATTAATCAGTAGTGTTCAACATGAAAATTTACATACCTAACCAATGCAAGTCTATTAAAAGATAATCAACCTTCCCATAGAGCAAATTCAATTATAATACGAAAGAGGATTTCTTCGATATTATTAAAAATGTTCCTGAGGAGATCCTAGTGGAATGCCAGTTGCTTTGGCTCTAGGAAGAATAATTTCTTCGTAATCACCACCTCCCTTTTGTCGTGAAGTCAATTGTCAATTCTGTAGGTAATTTGTCATTTATTCAGAAGTTTTAACTTTCCTTATTAATGTTACTTGAGGAACATGGCTCATTATGAAAATCTGAGTAACCTTCGTTTACTGGGCTACTCTTAATTTAATTACCAACTCTTCAAGGGATTCTTGAAAATATTGCAGCTTAGTATTGCTATAACTGATGCTGACTGCTCTTTGTAAACCAAGCAGCCAAGCAAGATTTTTCGAGGTTGAGTGGGTCCAACATTATTTATCGGGTGATAAAGGAATATAACTTAATCAGACCTCTACCACTTCCTGGTCAACCAAGTACCCCAATACATAATTGACCCCTCTAAGTCACTGATCTCTCACAGAATTGTGATGGTGCAGAAGGAGGCCAGTTGGTCCATTGTGTCTACACTGGCTCGTTAAATGAATGTCATCACCTGGTTCCAATCTCATACTTTCTCCAGGACCTTTGTATGTTGTTTTTATCCAAAGAATCATCCAATGCCCTCTTGAATGTCTCATTTGAAATTGCATCCATCGCACTTCCAGGCAGAGCATTCCATTCCTTAAGTACTTTTTGAGTGAAAACATTTTACCTCACTTAACCCTTGCTCATTTTGCAGATCACTTTAAGTCTATATCCTCTTTATCTTGATTCTTTCATGAATGGGAGCAGTTTATCCAAGTTTCTCATCTGACTAAATCCCAATCCAAACTCTCACTATCCAAATGGTACAATAAAACCCTTTCCTTATTACTATTGTATTACTATCGACTAATGTGAGCCTAGTGTTTTTCTGGGATTGGAGACACATTTCAGTTGCCAAATGTTCACAATGTTTTTTAGAAAGCTATCTGATTTACTGCACATTGTCAACGTAATGATATTTTCATTTGACTTCTTTCTGTTTTGGAAATGCATATAATCTTCACTGAGATTCTATCCTCACTTTAAGTTGGGAGCAAAATAAGATTTTCTCCTGCACTCTAATTTATCTGGTGGCATAGGGTTTTGGAAGCTCAGCAGAATCTTCAGGTTGAAGAGGCCACAGAGACTATGGAAGATTGCTGATGATTGAAACAACATCTGAAAGATAAATGTAAAATAGTTTAATGAATTCAACTGGCACTATTAGGTGCTGTCTTTTAATGAGATGATTTTTCAATGCAATGATATATCATAGGGATTGTTAATTTGACCTTGTGTCAGACACCACTGTAAAAATGTGGTCAAATATTATAATACTTCTCCACTGGAGGAAGTGTATAATGTATTGTATAATATATAATGAGATAAATGAGGTAGCATGGGGTAGTACGTGGGGAAACCAAGATGGCATGGGCAATCTCAGGGTGATGGAAATCGTGAAATGATAGGGGGCGGCTTGGAAGTGAATGGGAGTTGAAATGGGTGAAGGGTGAGGTTTAGGGCGTCTTTAAACTATGATGGGAGCTGCAGTGTTGAAGAACTAAGGCAGACTTTCTGGACTGGGTCAGTTTGCATCTCAGGACTGCTTGCTTGCTCTCTTAATGATCACTCCAATTGCATCTCCCTGGATCCCTGCCTTGCAATCCCATCTTGTCCACCTCCAGAACTACACTTTTCATGCCTTCCATTGTGGCTCTGCAATGCACTGCAAACACGATACATTTTGTGATAGTAATAGTAATACATTTTCTGAAAAGGTGCGACTCCTGTGGGAAGTCATACATAGGTCAGGTTGATATTTTATAGGTTGCAGAATTGTGCAGGGTTGGTGTTTCCTGACACCAGGCAAAACTTCAGCCCTATGCCTCAAGATTAATACAGGAATTAGAAAAAAAAAGATTCTTTTTAGTTGATAAATTGAAAATTTTCCAAATAAGGTAGAACTTTTTTTCTAACAGGTGAATATACTACACAGGGAGTTATCGCTATGAGGGGTTGTCAGTGCTGGAAGTTGAATACCTTTTCTTCTTAAATCAGACTCAAGCACAGCCAGTCAATCTAAGGCAACGTTTAATAAAGATTTAAATGCTTACCTGAAAATTTGCCTTGACTCCAATATTGATGCTGTACAATCCATTGAATTTAATGTGAGTTTTGGATTTCCCACAATGTCCGTGTTTGTGTTTGCTGAGGGCGTTTAACACTTAATTGTGGAAAACAAGGATAGTTTTGTCTTGGGTTGAAACCATCTGAGTCAGATCCAGATCACACAGGGAAAAAAAACAAAACATCATCTTACAAACTGAGAAAAAGGAAACAAAAGGGGTTTAACCCTTGACTTGCTTCTCAACAGGCAGAGAAGGTTAAGAACAGAAGGATTTTCAGTTCAAACATTCTCAGCATAGCCAGCAGAGGGCAGTGGTGGTTTCTTTATCAGCTCTGTATCTAGTTTGTGATATAGCTCAGGTTCAATGTCATTCTTTACGATAATTTTGATCTAAGTTGAAGCTTTTCATTGTATTTTACTGTATTATTCACTGTAAAATGCGAGTGACAATAAATAATTCAATTCAAATCTATCATGTATTAATGCACAAATTGGCATAATATGTTATCAGGAAGGGAGATAGTAGGTGAAATCATACCAGGTCCTGAGTGACATGGGCTGTGTTGAGAAATCTGGTCAGATTGCGTGATAAATTCTAGCAAGGCTTTTCTCAACTTTAGGAACAAGTCGTCGTATTTTCCAACATAGTTCTAGATGTCCGGATGAGATTCTGGCTAGGATGTGGCAGGAAGCCTCTTAATGTGGATTGTTGCTTGTTCTCACTCTCATTGACACCAAGTCTCACCTATCAATACGTAGTTTCCTGTTGTGCCATCTGAGAAACTAGATGCTGAGAACTTCCGAATGAAGAGTCAGAGTGGTTTATCGCAACTCCAGCTCCACACGTGCTTCTCCAGATTTCCATCTTGGACACCGGGCATCAACATCTCAGGGCACACTAGGCAGCAGCCACACATGCATGTCACATTTACCCATGCTGTCATTCAACATGTGCCAGCCTGTCTGTGCCATCGTGGCACCTTTTCAGTCCATGTGCAGCCCATGTTTGCATGGTAAAATTGTACTTTGGAGAGTACTGGCACTTTTCATTGCAATGCAACTGAAAGGGCAGATTGTGCACATGGACAGGCAAAGATTGGATAGTCTGCATCTCAAGGCTGTCTTAATGGTTATTCCATTTGCACCTCCCTGGATCCCTGCTTTGCTTAAAATGTTACCGTTTTGTTCTATTATTTTGCTATTTAGCACTTAAACGAAGCCAGTCAGCTTGGCATGCTTGTTAGCAGTCAGCATTCGAGTGGGTGGACATGCTGCTGTACCACACATTGCTGGATCAATCTCACACCTACACCATGTGCCAGCTGCATATTTGGCAAGTGCACTGCATTGCTTTCAACAAATGACCATGTCTCCAAGTCTTGGGTGAGTAGTCCTCATTGATATCCTGGAGACATCTGTCGCACACAATTGCTCCTGACACAGTAAGTCAATGGCAGCATCTTGTAATATTCCAGGGAGTTGGCACAGCGGGGCTCTGTTTAGGAGCTCATGGTCAGCGGCCCAGTATTTTTATAGTCCAGAAAGTGGGTCATGACCAGTTCGGGAAGTAGCAGGAGGACCGTTTGTACATAGCTCAGTCAGGGGTCCTGCTAAATTGCTCAAAGGTTTGGGCCAAGGTCTTTCCATTATAACTAAAGGAAGGAGGCAGTTATTGGAAAGCTGCTGCTGCAGGAGGGAGGAGGTAGAACATTGGGGTGCAGAGGAAATTACATTATTGAAAGGGGTAGGGTGGGGTGGAGGGGGGTCAACTCAATATAGATCGTAGAACAGTGGAAGGTGAGAGTTCATCAATGGCAAGCAGCACACTGACTTTGGGGAAGGGGGAATAGTGAGCTACCAAACTTGGTATGCCACCTTGGGCTGCAGGGGAAAGGTGACTCAGATGGATTGGGGGTGGGGACTTGAAATGATACGAGATTTATAGGGTTGAGTCACCAGCCTACTGGATAAGGATCTTGTTGTGTTGGAGATTCACCCAGATGGCAAGGTAGAGCCTGGAACTCTCAGTCAGTGAACTGGCCTTGCATCATTCTGTAAATCCCAGTGTACTCTGGAAATGAAAATGACTGCGTTCATTCCTGGAGAGGGTGGTGCTTTCTGTGAGGGAGGGGGTCTGTACATTGTAGCTGTGTGGGTCCTTCAGAGGACAAGATCAGTGAACCCTCCCCCACTCCATGCAGGGAGGGTGCAATCCACCTGTGAACTCAGCATTCCTGGTGAGCTTTAGGCATTTACCTACTGTGTACAGTCCACCTCCTGACCATCTCATGCAGGTTAGTGCCTGAACCCCACTATTGCCTGGAATACAATAGCAATATCTCTGTCCCTGGGGAAATGGTGCTGAAGTTGCTAATGTTGCAGTTGCCTGTGATTTCCCCCATTTCCTGCACATGGTGCAGCAGCTACTTACTTCCCAGCATGCTCCATGGAACATTGTCTGGGGATCCAGAGGGACGGCTTCAGTCACTTTGCGTTTGCTGTTCCAGTGACACAGAGACTCACACAAACAGGTCAGAGTGAAACAATTCCCAGTTATTCACAGAAGCAATGACTTATCTATCATTAAGTGTCCCTACACCATTAATGTGCCCCAAAAATGTTTCTGGTCCTCCTTTCTTTGCCATTACCTCTCAGTGTAATCCTGGGAGCCATGTCTAAGGCCTACTCTTTGAAAGAGCCTGTTGGGCCTGGAGTTTAGTTTTGGCAATCCTGGGGCATTTCTATTCAGAGGTCCTTGTCATGTTTCCTGCCCAGAGGGGCTTGCACTTTCCCCGGCTGCAACTCTCACAGGGCTGAGGGTGGAGGAAGACATGGCCAATTCTGCAGTGTCCTAAGAGGAGACTTCTCAAGGGGTCTGTATCTGGTTCTGCTTCCAGCAGCATGTTTCCTGGCACTACCTCACCTACTGTGGAAACCAGGTGTGAGGTCATGGTTCTATATTCCTCTGCCTCCTTGTCATTGGTTCTGGGGACCTGCAGCTAGGGTGATAGGGTGCAAGTCCATTCAACAGATGGACCTGGCTCTCCATGACAGCTGGCAACTTGTCCTTGAAGCAATCAATCACATGACAATAGGGTCCTCATGGTATTGCTGAACTTTTGGTGGGCATTGTGTCTCACAAACCCAGTTACTGCTCCCGAGTATGCTTCTGCACTTGGATGAAATTTCTGACATCATGTGGACCTCCCCCACCTGGGTCTAAGAAATGCCAGGTGTATGGGAGTCTTCTGAGTACCAGGGACATGAGGTTTTACTTCCTTGGGCAGCTACAGAGACTTGGTAGAGAAGTACTCACCAAGTTGTGCTCTCAACTCAAAGTACCTAACAATGTGTCAGTATCTGAGCTGGTGTGGGGTGTAGGAGGCAGCATTGTCATTGCTTTTTCTGAGGGAGGTGTGCTTTCTTCTTCAGAGTTAGAGGATAACATCTTTCCCGGGATACGGTGGTTCACAATAGGCATCATCGATATAATTTTGGTTTATAAGTATGAAGGATTCAATGATCAACTTGCCAGTATTTCTGGAGCCATTTATTTTAAACCAACAGAAGAGAGAGAGATACCTTGAGATGTGCTTTGGGAGAGTTTAATGAGATTAAATAATGAAAGCATTAGTTTGCTTTCTGTTTAGAAGGATCACCATTTTTTCTTTGCTTTGGGAAATATTTACAGTTTAGAATTTTTTTTAGTTCAAGAAGTCCTAACAGTATTTTATTAAAAGGAGTGAATTCAAAACAGTTAGGAAATAGTCACCTTGTTGAAAGGGTTTTAATTCAAAGCTCCAGATAGATATGTACACGTAGAACTCTGAAGAATTATTTGAAGTTCAGGTCAGGTGTGTGAACTAATCAAGGAAGAGACTACCAAACTCTTCGGACTGGGAATTGAAAGAAACTGTGAAGCTAAACCTTAGATGCCATACGGACAAGAACGCTTTCTGGCGCTTGAATACTTTAATGTGATGGGGTTGTGATAGACGGAATGGTATTTTTGATGTGTATTTGAGATCTTGTAAATTGCAAAATTTCAATTAAATAGCTCAATTCACTCAATTTTGTCTTTTGTTTTACATAACAAACTTCTGTTTTATTGTTATAACCAAATTTGCAGCATTGTGTATTTGTGTTTCAGTGAAAGACCACCTTGATAAATAAAAACCAAGCCAGATTTCAATCTGTGATCTGACTTGTCCAGTAATAATGTCAGCTGGGATTTTATCAGAACAAAAGCACATTCTTGAAAGCAAATTTTACATAGTAATCATTCATCCCCGTGGTGAACAAGCAAACCTTCTCAGTATCATACCATCCTCACACTTTCTACTATTCATCTCACATAGTCCCAGCAGCAGAAGACCATTACATCCCTTAGAGCATTTGACCATCAGTTCAATTCCCATCCTAGTAATTAATCAGATTTGAATCCAAATCAGATATTTATTTTTGTTTGAAGGAGTTGATTGCTTTGGCTCTCCCTTTGGAGAAAATGTTTCTTCCGATTCATGTCTCATTTGAGAGGGTTCTGAATTCAAAACCTTCTCTTTTCCTTCACTATAATACCTGTCAATCTGTATTTTTAATTATTTCACATTACTAAAAACAGTTAGAGGAATGATATTAGAACCCAATTAGCAAGGCAGCTCACTGCAATGTGGTTATGAATGTCATGCCCCATGGGTACAAACAAATACAGAGGAATTAATTAAAGATTTTGACCTGCTGAATATACAATTAGCCACAACTACCCCATGAAGGATTGTTTCAGGTGCTTTTGTGAAATTTCAGACAGAAATAATTCATTCAAAACTTCCTCACTCTATATTTAGAAATTTCATAAATAAAAACAAATGGAAGAAATACAACATTTTGAAATGGCTGTTGTAAGTACAAGGTAATAAATCGAGCTGTGTAAAAGAAATGTGTACGGTAGGGAATTAGTTACATTTAGGTCACTGACTTGAATGATTCCTCCTTGAATCTCAGAAACTTCCAGTCATCAACAGCCTGCTCATTATCTCTAATTATTATATTCGTACTGAGAATGAATTTTGTCTCAGTCTTGTAAACAGCCTAATATTTGTGAACTAGAAGGACAGAAAAGAAAAATATGTGGCAGAAAATAGTTACAATTCAGCATTGGAATATTCACATCTTGCATTCATAATATGAAATGAAAATGAACAATGGAGATAACTGGATAGCAGTAAAAGTTGCTCAAATTGTAACTCATGCTTAATAATCCCACATTAAAATGTTGTCGTTATCTATGCTCACTCAAAACATACTGATGCCCCACAAAGATAACACTAGTATGATTTCCTTGGAGATTATAGTGGTTATAATGATATTTTGAACATAGTGACATTACCAGGTGCATAAATTCTTTTGTTAAAACTTATTTTAAAAAGAATGACTCATAGGAGGTGGAAGTTGCTGCCTGGGTCAGCATTAAATGTCTATCCCAAGCTAGAATCATAGAATCCCCATAGTGCAGAAGCATTTGGACCATTGACTCCACATAATTGGTGACTATCCCATCCAGACCAGTTTATTCCTACATTTCCCATGGCTAATCCACCTAACCTGCACATCGTTAGATTGTGGGAGGAAACGCACACAGACACGCGAAGAAAGTGTCAACTCCAAACAGTTGTCTGAAGCTAGAATGGAAACCAGGTCCCTGGCGCTGTGAGACAGCAGTGCTGACCACTGAACCACCGCAGTTGCATTCGAAAAGGTAATGTTGATCTGCTTTCTTGAATTGCTGCAATTTATCTTCTGTAGATTGACTCACAACATTAGAGAAGGCCTTGCAGGATTTTGATCCAGTGGCATTTAAATAATGATGATATATTGCAAGTTAGAAGGTGAGTAGTTTGGGCAGGAATTTGCAGATGGTGATGTTCACATGCATCTTGATGGTAGTGGTCCTGAGCTTGGAAGATGCCATTTCAGAATAAAGCTATGAATTGAGACAAAATACAGAGTTCTTGGCTATTTGAATTAAATAAGAGTAGTGGACAGTGAAGAAGACAGATTACAAAAGGTCTTGGTTGGATGGGTCAATGGGCCAAGGAGTGGCAGATGGAGTTTAATCTAGATCAACGTGAGATGCTGCGTTTTGGAAAAGCAAATCAGGGCAGGATTTATAAACTTAATGGTCAGGTCCTGAGGAGTGTTGCTGAACAAAGACACCTTGAAGTGCAGGTTCATAGCTCCTTGAAAGTGGAGTTCCAGGTAGACAGGATAGTGAGGTATACTTGTCTTTATTGGACAGTGCATTGAGTAAAGAGTTGGGAGATTATGTTGTGGCTGTACAGGACAATGGTTAGGCCACTTTTGGAATCTTGGATTCAATTCTGGTCTCCTTGCTATCGGAAAGATATTGTGAAACTTGAAATAGTTCAGAAAAGATTTACAAGGATATTACAGAGTTGGAGATTTGAGCTATAAGGAGAGGTTGAAAAGGCTGGGGCTGTTTTCCCTGGAGCGTTGGAGGCTGAGGAGTGACCTTATAGAGATATATAAAATCATGATGGGCATGGGTAGGGTGACTAGCCAAGGTCTTTACCCCAGGGTGGGGAAGTCCAAGACTAGAAAGTGAATCACCTCACATTCTGGGCATGAGCAAATCATCATGATTCTCCTGTTCCTCAGATGCTGCCTGACCTGCTGTGCTTTTCCAGCTCCACACTCTCGACTCTGATCTCCAGCATCTGCAATCTTCACTTTCTCCAATTCAAAACAGCAGACAGTCAATGAAACTCATTTGTCCAGGTTTTCTGAACTCAAATCATTACCCCTCATCTTTCCCCTCACAATCCTCTGTCCAATATGAAATAAATACTTCCAGGCTAAAATTCACAGTATTGATTTTTCTCTCTAATAGTCCTTGTTAAATATTTTGACAATAATATGGTTAGGTTGGGTAACTTTACATAATTTAGGCATATAACTAATAAAGAAGAATAAATTTGTTCTTACACATCCTCAGACTATCCCAAAATGTTTATTAGCTTTTATTAATTTTTCCAAATATTTTCTGAGGATTGTGAACAACCACAGGCAAAAACTTTCAGATCACAGAGCACTGAAAGTTCTCATTGACCTTTCCTGTTAAGAAAGTTTAGTAAAGCTTCAAAATCTCCGTCAGCGCTCATTCACCTGTAAAAGATCAATTACGTTCATTAGAGAAATTAATATTCAATGCACACTTGTCCTAATAAACTTTGGACACATTCTTGATCTGATGTCTTATTTGTCTTCCGTGGCATTTAATAGAAGAGGATTTAATTTTATTTAGCTGTCTTCAAATAATACTGATGGCTGAAGAAGCGCTAGAATATTTTCTCTGAGTGGTCTCCTGCAGCACAGTTCCTCAGAAGCAATGAGCACACTAGAGACAATCCTGGGCAGAATTCCCAGTGCTAATTTGCCAGATGAAGAAACTAGGGACATTTACTTCTGTTTTTGGCTGCTGCACCTTTTTCTAGCCCAAATAGATTAGTAGAATAATTGTTTTTATGGGTTGCCTTTATGGCTGGATGATAGCTAGAGAATGCCTCTGATGATTGGAATGGTGGATATAGGGTATTCAAAGGAAATAACCGGATCCAAAGAGGAGTCTGAGAATACATTCTTGAGTAGCTTGCTGAGTGTAAACTGTGGCAGGATGCATCCTCTCCTCTTTCTCATCATCCTCTCCTCAATGAGAAAACTTCACTCCAGGAGGCCTAGCTGCATGGCGACAATGCTACTGAGGATGCAAAAAATATTAATCATTTTGAAACTGATTTTTCTGCATACTGTAGGGATCATTGCCACACCCCTCATATATTTACCTCAGCCAAATGGCCAAGCAGTGGAAACATTGATGGAGCATATCAAATTTGTTTTAATTTGTTAGGAGATACAGATGTTGCTGGCTCAATCAGTATTTATTGCTTACCCTAAACTGCCTAGAGGCAGTGGATCTGTATTCATTTGTAGGCCAAATCAGGTAAGGATGACACACTTGCTTCAGAGTGAACCCAGTAAGTTTTTATGACAATTAATGGTCGTTTCATGGGTGCCATTAGTGTAGCATTTTAATATCAAGTTTTTAAAAATGGAATTCAAATTTCACCATCTGTTATGGTGGGATTTGTACACATGTCCTCAGAGCATTAGCCTGGGACCCTAAAATGCTATTTAGTGACATTACCATTACATCACCACCTTTCCAATGACCTGTTTCACCATGTTCCTTGTGGTTCTGTGGCCCTCTGTTTACAGAGAGAGAGAGAGAGAGAGAGAGGGAGGGAGAAAGAGAGTGAGAGTGGGAGAGAGAGAGAAGAATTTTAAATTGGTTCTGCTTTTTTTGGGGGCTAAACCTGATTCCTGAACTGGCTGAATTACTTAGCCAGTTTGTTAACTGGTATTTCCTCTGTATTCAGGACTGATTACTAAACTCCTGATGTATACAGTGTGTTTCAGGTGCAACTCAGTTCTCATTAGGGGATTGTTGTTTCACTTGCTAGTTACAGCCTGTGTGTTACTCTTTTTTTACTTTTTGAGAAAAGGACAATGTGGATTTTATGGTAGAGTTTAGCCTTTGGATTCTAGTTTCCTTTGTTTTTTTGTATATGTCTTTTTTTTGGTGTTTGGACTGAGCCCTTGTGAAGAAATACATCTTAACCAGAGGAGCTGTTCCTGTGGGGAGGCCTAGCCCTGGGACTGGGCCTCTGAAGATTGAACACCTGTGTGTGTGCTGGAGGTGAGCAGTTGCTGTATCCTGGAGTTTGGGAGAAGACTTTTCCCTCAGGAGTGGACCAAACCCCTACGAGTTAACAGCATCTTTACAATATACTGTGTTCCTGGGAGTGAGACTGGTTCTCCAAGGATGGGCCAGGACTCCATGGAGATTGAATACCTGTGTACTGTGGGGTGTGCATTTGCTGCCCTTGGGAGTTGACTCTGCCCTTTGTTGTGGGCTCTGTTTCTAGCAACGGACTCTGCAGTTTGGAGTAGTCTCCATTTCTGACAATGCACTTTTCTTACTGGAGCAGACTCTGTGTTCCTGCGAATGGACTCTATATTTTGAAGACTCTATATTTGGACTCTGTGCACCAGAAATGACTCTATTTGTTGATAATTAACTCTATCATGTTGTTTGTTGGGTTTATCACCTGCACTGTCTTGTGTATCCCTGGGTCTGGCAGGCCTTACTGTGAGCTGGGAGGCTCATGGGTCGTCCTGAAAGCTGTCACCCTGAGAGCTGGAGGGTGAGTAGGCCATCCTGATGCCGGTCGCCCCGAGAGCCAGAAGGTGGGTAATCAGTTCTGAGCGCTGTCGTCCCAAGAAGGGGTAATCGGGACGGGCTGTCCTAGAGGTGGTCGGAAGGTGTGTCAGAGCGGCCAAGAGCCAGAAGGCGCGTAAGGGCAGGCCGAGATCTGGAAGGCTTGAGGCTGCCCTGCATGCTGTCGTCCCAGGGGAAAGGGGACGGGCTGTCTGAGAGGTGGCTAGAAGGTGTCCGGGCAGTCCATGCGCCAGACGGTGCACAGGGGTGGGTGAGAGCCCAATGATATGTAGGGGCAGACCGAGACCCGGAAGGCCAGTAGCCATCCTCAGTGCTGTCACCACGGGCGGGTACTGGGGCGGGCTGTCCTAGAGGTGGTTGACATGTGTGTCAGGGCGGACTGAGAGCTGGAAGGGGCTTGGGGTGGTCCGAGAGCCGGAAGGTGCGCAAGGGTGGGCTGCCTTAGGGTGGCCAGAAGGTGGGAGGCACAGGGGCTTGCTGGGTCTGTATTGTATGCACTGCTTTTTGTGTAACTGGATTGTCTTTTTATGCACAAATGTCTTGTAATGTTTGAAACTGGGATTTGAGGTTTGTCCTCATTTCCCTGTAAACTGGTTGAACGGTAGGTTTTGGGGCCTCTTTCTACTTCATTAGTGAAAATCTCACCCTACTATCTAACATTTGGCTAGAAAATGTGATGACCTGATCTCACATAACAACCCAAGCTTCCTCTAATTCTGAGATGCTGTCAATTTTACTCAGTAGTTTGAGA
The DNA here is from genome assembly GCF_020745735.1 of Hemiscyllium ocellatum. Lineage (NCBI taxonomy): Eukaryota > Metazoa > Chordata > Chondrichthyes > Orectolobiformes > Hemiscylliidae > Hemiscyllium > Hemiscyllium ocellatum. The sequence continues at coordinate 59,198,554 of NC_083402.1, forward strand.
ATCCGGGAAATCCATGTCAGAATTTTTGACGAGGTAAAGACAACTGCTAGAGGCATGTGACTTTGGTTTAACCCTTAATGCATTGCAGAGGGCCTGTTTGGTATGTGGGATTAATGATGTAACCATGCAAAAGTGCCTACTAGCTGACCCCCATATAGCAGGCACTATAACCAGCTTAATCAGTTACAGGATATTTTGAAGGAAGTGGACACCCTTACCAGGCTGACTGAGCTTGGGGGACACCACTTGAGTGAAGGCAGTTGCATAGCCTCACTCAGGACATATCCTGGATAAAGGGTCTTGAGGTTAGCCCACAGCAAAACCAAAACAAAGCCAAGTCTGGGCGAAACAGTCAATATTTTCTTCAGGATCTGGACTGGCAGGCTATTGTATTTTCTACCAGTATGCATACTTGAGACAGGAAAAGAGTCTCACTTGTCCTGAACAGAGCAAGAGGGTTCATAAGCTGGTATTCAGGAGAGTGCACACCCTGAAAAGTCCACCTATATCTGATTGGAAGTTAAATTGCTTAGCAACATCCAAATCAGAGCCAATCAAAAAAAAATCTGGTTAAATGGTCCTCCCATTTTAATGGGGGTTGATACCGGCGCAGCATTTTCAGTGATTGCAGAACCAGCCTCCAACCCTTACATTTGCCTAAGACCTTGACTAGATTAAGAACCTATATCCGGGAACATTTACAGTTTAAGGGTACAACTTTGGTTCTGGTCTCATACGAAAAGCAGTTGGATTAATTAGCACTGATTGTCGTAAAAGGCTCAGGCTCAGGCTTAAGCCTGATGGAATGAAATTGGTTGAGAAAGATTCGCTTTGTTTGGCTTAACATTTTTTGATTAGAGTGAAGTGCCTAAGTGAAGTTCTCATTAAACATCCAGAAGCTGTTCAGGAAGGTGCAGGGACTATCAAAGGAATCAAGGCGATCTGGTAAGTTGACCAGGGAGCAGTTCTACCATTCTGCAAGGTCCTTTGCCTTACTGGCAGAAGTAGAGACAGGAATCAGTAAGATAGAAAATGAAAGAACCATCAAACCAGTCCACTTTGTAGAATGGGCAGCACCAGTCATACCAATCGTGAAGCTCGATGGGCTGGTTCACCCTTTGTGGGGATTTTAAACAAACGGTAAACTGCTTCTTGCAGCTGGATAAATATCCAAACCCTCACATAGAGGACTTGCACGGAAAGCTTGTGGGATACTGTCCTTTATGGACATGAGCCATGCGTACATACAATTGCAGTTAGTTGAGAATTCCCAGAAGTATGCTACCATTAATACATGTAAGGGTTTGCACAATATACGAGACTGCCATGTAGGCTATCAGCATTTGCCATTTTTCAGTGGACAATGAAGAACATTTGACAAGGTCTGCCCAGTCGCCATTTATCTGGATGATGTGCTAATAACCGGGAAGACCAATAAAGTGCACTTAAAGAACTTGGGCATAGTCCTTGGTTATTTTCAAGGTGGGAGTATGTCTTAGAAGGGAAAATGTGTGTTCCAGTCATCTCTAGTGACCTACTTAGGCTACAGAGTTGACAAGATTGGGTTATACCTGTTGAAAGATAAAGTGAGGGTGATCAAAGATGCCCCAGTGTCCATACCTGTACCAGAGCTTAGGTCTTTCCTTGGATTGGTGAATTATTATGGAAAATTCATCCATAAACTGGCCTCCATCTTGGCACCCTTACATCTGCTGTTAAAAAAGGGTCAGCCTTGGAAATGGTCTTGTAGCTTTTAAGGAAGTGAAGAAGCAGCTATCATTGCCAAAGATCTCTCAGATATATGAAGTAACTGAGATATTGGCCCAAATTTGTGGTGTTTGTTTTTGCGCTATACAAAAATTATGCAAAGTATTCACACTTTAGCCAGACGATACTTTTGTACTTGTGTCCAAATTGTAACTTGCCATGTTTCTAGATCAATTGCCAAAGTTTAATCATTTAGCTAGGCCACAGTGAAGTACAGGTCCGTTCTAAAATGTTTTCTACACATGTAACAGGAAGATCAGAGGTTTCGGCAGAAGCAGCAGCAATGATGTTGTTGCAGATATTCCACCACCTTCTTCAACTTCTTCCTTGGCTCTTCTGGTAGAAGATCTCAAGAATGCTGCTCCATGTTCTTCAAATGTTGATCAAGAACAGCTCTCAATTGGGAGAAGCAAGTGATACACTCCTTTAACAGTTTTCTCCCTTCATTAATTTGGAAATGTTGCAATTTCTGGCCCCCTTAAACCATTCCTGAACTTGGCACTGTTACAAGTGTAGTATAGCACTTGATAATGCAGTGTGAAAATATTGCTGTAAAGGCAATTCTTTTAAGTAGGGGCATTATGTTAGCTAACCTTTCATTGCTCTAATCAATGTAGGAAGTCATGGTGATCAGTTTGGTGTCTCACACTTCACCTTGCGAAGCCCCATTTATAGCCCCATCTTCCTGCATCGAAACTGTTTTTTCTGTCCCTTTATTCAGAGGATTATGGTAGCTAAATTTTCATTAACTTAATTAAATCCAAAGGTCACAACGATCACTTTGTTGTATCAGATTCCACATCAGAAAGCTCCAGTCAGGCTCCACAAAAAATATGCCATGCATATACATACAACTCATCCAATGATAGTAGATTAAAGGCTCAATACTAAAACATGTTTTGCCTTTGTCTATAGTGATATTCATCAGAATTCAATAGAATCAAATCAATATGGTGCCAACCATCAAGTTAATGTGCTCGCTGGCATTTAACGTTGGATTTGAATATTCTTGATGCAAATTAATCTCAGGATGGTTGCCAAAGCTGCCGAAAAGATGAAGAAAACTCTCATACATGATGTTAATAGCAATTAAGTGCAATGAAGCACAAAATGTGAGTTTGTTTTGATGTTTTTGAAAAATAGTCATGTCATAATGGCAGATCTTACCAAAAATCACTGAGTACTTACTATTTTTGTTGAGTTTCATAGAGGTCTTTTGTGTTCTAGTAAGTGTTCTTGTATAATCATCCTAAATTTGCCTCATTAACTTGGCAACATATCACTATGGCACCCTAATTATCTTATGCTAGCCCAATTCTCGCAGTTGCTATAGGGAGATGTACTTGTCACTGAGGATCCCTGGCACCAGTATCCAATTTGAACCTTGGCATCCAGTCAAGTGTTCACAGTCTGGAGTTGCCCTTCACACTGGTGAGACAGAACTCTTTACCATGACTGCCCTACAAGCCCTGGACTGATCAAGAACATTGCCTTTGACTGACTCTATCAGGACTTTTGTCAGATGGCAGCCCTTCCTTGATGAGACTGAGGACTAACCTCTGTTGACTTGGGAACTTGGCCATGTTTGTGGCATGAATGCTGGCACATGTTACAGATGAGGAGGACGTAGGCCATAGAGCAACATGTCCATCTGAGAGCGTTGTCAAATGGAGAGACCGAGGGGTTCAGATACATAGTTCCTTGAAAGTGGCATAACAGACAGGGTGGTGAAGGCGGCATTTGGCATGCTTGCCTTCATTGGTCAGAGCATTGAGCATAGGCTTTGGGATGTTATGTTGTGGCTGTACAGGACATTGGTGACCATGTACAGTTCTTGTAGCCATGCTATAGGAAGGACATTATTAAATTGGAAAGAGTGTAGAAATGATTTACAAAGGTGTTGCCCAGGACTGGAGGCTGGATAGGCTGAGACTTTTCCTTTGCAGCGTAGGAGGTAGACTTAAAGAGGTTTATAAAACAATGAGCATCATAGATAAGGTGAATAGCCAGGGTTTTTTCCCTTGGGTCAGGGTGATCAAAAATAGAAAGCATAGGTTTAAGGTGAGAGTGGAAAGATTTAAAATGGACCTGAGGCCCAACCTTTTCACAGAGGGTGGTGTATATGGAACAAGTTGCCAAAGCAAGTGTAAATGCTGTTACAGTTATACCATTTAAAAGGCATTTGGATAGGTACCTGAATAGGAAAGGTTTAAAGGGATATGGGCCAAAATGGTTTAGTTTGGGAAACCCAATCAGCATGAACAAGATAGACCAAAGGGTCTATTTCTATGCCATGTGACACAATGACTCTCTAACTAAGAAAAGATGCCCAGCTTTGTGTGCATGCTATTAATGTAGGACAGAGTACTGTGAGCCTTTATGGGGTAAAAAGGTAAGGCAGGGCTATGGGCATTGGAGTTGGGTCAAAATAACTGAGTGTTAAGAGGAAGGTCAAGCAGCCCTGCTATGCAGCCGGGTCTGCACCATGAGCTGGATGCCATTCCCTTCATGCAGTTTGTACAAGCTGCAGCATTGCAATGGGGTTTGCTGCTATACTGCAAAGTGCAGCATTGAAGTGCAGAAACATACTGCAAGTGGACTGAGAATGTGCTAGAATGATGCAGTGAGGCTGGTACGTGTTGGATGCTGAGTTTGTGCAGGCGCTGCCCATGGAGTATGACCAGAGATATTGATGTCAGGTGTCTCAGATAGAGATTTGAAAGTGGAAGAAATAACTCGAGTCATGTCAGGAATTGTCAGCCTATAGTTTCAATGGGATAGATGGGAGAAAAGGGAAGCTACGTATTAATGAGTTGAGATTAGACCATAATGATACTTATAATGAATGATATCCATGCAAACTGCCTCTTTCTACATCATTAGTGAAAATCTCACCCTACTATCTAACATTTGGCTGGAAAATGTGATGACCTGATCTCTATATTGGGGAAATCTTTGCTGGCCTTGCACCTGATTATCCCAAATTTCTTGAAGATATCTTAATAAAGATGACTAAATTATTCCATCATCTAAGTTATGTTCACATCACGAAATGTGGAGTCGCCATAGTCCTACTGACTGTAGGCTGCTCTTGAGGGAGAAGCGACTGGTAATGGTTTAACCTGAGGGTCCCCATTCAGAAGGTGGGACCTTCATGGTAACATCAGCCTAGGCAGGATGTGAACCTGTGCTGGTAGTGACATTTTACAGTGCAAATCAGCTATCCAGCCACTGAGCTAACTGACCATCTCCTGCGCAAAAAGTAGACCATGTGGTTCAATTATACAATGCTGGTTTTTAATGTTCCACTTGATCCTCCAATGTTTACCTTGTTTGGATCTGTTGGCATAATTTTCTCTTCCATTTCACTTGTGCTGACCTACCTTGCCTTAGATATATTCACTTCAACTACTCCATGTGGTAGTGGACTCCACACTCCTCCCAGTCTTTGGGTGACAAGATTTCTCCTAAATCTTTTATTGCTGGATATATCACAATAATGGTCCTATGTTTCAGATTCCAACACAAACAGGAAAGTCTTGTGTCCATTTACCTCTTTTGTTTTAAAGACATAAATCAGCTCAGCACTGAGTCGACAGTGTGGTGCTGGAAAAGTGCAGCAGATCAGGCAGTATCACGGAGCAGGAGAATCCACTTCTCGGGCAAAAGCCCCTCATCGGGAATACACCTCAAAAATACTTTCTAGCCAATGACTTATATTTGAAATACAGTAATTGTATTGTAGATGTAGTGACCAATTGAGAAAATTCAACAAACAGTAAATGAGACTAATTTGTTTTTCGTTGAGGGAATGCTATTGAAAAGTTACTGAGACAGCTTGATGCTCTTTTTCAAATTATGCCTTGGGATTTATTAATTCCATTTGAATAGCTAGACAATGCCATGATTTACATATAAAAACAGAAAATGCTGGAAATACCAAAACATGTCAGACAGCATCTGTTTCAACCTTTGTTCTGGCTGATATTGTGATGAAAAGGCTATCCCAGAATTCTCATTCAGCAATGCTTGAACAATGGTGCTGTACATGAGCCATCAGTGTGAACAAATCTCTGTCTGTAAAAGAAAAAACATCTTATCCCAGTTTAGAGTACCTCTCTGACGTACTGGGGTGGAAGATTGTTTGTTTGTTTTTAAGAACCTGCAGACCACTTCTTGCCAAAAGTAATGGTGGGTTTGCATGGGAATTTGGTGAGGATTGACCTGGGATTTACTGAGAAATTTGCTGATGTTTTCCTGTCAGCTCTTAATGAGTTGAATTTAAAAAAAGGAAAATTCGGCCCAATGTAATCCACATTGTAAAACGTTCACTTTTATGTAAGAGGTATGTGGGCATAGGCCTGTTATTTGTAGGAGAATGAGAAAGATTTTACCAGATTGCATGATCATGCTGTATTACCAGTACATAGGTAAAGGAACAATTCACTATTCTACCTTTAGGCATGAGGCGGTATAGGAGCCAAAGACCTTACTTTCATCTTTTGTGTTTGTCGTACTTGAACTATTGGCTGTGAATAAATATCAGTGCATCTTCAGCACTGAGTACAAAACACAGTATGATGTGATTCTTTGGGTGAAACACCACTACCAGCATGATAAGGTCTGAGTGTTCCCAATATGTTAATCCTTGAAACATATACCACAAAGGCAAGTTCTTAAAGTTATTAAAAGTATTAACTATTCACATTGCTGTAATTTCTCAGATTTACACATCATCTGGGTTCTGTACTTAGTAACTGTGTAGAACTGTGTAACTCCAAGTAAGACTGTTATAATGATTACTGTTACTATGATGACTGGTAGTGGCACAATTGATTGCTGTTGGATACTTTTAGTCTGGAATGCCACAGGTTGTAATCCCGTCTACCTGTCTTAAAGGCATACGGCCTATCTGATCTGGAATCTATAGAGCAACATTGTGGAGCTCTAATAACACTGCAGTATTTAAGGTCAACCAGCAAGATCTTGTCTAATCAAGGAGCCCTGGCTGACATATAAAAAGGTTGAGTGTCAGACATACTGACACTCTGGTACCTGACTCTGAATGAGATAGTACTAAACTCAAGGACTGTTCAGACGTAAATAAAGGGTGACTTAATGACAGGATACCAACTTCTGTGGAGTCATTTCATGGTAGTGGTAGAAGGTCTGTGTTCAAGTCCTACCTGTTCCAGAGGTGTTTTATAACATATGCAAAAGTAAGTACTGCAGATGCTGGAGATTAGAGTGGTGCTGGAAAAGCACAGCAGGTCAGGCAGCATCTGAGGAGCAGGAAAATTGATGTTTTGGGCTAAGGCCCTTCATCAGGAAAGGGTCCTGATGAAGAGTTTTTGCCCAAAACATCGATTTTCCTGCTCCTCGAATGCTGCCTGACCTGCTGTGCTTTTCCAACACCACTCTAATTGTGTTTTATAACATGTCTGAACAGACTGATTAAAACTATCTAAAGTAGTGTGAACTACAATTTTTACAGTTATTAGCATGAAAGCCACAAAATAAGAAATGATTAATAGTAGAATGGAGTTGTTTTGTAAACTGTGACTTTGGGTACCTCTTTGCTTGAATCAGTCTTAGGATTTTATTTGGTTAGAAAGCATTACCAGTAGTTTTATCCAAATTGAAGCACATGTCAGGTATAGACAACAGGGATTGAGTGAATCCTGAGAAGAGTATTAAGAGTATACTTAAGAGGGAGATCAAGAGAGGAAAAAGGGGATATAGTTTGAGTAAATAGAATTAAGGAGAATCCAAAAGGATTCTACAAATACATGAAGAACAAAAGACTGACTAGGGAGAGAATAGACCCCCTTAAAAATCAGCAAGGTCGTCTATGTGTGGAACTGTAGGAGATAGGGGAGATACTAAACAAGTATTTTGCATCAGTGTTTACTGTGGAGAAGGATATGGAAGATAAAGGACTTGAAGAAATAAATAGCAACACTTTGAAAAATATCCATATCACAGAGGAGGAGGTGCTGGATGTCTTAAAGTGCAGAAAGGTGGATAAATCCCTTAGAGCTAATCAGATGCACCCTAGAACACTGTGGGAAGCTGGGAAGTGATTGCTGTGTCCTTTGCTGAGATATTTCTATAATCGACTGCCACAGGTGAGATGCCAGAAGACTAGAGGTTGGCTAATGTGGTGCCAATATTTAAGGTAAGTGGTAAGAAAAAGCCAGGGAACTATAGACCAGTGAGCCTGACATCAGTGGTGGGCATGTTGTTGAAGGCGATAATGAAGGACAGGATTTACATGTATTTGGAAAGGCAATGATTATGGACAGTCAATATGGCTTTGTGTGTGGGAAATCATATCTCTCAAACTCGACTGAGTTTTTTGAAATAGCTTTGAGGAGCATTGATGAAGGCAGAGTGGTGGACGTGATCTATATGGACTTCAATAAGGCTTTTGACAATGTTCCTCAGGATAGATTGGCTGCCAAGGTTAGTTCACATGGAATACAGGGAGAACTAGTCACTTGGATTTGAGTAGGAGACAGAGGATAATGAGGGAGGGATGCTTTACAGGCTGAAGGCCCGTGACCAGTGGAATGCCACAAGGATCGGAGCTGGGTCTATTTATTTTCGTCATTGATATAAATGACTTGTATGTGAATATAGAAGGTATGTTTAGTAAGTTTGCAGATGACACCAAAATTGGAGGTGTGGTGGACAGGAAAGAAGGTAACCTCAGAGTATAACAGCACCTTCATCAGATTGGTCAATGGGCCGAGAAATGGCAGATGGAGTTTAATTTAGATAAATGTGAGGTGCTGTATTTTGAAAAGGCAAATCAGGGAAGATTTATACATTTAATAGTAAGGTCCTGGGGAGTGTTGCTGAACAAAGACCGTGGAGTGCATGTTCATAGTTTGTTGGAAATGAAATCCCAGGAAAACAGGCTAGTGAAGAAGACAGTTTGGTATGCTTGCCTTTATTGGTTAGTGCATTGAGTAAAAGAGTTGGGAGATTGTTCTGGCTGTACAGGACATTGGTTCAGCCACTTTTAAAGTACATTCAATTCAGGTTTCCCTGTTATAGGAAGGATGTTGTGAAACTTGAAAAGGTTCAGAAAAGATTTACAAGGGGATGTTGGCAGGGTTGGAGGGTTTGAACTGTAGGGAGAGACTGGATATGCTTGGGCTATTTTCCCTAGAGGCTGAGGGGTGACCTTGTACAGGTTTATAAAAGCATGAGGGGCATGGATAAAGTCAATAGCCAAGGTCATTTCTGTGGGGGTGGGAGTGTGCAAAACTCGAGGACATAGGTTTAAGGTGAGAGGGGAAAGAATTAAAAGGGATCTAAAGGGCAATGTTTTCAGAGGGTGATGCGTGTATGAAATCAGCTGTCAGGGGGAAGTGTTGGAAGCTGGTACAATAACACTACTAAAAAGGCATCTAGCAAATGATACTAGATTAATATGGGATATCTGGTCAGCATGGATGAGTTGGATCAAAGGATCTGTTCCATGGAGTCTTTTTGCAGACTGCTCTCACTCAGTCCATAGGACTTTCAGATGCAGATTTAGTGATATGGTTATAAGAAAGCCCCAAAGAGGTGATTGTGTCTCAAGAGAATTCTACATCCTTCACTTCTAACCAAGGCCACTGTAAGAACAGAGTAAGTGTTTGATAACTGGCAACCACTGGCAGGCACACATTCGTTACAAGTGGCTCTGGTTGGATACCTCCGATCAGATTATGGCTATGACCACCAGTAGCTCCTTCTACGCATGGTATAATTTGGCTAAAGTTAATAAGTAGGTTAAACAAATGGCAATCAGTGGTGTTGGAATCAAATGAATGTTCCATTACTAAGTTATTAAAAGTTATTCATTCCTTTAATTCAAAGTTTCAATGCAATGGGGAATAAGAAATTGTACAAATGCTGGGAACCTTGGGCAACCTGAAAGTTACACTGGGCTGAATTTTAGTTCAATGGTTTGTGTTTGAGCCAGATGTTAAATTTTGTAATCTGAACCCTGATCCCAAATTTTCTCCAATACTCACATTAACAGAGGGAGAATGGTGGGGATGGCAAGGACTGGGCAACTAATCACACCAATAGGAGGCATGTTGGAAATTTAAATATTTTAATGTTGTTGAAACTCTGTTTCACCAGCTTTGCAAGTTTTACAGTGGCTTTTTGGGTTTCTTAGGCTTTAGGAAATCCAGCAGCTGAATGGAGGTGAAGATAGCTTTGCGAAAAAAGCAAAGAAGCGTTAGAGACTGTTCATGAGCCAAGTCGAACAAGAGTTCTCCCACCTGCAGAACCCCCTTCACAAAACCCAAAACAAGGCAGCTTTGGTTGTGAATCTGTCCTTCAGCAGGGATCAGATCCCAACTCCCTCCATCTTCCACAAATTAGGGATTCCTGGGAACTCCATAGGTTCTTAGATTGGACTGAGCTGTTCCAACTGTGGAGTTGTGTTCTGTTAGGACTGAAAGACACACATAACAGAGGTAGTGTGCAAGAAACCCAGACTTTTGAATTTCCTATTCCAAATTCCAGCACTCCACCCCATCACTGTTCTATGTATCCCATCACTAACAAACTCATTAGTGTTTCCTTCCCATAGGCAGACCTGACCTATATGTTTTACCACAGGTTGGGGATAGAGGCAAGTCCTGAGTCCACCCCAGCTGGAACAGGGAATTAACCCCCTGCTGTTGGCACCATTCAGACTCACACTGACTGTCCAGCCAAGAGTCTGAATTGCTGTAAAAACAAACACTTCTACATCCCTCCAATGGGGAGGATGTTGTGAAATTTGAAAGGGTCACAAAAAATTTCCAAGGCTGTTGCCAGGGTTGGAGGATTTGAGCCAAAGGGAGAGGTTGAATAGGCTGGGGCTGTTTTCCCTGGAGCATTGGAGGCTGAGGGGTGACCTTATAGAGGTTATAAAATCATGAGCAGCATGGATAGGGTAAATAGACAAGGTTTTTTTCCTAGATTGGGGGATTCCAAAACAAGAGAGCATAGTTTTAAGGTGAGAGGGGAAAGATTTAACAGGGACCTAAAGGGCAACATTTTCAAACAGACGATAGTGCATGTATGGAATGAGCTGCCAGAGAAAGTGGTGGAGGCTGATATAATCACAAAATTTAAGAGGTAAATGGATGGAGATATGAATAAGAAAGATTTGGAGGGATATAGGCCAAGTGCTGGCAGGTGAAACTGGATTGGGTTGGGATATCTGGTCCTCATTGATGAGTTGGACTGAAGTGTCTGTTTCTGTGCTGTACAGCCCTATGATTTGTGTTTCAGACTCTAGTTTTAGATGGTGATATCAGAGGCTCCAAGTTCTTTCCATTAAATGACTGGTTTGAAATCTAGCCTTCTCTTAACCCCGGCCACTGGCAAATATTACAAGGATTTCCAAGTTGATACTGAACCTGTTCAGCTGTATTCTGAATGCCTGTTCTTTGGCCATCATGTAAATTTGGATATAGGTTTGCTCGCTGAGGTGGAAGATTCATTTTTCAGACATATCATCACCATACTAGGTAACATCTTCAGTGAGTCTCCAGATGAAGCACTGCTAGTATTTTCTGCTTCCTATTTATATGTTTGAGGTTCATTGGGTTGGTGATGTCATTTCCTGCGGTGACATCATTCCCTATGGTGATGCCATTTCCTGTTCTTTGACTTGGAGCCGATTTACCACCCTGAGTTAATGTGTTTGTTGATAGAATTCCGACTGGAATGCCATGCTTCAAGGAATTCTCATGCGTGTCTCTGTTTGGCTTGTCTTGGATGGATGTGTTGTCCCAGTCTAAGTGGTGTCCTTCCTTATCTGTATGTAAAGATACTAGTGAGAGAGGGTCATGTTGTTTTGTGGCTGGTTGATGTTCACATATTCTGGTGGTTAGTTTTCTGCCTGTTTTTCCAATGCAGTATTTGTTATAGTCCTTGCACAGTATTTTGTAAATGACATTAGTTTTGCTTGTTTTGAGTTGGGATTGAACTTGGACCTTCTGTCTCAGAGGTAGGGTCTTTTCTCCTTGGAAAGAAGAAGACTAAGGGGAAATTTGATAGAGACATACAAGATGATCACAGGATTAGATAGGGTAAACAGAGAAAGACTTTTTCCTAGGATGATGATGTCAGCATGTACGAGAGGGTATAACTACAAATTGAGGGATGATAGATTTAAGACAGATGTCAGAGGCAAGTTCTTTACACAGAGTGGTAAGGGTGTGGAATACCCTACCTGCTAAGGTAGTCAACTCAGCCACATTATGGAGATTTAAACAATCTTAGAGAAGCACGTGGATGATTTTGGGATCGTGTAGGGGACGAGCTGAGAATAGTTCACAGGTTGGCGTAACATCGAGGGCCAAAGGGCCTGTTAGGTGCTGTATTGTTCTATGTTCTAACATGCAACTGAAGACCTTTACATTTAGACTACAGTGACAAATGTGAAGGTGCCGGTGTTGGACACAACACCAGATTATAGTCCAACAGGTTTATTTGAATGTACTAGCTTTCGGAGCACTGCCCCTTCATCAGGTAGCTGTGGGGCAGGATCATAAGACACAAAATTTATAACAAAAGATCAGTGTCATGCAACTGAAACAATATATTGCACAAACCTAGATTGCTGTTCAGTAGTTCATCTTTTAGAATGGTTTGCTGATTTCGGTTCATTAATATGTAAATCCCAGAACATCTTTTAAGTCACATTCTTGAGATAACTTAAGCTTTTATTAAAAAAGTGACATCTCAGTTCAGGCAATGTATTAAAGGAGTGTTGTTAAAGTTTGTCTATATTCTAATCTTGAGTCAGACTGGTTTTAATTCTGAAGTAGAAATTTATAAAATGTTATTTGGATTGACTGTCAGCAGATTGTGTTTTTTGAGCAAAATAGAATGTATCTGCAAATACAATTTTGCGATACAAATTCAAACCATAGACTTGTGTGTGTGTGTGCATTTGAGAGAGAGTATGTCCATGTGAGTAAGTGTGCATCAGAGAGTGTGCATGCATGGTAGAGTGTTTGTGAATGTGATGGAGTATAAACCTGTGAGAGGGTGTCAGTGTGGGGTGTGTATGTGTGTCTGTAGTGTGCTTTGTTGTGTTTCCCAAAGTCTGCCGTGGAGGATGGTCACCTGAAGATCCAAGGCTGAATGACCTTGAGTGCTGAAGTGTTCCCTGACTGGGAGGGAACATCCCTGTCTGGCGATTGGTGGGCGGTGTGCTTTCATCCATTGTCATAACATCTACTTGGTCTCGTGAATATACCATGCCTTGAGACATCCTTTCCTGCAACACATGAGATAGACAATGTTGGCTGAGTCACATGAGCAGCTGCCATGTACATGGTGGGTTGTGTCTCCATGTGTAATGGTGGTATCCTTGTCGACACTCTGACATGGCTTGTAGTGGTTGTCATGAAGGGTTGTACAGTGTTGTAGTCAATGCTATTGTCCGGTAGGCTGGGCAGTTTGCTGCAAACAATGTTCTGTTTAAGGTTTAGTGGTTTATAGGTGAGAAGTAGAGACCTAGGGACGGTCTTAGCGAGGTGTTCATCCTCATTGATAATGTATTACAGACTGTGAAGAACATGGCATAGTTTACTGGACAACAAAGGGTACTCTATCGGTTGAATCCTGTGCTTGTCTTAAGAGGTCATTACGGTTTCTCGCTGTGGCACATTGAAACTGGCGATCAATGAGTTGAGCATCGTACTCTATTCTTATGAGGGTGTTTATCAGCACCTTCACATGTCTGTAGCTATCATCCTCATCTGAACAGCTCCTGTGTATGTGTAGGGCTTGTTTGTTGGGGATGGCCATTTTAATATGTTTGGCATGGTTGCTAGAGAAGTGCAGCATCGTCAATATATCTGGTGTATAGTACTGGTTGGAGGCCCTGTGCAGCAATGAAGTCTTGTTCAAACTTGTGCATGAAAATATTGGTATATTTGGGTGCAAATGTGGTATCCATGGCTGTTCCATGTGTCTGGATGAAGAGCTGGTTGCCAAAGGTGAAAATGTTGTGGTCAAGGATGAAGCAGGTGAGTTGTAGGATGGTGCTTGGAGATTGGCAATTGTTGGTATTGAGTACAGAGGCTATTGCAGTAGGGTTGTCATTGTGGGGGATGCTGGTGTAAAGTGCTGAAACGTCCATTGTGATGAGGAATGTTCCCAGTTCAATTAATCCGTGGGTGCTGAGTTTCTGTAAGAAATCTGTAGTGTCACGACAGAAGCTGTGGGTCTCCTGTAAAATGGATTTCAAGATGCCCTCTACATAGCCAGAGAGGTTCTCACACAGGGTTCCATTGCCTGACATGATGGGATGACCCTCTGTGTTGACTGTGTGTATATTCGGAAGGCAGTAGAAGTCCCCTATTCAAGATGTGTGCAGCAATCCCAATGAGACAACTGATGAACCGGAACAGTCATCAGAGATCTGTAGTGGAGTAACAAATGAAGGAATTGACTTAGATCCCTCCGGAGTGCTTCTCCTCTGGGCTTGACATATATGCTCAAACCGTCAGGAAATGTGTAACTACCAGATTCATCCACTGCACCAACAAAGTAGAGCAAAACATCACCCAATCACATTGCAACATCATCCATGCTCTCAAAACCAATCACAACATTGTTGTCAATCTAGCAGACAAAGGAGGAGCCATCAATCCAAAGAGAATGGACTACTGCAAGGAGATGCACTGACAACTGAACAACCAGGAACACTACAGGCAACTACCGACCAATCTGAGCAAAGAACACACGTGTGAACTGAACAGATTGATCAAGACTTTTGATCCAGTCCTTCAGATTACCCTACCCTGTATTTTGATATTAAAATAAGGTGGTTGACTGTTCCAACTCTGTGCTGGGCACAGCTCAGTATGTGTGCCAGTACACTGGACGAGCACCAATCTGCTAAATGACCTTTTGCTGTGATTAGCATTTTGCAACCATTTTAATGATGTTTCATATGTTTACAGTAACCTTTCCATTCTACAGCCAGTGTTCAAGCTCAGTGCAGAGGTGAGCAAATGCTCGAAAGCTAAATGTTTTACTGACTTGAGTGCTAAATTTATGAAGAAAATTAATCAATTTTAGCAAAATGATAATTATTAATTACCTGGTCATTTGATTAATAATAAAGCTTAATGACAAGTTGCTGTGAAATGTTCATTACTCATAACCTTAAAATATCTCTGTAGACATACTGCTGATAACAAAGAGTTTAGTGTCAGTCTTAGAATAGGTTTTAAATGTCTCAGAATAACAACTGACATTCTGATAACTTACATTACTGTCAACTCTGACAACCATTGAAATAAACTGTGTATATTTACAGAAGGCATTTCAAAGTACTGCATGAAAAGGCTAAATTTGTGTTCACTTGGAGTTCAGACAGATAGGTGAAATTTTATCATCTTAGTTCCTGCTGAAATAATAGAAGCATTTCTGCATGGCAACAGTTTGATTAATTTATGCATTTTACTGATATACTGTGATATTCTTAAATGATAGGGCTGAGCAGTCCAGTTAATTAATTTTGCCCATAAACCTTGTAACATTTAAAGTCAAGAACTCTGAAACATTATTTTATACATTAGAAATCGGTAACACAAATAGATTCTTTTGTGAGGCTGTCACTTATTTTTAAAATAAACCTCCTTTCAGCAGTTAGGCTTCCATATACTACACATTGGGGACTAGTTTAAACAGTGTAATAGTTAAACATGGGCAACAACAAGTTGGCCATCTGTACTATATGTCTTGACATTGACTTCGATGCAAATTCAAATTGAAACACTGGTTGAATCAATACCACTCTTATTACACCATTGCCCAATACCGAAATGCTCACATAATCTGTTGCGTACAGGGCAGTATCCATCCCTGTCCAGAACCAGTGACCATGAATAATATAAGAAAAGAGAGCACATAACGTGATTTAAGATTCTCTCCCAAATCCCTCATCTCTCCTTGTTTTATGTGTCACAGCTTGGCCTTTGATTTGCTATTGCTTGTGGAAGAGATGAAGGAACGAGGCGCTTTGGTTACTGATAAATCCTCAATCTTCCATTAAATATTTCCTTGATGCAATTGTTAATTAACTGGACTACTCAGCCCTAGCATTTAAGAATTTCCCGAATTCATCCTTATACAGATTTAAATCAGAAAACAGTTGCTTTCTCTGAAGTCATGAGATGACTACATGGTATAAACATCATAAATGATAAGCATGCCTTAGTTAGAAGTATAACAATGTAAATATTTTATATTTAAACTTTTATTTTATATCCACAAGAATAAACAGGACACACAGCATGTATCATTTAGTAATTTTCTATTGATTTAGACAGCCTTTTTTCAACCAAGTGCCATTTATTTTTTTATTTAGTCATATTGGTCTAAAAGATGCAATTTATTTTCATAAGACCTTTTCTTCGCTGTATATTTGAAATTTTACCTGTGTAACAGGAATAAGTTGAGCAAGTGAAAGCTGCTTAATTTAATGATAGTGATTGAGTATATAAGTACTCTCTTCATTACACTAAGTTTAAGAGCGTAGGTGATTATAACTTTGCTAAGAATTGAATAGCTTGAAGGTTGGCTGGCTCTTTAACATTAGTTTAATTATACACTTCCAAATCCAACAACTGCTTCACACAGAAATGGCCATAAAGATGTTTTACTTTACAAGAATGAATGAACTCTTAGTATAATGCTGGAATCGTGTAGTTTTATATGATCTTTCAAAGTGCAATTTCATTAGCATCAACAGAAAACAAAATGTTCACTCACCTTCCAGGCTGATTCTTTATTTAATCATTACAAATGTTGTGAAAAAAAAATCAGTAGCTCACCAGGAGACAGCACAATACCATTTTTCTCTGAATGGCCAAATACCGAAAGGAAAAAAATGTTTATTGATGACAAATTTGGGATGAACATTTTTGGTGAGAAAGACCAGTTTAAAGTATGCAAAAGAACAAAACTGTTATTGACGCATTATTGAACTCAGTGGCAATGATTTAGGCCACATCAGGGAGATGTTGCATAAATTTAATAAAAGGGAGCAAAGAAATATCTGAAAGTTACTGCATATGATCAAAATGAAAGTTATAGGTAGATAAGACCGAGTCAATATCATTGTTCATGTAGTAAGATATTTTAGCAAAAATATAGCATCAACGTTTGAACAGAGATGTTAGCAGGCTTATGTAAGTTAATTTGCATCTTGATGGAAGTGAGCATATGCTTCCTGAGAAGTTCTATGGTTTGAATTATTGGGCTGCATGGATTGGATCACCACTATGCATAGTTTTCATGAGGGTATCAGGTAGAATATGCCAGCTAGTTAGCTAACTGTGTTCCATCCAGTCCTGAATCTAATTGGACAGATGATAAGGCACTCTCTCAGGTGTATATCCCTAGACCTATCAAAGCCATTAAGTGGCTAAATGTTGGCACTTAAAACCCTCAGTGTCCACTCACTGTCTTAATACTTTGGGCAGTGGCAGCTGGGCAACAGTGAGAAGACCCATTTTCTAGTCTGGAAATATTAATTCTGTTCCTCTCCACAGATGCTGCTAGACGTGCTGAGTTTCTCCAGCAATTTGTTTTTGTTTCCAATCTCTAATGTGTGCAATTGTTTTTGTTTTATTCCAGTTTTGTAAAATGACAGGAAGGGAAGAGGAAAGTATAATTTATTGGGTGCCTAGCATTAGAGACACCCTCAGAAATTGTTACATCTACTTTGTGCCCTGCTATCTGACCACTAAAACTCATACTTCCTATTGCATTGTATACCTTTGCTCCACATACAGGCTCCCTTATTCTTCCCTGTTCAAATCCCCAGGTTAACCTTTTCTGGTGATCATGTGCTCTGCATCCTGTATCCCTTTTACAGTCAGCAGTGTTCACTGCTGAGTTCAGGTCCTACTGGGTCTGCTAGAGTTGCTGGGCCAATTTGATAATCGACAATGTTGAGGATAAGACTTCCTCCTAGTGAGGAGCACGGTGTGACACTCAATTTATTCAGGCTGCCTGGAGTATGTCACAGTCGCTGACAGCCCTCTGTAAGGTTGGTCCCTTGACAGATGGAAAGGGGAGAAGGTGTAGATTATGTCTGTGCATTGTCCACACAATAACGGTGTAAACATTCATACAAACCAACCTCCCAAGTAATTATAGGTGCTCATAATGTATTATTTTAATTCACTGGAGACTTATATCATTTGGTTTAAGCATGAAAAAATGATGAGATTTCCAAAAGTAAGATGAGAGTGACTGCCCTGGACATCAAGCCAGCACTTGGCTAACTTTGGCATCAAAGAGCCCGAGCAAACTTGAAGTCAGTGGCAGTCAAGGGGAGCACTGTTCAATTAGTAATGTCATACTTACCACAAAGGTACATGTTTGCTGATGGGGCCACCGTCATAGCATGAATATCCAACAATCATGTGTCAAAATACAAAAGGAAGGTAGAGGGTTTGGGAATGTGGTGCAACGAGAACAACCTCTCTCTCAACGTCAGCAAAATGAAAGGACTGATCATTGACGGCAGAGGGAAGGGAGAAGAACTCACCCCGATCTACATTAGTGGAACGAAGGTTGAGAGGGTGGAGAGTGCCAAGTTCCTTGAAGTGGCGATAACCGACAACCTGCCCTGGACCTCCCTCGTAGATCTGACAACAAGAAGGCACAACACCTCTACTTCCTCAGGCGACTCAGGAAATTTGACATTTCCATAAGAACCCTCACCAACTTCGAAGATGCACCATTTGAGAGCATACTGTCCAGATGCATAACAGCCTTGTATGGCAACTGCTCTGCCAGGACCAAAAGATACTATAGAAGGTGACATACGTAGCCCAGACCATCACGGAAGGCAACCTTCCATCCATGGACTCCACTTACATGGTTCGTTGGCATGAAAAAGCTGTGAACATCATCAAGGACCCATTGCACCTAGGCATGATCTCCTCCAACCTGTTCGATCAGGCAGAAGATACAGAAGCTGAACACATACACCAGCAAGTTCAGGGTAAAAACAAGGATGCAGATGCTGGAAACTAGAGTTTACATTAGTGTGGTGTTGGAAAAACACAGCAGGTCAGGCAGCATCCGAGGAGTAGGAAAATCTACATTCCGGGCAAAAACCCTTCATCAGGAATAGAGGCAGGAAGCCTCCAGGGGGAGAGATTAATGAGATGTGGGTGGGGGGCAGCAGAGAAAGTAGCATAGAGTACAATAGGTGAATGGGGGTGGGGATGGAGGTGATAGGTCAGAGAGAAGGATGGGTGTATGGGTGGAAAGGAAGATAGGCAGGTGGGACAGGTCATGGGGACTGTGCTGAGCTTGGGGAGGTGGGGGAAGGGGAAATGAGGAAACTGGTGAAATCCACATTGATGCCATGGGATTGATGTGTTCCAAGGCAGAAGATGAGGTGTTCTTCCTCCAGGCGTCAGGTGGTGAGGAAGCGATGGTAGAGGAGGCCCAGGACCTGCATGTCCTCGGTCACATGGGAGGGGGAGTTGAAATGTTGGGCTACAGGGTGGTGGAGTTGATTGGTGCGGGCATCCCAGAGATGTTCCCTGAAGCGCTCTGCAAGGAGGCGTCCAGTCTCCCCAATGTAGAGGAGACCGTATTGTGAGCAACGGATACAATAAATGATACTGGTGGATGTGCAGGTAAAACTTTGCATGTGGAAGGCTCCTTTGGGGCCTTGGATGGAGGTGATGGAGGTGGTGTGGGCACAGGTTTTGTAATGCCTGTGGTAGCAGGGGAGGGTGCCAGGAAGGGAGAGTGGGTTGTTGGGGGGCGTGGACCTGACCAGGTAGTCACAGAGGGAACGGTCTTTGTGGAAAGCAGAAATGGAGGATGGGGGGGAGGAAAATATATCCCTGGTGGTGGGGTCCGTTTGGAGTTGACGGAAATGTCTTCAGATGATGTGGTTTATGCGAAGGTTGGTAGGGTGGAAGGTGAGCACCGAGGGTGGGTGGGGGGGGGTGTTCTGTCCTTGTTACGGTTGGAGGGGTGGGGTTTGAGGGTGGAGGGGCGGGATGTGGACGAGATGAGAAACAGCTTCTTCTCTGCTATTATTAGACTGATGAATGTACTCTGTGGCTTCAAATAATGCTGATCTTGCTAATGTTGATCTCTCTTAGTGCATGCCCTGTGCAATGTAATCTGTATGCCTCTGTTTTTTACAGCCTTTGATCTGTACATCCTTGCTTACTGTGATGCGTCAGTACTGCTGTTAAACAAAAGCTTTTCGCTGTACTTTGATTTATTGTCATCTGTACCAATCAAATGTTAGTTGCTGTAGGGGGCTAATAGTTTCAATCCCAACCTGTCACTGTTGGAGTCCCTCAGTCTTAGGCCTAATCATCATCAGCAGTTTCATTAACAATTTTCCTTCATTCTAAGTCCATCATACTCAGCCCTGTCGCATATACATTTGTCCATGAGAGTATTGGTAAGAGTGACATTGCAGTCTTTGTGGAGGTGTTGGCCTAGTAATATTATTGCTTTACTATTAATCTAGAGAGCCATGAAGTGTCTGGGTTTCAATCACATGTGGCAACAGTGGGATTCGAATTCGATGTAAATTTCAGATTTTTAAAAAGTCTCTTGATGACCCTTGTCGATTGTCAAGTATTAAGGTCCTTTCAAGAACGAATTTTGTCCCCACATGACCTGGCCTACATATGAATCCAGAACAGTGCCCAACTAACTGCTCTCTGAAATGGCCAAGGAAGCCATTACCAGTTGTAACAATTTTGAGAAAGTCTCAAAAAAAGAAATGAAACTGAATGGGCCACCTGTCATTGACCGAGACATCGGAAACAACAAAAGGTAACAACAGTCCTGTTAACTCTGCAAAGTTCTGCTTACTAATAAGTCAGGGCTAGTGCCAACATTAGGTAATCTGTCTCATAGACTCATCAAGCAATAGCCTGACATAGTCATACAGCAAATATACCTATCCATGACAGTACTGGTAAGAGTGATCACCACAAATTCCTTGTGGAGATTAAGTCTTGCCTTCACATTGAGAATAACCCCCATTACGTTGTGTGGCACTTTCACAATGCTAAATGGGACAACCTCATTCCTGATGGAAGGGCTTAGGATCGAAATGTTGATTCTCCTGCTCCTCAGTTGCACCCTGACCTGCTGTGCTTTTCCAGCATCAGCAGTTCCCACTTCCTACCAGACTTTGAACAGGTCTAACAACTCAAGGCTGCGCAGCCTTGAGGTGCTATAGGCCATCGACAGCAACAGAATTGCACTCCAGCACAATCTGTAACCTTATGGCCCGGCATATCCCCCACTCAGCTATTACCATCAAGCCAGCAAAATCAACTCTGGTTCAATGGAGAGTGCAAGAGGGCACGCCAGGTGCAGCACCATAAGTACCTGAAGATGAGGTGTTCAACCTGGTGAAGAAACCAAATGGGACTACTTGCATGCTAAGTAATATAAGCAGCAAGTGTTAGACAGAGCTAAGCAATCCCACAACCAATGGATCAGATCTAAGCCCTGCAGTCCTGTCACATCCAGTCATGAATGGTGGTGGACGATTAAACAGCTCATGGAGGAGGAGGCACCACAAATATCCTCATCCTCAATGATGGAAGAGCCCAGCACATCAGTGAAAAACATAAGTCTGAGGCTTTCGCAGCGTACTTCATCCAGAAGCGCTGAGTGGATGATCAATCTTGGCCTACTTCAGTGAATCTTAGCATTAGAATATCAGTCTTCAGCCAATTCAATTCACTCCATGAGATATGAAGGAATAGTTTCAGGCACTGGATACTGCAAAGGCTACAGGCCCTGACAACATTCCTGCAATAGTACTGATGATTTGTGCTCCAAAACTTGCTGCTCCCTAGCCAAGCTGCTCCAGAACAGTTACAACACTGCCATCCACCTGACTGTGGAAAATTGCCCAAGTATGTCCTGTACACAAAAAAAACAGGACAAATCTAATGCGGCCAATTACTGCCCCATCAGTCTATTGTGGATCATCAGTAAAGTGTCATTGATAGTGCTGTCAAGCAGCACCTGCTCAGTGACACCCTGTTTGGGATCCGCTGGACCACTCTCAGCTTCTGATCTCATTACAGCCTTGGTTCAAACATGGAACAAAAGGGCTGAATTCCAGAGGCGAGTGAGAGTGTCAGCCCTTGACGTCAAGGCTGCAATCGACAGAGTGTGGCATCACGGACCACAGCAAAGCTGGAATCATTGGGTATCCAGTAGTTAGAGTCATTCCTGACCAATAAGAAGATGTTGTGATTGTTGGAGGTCAGTCATCTCTGCTCCAGCACATCTCTGCAGGAGTTCCTCAGAATAGTGTCATAGGTCCCAGAATCTTGAACTGATTCATCAATGACCATACCTCCATCATAAGGTCTGAAGTGGGGATATTCGCCGATGACTACACAATGTTCAGCACCATTCATGACACCTCAGACATTGTTATCCATGTCCAAATGCAACAAGATCTGGACAATATCCAGGCTTAGACTGACAAGTGGCAAACAATATTCACACCACACAAATGCCAGACTAAGGACATCACCAACAAGAGACAATCTAACCATTACCCCTTGACATTCAATGGTTTTATCATCACTGAATCCCCCATGGTCAACATCCTAGGAGTTATCATTGATCAGAAACTCAACTGGATTCACCACATAAACAGTGGCTACAAGAGCAGGTCAGAGACGAGGAATACTGTGGTGAGTAACTCAACTCCTGACTCCCCCAAAAGCTGTCCACCATCTATACAGCACAAGTCAGGAGTGTGATAGAATACTCCCCACTTGCCTGAATGAGTGCAGCCTCAACAATACTCAAACTTGACATCATCCAGGAAAAGTAGCTGCTTGATTGGCACTACATCATAAGCATCTACTCCCTCCACTATCGATGCTAAGTAGCAACAGTGAACACTATATACAAGATGCACTACAGAAATTCAACAAAGATCCTCAGACAGCACTTTCCTTTTCACCGTCCAACCATACGGCAGATCCATCGCCACACCCTAACCAACCAATGCCTGAAGGAAGAATGCCTCATCTTCTGCCTAATGACCCTCCAACTACTTGGCATCAATGTGGATTTCACCAATTTCCTCATTCCCTCTCCCCCCCCCCCCCCATTGTATCCCAGATCTAACCTCCCAACTCGGCACCACCCTCATGACCTGTCCTACCTCTCCACTCCGACCTATCTCCCACCTCCATCTACCTTGTGCCTTTGCAGCTACCTTCCCTTCCACCCCCAGCCTCCTAGTGATCTCTCAGCCCCTTTCCACCACCATCACCCCCACCCCCTGCATTTCCGAGGAAGGGCATTTGCCTGAAATGTCGACTCTCCTGTCCTTGGATGCTGCCTGATTTGCTGTGCTTTTCTAGCACCACACTCCCGGGAACTCCCTCCCAATAGTATAGCACTGTACCACTACTTCTGTTGGGTCTGTCCTGCCAATGGAACATGTGGTGGTGTCTAGGATATTGTCTGTAAGGTATGATTCCATTCATCTTTCTTAAAATTTATTCATTTTTGTGGGATGTCGGCATCTAAGGCTGGCCAGCA
The DNA here is from genome assembly GCF_020745735.1 of Hemiscyllium ocellatum. Classification (NCBI taxonomy): domain Eukaryota; kingdom Metazoa; phylum Chordata; class Chondrichthyes; order Orectolobiformes; family Hemiscylliidae; genus Hemiscyllium; species Hemiscyllium ocellatum. Next base: position 59,221,933 of record NC_083402.1, read on the forward strand.
TTTATTGCCTGTCTGTCGTTGTCCTTGAGAAGGTGGTGGTGAGCTGCCTTCTTGAACCACTGCAGTCCACCTGTTGTGGGTTGATCCACAAAGCCCTTAGCGAGGGAATTCCAGGATTTTGACCCAGCGACAATGAAGAAATGGCGATATATTTCCAAGTCAGGATGGGGAGTGGCTCTGGTGTGGTAACTTGAAGGTAAATTGGGAGGAAGTTCCCTGGGAGTCCTCAACATTGACTCCAGACCCCATGAAGTCTCATGGCATCAGGTCAAATATGGGCAAGGAAAACTTTCTGAAAAATTGCCACATAATGCCGACCACCCTAGCACCCTCTCCCAGCTGATGAACACCACTTGGAGGAAGCACACAGGATGGCATTGATTACACTCTGGAGTAGAGATTTCAAAGTCCATGACCAACAGTGATTTGGCAGCAGAACTGAGCTGTTTGAGTCCTAAAGGACTGAGCTGCTAAACTGGGTCTGCAGCAGGTATTGAGGGAACAAAAAAGAAAAAAAAACATACTTGACCTCACCCTCACGAATCGGTCTGCCACAGTTGCATTTGTCCATGAGCGTATTGGTCAGAGTGACCACCATATAGTCCTTCTAAATACTAAGTTAGGCTTTAAATTGATAATGTGCTGCCATTGTGTTGCATGGCACTATCACTGTGCTAAATGGGACAGATCTCACAACTCAAGTCTGGGATCCATGGGGTGCTCTGGGCCATCAGTAGCAGCAGAATTGGACTGCAGCACAAACCTCATGGCCCTGCTTTTCTCCCACACTACTCCAGCAAGCCAGGGGAGGGCATTCCAAGAGCAGCATCAGGCATATCTAAAAATAAAGTGTCAATGTGGTGCCGCTACAAAACAGGATTGCTTGCATGCCACATGGCATAAGTATTAATTGATAGAGCTAAGCAACCCCACAACCAAAGAATCAGATTTCAATTCTTTAGGCCAGGGGGACAATTACACAACTCACTGGAGAAGGAGGCTTCACAAATATCCCCATCCCCATTGATGGAGGAGCACAGCACATTAGTGCAAAGGATGAGACTGAAGCATTTGCAGCTATCTTCAACCAGAGGTGCCAAATGGATGTGAGTGTGTGGGTGTACGCGCGCGCGCTCTGCAGTGTAGGCCAGAGAGATATGTGCCATATCATTCTAGCGTGTTCGGTTCACCACATTTGGAACAAACAATGAGGTGCTGTGCTAAACAGAATAGATGATTTACAAGGTGGCTTTGGTAAGATCTGGTGAGCGATCTTATTGGATCTCACAGTGAAAAATCTTTATGAACCTTGATAAAACTGGTATTTAGCCAAAAGATGTAATTAATAGCAGGGGGAAAGATGTATTACAGAAACCTAAGGAACTAAAAGCCAACAAATACCCAGAATTGTTGATCTATATCCTAGGGTGCTAAAACTGAGAACTGCAGCTTTGATAGGTGCACTGGTAATGATTTTCCCAATTTTCTTTCTATAGTTTAAAATGGTTCCACCAAGTTAGAAGTTCACTAATGAAACACCCCATTCAAGAATTGTGAAAGTAAGAAATCGGGAATCTCCAGTCATAGAGGAAAGCTTGGAATATATTATTAAGTAATTCTTAACAACACCCTGATAAAGTTATGGTATCAGCAGAATGAATCAACATGATTTGACGAAAGAATATCCGAATCTCTACAGTGTGGAAGTAGGCCATTTGGCCCATCGAATCCACATCAACCGTCCAAAGAGCATTCTGCCCAGACCACTCTATCCCTGAAACCCTGCATTTCCCATGACTAATCCACCTAGCCTGCACTCCCTTGGATAGTTTGACATGGCCAATTTACCTAACCAGCAAGTCTTTGGACTGTGGGAGGAAACCAGAGCATCCAGAGGATCCCATACAGACATGGGGAGAAAGTGTAAACCCACACAGACAGTTGCCATAGGGTGAAATCAAACTCACGTCCGTGTGAAGCAGCAGTGCTAACCACTGAGACACCATGCCAAAGTAATCACAATTTTTCAAGAATATAGCTAATGGGGTAGGTATACAGAACCTAGCAGTTATACTGGGATATTCAGAAGACATTCAATAAGGTATCACATAAAATTTGAATACATGACAAAATGCCTTGTGTATTTGGGGATAATATATTAGCATAATGGAGAATTGATAATAGGGAAAAGAATGCAGATAACATCATCAACTTAGCATCATAATAAAGCATCCCATGCACAAGGCAGCAATGTGAAACATGGTATGACCCTGAGCTACACGAAGAGCCAAAAGGTTGGACACAGAAATTTGATGAAAAATACAGTTTTAAGAAATTTCATAAAAGTTAAAAACAGTGGTAGAGATGTTTGGAGATGCAGGTAGGGAATTCCAGATTCTGGAATCTAGGCAGATCAAAGGACCACTAATGGAAGAATAAATAAGATCAGGGTTGTTCTAATGGTCAAGTTAAGAGGAGTGACTCGGAAGGTCATGGAGCTGGAGGAGGTTAATGAGTTGGGATGGGGTGTGTGTATTGAAGCTATTGAAATTGTAAACAATGTGAGAAATTTAAAATCAAGCTATTAAGGACTGAGAGCTGAAGTAGGTCAGTGATCGCAGTCATGGTCGGGGAACAGGATTTCATGTGCTTAATATGAGCAGCAGAAGTTGAACAATCTCAGTTACTTGCAGTAGTATGTGGGAGACCAACCAAGTGTGGACTGGAATAGTCAATACTGGAGGGTTTCAGCTGCAGTTGCTCTGAGAGAAAAAGTTGCACAGTTTTACAGAAAGAAGTAGTTTTAGTGACTGTGTGACTGTGGTCAGAAGCAAGTTCAAATATGACAGCAGCTTACACCAGACTGACTGAATATCAAGCTGTTGTTTGGGAGCTGCATGCAATTGGTAGCTAGGTAATGGTTTTAGGGTAGGATTGAATACTATAACATTAGTTTATCTGGTATTAAATTGGAGGAAATTGGACAGATTAATACAATTGATGTTAGGGCCCTGAGGAATGTTATCGAACAAAAAGACCTAGGGTTGCAGGTATATAGTTCAGGGTGGTGAAGAAAATGTTTGGCACGCTTACCTTCATTGATCAGTACATTGAATATAGGAGTTGTGGCTGTGTGGACATTGGTGAAACCACTTTTAGAATACTACATTCAATTCTGGTCTCGCTGCTATAGAAAATATAGTGAAACTTGAAAGGGTTCAGAAAAGATTTGCAAAGATGTTGATGGGGTTATAGGGTTTGAGTGATAGGGAGAGGCTGAATAGGCTGGGGCTTTTTTCCCTGGAGTATCGGAGGTGAAGGGGTTACCTTATAGAAGTTTATAAAATCCTGAGGGGCCTGGCTATGGTAAATAGTCAAGGTATTTTTCCCAGGGTAGGGGAGTGCAAAACTAGGGGGCAAAGCTTTAAGGTGTGAGAAGGAAGATTTAAAAGGGTTCTGAGGGTAACTTTTTCATGCAGAGGGTGGTGTGTGTATTGAATGAGCTACCAGAAGAAGTAAAGGAGGCTTTTACAATTACAACAAATAAAAGACACCTGAATGGGTCCATGAATAGGAAAGGTTTTGATGGATATGGGGCAGATGCTAGCAAATGGGACTGATAAGTTTAGGATATCTGGTCGGCATGGATGAGTTGGACCGAAGGGTCTGTGTCCGTGCTGTGTACCTCTATAATTGTAAAAGTGTTGATCTAAATCTACTGATGATACAAGATATAATAGAAATGCAAGTTGTGAGGGGGACACAAAGAGACTGCAGGTTAAGTGAATGGGTGATGGAGGCAAATGGACTGTAAAGGGGAAGTAGTGAGAACTTATTAACTTTAGCAATCAATGTCGAAAAAATGTGGAATTTATTTTAAATGATGTAAAGGTTCCTTTGTTCTTTCACAGGATATGAACATTGTTGGCAGGACCAACAATGCCCATGTTTATTGCCCATTCCTAATTACCCTTGAGCTGAATGGCCTGCTACTACAGTTCATAAGGCAGTTAAGAGTCAACCACAACCAGTTAAGGATGGCAGATTTCTTTTCCTAAAGGATATTAGCGAACCAACTGGTGTTTTACAATAATTAATTATGGTTTCACAGGCACCAAGACTAGCTTTATGTCCTGAATCTTTGTTAAACAAATTTGAATTATACCACTAACATGGTGGAATTTAAACTCATGTTCCCAGCATTAGCCCAGGCCTCTAGATTATGAGTTCAATGACATTACTACATTGCCACCATCACTTCCCAATATATATGTTGATGTTTGCATGTTGATGTTCAGACAACCGTAGAATCATAGAAAGTTCTTGTGTGGGTACAGCAACCAATTAGAAACATAAATGGTAAATTGGCTTTTATTGCAAGTGGATTTGAGTACAAGGACAAGGAAGATTTGCTAAAATTATACAGGGCTTTGGTGAGGCCACATTTGGAGTTCTGTGCACAGTTTGGTTTCCATATCGAAAGAAGAATGCATTTGTATTGGAAGCAGTACAGCAAAGGTTCATTGGGTTGACCCCTGGGATGAGAAGTTGTCCAATGTTAAGAGGAGGAGTACATTGGACATGTGACTCTATGACTCTATCTCATTAAAATATCCAAATTTCTGAAGGAGTTTATGAGGGTAGAATCACGTTTCCTTTGGCGGAGGAATTGAAAACAGAGGGATACAGCCTCAGTGTAATGGTTGGTTATTTAGGACTGAGAGAAAGAATAATTTCTTCTTTCCAAGGGTTGTAAAGCTTTGGACGTGTATATCCTCGAAGGCTGTGCATGTTCCATTGTTGAGTATATTCAAAGCTGGGATGGATCCATTTTTATTTTCTCATGGAAGCAAGAGATACAGGTATTTCTATATTGGATGTCTCCAACATGCCATCCTGTGTGACACTGTGTAATAGAAAATCGCGCAATATAAATAATGCGGCCTATGGGACAAACAGGGTTAGAGGCGAATCGCCAAAAATATCAGTAAAAGTCAAACCAAAAATAATAATTAGCCTAACACAAACATTAGCACAGTGTAAGTAAATATTTAAATCATATATTTTAATGAAATAATACAGTAAATTTAATATTTTAACACTAAAATCACAGACTACAGCACTGTACCTTTCACCAGAAAGAGTGTGAGCTGACTTGACCACATGATACTGATGCGGAGGTGCAGTCCTCCTCAAGATTCTCCCCCGGGTTTGAAATAAAGTTCCTTCTAAATGTAGAGTACAATTCCCAGTTTCAAGCTAAATTTCAAGTCTTGCAGAGCTGATTGCATTCCTGTTTTAGCTGAACAAACTGATTTGTATTTTGCAGACGGAGAATCCTGAGGCTGGGTTTTGCTACTCAGGTAAATGCAAAGAATGGAATTGCATGACAGTGAATTCAAGTTCACTTTATTAAAACAAAAGATTCGCAATTCACTCGTCATGTTACAGCCAATTTGTGATTAATAAATGCACATTATAGGAGAACTACCTGTATGAGCAATGGACAGGAAAGTGGATTTGAGCCAGATCAGCCACATTCATAGTGAATGATGAAGAGGATCAAAGAAACATATTGGTATTCAAGCTTTTTTCTTTTATATTCTTATGTTTCTTATGTATCTATGGGTGGTTTTCATAAATAATCACAATTTTCAAGATATCTGAAGTAGGAGCCTTTTGAAGAAGGTCATGAATAAAGATAGAAACTCCGTCTACCATCTGTAAGGGAAAGTATGATTTTTAACAGTGCTGATGAGAGATTCAAACTTAGACTGAAATACTCACCGTAATAGTTTTGGCTTTATACCGAGTATTCATAGTGAAGATCTGACTCTGACTTTAATGCCTGATGATCTATTAAAAGGATACTGAGGCATTTTTGTCATTTTTAAAAATAGCATTGGCAGGTTTGCTTATCTACTCTCATTGTGGGACATTACTGAGGTCTTTTCAAGATCTTTTATTGTTGCCATGGTAGTTTACGTTAAGACAGAGAGTAGTTTATTCAGAGCCACAGAACAAAGGATAACTCTGTTCCAGTTAATTGTAATACATATCACAGAAAATTGTAATTTGAAAGTCCTAGTTGTTGGAAGTGATATATTTTTAGATCAACCTGTTAGCCTTGGGCTGCTCATCTTGTCTGCTCACAATAAGGGGATTTATCAGTGCTAACAATCCCTGGAATCTGGAAATAATGAGCCAATACCACTTTAATGATCAATTGTTGTGCTGTTTTGAATTTTGGGTCAGACGACAGGCCAAATATACTTTCACACGGGTGTGGCATCTCAGGACTACACAAGATTAAATTCAGGAGGGCTGGAAAACACCAAAAATCCTGCTAAGCAATTTACTGATACAGACAATAGATGAAGGTTGATGTTAACAAGTCACATTGTTTGACTTGACTAGTTAAATTCTTAAAACTGATAGTCCATAAGATTTTTAATAGCCCCAATGCAGGTTCATGGATCATACTTTGTGATAACCTTGTTACTGTTGATTGCAATTCATTGACTCCAATGAACAAGTGGAGGGGATTGAATTATTATCTGAAAAGAAAGAATGTATAGAGTTATAGGTAGAAAATGGAGGAATGTCATTACATGCTTTACCAATTCAGTGAGCTAGTGCTGACACAATGGGGCAAATGTTTTCCTTCCCTGCTGTAATAATTCTGTGATTGTGTGACATAAAAGAGACAATGCAGCCTAGAATGTAAAATGATGAGGCAGTGTTTTGGAAGACCTGTATTTGTTACCATGAAATAATGGAGTGCAATGCAACTGTTTTACATATTACAGCATGTTTCACATTGTTAACATTTAAAGTAATTGTCAGAACTTTAGAGGGTTTAAGCAGGATGTGACCAATACAGTAGATTCAAAGGATGCTTTTGAAATTGAACAAATGATGGAGTTAAGGAAGATAATTACCAAATGGCAATTTTGGCCTTCTGAGAGAAATTTACTGCAGCACACGCAACTCTCAATGTGGAAGTCTTGATTCAAGCTCCACCTGCATGATATTATCACTGAACAAGTTGATTAGAAAATATCTAGAACAGAGTGGTGTGTGCCTATATCTGGATCAGAGGTCTTGGTTCAAGTCCCACCAGCTCCATAGCGGTCTCAGAGCATCTCTGAATAGTTTGGTTAGGAAACTGTTGAAAACTTGAAGTTCTTGTGCAGTGGTAGTGTGCCTACCTCTGGGCTAGAACATTCCGGCTCAAACCTCACCTGCACTGGAGGTGTGTTACAACTTGTGATAACTAAAAGCTGAATTCTCTTTAGGCATGACAACTTTTAGTTATTCTCTTTAGAGACTAAGTGGGCAATGCAGGGGCTGGAGTGCATTATCTTCCAACTAACAGCCTTGAAGCAGACCGTTGTGATACAGTGGCAGTGACACTACCTCTGGGTTCAAGCCCCACCTGCTCTAGAGCCGTAAAATAACATCTCTAAACAGGTTGATTAGAAAATATCTATAACAGAGTCAGATCAGCCATGACTGTTGGGGGAACACAGCTGGTCTCATGGCCTATACTTGCTTTGGTTCATATTTTTTCATATTTGTACTTCAGGTGCCATTTTATCATTTTCTCTCTAAGCACAGTTAAGCATCACACTGATACTTTATTAGAAGTGATAACTTTAACCTGAGATCAGCTGTGATTTTACATCCTCAATATCAATGACCTTAGACCTGTGTGACTTTAGCAAAATGTAGTTACTGTTGTAAGTATCTTTGTGACAGTCTTCCTTTAGCACTTGTGGATCAAATCGATTTATCTAGCGACTCATCTAGAGTCATAGAGTTATACAGCACAGAAACAGACCCTTTGGTCCAACTTGTCCATGCTGACCAGATATCCTAAATAAATTTAGTCCCATTTGCCAACATTTCGCCCATTTCCTACTAAACACTTCAAATACATATACCATCCAGGTGTTTTTTAAATGCTGTAATTGTACCAGCCTCCTCCACTTTTTCTGGTAGCTCGTTCCATGCACGTACCACCTTCTGCATGAAAAAGTAGCCTCATTGGTATCTTTGAAGTCGTTCCCCTCTCACCTTAAACCTATGCCCTCTAGCTTTAGATTTCCCTACCCTGGGGAAAAGACCTTGTCTATTTACCCTATCCATGCCCCTCAAGCTCCAGAGAAACTTGTGCGGTCATTTGAAAACTGAACCCGCCTGAGGGCATCTTGCTATTTTTACATTGAATTATAAAAAGAGCTGCATCACACTGTTGCTTATTCTGCATGCCTTAGTAAAACATTTTTGCTAAATTTGTGCACTCTTGTTAAATTTAAACCATAACTTTATTTGATTTCAGATAGGAAGCTGGTTTATTAGATGACGAAACCTTTTCTCAATTCAATGTAAAAATTCAGATGCCCTCAGATAACCTAAAAACTTTTCTTTGTTGCATTTTAAAAGATGCAGGTAGTAATATGTTGTCTGGGTACCAACTAGTTTGTTCCAACATATTGCCTAATTTCCAAATATCACATTCTAAGACTTTATAGTATCCAATCAAAACAGAAAGCTTGAATCTTGATTCGATGGAACTTCCTTTTCAGCCAACATCTGAGAAGCTGCTAAATGTACACCAGGAATTTGGGAATGAAACTTAGTCAAGATGTTTCCTTATATTATTCTTAGAAACTGGAACATGTCTTGAGATCTGCTAACATCTATAGTTACTAGCATAAAACTGTAAAACCTTTGACTGTAGCTTAGTTTTTTTTATTCTTATCATGCTAACAATCTCTGCTTTCACTTTTTTTAAAATTGTGAAATGGGATCAGAACAAAAAATTAGATAAGAAATGGAATGTCATTGGAGGCAAAGGCAGATTGTACACTAATTAATCAATGTACCCTATAGGGATTGTAACTAGCGAGTAACTTTGTGAAATCAGTTTAGTAGAGAATGAACTGCAAAAAAGAAGCATTAAACAGATACACCCTGCAGCTACTTCAGAGGTGAAACTGAAATAACAATTTGTTCTTCAACCTCTCCACCATGTGACTTATTACAGTCAAGAAAAGGCCATAGTAACCCCTGATATAACTTTGGCTGCGTTGCTATAGGTTTTTGCAGAAATTTAATGAATTGCCCAAACTGTGTTCAGTTTGCAGCCACTCGTTTTCTTATTTTGCTTGTTATTTTAGATTCTTCGGTGTCTATATTCAAGAAAACTATGCATATTTTTACATTTAGACTTAAAACTAGGGTGAAGTGGAGTGAAAGGGATTCTTCAGCAGTCTTGCGAATCCAGCTCACATTGAATTGGCAGATAATTTTACATTTCATCTGATGACCAGTTCTATTGACTTCAGTTAAAGTGAACACCAGACAGTGTGTTAAATTAGACAGTGTAAATTCAAACAGATTTAAGGTTGTCAAATCCAATTGTAACTACTCTGGGAGATATTTTATCAAAATTGATGAAGCCATAAATGACCTTTGATTTGTCATTTCCAACACTACCTGCAATAAAGCTTTCATTTCTAATTTAATGTAAGTGAGGGGTGTAAGAAATTATTTGTCTATGTTTATAATTAATAAAAGGGAACAATATGTAAAAGGGAAGCTGAAGTGTACCGATTTCATTCTATTCCATTATTTGTTATTTCTATTATTTGAATAACATGGAGCTTGAGTCACTAGTCAGAGCTGCATCACACTGTTGCTACTCAAGACTTCACTATTAGTCTGTGAACTTTGCACACTTTGAAAACACATTCTTGGCTAGTTTGGCCTCCCTTTTCAAATGTTAAACTAATATCTCTCTTTTTCTGTTTGGTTTCAGATAGGAAGGCTGGTTTATTAGATGAGGAAACCCTTTCACAATTCAACGTAAAAATAGCAAGTTGCTTTAGATATCCTCAGATATCCTAAATCTTTGTTGCAGTACAGCATTATAAATTATGCAGACAGTGATATATAGTCTGGGCACCAACTAGTTATTCGAACATGCTGCCTAATTTCCCTATATCACATCCTAAGACATTATAGTACCCAGTTAGAAAGCTTGAGGTTTGATTTGATGGGACTGCATTTTCAACCAACATTAGGAAGCTGTGAAAGCTTCCTCAGTTGGGTTGAATTGGTGGCTTTGGATTTTTCAGTCAGGCAGGGCAATTGAATGTACGTGTTCTTGTCATTTCAGTCCTTTATCACCTACTGTTTTTGATCCTATGTTGTCTTAAATCTGTCTCAATTTGGAGTATGGTTACTCTCTGGTGTAGTGCTACCAGAGGGATTGCGAAAGCAGGGCAACAAGCAGTGATGATTGTGAGTGTAAATGACCACACTGTAAACATTCCATGTTGTCACAGTGCTCCTGTGTGAGAATGCTGCCTACAATTGCAATCATCCAACATTGTTCATTCAGTGGAACCTGTGGTCTGCTGTGACACTACTAACAGAAACCTAATGTTTTAAAGTTTCTTGGATTGCTTCCAACAGCCACTGGGAGATTGAGGGTGAATCTGCTAGTCACCATTCCTGTAACGTTGACAACCCAAAACAAAGAGTAAAATCAATGGTCTGGAGTAACAGGCAATTTAACCAAAAGTTGGAAAAGTTCTCTACTCTTCAAACCAGATGATGAGAAAGTGCTCCAAATGGCATAACTTTGATTCCTGGATGTGTGTGTGTGTGTGATGATATCTTCAACTAATGCTCGGAAGTGTAACATTGCAGTAGACAAGATTCTGCTGACTGAACTGAAAATGCATCAGCAGTGCAAATACAATCAAGTATATTCTCAATGAACCTTGGAGGATTAATAAATGAGGTTGCAAAATCCTTAAAGCGTAATGCACATCACCCTTAAAATTGCTGATCATGTCAAATCCATCTGGATGTAAGCATTTGACATCAACAACTGATTTGATTGCATCACGTGTGGTTTGTTCTCATGCAGTGGTTGTGATCCGAATCACATGAACTATAACTATACCAAGATCTGTGCATCCAGCACCTGATTCTGGCCCTTGAGTTCTGGACTCCCCTACTCCAGGAAAAAGACCTTGTCTATTTACCTTATCCATGTCCCTCATGATTTTATAAACCTCTGAGGTCACCCCTCAGCGTCTGATGCTCCAGGGAAAACAGTCTCAGCCCATTCAGCTTCTCCCAAATCCTCCAAATCTGGCACCATCTTTGTAAATCTTTTCTGAACCCTTTCAAGTTTCACAACATCCTTCCTATAGGAAGGAGACCAGAATTGCGCATAATATTCCAAAAGTGGCCTAACCAATGTCTTGTACAGCCGCAACATGACCTCCCAACTCCTGTTCTCAACACTTTGACTAATAAAGGAAAGCATACCAAATGCTGCCTTCACTCTCCTATCTACCTGTGACTCCACTTTCAAGGAGTTATGAACCTGCACTCCAATGTCTCTTTGTTCAACAACACTCCCTTGGACCTTAGCATTAAGTGTATAAGTCCTGCTAAGATTTTCTTTCCCAAAATGCAGCACTTCACATTTATCTAAATTACCTCCATCTGCCAATTCTCAGCCCATTGACCCAACTGATTAAGATTCCGTTGTAATCTGAGATGACATTCTTCACTGTCCACTGCACCTCCAATTTTGGTGTCATCTGTGAAACTTACTCACTATACATCTTATGCTCACATCCAAATCATTTGTATAAATTATGAAACGTATTGAACCCAGCACTGATCATTGTGGCACTCCACTGGTCACAGGTCTCCAGTCTGAAAAACAATCCTCCACTATCACCCTCTGTCTTCTACCTTTGAGCCAGTTCCATATCCAAATCGCGAGTTCTCTCTGTATTCCATGAGGTCTAACCTTGTTAACCAGTCTCCCATAGGGAACCTGGTCGAATGCCTTACTGAAGTCCCGATGAAGGGCTTATGCCCAAAATGTCGACTCTCCTGCTGCTCTGATGCTGCCTGACTGGCTGTGATCTTCCAGCACCACACATTTGACTCCATATAGATCATGCCTATCACTCTTCCCTCATCAATCCTCTTTGTTACTTCTTCAAAAAACTCAGTCAAGTTTGTGAAACATGTCTCTGACCTTCTGGCCCATTATGATTCTGGTGAATTACAGCCACCAACGCCTAAGATTTGTGCAATAATAATACCATTAAACATCAAGGGGAGATGATTAGATTCTCTTATTGAATATAGACATGCAATGGCATTTGTGTGGACTAAATGTTACTTACTGAAGCTTTAATGAATTTCAGATTCAATGGATACTGTCTGGAAAGAGCTGAAGGTTGCATTTATAAGGCTACCATTTTTAATTCATTCCCTTTCACAGACGGGCTGGTAGGTTGAGAAGAAAGTGAGGACTGCAGATGTTGGAGATCACTTTCGAGAGCGTGGTTCTGGAAAAGCACAGCAGGTCAGGCAGCATCCCAGGAGCAGGAGAATCGACATTTCAAGCATAAGCCTCTTTTCCTGATAAAGGGATTATGCCTGAAATATCGACTCTCCTGCTCCTCAGATGCTGCCTGACCTGGTGTGCTTTTCCAGTATCACAGTCTCGGCGCTGGTAGGTTGAGTTCAGATACTTTTTAAACTTGCTGACAATATACACCATTTGGGAGAAGGGGCTCAGTTTCAAGTTAAAAGGCTCAGAACATCTCTTCCTTTCATAGTTATTATCCACTACGAACGAGTGTACATGGTGAACTAAAGCCAGCAATATTGACCTCCGATTACACTCGTGCAAAATTCAACACTTGGATGAGGCATTTCAGGCTTTATGGTGCCTTGGAGGTAAATCCCAGCTTGAATGATTGCCTTTTTTGAAATTGGAGACAATTTCACTACTATATGTTTGCTCATCAACCATCAGCTGTACAGAATAAATAAATCTGTCCTTTGTACATTCAGTGTCAATTACCAGTATTTCTTTGTGTAAAGGGATGTTATGAAGAACTAATTATTTGTTGAAATGAAAACATTGATCTGAAAGTAATTATTTCTCCTCAGCCTCAATCTACATCAGAAAACATATGCAGATGGCTCAAGTCTGCAGTGAGAGGGATACTTGTTTCTGCAGCTGTCCACTTACAACATTAGACAAAAATTGTTCATTTCTAACATGTCAGAGAAACCGACTGATCTGAATGGTTTACTCGGCTTTAATCTTTCCGTACCATGTCTATGAAATGTCTTGTGGTACAGTGGGTAGCACTCCTGCCTCTGCGCCCAAAGGCTAAGTACAAGTGCATTCCAAGACATTGTGGTCAATGAAAGTACTTTTACTTTATCAACATACAACAAAGACATGCAGTAGAAACAGGAAAGGTTCCTGGACAACCATGTGATGGAAAGAAAATTGGAGTCTCTGCCATGACTGGTCATAGTTCAAAACCATAACAAACATGTACAAGAACATGTTACACAGCAACTCAAGCTCCTTGGGGAACAGTCAGATGGACAGCCGGTCTTCATCAGATTATACCAGTAACACAGGGCTCGATCCATGTTCTCATGAGGGTGGATTTGGGACTACCCTCCTTGCCCTAACAATGGTAGGGATTGTGACACTGTATAAGTCATTGGACCTGCCATTTGGACAGAGACTAAAGAAATGGAGATCTTTATGTCAAGAATAATTTAGCAGTTTGAGTGGGTGGTCAGTAAAAGGTAAAGTTCTTAATTCCCCGGCCTGGGTTCCTTCAAAGAGAAACTTCAGAGTCAAAAGGTATGTAGAAACATAAGAAATAGGAGCAGGAGAAGACCATTTGACCTCTCAAGTTTGCCTACCATTTAATAAGATCATGGCTGATCTGCACCAAGCCCCAACTCCTATTTCACGCCAGCTTCAATCTGTCACCTCCCCAGTACTACACAATCTATCTACATGCTCTTTAAAGATTTTCGGTATTTTAGCCTCCATAGCTTCCTGGGATAGAAAATTCCAGACATTGTTGAGGCCATCATTATTTTTCTTCTTTTATCTCATTTTTGGTTTGGAATGGAGAGTTACAGTTGAGAACTGAACTTTGAGTCGTAGCTTGTTTAAAATAGGAGAGAACAAAAGGCTGAAGTTTTCTTTTAGGAACTGGTCTGGAAAGATAATGCAGGCTCATCATTTCTCTTACACTATAAACAATTCAGCACCAATATCTTGTTGTGCTCAGGGACTGGCAGCTGGTGACATGCTGAATTGATCAATCAATGTTGGCCAGTTATAGGAAGGATATTATTAAGCTGAAGAAGATTCAGAAAAGATTTATTAGGATGTTGCTGGGTATGGAAGGTTTGAGTTATAATAAAAGGTTGGATAGGCTGGGACTTTTTTTTATTGGAGCATAGGAATTGAGAGGTGATCTGATAGAAATTTATAAAATAATGAGAGGTATAAATGGAATTAATGGTAGTTGTCTTTTCCTTAGTATGAGGGATTTCAAGACAAGGGAGCACATTTTTAAGGTGAGAGGAGAGAGATTTCAAAAAGGCATAAAAGGCAATTTTTTTTACATAGAGGATGGTTTTCATGTGGAAAGAACTTCCTGAGAAAGTGGTGGATGCAGGTACAATTATGTTTAAATTACATTTGGATAGATATATGAATAGGAAAGTGTCAGAAAAATTTCCCCAATAGTTTAGAGACCAGAAGTGAAATTGACAAACAGTTCACTGCAAGCGATATTGCTGGAAGAGAACCAGACTCGGCTGACACAGAACTCACAGTCTATACAGGTGGATTAGATTTCTCTTCCCAGAACTGAGGATGAGACCAGTTTTAAAATAATGCTGCACAATGACACTGATTAAGAAATGGGAAATTACAATGCATCTGGAAATGGAGTAATCTAGTTACAATGATGCTAATTGCAAAAACAAATCGGAAGAATGCCCTGTTCTTTCACACAATGCAACATCCTCACTGTATCGATGGTTCCATTCCTCTTCGCAGGTGGTGTTAATGTCTCCTCTGAAGTGGTGAGGTGCTTCCATTTTCCTGTTCCTGCAGCATGTGCTTGCTGGTGCCTGTCTGACCTGCTCTTTGTGTGGCTTTGGTATTGCTGGGTTGTGAAACTGCCCTTGGGCTTTGAGATATCTGTGGTGCTCTGTCATTGTCCATGGGAACCTAAAGTATATTTCCTTGTCTGTGTGATTTTGGCTTGTGAGCAGCTCGGGACTTCTGGGTATTTTGGTGCAGTTTGGCTAATGTTGCTTTTGTGGCCCCATGTGGATTAGCAAATATTTTCCCACAGAAAGGTTTGGAGGGATATGTGCCAGGAGCAGGCAGGTGGGACTAGTTTAATTTGGGATTATGTTTGGCATGGACTGATTGGACTGAAGGGTCTGTTTCTGTGCTGTATGGCTTTATGGATTGGGGATGGCTAGCCAACCACAGATAATTTGACAAAGAGAGAGAAAACAGACTGGCTCTGATTGGAGTTTTGGGCAGGTGATAGTTTTGCTTTAGAAGCTGCTGGACAGGGAAGCTTTTTTTTTCTGTTTTGCTCTGTGTCATTATTCTCTAGTTATTGACTTGTTGAAAGTTCTGAGGAAAGGATTACAGTCCATAAGAAATAAGTGAAGACTCCGGAGATCAGTGGAAGCTGTTTGTATTGACCAATGACTTCAGTATTCAAGCAATATATACAGTCTTTGTGCTTGTAACACAACCAATCATCAGAGAATTTCTTAAAGGCCTGGTGTTCATTGCTCTTTGTCAAACATGTATTGAGCTGGCAAGTTACAATTCTTTTCTTGTTGAATTTATTTTTTTTATGCACCTGTCTGTCTGTTGGTCAGTATGAGAGTGGGGATTTATGTTCAAACACTTTTGGGCTTAATTAGATTGCCCTGTAGTTTATCTGTGCTTGGTTAAATTTATTTTCTTAATAATAAATTGTTATATTTAAGTTATAAACTTGGTGTTCAAGATCTGTTATTTGTGAAGTCTGGTAAGGAACAATTGAGCAATTTTGAGTCAGTGAATGTTTTAACTTCACTGTTTTGTGAATGCAATGATAGGGAGGCTCATTTGGTTTGGGTGGTTATTCCTTTGTCATAATAACATTCACAATCTTCTTACAGAAGCAATACCACATTTTAAATAAATAACAATTTGGTCTGTAACTGTTTCCTAGTTCAAGATTCTACTACTAGTAGAAACATCTTCAAAAGTTACTTTGCCACACCCCTTAGAATCTTACTGTTACAATAAGATGACTCTTATTCTTGACTTGGAGATGCTGGTGTTGGAGTGTACAAAGTTAAAAATCACTCAACACCAGGTTATAGTCTAACAGGATTATTTGGAAACACTAGCTTTCCGAGCGGTGCTCCTTCATCAGGAAGTTATAGAGTTCCCGACTCAGGCGACAGACTGTGTGGAATTTGCACGTTCTCCCCGTGTCTGCGTGGGTTTCCTCCGGGTGCTCCGGTTTCCTCCCACAGTCCAAAGATGTGCGGGTCAGGTGAATTGGCCATGCTAAATTGCCCGTAGTGTTAGGTAAGGTGTAAATGTAGGGGTATGGGTGGGTTGCACTTCAGCGGGTTGGTGTGGACTTGTTGGGCTGAAGGGCCTGTTTCCACACTGTAAGTAATCTAATCTAATCTAAAGATTGTAAGACACAGAATTTATAGCAAAAGATTACAGTGTGATGTAACTGAAATGATATATTGAAATGATATGTTGGTTAAGTTCTGAAACCAACATGATCATTCTAAAAGACGAGAGACTTAACCAACAATCCAGGTCTTTTTCAAAATATCATTTCAGTTACATCATACTGTAAACTTTTGCTATAAATTCTGTGTTTTTCAATCTTATACTCCACAAACACCTGATGAAGGAGCAGCGCCTCGAAAGCTAGTGCTTCCAAATAAATCTGTTGGACTATAACCTGGTGTTGAATGATTTTTAACTTTATTCTTATTCTCAGTCTTCTAAAGTCTAATGAAAGGCCTAGTCTTTTTAGTTGTTCTTAATAAACAAACAAATCATCTCAGGAATTAGCTGAGTGAATCTCTTTTGTACTGCCATTGATACCAATATAAACTTTCTTAAATGTCGGGACCCAAACATAATGGAGTATTCCAAGTATGGCCTCATCAACAACCTTGCACAGTTGTGACAAAGCTTCTTATTTTTAAACTCCAACTCACTAGCAATAAAGACCAGAATCAGTTTGCCTTCATTACTTACTGCATCTGAATACTAACGTTTAGGTTACCCAGAGCCTTCTATGCTGCATTTTTTTAAAAGTGTCCCTCTGTTTAAATAATAATCTGTCATTTAATTTCCTACCAAAGTGCATGACCTCATACTTTCCTACATTAAAATCTGTCAAGTTTTTTTCCCCACTCATTCAACTTATCTATATACCTGTGCTGATTCCTTATGTCATCATCACAACAAGTTCACCTATTTTCATACCATCAGCAAATTTGAATGCATTGCACTGTACCCTCTTCTCCCAGTCATTAATATAGACAACAAATAATTGAGGATCTAGAACTGCACCTTGAGCACTTCAACAGTTACATCTTTCCAACCTGAAAAGGACCCATTAATCCTTACATTCTATCTACTGTATGTGAACCAATCCTTAATTCATGCTGATACATCTAATACCATCAGCCCCTATCTTATGCAATAATATTTTAAGTGGCACTTTATCAAATGCTTTCTGGAAATCCAAATATACTGCATCTATTGGTCCTCCTTTATCAACTCTGCTTATTATACCCTCAAAGAACTTCATCAAACTTTTCAAACATGATTTCTCTTTCAGAAAACTTCACAGGTTTCTCTGCAATCCCTATGCACTCTCATGCTTTTTGAAAAGTTACTGACACTGCTCTCTCTTTGCTGTTTTGGAAGTACAGGTTTCTTTTCTCATTCATTCTTTTGAGCATTTTGACTATTTACAGAGTGTGATAGGTGTGTAGAAAGGAATGGAGAGGGAGGCTTGGGATATGCATTTTTCCAAAATATTTCTTTTCTTAGAGGCAGTAAAGTTGATGATCCACCAAAACACAATGTGCCTAGTGATAATGTTGCTCAGACACTGTGTAAATCTGCAGAGGAGTGAATTGATCTCATCAGAAGTGAGAAGGTATTGCTGATGCTCTGTATGGAGCACTATGAAAGCTTGTCTTGCCAGAAGATGCAGGGCTGGCATTTTATGTGCCAGGGGAGTGTTCAGGCTTTCCAGCCTTTTCACAGGTTCACACCTATCAGTTTAGTTGGTCACAATAAGGCATGATTGACACAGTGGCTACAATGAAAATCCAAGGTGTCGCCTTTGGATTTTTGATCCTTTTCTGCTGACGAGTCACAGAGAATAGATGTATAGATGCCAGATTTGGCTGTGAGGTGCCACAGACAGAAGATTCAGTCTCTCCGTCTCATTTGAGGTCTATCAACAATGCAGCAGAAGCAGGAGAATCATGCTGTGTAGCACCAACATGGAATTCCTAACGGAGGAGGGTCTCACCCTTCTTACCATGGAAGTAACTCCACAGAGGCCCACCACCAAGTCACTCTTATTTACACACGCATCATACCTGGCACTGATCCAGCTTCCTCAGCCAGCTCTCAGAGTGAACAGAACCTCTGACACTTCTGTTCTTTTTCTTATTTTATTAAACAAAATTACAAAAACAGTTTACAACAAATAGTTACATTTACAGCTGCATACAAGAGACAGCCATTTTACAAGGGAGAGGAGCAAGACACTTCTATTCTTATCTGTTAGCCAGGGCTCTCTGATTGGACAAGATTAACAGCCCCAATCAGAGAACTCATATTCAATGAGATCCACCTGACCTTATGATCGATCACTATATTCCTCGCCTTCTAAGTCTGGGGGTATAGGCCTGTTCTTTTTCTTGCAGCCTTTCATGGGGTGTTTTCGGTTCCTCCGACTCAGACTCGGAGATAAGCAGTGAGTACCAGACTGTAGCCCGCCTCTTGTGCCTGGGGCATCTCGAAGGAAATTCATTCTCTTCTCAGGTAGTAAAGGCATTGAGGCTGCAACATCTACCGTGTCCATCTCAGACTCCAAGGTATCTTTGACACTAGATGGAGGGGGAGAACTCATAGGTTCCCAGAACCTTTCTGGCTGTTGAGAGATGCTGGATACATATTGCTCCTACCCCATTTGTGAGTTGTCAGCTTTCATGTGGTCCATATGATTGTTTAGGACTACCTCACCTCCCTGAACTTCGTACGTAACAGGAACTGACATTGCGTTGGCCATGCCTCTTATGCATGCAGGGCCATTTCCATGGTTTTGGCACCAAACGTTATCCCCTGAAGTAAACTGTCTCTCTCACTTAGAGGGGTCTTGTATTCGGCATTGGCGTTCCTGATGCCATTTCACCCTCCTCCTCCCTAGGTCTGGGAAGATTGGTTTTAACCTGTTGTGAATACTTCTCCCCATTAGCAACTCTGCAGTTGCATGAGAGGTGGTTCGATAATAGGCACTGGGACATTTTGGTATCAATTGATGCTGTAGCCTGTTTCTGTAAGCCTGCCTTCAATGTTTGGACTGCTTTTTCCACCAGACTGTTGGATGATGAACAGTACGGAGCTGTCCTTATTTATTGAATGCCATTCGACTTTAGGAAATACTCAAATTCCCTGCTGGTAAATGATGGCCTGTTGGCTGTAATCAGTACTTCTGGGAGTCCGTTTACTGCAAAAGATGCTTGCAGTGTTTCCATTGTTGTCCCCATGTTTGACAAATGCGCATACAACCACTTTGAGTGGGTATCCACAATGACTAAGAACTTGGAGCTCATAAAAAGGCCAGCATAGTTGATGTGTAACCAATTCCAAGGTTTACTCAGCCATTCCCATGAATGTAGGGGAGCTGCTGGCATTAACTTTTATCCTTGTTGACACTCTGGGCACAGCCCCACCAATGCAGCTATGGGGGCACCCAATCCTAGCTACCAGCCTTAACTTCTCACTAACATCTTCATTTTGGACACACCCCTGGATGACACTGGTGAAGTTCAGCCAGTATCTGGTGGTGACCTTTGCTCGGGACAATCACTGTTACTCCCCGTAACACAATGCTGTTCTGTACAGTGATCGAGTCTCACCAGAAAGGTTTCATTTCTAGTTGTGATGGCTCTTTTGCTTCCCCCATCACCACCAGAGGTTTTAGTTTTGCCAGGACCTGATCTTTTCACATCCACAGTCTGATATTGTCAACGGTGATGGGGAGGGTGTCCAGAAAGTTTAAAAAGAGAAAAGACTTTTCCAGTGGTGGCATTCTGCCAGTGGGAAGTGGGTCAAGGCATCTGCATTTGCTACTTGGCTTCCTGGATCATGTTCCAACTTGTACACACTGAGAATGAGACCCACTGCTAAATTGGACCTGAAGCTGTAGGCAGTTAAAATTTGTCTTCTTTGAGTAGGTCTAGCAGGGGTTTGTGATCTGTCACTGTTACAAATTCACATCCATTGTGGTATTGGTGGAATTTCTCACATCAAAGATGACCGCCAAACCTTCCTTCTCTATCTGGGTGTACTTGCAATCTGCAGTAGCCAAAGTCAGGAAGCATACACTATTGGGTGTTCCTTTCCATTGGGCCATCTCTGAGCCTACACTGCCCTGAGAGGCATCACATGTCAGCACCAGATCTCGCTTGAGATCATTGTGTGCCGACACCTTAGATAATGATAGCTGCTGCTTCACTTCTCTAAAGGTTACATCTTGACCTTGAGACCATTTCAAGGCTGACCCTTTTTCAGTGGCAGATGCAAGGGTGCAAAAGTAGAGGAGATGACCTGGGGGGTGCAGTGAGAGAGGGAGGAAGAGAGCTTCTTCAAGGAAGGCATCCTTGCAAGAGGATTCACAGTAGGTTAAAATCTTTGAGGAGAAAGTGAGGTCTGCAGATGCTGGAGATCAGAGCTGAAAATGTGTTGCTGGAAAAGCGCAGCATGTCAGGCAGCATCCAAGGAACAGGAAATTCGACATTTCGGGCATAAGCCCTTCCTGAAGAAGGGCTTATGCCCGAAACATCAAATTCCCTGATCATTGGATGCTGCCTGACATGCTGCGCTTTTCCAGCAACACATTTTCAGCTCTGATCTCCAGCATCTGCAGACCTCACTTTCTCTGCAAAGATAGAGGCCAAGTTATGCATGAATTTTCCATAATAATTCACCAGTCCAAGGAAACACCTAAGCTCTGATAGAGACTTGGGAGCTAGAGCACCTTTGAATGCCTTCACTTTATCTTTCAATGGGTATAACCTGGTCTTGTTGGCTCTGTAGCCCAAAGGTCACTTGGGATTGCTGGAGTACACATTTTTCCCTTCTAAGGTGTACACCCACCTTGGAGAAACATTTAAGCACTATGCCATGTTCTCTAATTGCTCTTTATTGGCCTTCCCTGTTATTAGCACATCATCCAGATATGGTGACCTGGGTGAACTTGGAAAATGGTCTGCATTGTCTGCTGAAAAATGGTACATGCTGATGATAAATCAAATGCCAATCTCATATTTTGGTACAAACCATTATGGTGTTAATTGGTACCAACCTTTCTGGGATTTCCCCATCTAACTGCAATTGCAGGTACACAGGGCTCATGTCCAGCTCAGTGTATGACAGCGCCCCCCTCTAGCTTTACATATAAGTCCTCTTTGTGAGGCTCTGGGTATTTATCCAGCTGCAAGACATGATTTGCTGTTTGTTTAAAATCCCCTCAAAGGTGAACCGACCTGTTGGGCGTCACATTCGATATAACCGGTTCTGCTCGTACCACAAACTGGAATGGGTTGATGATTCCTTTGCTTTCCCACCTTCTCATTTCAGTCTCTCTTTTTGCCCGTAAGGCAAATGGCATTGGGTGGGTCTTGTAGAATCATGGAATTTCTTCCTGGTCAACATGCAAGTTAGCCTCAGCACTTTCGATAGTGCCTAGACCTTTTTGAAAAACCTCCAGATAATTAATTCGGACTTCACCTAGGCAGCCATTTTGTAATCGAAAAATGTTGAGCCAATCAAGGTGAATCGTTCTCAAACAATTTCATCCCATCAGACTTGGGCCTGAGCTTTTAACTACAATCAGTGATAACTGAGGCTACTGCTTCTTATTGGAGACCCAAACTGAAGTTGTACCCTTAATCTTTGGAGATTCTTTGGTATAGGTTCCCAGTCTAGCTGAACTCTTACGCAAACTTAAGGGTTGGGGTCCAGAGTGAATTTTGTTAAAGCCTGGTTCTCCAATCACTGATACATCTGCACTGGCATCAACCTCCATTAGAATCTGGGTGACCATTTAACCAGACATTTATTTTGATTGCTTCTGATTTGGATATTGCTAAGCAATTTACCTGTTCCAAGTCAAATATGGCTGGACTCTCCTGGATACCAGCATCTGAGTTCTCTTACTCAATTCAGGCCATGAGGCACTCTTGTCCTGTCTATAATGATATAATGGCAGCAACTACAATGGCCTTTTGGTCCGGATGCTGGAGAAAATTTCGACTGTTAGGGTTTTGCCTACGGCTGACCCAGAGTCCTTCTGTTCAGAATATGTCCTGTCTTTAATGCCTCAGTCACCTTATTGGAATAATCCTCCCAAACACTTCACCAGTCTTTGAAGAATAGAGTTAATGTACATCAGGATCAGAATGAGTTATAGCTCAATTTGAGGGATAGAAGTTAGATAGTAACTTTAATGGAGATTTCATTACAACTCATTATCTTCCCAATGACAGACAATCATAGAATCCCTATAGTGTGGGAGAAGGCCATTCAGCCCACCAGGTCCACACCAACCCACCCAGACCTACCCCATCCATGTAACCCTGAATTTCCCATGGCTAATCCAGGCAGCCTGTACCTCTCTGGACACTATGGTCCATTTAGCATGGCCAGTCCATCTAACCTGCACACCTTTGGACTGTGTATAAACGCCACAGTCACCTGAGGCTAGGATTGAACCCAGGTCCCTGGAGCTGTGAGGCTGCAGTGTTACCCACTGAACCAAAATGCCACCAAAATTGTTGATGTTTGTTTTCTGATTTGGTGGCAGAGAGTGAATAAATAAGTGAACCTTGTTTGTAGCTTCCTGTTTATGTTGACCCACACATATATGCTACAGATACATGATTCTGCTGAGTCTGATATCTTAAGTTTATTTGTGACGCTATTTAAACAGCTATGATATTGAATACATGTATGCGTTGTCTGGATTTTTTGTTTGCAGATGTCATTGTACATGACACGCACATAACCGATTGATTATACTGACTTGATAGTACTGAAAGAATGACTGAAGGTGGATACCTTTTTACTGAAACATCATAAGTCATGATGTCATATAACTGTTTTGTATGTCCAAGGCTATCTGGTTTGGAATCTATGCCATAATACTACAAACTTGTCTTCCATATCTAAATCATTGACACATAAAGAAATTTTCAAATTCATCTGTGCGAAGCTTCAATTGAAATAACAAATTGATCCAGAACCTTGAACGTAAAAAGAAATGCAAAAATGACAGTCTAAATAATAGTACTAATACCTGGAGCAAAATACTGGAAAATGTAATTACAAAAGTAGTCAAAAAAACATTCTTTTAACAGAAATTCAATAAGTCATCTCTCTTTCAAGGGTTTATTGTCAGAATACCTTTGTAACACAATTAAGAATACTATCTGATCACTCATTTTGCCATGTTACCAACATCACCTTCTGGAAATTTGGGCATTTTGTCCAATTTAAAATCACAGCAAGACTGCAGTGTGTGAGGTCATATTGTTCCATCAAGTTATTGCACTGTCTAAACTTCGTTGTGCTATAGGTGGCAGTCTTGTAACACTGTGAGTTCCTACAGTTACCACTTTGATCTTTTCCAATAGAAAGTGGTTCCACTTGGTTGATGTTCACAAAAGTGTGTGACCAACTCCATAGAATTCTGAACATGAATGTCAAATTTTTAGGTAATTGATATGACTCTGTGCATGCTCAAGAATTCCAGATTATTTGATCTATTCGAGGGAGAAAGTGAATTGTCTGGATAGCTTTTGGGTGATAAATCTTATTACTTGCCTCAGTGAACCTGTCAATGACAAGTACAGAAGTTGCGCAACATGGAATTCCCTTCATCAATTTAAAAGCTGATAGAAAAGTAGACAGTAACCTCCATAAACACACCATAAAGGAAACAAGGTGTCACATAGAAGACTGATCAAGAATTTAAGAACTCATTAAATACAGGACAATTTGCCAAATTGGATCCATAATTGGTTTAGTGGCAGGGGCAGAAGGCCATGCTCAAAGGTTGTTTTTATAAGTGGAAGCCTATATCCACTGCTGTATTGCAGGGTCTGGTGCTGGGTCATTTGCTGTATTGCAGGGTCTGGTGCTGGGTCATTTGCTGTTTGCAGTGTATGTTAATTATTTGGACAAGAATGTAGGGGGTTTGATAAGTAAGTTCACAGATGAAATGAAAATTTGTGCTGAGATAAATAGTGAGGAAGAATGACTCAGAGTAATGACCATATGGATGAGCTGATCAGCTAGGCAGTGGTGAATAGTGGTGAATAGAATTTAATCCAGTGGTGGGGCAAAAATCCCCATCAGTTTGTGGATATACCCTGGACTAAAACCCTCTGAACTTTGGATGTAAATTTATGGAAAGTACATTGGACTAAAATTCACTGGACATTTGGGCTCAAGAAACTATGGGCCTCAACTGAACCAGGGAAGGCTGGTTGGGACAGACTGTGTAACCCGCAAGCCTAGGGGCAGCTTTATGGAACAGGGGTTAGCTTGCAAAATTAAAGGAACACCTCCATTCATGCCCCACCTTAAAAAAATGAAAGCCAGGCTATAGAATGAAACAACTTCAGATCTTCTGGAGCCTACAGAGGCAAAGAGCCATTCAACTTTCAATTAATGCTCAAGCGCAGAAGTATCGAACATATCACACCATTGTGCTACATGTAAACCTGTTTTGCCTTGTATTGTGAGGGCTCTCGCAGCCAAAGTCAAGATTTTAATGAACACCCATTCAAGAAAAATGCTGGACATTACAAACGATCGAAAAACTTTTTACACCCCCTCCAGTAATCAGGAGCCTCATTCAGCGCCGAGAGGAGGAACAATAGCTCGGTGATCAAAACCAGATTTTGCTGGAGATAAGGGGACTTGTAGTTGGATATGACTCAGGTCCTCTGATCTCTAAAACAGAGAGAAGGAGAAAAAGAAGAAACCAACCAGCGCAGCACCAGCACCATTCACCACCATCCAAGACAACAGGAAAATCAGAACTCCCGGTCCACAGCAGAGCCCAGCTACAGCAGGAAATTACAGAGGAGAGCAAGCCAAACCTGCATTCTACTCCAGGGGTGAGCCCAAGGTCATCAAGACCCTCTGTCCCAACTTGGTTAGTTAGGATATGGGGTGGGATTGGGCTTTGAGGCCAATGATGCAGGGCATTCCCAAGGAAGGGAAGCATGGTAGGACTCTGGGATTAGCAAGTCTTCTTTTCTTCTCTCTCTCTCTTCTCTGTCACTCATTAGTCAGCAATTACTCACTGTTATTTTAAACCTGAGACACTGGGATACCTCAAATTAACTGTCAGACAAGTCTCAGACATTCAATTTTGATTTATAGTAGTCGGATTTGGAAATATTCATTTTCCCCCCCATTGCTGCACATATATTCAATTTGCTTGTTATCAATAAAATTAGAGTTTTCTTGGCCTTTGAAGCATTTGCCTCCTGTGTTTTCCACCATAACACATTCCACTACATAAGCCAGTGTCAGAACCAGGGAGCTGGTTAGCAAGAAACCAGGAAACACAGCAACACGTCGAAGGGTGGGAGCTTGGACCAGGGGTCTATCGGGAGCGTAAATCACTGATTTGAGTGTTTACAGTTGACGTTGGAGAGCAGTGGTTTCTGGGAAAGGAAACCACTTTTATTTCCCTCCAGCTATATAAGTGAGTACTTTCTAAAGCCGAGATCCTACCTTTGTAGGGCCTCCCACCCAATCACCTCATAGGCATGAAGAAAGCTGGGTAACTGTTCAAAGTGGCAAGAAACAGTCAGTGGAGGGATCCCCTGTGCTCGTTCTCTTGAAAAACAAGCATACTATTTTGGATACCGTTGGGGGGGACAACTTAATAGGGGTATGCTGTGGGGTGCAGGTCTCTGGCACAGAGTCTGTCCCTGTTGCACAGAAGGGAAGGACGGAGAGGAGGAGAGTGTTAGTCATTGGGGACTCAATAGCTAGAGACTCAGATAGAAGGTTTTTTGGGAATGAATGAGACTCACGATTGGTGTGTTGCCTTCCAGGTGCCAGGGTCCGTGATGTCTCGGATTTTGGGGTCCTGAAGGGAGAGGGTGACCAGCCCCAAGTCGTGGTCCATGTAGGTAACAATGACAAAGGTAAAAAGAGGGATAGGGATGTAAGGCAGGATTTCAGGGAGCTAGGGTTGAAGCTGAGAGCTAAAACCAACAGTTGTTATCTCTGGTTTGTTACCCAGGCCACGTGATAGCAAGGCAAGGAATAGGGAGAGATATCAGCTGAACACATCGCTGCAGGGGTAGTGCAGGGCGGAGGGTTTCAGGTACTTGGATAATTGGGGCTCATTCTGGGGAAGGTGGGACCTGTACAAACAGGACAAACTTCACTTGAACCAGAGGGGTACTAATATCCTGGGTGAGAAATTTGCTGGTGCTATTCAGGTGGATTTAAGCAAGCTCAGCAGGGGGATGGGAACTTGAGGTGTAGTTCCAGTGCACAAAAGGATGAGAGTAGGGAGGGCATGGACAGGATTTCAGGGTCACAGGAATATGCTGGCAGACAGCAAACTGGTTTGAAATGTGTCTACTTCAATGCCAGAAGTATCCGAAATAAGGTAGGTGAGCTTGCAGCGTGGATTGGTACCTGGGACTTTGATATTGTAGCCATTTCGAATACATGGATAGAGCAGGGTCAGGGTTTAGATCTTTCATTAAGATCAGGCAAGGTGGTAAAAGAGGGGTTGGTGTGGCCTTGTTAGTCAAGGACTGTATATTCCCTAATTCCCTATCCTATAACAGTGGCTGAAAGAACTTTTGATGAGGACTCATCTACTGAGGTTGTATGGGCTGAGGTTAGAAACAGGGGAGGAGAGGTCACACTGCTGGAAATTTTTTATCCGCTTCCGCAGAGTTCGAGGGAGGTGGAGCAGAGGATTGGCAAAATGATTCTGGGTAGGAATGAAATGAACAGGGTAGTCATTATGGGGGACTTTAATTTCCCCAACATTGACTGGAAATGCTAAAACTCTAGAACCTCGGATGGATCAGTTTTTGTTCAATGTGTGCAGGAGGGTTTCCTGACATAGTATATCAAAGATGAACACAATGGAGAGAGTGACCATAACTCAGTTACATTTAGTTTAACAATGGAAAGGGATAGGTGACTGCCACAGGGCAAGAGTTATCGATAGGGCAAGGGCAATTTTAATGCGATTAGGCAAGACTTAGGACGTATAGAATGGGGTAGCAAAGTGCAGGGGATGGGAACAATCGAAATGTGGAACTGTTTTAAGGAACAGATATTGCGTGTCCTTGATAGGTATGTCCCTGTCAGGCAGGGAGGAAGTGATAAGGTAAGGGAACTGTGGTTTACGACTGAAATTGCATCTCTTGTTAAGCAGAAGAAGGAGGTTTATGTGCTGAGGAGACAAGATGGTTCAGATGAGGCGATAAAGAGTTACAGATTAGCTAGGAAGGATTTAAAGACAGAGTTAAGAAGAATAAAGAGAGGACGTGAGCAATCTTTGGCAGGTAGAATAAAGGAGAACCCTAAAGCTTTCTAAAGGTATGTGAGGAATAAAAGGATGACTAGGATCGGAATAGGAACCGTCGAAGACAGAAGTGGGAAGTTGTGTGCGCACTGTGGTGAGATTGGAGAGATACTAAACAAATATTTCTCATCAGTTTTCACTTAGGAAAGGAGAATATTGTAGAGGAGAAGAATGAGATATGAGATATTAAACTAGAAAAGATTGAGGTTAGTAAGGAAGAGGTGTTATCAATTCTAGAAGGAGTGAAAGTAGACAAGTCCCCTGGGCCGGTTGGAATATATCCAAGGATTCTCTAGGAAGCTAGGGTGGAGATGACGGAGCCTTTGGCTTTGATCTTTGAGTCACCATTGTGCACAGGTTTAGTACTAGAGGTCTGGAGGATTGCAAATGTTGTGCCCTTGTTCAAGAAGGGCAGTAGAGATGACCCAGGTATTTATAGACCAGTGAGCCTTGCGTCTGTTGCAGGAAATGTTTTGGAAAGGATTATAAGAGATAGGATTTATAGTCACCTAGCAAGCAACAGTTTGATTTCAGATAGTCAACATGTTTCGTCAAGGGCGGGTCATGTCTCACAAACCTCATTGAGTTTTTGAGAAGGTGACCAAGCATGTAGATGAGGGTAGAGCAGGTGACGTGGTTTACAAAGACTTCAGTAAAACCTTTCATAAGGTTTCACAAAGTAGGCTGTTGGAGAAAATGCAGAGGCATGAGATTGAGGGTGATTTCGCAGTTCGGATTAGAAACTGGCTTTCTGAAAGTGAGCGGTGGTTGATGGAAAATATTCAGCCTGGAGTCTGGTTACTAGTGGTGTGCCAAAAGATCTTTTTGGGACCACTGCTGTTTGTCATTTTTATAAATGACTTAGATGCAGGCATAGGTGTATCGGTTAGTAAGTTTGCAGATGACACTAAAGTCGGTGGAGTAGTGGACAGTATGGAAGAATGTTGTAGGTTGCAGGGCGACTTGGATAAACTGCAGAATTTGGCTGAGAGGTGGCAAATGGAGTTCAATGCAGCTAAATGTGAGGTGACTCACATTGCGAAGAATAACAGGAAGGCAGAATACTGGGTCAATGGAAAGATTCTTTGGAGTGTGGACGTGTAGAGGGATCTTGGAGTCCAGGAGAAAGTGAGGACTGCAGATGCTGGAGATCAGAGCTGAAAAACGTGTTGCTGGAAAAGCGCAGCAGGTCAGGCAGCATCAAAGGAGCAGGAGAATCGATGTTTCGGGCATAAGCCCTTCTTCAGGAGGGCTAAAGAAGGGCTTATGCCCGAAACGTCGATTCTCCTGCTCCTTTGCTGCCTGACCTGCTGCACTTTTCCAGCAACACATTTTTCAGATCTTGGAGTCCACCCAGGTTGATAGTACTGTTAAGAAGGCATACAGTGTGTTAGGTTTTATTGATAGAGGGATTGAATTCTGGAGCCGTAATGTCATGCTGTAACTATACAAAATGCTAGAGTGGCAGCACTTGGAATATTGTGTACAGTTCTGGTCGCCCCATTACATGGGAGATGTAGAAGCATTGAAAAAGGTGCATAGGAGGTTTACCAAGATGTTGCCTGGTCTGGAGGGAAGGTCTTGTGAGGAAAGGCTGAGAAACTTGGGTCTATTCTCATTGGAAAGAAGAAGGCTAAGACAGGATTTGTTAGTGACATACAGGATGATCAGAGGATTAGCTGGGTAGACAGTGAGGGTCTTTTATCCTAGGATGATGATGTCAGTTTGTACGAGGGGGCATAACTACAAATTGAGGGGTGATAGATTTAAAACAAATGTCAGCAGCAGGTTCTTTACACAGAGAGTGGTAAGGGCTTGGAATGCCCTACCTGCCAATGTAGTCAACTCAGCCACATTAGGGAGATTTAAAAAATCCTTGGATAAGCACATGGATGATGATGGGATAGTGTAGGGGGATGAGCTTAGATTAGTGCACTGGTTGGCGCAACATTGAGGACCGAATGGCCTGTTCTGTGCTGTATTGTTCTATGTTCTACATTCCATGTACACACAACATACAGTCATAGAGTCTTAGAGACGTACAGTATGGAAACAGATCCTTCGGTCAAACTCGTACATGCCGACCAGATAGCCCAACTCAATCTAGTCTTATTTGCCAGCACTTGGCCCATATCCCTCCAAACTCTTCCTATTCATATACCCATGCAGATGCCGTTTAAATGCTGCAAATGTACTAGCCTCCACTGGCAGCTCATTCCATCTACTCACCACTGTCTGCATGAAAATGTTGGCCCTTGGGTCCCTTTTATATATTTCCCCTCTTACCCTAAACCTATGCACTCTAGTTCTGGACTCCCCACCCCAGGGAAAAGAATTTGTCTATTTATCCTGTCCATGTCTCTTATGATTTTATAAACCTCAGCCTTCGATGCTCCAGGGAAAACAACCCCAGCCTAATCAGCCTCTCCCTGTAGCTCAAACCCTCCAACCCTGGCAATATCCTTGTAAATCTTTTCAGAACCTTTTCAAGTTTCACAACATCCTTCTGATAGGAAGGAGACCAGAATTGCACACATTATTCCAACGTTTGTTTAACCAATGTCCTGTACAGCCGCAACATGACGTCCTAACTCCTGTACTCAATGAAGGAAAGCATACCAAACGCCGCCTTCACTATCCTACCTACCTGCAACTCTACTTTCAAGGATCTTTGAACCTGCACGCCAACGTGTCTTTGTTTAGCAACATTCCCTAAGACCTTACCATTAAGTGTATCAGTCCTGCTAAGATTTATTTTCCCAAAATGCAGCACCTTAGATTTATCTAAATTAAACTCCATCTGCCACTTCTCAGCCCATTGGCCCATCTGATCAAGATCCCGTTGTGCTCTGAGGTAACCTTCTTCACTGTCTACTGCACCTCCAATTATTTTAGTCATCTGCAAACTTACTAACTATACGTCCTATCCTCACATCCAAAACATTTTTGTAAATGACGAAAAGGAGTGGACCCAGCACCAATTCTTGTGGCACTCTATTGGTCACAGGCCTCCAGTCTGAAAAACAACCATCCCCCACTACCCTCTGTTTTCTACCTTTGAGTCAGTTCTGTGTCCAAATGGCTAGTTCTCCCTGTATTCCATGAGATGTAACTTTGCTAATAAATGCCAATATATGTTTTCTATTGTCATATAATCAATTCTGGGTGATGTACATGAAGGTACAACTTGTTAGAAATGAACATAATCAATCAGTTAACATTACAGGAAATTACAATACATTTCAATAGAAATACTGGATTTATTTTTTAAAAGACATTTTTGAAATGTTCTTATAGATATGGAAGTTTCCAATGTGACATTGAACATTGTGTTAATGTACTATTCTGTCCACTAACATATAACTTCCGGAAATTTAAGACACCAGAATCTCAAAATAACTGGTTTTGGATAATATTGCTAGAACACCACTGTCACCTGGGGTTTCTTGATCTTCTGCTAATACTTTGATGAAATATCATCAGAACCGCAGAGAAACAGCCTAAATGTCTGCTTATGTCACCATTCTCAGAACTGCTGTTGACCTTCAGCCAAATTAACATTTGATTACTGCCAGAATCCCAATGAAAATTACAGGCAAATATCTATATCTGACCAAGGCAAGATCTGAACATAGAGTAAAAAGTGAAGTCTGCAGATACTGGAGATCAGAGCTGAAAATGTGTTGCTGGTTAAAGCGCAGCAGGTCAGGCAGCATCCAAGGAACAGGAAATTCGACGTTTCGGGCAAAAGCCCTTCATCAGGAATGAGGAAAATGTGTCCAGCAGGCTAGGATAAAAGGTAGGGAGGAGGGACTTGGGGGAGGGGCGATGGAGATGCGATAGGTGGAAGGAGGTCAAGGTGAGCGTGATAGGCCGGAGTGGGGTGGGGGCGGAGAGGTCAGGAAGAAAATTGCAGGTTAGGAGGGTGGTGCTGAGTTCGAGGGAATCGACTGAGACAAGGTGGGGGGAGGGGAAATGAGGAAACTGGAGAAATCTGAGTGGTTGGAGGGTTCCCAGGCGGAAGATGAGGCGCTCTTCCTCCAACCCAACCACCCCGTGGCTCAACACTTTAACTCTCCCTCCCACTCCACCGAGGACATGCAGGTCCTTGGGCTCCTCCATCGCCAGAACATAACAACACGACGGTTGGAGGAAGAGCGCCTCATCTTCCGCCTGGGAACCCTCCAACCACAAGGGATGAACTCAGATTTCTCCAGTTTCCTCATTTCCCCTCCCCCCACCTTGTCTCAGTCGATTCCCTCGAACTCAGCACCGCCCTCCTACCCTGCAATTTTCTTCCTGACCTCTCCCCCCCCACCCCACTCCAGCCTATCACCCTCACCTTGACCTCCTTCCACTTATCGCATCTCCATCGCCCCTCCCCCAAGTCCCTCCTTTTATCTTAGCCTGCTGGACACATTTTCATCAAGATCTGAACATAGGAAGGCCATTCAGCCCGCAAGACTGTAAGTTAGTATATATAGTTCAAATACTTCAAAAAGAGCATAATAATAATTAGAAAGTTCCAAATAATTGAATTGTATTGAGAAAGTACACATAGCTATTTTACAGAGTGCTAGCAAATGTTCATTTAAAAACAGGACCCATGAACATTGAAGCTATAAACTCAATTTTTTCAAACTTGTTTGAAAAGGTAACTATACTATTGGAGAATGCTATCTAATGCAATTCTCACAAGGCATTTAACAAAGTTCTACACGCAAAATTTTGAAAGGAATCTCAGATTAATGGAACCAACCTTTAGAATTCTGCTGCTACATGATGCCGTCACCGCTGATAATTTGTGTTGTATGAGAAGACAAGATATTCATGAGTTGTATCAATGATTGCTCGAGAGACTAAACTTTATTACCAAGTGGTGGGTGGTGATAATCACATGACTTCATTAAGATGCTGGACCCAATTTGATTGCGCAGACTTCTTTCATGACTGTTTGATAAGCTCTGAACATTGAAACATCAATTGAGGAAATGCTTGTTGTAGTACAATCAGAATTGATTTGACAGTGCTAATGATGTCCGTGTTAATGTAGCTCTGACATAAACAGTCACATGTTATTGAGATTCCAAGAGGGAAATGGAAGCACTGCACAAGAAAACTATACTCGCTATTCTGTGCTTTAGTATGCAAATATAAGAGTTTACTGGAACACCTAACAGTCAGACAACAGTCAGTATAAGACAAGGTACAGACAGAAATGCAGCAGACTTGGTGTGAATAGTCTAGTTAAGTGGAGAAGCCTCCGAAAGTAGAATCCATGAGAATAGAGCAATATAAGGTTAAATTCAGTCAGATAATTTTTTTATTATAAAATAAAGAACTGAGAATGCTGGAGATCCGGAAAAAAAACAGAAGTTGCTGGCAAAACTCAGCAAGTCTGGCAACATCAATGGAAAGAAAGCAGCATTAACATTTTGAGTGCAGCAGCTCTTCATCAAGACTATTTTCTTTATGTTGTGGGTAGCAATAAAAAGTGACAGCCTCTCTGCACAACTTTGCCAGACATGAGACTTAAGGAAGCATGAACGATAGGAATCTGCCAAAAGGCCACTTTTTTTGGCAGATTCAAGATTAGATTACTTAGTGTGGAAACAGGCCCTTCGGCCCAACAAGTCCACACCGACCCGCCGAAACGCAACCCACCCATACATTTACCCCTTACCTAACACTACAGGCAATTTTACATGGCCAATTCACCTGACCCGCACATCTTTGGACGGTGGGAGGAAACTGGAGCACCCGGAGGAAACCCACGCAGACACAGGGAGAACGTGCAAACTCCACACAGTCAGTCACCTGAGGCGGGAATTGAACCCGGGTCTCTGGTGCTGTGAGGCAGCAGTGCTAACTACTGTTCCACAGTGCCGCCCACTTTCATGTGGAAATCCTAGTTGTGCTTTTCTGGAGTAGTCTGCAATGAACTGTTTAAGGTCCTGTTGATTAGGCTGCTCTATGACTGGTACCAATGGTCTGCCCACTGCAACATTGCTTTGGGATCTTATATGCATCACAGAATCACAATGTACATGTGTCTCAAACAAACAATGTTCTTTTCCAGAAAGTCAGGTAATAACAATAGAACTGGATCTAATCTTAAAATGAAAATGCTTTTATAAACATTACATACAATGACACATCTTCAAATCTAACCCACAGTCTGTTCTGTAAGATTGTGGATTGGAGAGCCATAGATACAGTACTCAAATACAATTTTTAAAGCAATTATGCTATTTTAAATATGATGCATGAGGTAAGTAGACAAGAAAAGTATATCAGCTGTGATAGCTCAGAAAGTTTCACTGATACCAGAGGATGAATGCCAGAGTATGTTGATCTCATTAACTTGTGAATGTAGCTTCCTGCTCTCAAGCTCAGGAATTTGGGAACACTTCCCTATCTTTCCTGGTCTATCTTCCATCTGAAGAAGGTGGCAGCTTAATTAGGACCGATACGTGACTTAGACTGATATCTGGCAAGTTTAGCCCCCCATAATTTCTTTCAGTTGCATAGACTGCTGAGATCTCTGCAATGTAGATGATGTAAGGAAGGCAATGTATCAGCAAGTCAATTGGTGTGCTCAGGACCTGCACTGCCACTCAGCATCAAGGGAACATCACTAACCAGGTCTGTTTCTGAGCACTATTTACTGTAATAAAGTTCATTTCTGAAGCCTGGTAGTCTACGTGATGTCAATCACTTGTTTGAACGTTTCTAACTAATGTACACATTAAAAATATCCAAGATGTCAGGATGGTCACATCTATCCATCACCAGCTTGATTTCAGTTTTTTAGTTTAGTGCATGCTGAGTGTTACGTACTGGCATTTTCTAAACATTTGCATAAGAAGTTGCACAGGCTGTCAGAAGACTCCCTCATGTCAGTTCAGGAATGTAATGACCACAATACAGGGGTAGCAACCTTTTGTGTCCTTTTTCTCTACTTCCATTTGGTCTTTCACAGCTGAGAATCCTTATGCCTTTTCCAGTGAGAGAGAAAAACGAAGCTGTGCCAGCCAGTTAGTTCATAAGTGTTTTAGATCATACTGAAAAGCATTATTCATTGAGTCCTTCTTTATGATAGTTCTTGTTTATGTGGCCATAAATGAATCATTTGTTAATGCTCATCATTTGCATACAATTCAAAGACCAAAAGACAGAGGAACAGAAGTAGACCATTTAGCCCATTGATTCTGTTCTACATTCAATGAGATCATGACTGTTCTGATAACCCTGAGTTCCTTTCTCCTGCCTTCACCCCAGACCTTCTGCTTCCTTTCCTAATTAAACATTTGTCTCTCTCAGCCTTGAATATTCTTAACAATCCAACCCCTATAGCTTTTGTATCCTGCTTATCCCTATCTTAAATGGGCAACTCCTTTCACTGAGATTATTTACTCTAGTCCTAGACTGTCCCCAAACCTTTTCACATCAATGCTGTCAAAACGATTAAGAATCTGATATGTTTCAATAAGATCACCACTCATTCTCCTGAACTCTAATGAATACAAGCCCAACCAACTCAATCTATCCTCAGAAGAAAATCCGTCCATTCCCATGGATCAGCCGAGTGAACCTTCTCGAGACTGCCTCCAATGTCATTATATCGTTTTCTTTTGTTAAGGGGACCAGAACTGTTCATAGTATTTCAGCTAATTAATTTACAATCAACATACAGATACTCTAGTTGCCAATTCTAGGACTGTTTACAAAAGACATTAGGCGGTAGATAGATAGCAGGATACAACAGAAAGCTGTTTAGAGTGTATTGCTGGAAAAACACATCAGGTCAGGCAGCATCTGCGGAGCCGGAAAATCGACTTTATGGGCCGGAGTCCTTCATCAGGTGTTGTCCATTTAAGATAGGGATAAGCAGGATACAAAGGCTATTGAGGTAGGGTTGTTAAGAATATTCAAAGCTGAGAGAACTTTTCAGAAAGCATCTCACCTTAGCAAAGGCGATGAAAATTGATTCCATTGAAATGTATATGTCACAAATATCATTCACTAAAAATGTAATTTGGCTAAAAAAATATGAATTTGGTTGCTGATTTTCTGTCAATCATCAGCCAATTTTTCAAATGTATTTCTGCTACTAGAAGTATGTTGTTTTATTATTTCCAACAAGATATGTGCAATGAAGAATTTAAAATAAAATGAAAAGAAAGTAAAGTTAGAAACCAATGCCTATCATATCAAACTAACTTAGATAGAGATGTACAGCATGGAAACAGACCCTTCAATCCATGCTGACCAGATATCTCAACATAATCTAGTCCCATTTGCTAGCACTTGACCCATATCCCTCTAAACCCTTCCTATTCATATACCCATCCAGATGGCTTTTACATGTTGTAATTGTATCAGCCTCCACCACTTCCTCTGGCAGCTCATTCCATACATGCATCACCTTCTGCGTAAAAAAGTAACCCCTTGGGTCCCTTTTAAATCTTTCTCTTCTCACCCTAAACCTCTAGTTATGGACTCCCCCACCCCAGGGACAAGACCTTGCTTATTTATTCTATTAATGCCTCTTTTGATTTCTCAAACTTCTATAAGGTCACCTCTCAGCCTCTGACATTCCAGGGAAAACAACCCTAGTCTATTTAGCCTCTCCCTGTAGCTCAAATCCTCTAACCCTGGCAACATCCTTGTAACTCTTTTCTGAACACTTTCAAGTTTCACAACATCCTTCCAATAGGATGATCAGAATTGCACGCAATATTCCAAAAGTGGCCTAACCAATGTCCTATACAGCTGCAACATAACCCCCAACTCCGATGCTCAATGCTCTGACCAATGAAGGAAAGCATACCAAATGCCTTCCTCACTCTCCTATCATCCTGCGACTCTACTTTCAAGAAATTATGAACCTACACTCCAAGGACTCTTTGTTCAGCAACACTCCCTAGGACCTTACCATTAAATGTATAAGTCCTGCTTTGATTTGCTTTTCCAAAATGCAGTACCTCTCATTTTTCTAAATTAAACTCCAGCTACCACTCCTCAGCCCATTGGCCCGTCTGATCAAGATCCCATTGTATTCTGAGGTGACCTTCTTCACTGACCACTACAATTCCAGTTTTGGTGTAATCTACAAACTTACTAACTATACCTCCTATGTTTACATCCAAATCATTTATATAAATGATGAAAAGCCGTGGACCCAGCAACAATCATTGTGGCACACCACTGGCCTCTAGTCTGAAAAGCAACCCTCCAGCACCATCCTCGGTCTTCAATCTTTGAACCAATTCTGTATCCAAATGGCTAGTTCTCCCTGTATTCCATGTAACCTAACCTTGCTAATCAGTCTCCCATGGGGAACCTTGTCGAACGCCTTACTGAAGTCCATACAGATCACATCCCCTACTCTGCCCTCATCAATCTTCTTTGTTACTTCTTCAAAAAACTCAATCAAGTTTGTGAGACATGATTTCCCACTCACAAAGCCATACTGACTATCTCCTAATCAGTCCTTGTCTTTCCAAATACGTGTAAATCAGGATTCCCTCCAACAACTTGTCCACCATGGATCTCAGGCTCACCTGGTCTATAGTTCCCTGGCTTTTCCTTACCAACTTTCTTAAATAGTAGCACCACATTAGCCACGCTCCAGTCTTCTGGCACTTTACCTGTGTCTATCCATGATACAAATATCTCAGCAAGGGGCCCAGCAATCACTTTCAATTCCCACAGAGTTCTAAGGTACACCTGGGGATTTATCCACTTTTATGAGTTCAAGACATCCGGCACCTCTTCATCTGCAATATGGACAGTTGCTAACCTGCAATAATCTATATATTGTTAACTACAAGGGACCCAGCTAGTTAGATCAAGAAGTAGGTTTCCTCTACCAGACTAGACCAAGCAGGCCTGTAGTTTATCACACTTAAAAGAGGATGGTGGCAACAATTTGCATATGAGTAGAAGCTCGCACAGCACAGGGAGCTTCCAGTTAATATAACACTTGAGGTGGCAGATTGAATACAATGTAGAAAATGTGATGTTATCCATTTCTTAAATAGTGATGGATTGGAAAGTAGATGTGCAAAGCGACTTAGGAGTCCTTGTTAATAAATCACTGAAGGCTAAATGACGGTTCAGAAAATGATTAGGAGACAAATGAAATGTTAGACTTTATCACAAGAGAATTTGAGTGCAGGAATGGTGAAGTCTTGCTTCAATTGTGTAGGACTTGGGTCAGACAGCACCTGGAGTGCTGTGTGCAATTTTGGTCTCCTTACCACAGGAAATGGATTGTTTCCACGGAGGAAGTGCAATGAAGTTTCACCAGGTATGTTCCCAGGATGAAGGGACTGCATTTTTCTTGAGAGTTTGTGCAAACTTGGCCTGTTTTCTCTGGAATTTCAAAGAATCAAAGGTGATCTCATTACAGTCTACAACATAAATAAGAGCCTAGGAATTGGCATGAATAGAAGATTAGCTGACTGGCAGAAGGCAGGGAGGACGGATATAGCGGTCTTTTTCAGGATGGTAGTTAGTGACTGGTGAAGTTCCACAGGGGTCCATGCTGGCACCACAACTATTCATGTAGTAGGTTAATGATCTGGACAAAAGAACTGAGAGCATTGTTTTTAAGTTTGCAAATGACACAAAGGTAGGTGGAGGGGTAGACAGTGTTGAGGAGGTGGGGAGGCTGCAAACAGACTTGGACAAGCTAGGAGAGTGGGCAAAGAAAAGCCAAATGGAATACAATGTTGGAAAGGGTGAGGTATGCCCTTTGGTGAGAAGAATAGAGATATAGGCTATTTTCTAAATGGGGAAAGACTTCAGAAATGTGAAGCACAAAGGGATTTGGGAGTCCTAGATCAGGATTCTCATAAGGTTAAAATAAGGTTCAGTTGGTAGTTAGGAAGGCAAATGCAAAGTTAGCATTCACTTCAAGAGGGCTAAATACAAGAGCTTAGATGTTCTGCTGAGGTTTATTATGTTTGTGGTTCACTGGAACTATTAATGGAGCACAAGGTAGACAGAGGGTAAATTTGAAGAGGGAGTACTTTCTGTAGGCCTCTGGACTCCACAGTCAGTGCCTTCTCTAGCTCCCAATTTCGGGTGACCTATCCTGCTCTCTTAAAGGGGCAGCACACACCCAGCTACATACATAATGAGGCTGTGTAAGGCTCTGGTCAGACAGCACTTGGAATATTGTAAGCAGTTTTGGGTCCAGTATGTAAGGAAGGTGCGTTGGCCTTGGAGGGAGTCCAGAAGAGGTTTACATGAATGACCCTGGGGCTAAAGGGCTTGTCATATGAGGAGGGATTGATGACTCTGGACATGTACTTGCAGGTGTTTAGAAGGGGGGAATCTTATGCAAACTTACAGTATACTCACAGGCCTAGATAGAGTGGATGTGGAGAAAATGTTTCCACAAGTTGGAGAGACTAGAGGGCAAAGCCTTAGAGTGAAGGTATGACCCATGAGAACTGAAATGAGGAAGAATTTCTTTAGTCAGAGGGTGGTTAACCTATGAAACTCATTGGCTCAGAAGGCTGTAGAGGCCAAGTCATTGAATGTATTTAAGAAAGAGATAGGTAGATTATTATTTAGTAAGGGGATCAAGAGTTATGGGTAGAAGGGATGAGAATGGGGTTGAGAAATATATCAGTCATGATCTAATGGGAGAGCAGACTCAACAGGTCGAATGGCCTAATGCTGCTCCTGTGTCTATGGTTTTATGGTCTAAAATCCTTAAATAGATACACAGGGCAGATGCAAGGAAGAAGCTTCCCCTGACTGGGGAATCGATATCAAGTGATCACATTTTAAAAACAAGGGGGTTGCCATTTAGGACTGAGATGAAGAGAAATATTTCAAGTTTGATGAAACTTTGAAAATCCCTACTACAGAGGGTTGTGAAAGCTGAGTTCTTGAGTATATTGAAAGTAGATGTTGATAATCTTTTACACGGATGGTAATCAAAACTTATAGGTAAAGTGTGAGTAAGGAGCATTGAAGTAATTGATCAGTGTTAACCATATTAAATGACAGAGCAGACTTGTCATGCTGAATGGTCTGCTGCCATTCGGTGTTTCTATGTTCAAAGACTCATACATTTGTGACCCGTACATTGTTAGCTACAGGGAAAGTGGGGTCTTTGTAGTGATTTCAAATGGACTCACTCAGTTCAGGTTACCCTCATGAATGAATCAAACATTGCCCGTTTACCAAAGTTTATTTCCAAATCCAGTTCTCAATTATTACTTTGGAGGCTCTGCAAAATTTCTATGATTCCATGAATATATTTTAACATGGTCAAAAGTACTTCTTATAGTATTTCAGATAGATGTACTGATGATACTCATCTTTATAACTAATAGTAAATATGAAGAGATCTAGGTCAATTCAACAAACATGGCAAAAGAATGATAGAAGTATCTTAATGTGGATAAACAAAAGGTTATATGTTGAATCAAGAAGTGTGAACTATGCAAGTGTGAGGCAGTGAAAGTGAAACTGACAATTATTTTGAAAATTATTCTTGACTCTTCACTGAAATTATTAAATAGGTCAAATCATATTGTAAAAATCACCTCATTTTTTAAGCTGTAAATTTCATGTGAACTATTGAGTATATTTGGAAAGAATATTGTTGTATGAGAGAAAAGTAGGGATTGAGGGTTTGAGATTGTGATGAACCATCCATTGAAGTACACTTGATTTAACTGAAGGAGAAAGATTGAGAAGAACGTGCTCTTGGGCCTGACAATGTGTAGCAATAAAAACAATCTATTCAACTTTAAACAATAGCATTCAGGTTTTAAAATGAGAAACATCAATAAGTTCAAATGAATAAAAATGATGAAAGGCAGAGGAATAGATTTTTGCTATAACTGCAGCATACCCCAGAAAGGCAACCATTCTGAGCACAGCAAACTTTTTAAATAGTTATCTAAATAAGAAAGGTGTTGAAGGTTACAAGGATAAATATAGACACAGATGATATTATCCTTTATCGAATGTTATGGTTTTAGGCCAAGTGGGACTATGGAAATGTCATCTGTGCAGTGGAACCAGCCCGGGTTGAATAAAGCAGAATTTAGTATTAGATTGATGTGCTGAAAATTCAAAGAGTTTTTTCAAGCTTTCTTCCTCACAAATTTATGTTCTTGGAAGTTACATCCATTATAGCCTCTTCCCTGGGGAAAATGGTTAAATTTGACTTGAGTTCATCATAGCAGAAATATATCAGCACTGTTAGAAGCAGCTTGACTCAATTGTCTGACTGCACTTGTCATATTCCTTACTTTTTTTGTTCTTATATTCTTTTGTAATGAAAATGCTCCCTAGTTGAAATATTTTTTAGAATATTCTAGCAAAGAATATGACATTGACAATGACAAATCACTGCTCTGATTACCTGACATTTTTATTGTCAACCTCTTACCATTTACTTAAACCAATTCCACCACCTCTCTGGTTTATTCACATCTCTTCCCCAGATGTAAATGTACATAATATATAGGTTTTCACAGATTCAAGGTTCAGAAAATTAGATAACTTTCCAGTCATAGTTTGCTGATTAATCAAATAAATTTGCTCCAAATAAACATCACCCTTTTATTATTGAGTGGAACATTCTTCTATTGTTTTATACAGAGATCTTGGTAAGTTTGTTAAGTTAAAGTGTATAAAACTCAAATGTGAGGTGTACCGACATTTTAAAGAGGCAGCTATACTACCAAACTTTCATGAAAATTACTTCAAAATTTAACATTGATTTTAATATTTTCTCTTCATTATTTTCCTGAATATTGCTGTCTTTGAATTTTTCATCCCTTATTAAGAAGATGGAAGGTTTTTGGGATATGCAGGAATGTAAAGTTGAAGTTAAAATTTCAAGGTTTATCTGTTACACTTTGGCATAAGCAGCATGAACAGTTGTAATCAGCAACTGCCAAAGCTGAACAACTGCATACTTGGTATAGTACGACAAGCCATTTCCCAGGACTATCAACTTCTAATACCAGAAGCATCATGTCCCATGTTACACCAGGTACACAAGGTATTGAATGTACAATAAGGCTATAACATTAACTTGTGTGCTGGCCAGGGATGAATTCAGGTATTAAATGACTTGTGAGTACATGTATGTAGCAGTATTAATCTGAGTTAGAAAAGTGTGTTTATATTCACATGTTTCATTCACATCTTGGACAAAAGTGACAACAGACCCATTTACTGCACGGGAAAGTTTATATTCTTGTGATGTACTAATTCTTTAAATTTTTCATTGTTCTACAGTGACTATTTTCAATTTATTTAATATCCTGGATCAGATACCAAATGTTAGTGGACCACAGTACACTGTACTAGATGGGAAGTTGCCAATATCATATCATCACCCCATTATAAACACTCAAATGGGTTAGCCAAGCCTATGGTACATTCTATTTAATCAATCATCATTAATTATTGAGAAATAAAGTGAAATCTTTGCATTGCACTTGTGCATTTGTATACAACACCAGTAAAGAACAGATTACCATCCTCAGCACAGATTATGCTTGGAGGATAGGCATGGATGATGTTGCCTAACAATAAACTGTCTTGACCATTCTAAGACATAAGGCAATCTTCTTAAAGACAGGGGAAAATGAAAGAAATACATGAAGAGTGATCAGGTGGAGAATGACCAAATTGACACACTAGGCAGAGACTACATGTTCAGAATCCAAATACAAATAGCTGGAAATCAGCAAAGGTTCCCATAAAGTACAGCCAACCCAAATCAAACAAGAAGATTACTGATCATGGTGTTCCATTGTAATGGAAGCCGGCTCAGACCAGTGTGCAGCACACCAAACATGCACAAAAAGTGCAAGGAAGAACGCTCTGATGATGATGACTGTACAGTGATGTTGAGTAACAACAAGACAACTAAGTTGTCAAATATAGAGCAATGTGTACCTTTGCATATAGGTATAAAAGCATCAGATCAGGGTGAGTTGTCAACCTTCTAAAACACTCTAAACCCTCTACATTGAAATTTGAAATGTTGGTCTTGTAAACTCTGTTTTACCCATTTATTTAATTATCAAATGGACAACATGTAACTAAACATAATTGTGTGTTTCTATTTGGGATAAGCTTCTACCTTTGGAAGAAAGATATAAATAGACAAAGTCTTTTCCCTGGGATAGGGGAGTCCAGAACTAGAGGGCATAGGTTTAGGGTGAGAAGGAGAAGATATAAAAGAGACCTAAGGGGCAACCTTTTCACTCAGAGGGTGGGATGTATATGGAATGAGCTGCCAGAGGAAGTGGTGGAGGCTAGTACAATTGCAATATTTAAAATGCATCTGGATGGGTATATGAATAGGAAGGGTTTGGAGGGATATGGGCCTTGTGATGGCAGATGGGACTAGATTGAGTTGGGATATCTGGTTGGCATGGACGAGTTGGACCGAAGGGTCTGTTACTGTGCTGTACATCTCTATGACTCTAAGGAGGAGATTGCATTATGACACACATTAACTATGTTAATATGCCTTTAACAGACATGCTCATGATATCATTGTTGTACCATAACACATAATCTAAAGCTATAAAGATTGCATAATCTGTCTTTACTGGTATCATGTGAAGCATGACATATTACTATAATCTAATAGGTTAATATTGTGCTAGACACGGATGTGCTTGAAGAATGTAAAATCTATATCTAATGTCTAGAGATGTTTACTGGGTACTTCAAAGCCATTCCTAGTTTCTTATGTTACATGGAATAATATAAGCATTGGCACATCAGGTAAAATATAAGATCATAACAAAAGCTTTAGAAGATGAAAATGAAACAGTATTGCTACAATGCAGCCTTTAAAAGCTTGCAAACAAAAAGCCCATAATTTTGCTATTTTACTCTTTTAAAACAAGAGAATGAAAACAGATTTATTTGAGATCATAAGATGTAGGAGCAGAAGTAGGCCTTTAATCCCATTGAATTTGCTCTATCATTCAATGAGGTCATGGCTGACCTAATGATCCTCCACTTTCCTGCCTTTTCTCCTTAACCTTTTGATTCCCTTATAGATTACAAATTTGTCCAACTCAGCCTTGAGTATACTTCAATAACCTGCAGTGGTAAAGAATTCCACAGAATCATAAATTGCTGAGAGAAGCAACTCCTCCACATCCATGTCTTAAATGTGTGACCCCTTATTCTGAGAATATGCTGTCTGCTCATAGTCTTCCATTGGGGGGGGAACACCTTTTCTGCATCAATCTGGTCACAAGCTACCCAAGAATCTCATAAGTTTCAATAAGGTTATTTCTCCTTCTTCTACATTCCAATGAGTACAGGCCACATCTACCTGATGTCTCCTCATGAGGTAGTCCTTCCCTTCCTGGTATCAGCTGAGTGAACCTTTGTTGGACTGCCAGTACTT
Organism: Hemiscyllium ocellatum; assembly: GCF_020745735.1. Lineage (NCBI taxonomy): Eukaryota > Metazoa > Chordata > Chondrichthyes > Orectolobiformes > Hemiscylliidae > Hemiscyllium > Hemiscyllium ocellatum. The sequence goes on from NC_083402.1 coordinate 59,266,177, forward strand.
CTTTCCCTAAATTAGGGGCTAAAAACTTTTCATAGCATTTCAGCTGTGCTTGACTTGTGTCTTGTATAGATTTAACAAGTCTTTCCTATTTTTATATTCCATCCCCTTTGAAATAAAGGCCAGCCCTCCCTATTACTTGCTAAATTTGATGTGATTTATGGTTGACATCTCCCAAATCCCTTTTTCATAGCTTTCTGCAGTTTTTCACTATTTAAATAATATTTACATCCTCTATATCTCCTGTCAATGTGCATAGCCTCATGTTTCTCCGCATTGAATTCCATCTCCCAAGTTTTTCCCATTCACTTAATCCACCCATATCCCTCTGTAGACACTTTGTATCATTATCACCACTTACCATCTACAAAATTGGCTATAGTACATTTGTTTACTTCTTCCAAATCATTAGTGTATATTGAAAATGGTTGTTACCCAGCATGGATCCCTGTGTCACACCATTAGTTGCAGGTTTTAGCTTGAAAAAGTCCCTCCTTAACCCAACTCCCTGTCTTCTGTAAGTTAGCCAATTCTCCAGCTATCCTGATATACTACTTCCAATATAGTGGTCCCCAATCTTATTATATGGCCTAATATGTGGTATCTTATCAAAACACCTCTGAAAATCCAAAAACATATTACATCTATTGCTTCCCCTTTATTAGTCAATTGACTCTGCTTCATTACGCTCTTTATAATAGACTCTAACATTTTCCTATTTCATGCATAATTATGAGCTTCCATGCCATCAGCATTACTTTATTGCTGAATCTTCAAATCTTTGATGAAAGTAGAACAAACAGCATTGAAATGCTATATATTTAAAACAGTGTTCTAGATATTAGAATAAATATTCACATTAAGAAGAAAAGGCAAAAGAAATAATATCACCATCAAGTTTCAATATCAAATTTGATGTCTTGGAAAAAAACTGTTGTAAGAAACAGAATTGCTTAAAAATTAAATATGAAATTTCAGTCTGAATTAGTGAATACACTATTGCATTCAATAGCTCCTGCATCAGATGATGTTATAAATCACCAAAATATAAAGGATCTAGCTGTAACTTTTGAAGATGTTCTGTAAACTTTTGAAATCTTCTTCATTCTGAAAACAAATAAAATTTCTGAAAAACAAAGAGTTATAGCAGAAGATTTCATTATCTAGGGAAAATCACATAATTGAACCAATGATCTCTACAGATTAGTGAAGAATTGTGACTATAGAACATAGAAATCAAAACTCCACAGTTGTTGTTGGAAGTATTGATGAGTTTTCGTCAGATGCATTAATCCAAAGAAATTTTAACTTTGGAATAATCTGTCCAAATTGTACTGAAAGGGAATAAACATGAACACATAGAAACATTCTAAGAGGAGAGGGACAATCTCATCATAGGAAAGCAACAGAACCTATCCGGTTTTTCATGTACATACACATTGCAGACACATGTGATAAGCCAGCACAAAGAATAAGCCAGCCAGCAGTCTGTGTTCCTGCTGTGGAATACAAAAGCCTTATAGGTACAAATTATGTGAAACCATGACCAAAGAATGTTACATTTAAAAATATAGGTAGTAGAGATGTATTGGGTAGAGCACAGTTTAAGAGCAGCATGAACCCATACAAAGAAGTTAATGTGATAGAACCTCCTCTTTGAGAAATGAATAGTAGACAATGGCTCAGATATTTTATGGTTGGATAATTGTTTCTGCAGTACAGATTGGAATTGCATGTCAGGGAATGTTGGAGATTAAAAACCTACTCTAACTCCTGCTTCAGTATTGAACTGAACCCATGACTCATCACTAGCACCTTCAACAATAACCCCTCCCACTGAAGCCTGACAATCCTGGCTCAACACCCAACACTGTGGCCCCACCCTGTCCCTCACTGCTGGGCTTGACACCTCCCTCTGACAGACCCAACCACCCTCTGACCTGACACTTCAACATAACCTAAACATTGTTGACACACTGTTCACCTCACTCACTTGTCATCAACACAACTGGTATCCAACTGACCTCACCCACAATTTCCCATTCCCCTTCTCCCTTGCTGACCTGGCACTTTATTCACTTAACTACCTGACACAACACCTATATCATTCCCTGCTATCTTAAACAAATACCTTGCACCCCTTTCCTAATGCATAAAAACTTCCATCCTCCCCCAGACTTAACTTACACTTTTTCAATAGCTGTCAATATAACTGGCTGTGGTACTCAACATTTAAACTTCAGAATATAGCAAATGTACAACCAGAAAATGGAGCATGGTTTTGAAGACTATTCTCTCCACTACTGGCTTCATGCTCTGAATTGGTTTCAACTGTTTAAAAAAATGAGGCTCTGTCCAAGAATCTCCAATGCAGAACTGATCTAAAGGTAGTTTTTAAAATTTGCATTAGAGTCAGAGATAGGGGCAATGATTGGAGTTTCTAGGCCATTATACATATATTAGAACAGATACCCCAGGTATTCCTAATGGTTATCCAACCAATTCAATGTCCACTCAACAAATAAATTTTAGTGCTAATTTTAAGCACAATGTAAGAGTGAATTTCACTGTCCTATCCGATCAAATACAATGACTGCAGAAACTGAAGATCCAGCCTACAAAGTTAAAATCCCACATCACACAGGTGGAATATGAGCTCATCAACAAAGAACAAGGAACAAAAGTAGGTCACTCATCCCTTTGAGCCTGCCCCTCCATTCAATAAAATCATGGCTGACCTGATTTCAATCTCAACTCTACATTCCTGCATATCCCTGACTTGTTCACTCCCTTAATCTAAAAAAAACCTTCGTAGGCTCATTATATCTTTGTCACAGTTCATTTTCTTTCCTATCTTTATGTTATCAGTTAATTTAGTTACCATACCTTCAGTCTCTTCATTCATATCACTCCTGCACCAATTCCTGGGGCACACCACTCATGGCATTCTGCCAGCCTGAGAAAACCCATCTATGCCTACTCTTTGCTTCCTGTTAGCAAGGCAATCTTTTATTAATCCAAACACTTCATCCCTAACATAATAAGCCTTTATTTTTGACAACTACCTTTGATGTAGCACCTTATCAAATACCTTCTGGAAATTTACATATACATCACTGGTTCCCCTTTAACTACAGCACAAGTTGCTTCTTCAAAGATCTCCAATATCTTATTTAAACTTGATTTCCCTTCGACAAAAGGATGTGACTCTACCTGATTACTTAGAACTTATTCAAGTCCTAAGATGTAACATCTTTAATAATAGCTTCTGACATTTTCCCCATGACAGATGTTAAGCTAACTGGCCTGTTGTTTCCTTCTTTCTGCCTGTCTTCCTTTTTGAATAAAGGAACTACTTTCTCTATTTTCCAATCCAAAGAATCCTTCCCTGAATCTAATGAGTTTTGGGCAATTAAAACAAATCATCAACTATTTCACTAGTTACTTCTTTTAAAACCCTAGCATGAAACTCATCAGGACTCAGGGCTTGTCAACTCACATTTCCAACAATTTACTTTGTACTAGTTCCCTGGTAATTGTAGTTTTCTTGAGTTCCTCTCTCCCTTTCAATTCCTGATTTACAGCTATTTCAAGGAAGCTATTTGTACCTTCTCTAGTGAAGACTGGTGCAAAATATCTGTTCAATTCATCTGCCCATCTCATTTCCTCCAATACTAATTCCCCAGGCTCATTTTCATTAGGTACAACACTTACTTAATTAACTCTTTTAAAAAAATTTTTAAAGATATTTTCCCCATACATTTTTACTAACTTTTGTATGCTAATTTGCCCTCCTTATTGATCTGCTAAGTAATTCATTGTTTTTAAAAATATTCTTATTTGCAACCTATCTTTGCACAATTATGTGTCTCTTCTTTGAGTTTGATAACATCTTTTGACTTTGTTTTGCTAGCCGTAGATGGTGAGTTCTTCCCTTTGAATTTTTCTTATTAGCTGAAATATCTCTTCTACGCTTTCTGGAATATTACCTTAAATGTTTGTCACTGTATTTCTATTGACCTATTCCTCTATGTTTATGTCATTCACAATCAATATTTCTCACTTTTAAGCCTAAACACATGTCTTGATTCAACCATCTTTAACTTAATGGAAGGAATGCAACTGATTCCAGGAGAACAACTGGTTCAAAAACAAATATTGTCTTGAAGTTGGTCAAAGTACAAAAGGTAAGAAAATTTATCTTATGAAGAAGAAAGTATCGAGTGAGATTGCCTGTATTAGCAAAGGAGAATTGTTTCGTATTATCAACAGGAAAGTAATCACAGACTTTAGGAGAGTAGTGGAAATGTTTTCCATTCATATCATCAGTGAAGAAAATTCAGAAGACAATAATCAGTAAACTTTGTCAGAAGATGCTAATAGTGGGAACAGCAACACATTTTGAGCTCTTTGACAGATGGTGAACTGAAGTTGTTCAGACAGCAAAACAGTCCGCTGAACAAATTGTAACAGCAAAATTGACTTTGTAGCCGAATGATAAGGCTGGCACAGGTTCAATAACAACATTTAAATTCTTTGCAATTCAAAGAAGATTTATCAGCATCAAAGTAAACAACAATCCTCCATTAACATTACTGAGGATGTGAAAATGTCTGGTTCACCAATAAGATAACCACAGAGGGCTAATAAAGATGTCCAACCTAATCAACAAGGTGAGGTTAAAGTTTATATACTTCAATACAGATGCTTCAGCAGGGTGAAAATAAAGATTTGTTTTGACAAATAGAAATGAGTTGCACAAAGCTTCATGCTGCTTAGATATATGTCTAAAAGATCTAGGACATGGCTAAGAAATTGCATGGTGTGAAAAACTAGGAAACTACAAGGAAGAGAGCACTTGCTTGAATTTTAATTGTCTTCCATGATGGACATTCATGAAATTATGGACCACACAAATGAGGTTATTGGACAACAACCTGAGTTATCAGGGACCATTTCCTCTACAAAGTGAATTCAGTAGATGAAAGATCATCCAGTTAAGATAATTGATCCACTTTCAGATTGAGTCAGAACAAAATACTCCACGTCGAATTTTCAAGAGAAAAATGATCCTCTAGTGGAGAAATGATTTACAGAGAATAATAATCAATTTAGTTAGTCCTCAAGAAAGACCTTCTAATCTTTCAGGTCCAAAGAGAACATACTTTGAAAGAATTGCACAATATTCAAATCACCTATATTTATATAGTCAGACGCAGGGGAGGGGTTGCAGAATTAAGATAAAAGTAGCTATATACACTAACGTACAAATGTTAATTATGAAGAAGGAATTTAGGAGTAGATCTTATGTAAGATACTGGTTCTGAAGGAGTTAATGTTAAAGTTGCATCAAATTCTCCATCACTCAACATTCTGAGTTGGAACTATATCGGTGATTCTTCAATGTCACTGTGCCAAAATCTCCTTTTGTGACAGCATCATGGATGAACCTACAGCACATGTACTCCAGCAGTTCAAGAAGTAAGCTCACCATGACCTTCTCAAAAGCAATACAGATCAGCAATAAATGCTAGACCAGCCAATGAAGCCCAAATTGCCTGACTGAATAATAAATACTTGGGTGGGGAGGAAGTGATGCAACACAAGGTCCTAGCATAGACAGTTTTCTCATCTTTGCATCCTGATAATCTTTATAACTGTGCTTTTCCAGAGACAGTAACTTGTACCTATTGTTATCATTTTAAAACTATATACTCTTGATACCAGATGACTTCCCCTTTATTAAACTTTATGCTTTCATTAGTGTGTGTGTTTGATGTTTCTTTTCAATTTTTAGGGAAATTAGTAAACAATAAAATACATCTTTCTATCACTCAAAATGAATCTGGTAATTGAATTCCTTCATTTTTTAATTGTGTTTTAATTGAAGTGTGATATAGCTGTGTGCTGAATGGAATTAAAAATCTTTGTTGTGTGAATTGAATGTTAAAAACAGGAAAGCTAATTCACTCCTTTTTGTGGTAATATTGTAAAACTGCAGCAGACACAATGGTGGTGGAATCCAATATTATTTTGCTCTCATGGGCAGGAACCTCAATAGCATGGCTGCTCACCAGATAGACAATTATACTCTCAGGTTTCATCCCCCAGCCAATATTTTACCACAAATATAAGTAAGTGGGGCCTCTTTTTTATAGCTGCCTAGCAACAATGATTGCCCTGTGGCAACATCACCGACATCACCAAATGATGAACCATGCAATGCTCACATTGCTGGGACTTTTCTACCTCATCTCAGTTCCAATCTTGAACTAATTAGCTTTCTTTTCACAGTTGGCCTGTGAGCAGCCTCTACCTTGTCCTGCTGCCTCAGTAGCAGTCACTTCCATTGGAGGTGCTGCTCCTCTGCTTGGGCCTAAGCTTTGGGAGATGGCCTGCTCTCTTCAATTCAGCAGAGGGCCTGGCAGCAGTTTCCTAATTGGCTGCCACTCTCAAAATTCCATCCAGGAGCCCCATTGCCGACTAGCGCAGGAATCATTCTGGGTTTCAATCACTGTGGTGGAATGGAATCCTTTCTGACAAAATATCATGTTAGTTGTCTGAACGCTGCTAACTTAGAATGTTGGTTTTCATCAACCTTCTGAGTATGCTGATTTGCAGTACACAATTAGCTGCAAATTGTCGCTGGTTTTACCTACAGGGAGGTGCAGTAAGGTGTGCTTTATTCTGCATCCATAATAATATCCAATTATCAAGTAGCCTGATCTGATAGCTCCACATGAAGAGTTTGTGAGATCAAGATGCACTATAGATTTAGACTGACATGCTAGTGCAATTATTTTTAAAAGTACATTTTCGTATCTGCACAGTTAGGTACCAAGTCTTCACTTCCCTCCTCAGAGTCATTGATCTGAATTTTAAAAGTTGAGGACCCAGCACAGATCCCTGGAAGGTTCTACTTGTTACATTCTACCAATCATGCAAAGATTCATTTATGTACATTCTCTATTTCCTGCCAGCCAAACAATCTTCTCTATGCATGGATATAAACTCTCTGAAATATGAGCGTTTATTTTATGCAATAACCTTTGATGTGGTGCCTTATCAAATGCCACCTGAAAATCCAAGTAATGTGCATCTACAGACTACAATCTATCCACTGTGTATGTTTTTCCTTCAAAGAACTCCCATAGATTTGTTAAATGTGAGCTCCCTTTGATGAAACCATGCTGACTTTTCCTGTTACATTATGTTTTCTAAGGCAACTATCATGCCTTCCCCATGAGTTGCATCAAACTAATTGTCCCATAGTTTCCTGTTTGCTGCTTCCCTCCTTTCTTGAGTAGAAGAATTATATTTTCTACATACCAGTGTATTGGAACCTTTCCTGAATCTAAGGAATTTTGGATAACTAACATCAATGCATTTACCACCTTACTAACTATTTCTTTAATGACCCTGGGTGATATCCATTTGAACCTGGAGACTTGTCAGCTCAAAGCTCCATCAATTTGCTTAGTGCCACTTTTCTGTGATTTTAATTTCACTAAACTCTTTTCTCCTTTCCACCTCCTGATTTGCAGTTATTACCGGAATGCTTTTTTTTGTATCCTCTATATTGAAAACAGGAACAAGATATGTGTTCACTTTATTTTACCATTTCTAATTTTCTAATATTATCTCACAATTCTTACTGCTTTGAAGAGCAATACTCAATGTATTTACTCTTTTTCTTTCAAACATCAGTGGAAATTCTTTTTATTCAATTTTATATTTCTAGCTAGCTTCCTCTTATACCCAACTTCTTCCTCCTGGTTGTCCTTTTAATCATTCTTTATATTCCTTATATGACCAATTATAGAGTCATGTAGCCATAGAGCTGTATAGCATAGAAACAGACCCTTTGGTCAAACTCATCCATGCCAATCACATATCCTAAATTAATCTAGTCCCATTTGCCAGCATTTGGCCCATATCCCTCTAAACCCTTTCTATTCATATGCCCATCCAAAATGTTTTAATTGTACCAGCCTCCAGCACTTCTCCTGGTAGATCATTCCATACATGCACCACTCACTACATGAAAAAGTTGCCCCTGAGGTCTCTTTTAAATCTGACCTGTTTACTTATTTATAGTAACCTTAAGTTTGATGTTTTCCCTTACTTTTTCAGTTAACCACAAATGGTGGGCCCTTTGGAATCTTTCTTTCTAGTACAACATACTTGTTCCGACTATAGTCAAATATTCCCTTAAATGTCTGCCACTGTGTCTCTATTAATCTATCTCCTAGTTCTGTATCCAATTCAGTTCAGCTGGCTCTGTTTGCATGCCTAGTGGTTGCCCTTATTCAGGTTTAAAATTCTAATCTTAGACTTAATCTTTTCCTGCTAAGATTGGATGCAAAATTCAATCATTTTGTGATTGCTGCTAATTTGCAATGTTTTAACTCTGGGCTCATTAATTAATCCTGCAATATTACACAATACAAAGTCTAATAGAACATGCTCTCCGTTTGATTCCAGAAGTGCTGCTGTAAGGAATTATCCTGAAAGCTTTCCATGAACTCCTCATCCAGGCTGCTCCTGACAATCAGATTTTTCCAGTTTCTATGTTGATTAAAGTCTCCCATTATTATTGTCATCCTTTATCAAACTCACTTAATTTTTTCTTCTTTTATACTTTGTCTCACATTGTGGTTGTTGTTATGAACTATTGCACAAATGCCATCCTTGACTAACAGCATTATGCCTTTGCTTTACTAACTTTTTAATTTTGTTGAATATTATATATCTCTGAATATTCAGGATCCAATCTTTGTCATCCTGAAGCTATGTCTCTGTAACAGCTATCAGATCATGTTAAATTACTTCAGTGTGTGCTATCAATTTGTTTATTTTTTAAATACAATGCATATTCAATATAAGCCTTTAGTTTTGTCTTTCTGTTGTCTTTGTAAAAACTAGATTTGGTTGTTGGTGTATTCCTAAGATTTTTCTCTCTGCCCTCCTTCCATTCTCTGCTCCTCAATTCCCATATTATTATTTTTTTCCTAGCTCACCCTTTTTTACCCTATGATGTGCTACATTTTTAAATTTTGGATCCCATGCTCCCACAATTTAGTTTAAAATCTGATCAATTCCCTAGCTATGCATTCATAAGAACATATTCATACAGAACCTCTGCAGCCACCTCACACTAGGCTGCCTTGATGACTTGGATGGCCTCTTGTTGACATTCAAATGCATCTCTTCTCTCCCACATGGCTGAGAGAAGAATCTCTAGGAATGCATTGCTGAAATATAGGGATATCTTCTTTAGATGCTCTGAAGTAGCCAGGGTTGGATTGGGGAGTAGATGGAGGGTGATGAGCTGAGGACCCCCTGATGGTCATGAGTTACAGAGAGTGAAGTTCTAACCAGATGTCTTTTGAATATAGCACCCAGAAGTTGGAGCCTGGAAGGTCCTAGCAGGACTTCAAACTTCCTGCCTGCTCACACCTCACTTTGCCCACATATAAATATGAAATTAGGTTAGTACAGGTAATCACATGACAATTGCAGTGAGGCATAAGTACCTTGATTTTCAGCATGCTGTCAGGTAATATATATATTCAAGTTAAACCTCAGCTTCATTGTAAATATTGAATTATATGTATTCCAATCATGCACTAGGAATGTATAATTTGAAAATTGTGCATTTCCAGCCTGAGATTTTTGTATCTATTTGTATCATTGATTGAGAACCTAAAGGAAACATTTATTTTCCAACATGATCTCCTCATTTGCATTAGAAGTAAGTGCAACCCAAACTTATCCCCTAATTTTATATGCATGTGAGTGACAGTCATCTACAAATATTGTTTTTGGTATTAGCAAGCAACTATTATTTAAAAATAGGTTAATGTCTCCATTAACATAAAGGACAGATGAGTGCTATTCATGTGAAATATTTGTCTGTAATTATAGCCTGATGCACTGATGTTTCACTGGATGCAGCATGACAAAAGCCTTTTGATTTCTCAAGGTTCCAATTAATACTAAAATTCTCCCCCTTCTCCAGCTGCATTTCACAGGGATGTTCTTCTCTCCACCAAATTGCATCACAGGATAATTCTAAAGATTTATTGGTTTTTGAACAAAGATGTTTGTCTTAATCTGTAGGTTTTAAATTTATTTTTCATTAAAATTTATACACTCTGGCCCTACTTTGTTTTGAATATAGATTGATTTACAAGGTGTACGACTATGGGATCAATAGCAGAGTAATACAGTGGATTAATGTGTCACAGAAAATATGGTGATTTGTGGGAAGGTTTCAGAGTAGAGTTTGTTCATTAAGGAGTTCCTCAGGGAATTTTCTTAAGTCACAGAGTGTTAAGTTTTAATAAATGACCCACAGGATGGAATGTAGCTTTAATAAAAACAGAAAACCTTTGGAAATACTCAGCAGGTATGGATAGAAAAAGCATTCAAGTTGATGGTCCTTCATTAGAATGGTTCATTTTATTTTTATTAACCTATTGTTCTAATTACTCTGTTCAGGGATGTTGTTACACTCATCTGGAACAGTTGAGACTTAAACCCAGGACCCCCTATCCAGGGGTAGTGACACTATCATTGTGCTACCCATCAGAATGGCTTTCCTATTTTTCTAACTAACCTGTTCAGACATATAATTGCACACCTTGGAGCAGGAGCAGGAGCTGGCTCAAAGGTAAGCTACTACCACTGCACTGCGAGAACCACCCAATCAGAGTAGTTAATTTTCTATCAGATAACAGATTCCAGCTGTCTGCATGGTCAAAAACCTTGCATAAATATAATGTGTTGTTTGCATAACTGATTACAGGAGGCTCTCATTTTCACAGAAAGGAAACTTGTTACAGACAGTTTAACACATTGTCTACTATACTTGCACATGCACAAATGCATTCTGCCAAAGGAGGATGGATTGTGGCTAAGTGACACTACCAGCCTGGCCTGCAGGTGCACTGGCTGTCAGGTTATCAGTTATTTGGGGATTTGGAACAGTTGCTCCAAATGGCAAAGTATTAGAAGGAGGCAGTCTCCATTTTGGGGTATGCTATTCCATGAAATCCTGTTGGGGTTTTCATGTTTTAAGATACTCAGATTGTTTCTCAATCTGAGACCCCACCACTGTCATTTTATGTTTCAGATCTATGCAGAGATGACACTTGTTTCTATGTGTATAACAGAATTTATTCCTATTGCTTTTAAAATATCTACTCCAGCCTCCAGCTCTTTACACAATGTGTTTAATTTTCTTTGAGTCCACAAGTAGGCTTAATCAATTCAGTGCAATGTGCAACAGACCCAAGTAATCAAACATGGAGCAAATGAATACTACTACCATGGAAAAGGTCAACATGTCTGGCAGCATCTGTGAACTGAGTTCCGAAGAAGGATTACCATCATGAGACAGGTTAGTTTTACCCTACTTATGTTGTGTTGTTGCAATAGTAATCCTGCTCAGTACGAGAGGGACCACATTTGGTGTATGTGATGGCTGAGGAGCCAATGGTGCGAAGATACCATCTGTGGGATTACGACTGAATGCCTCTAAGTCAGATTCTCGCCTATGATAATGTAATGATATAAAAACAAACCTTCAATCTTAGTGAGCTAACTGAAGGGTTACTGGACCTGAAATGTTAACTGCGATTTCTTTCTACAGATGCTGCCAGACCTGCTGACTTTTTCCTAAAATTTTTGTTTTTGTTTCTGATTTCCAACATCCACAATTTTTTTGGTTTTTTAAATTCTATAACCATTCTCCCGTGTGAAACTAAATTTTTAAATTGAAATGCACTGAACAAGAAAACATATGTACAAGCCTGTTTCCACACTGAGGAGAATCTAAACTTTAAAAAAATCATTGACTCATTTATTTGATAGCACAAAACTTGAATATTGCTGAGAGACTTGTTACTGAAGCTTTTTATTTTGTACTTCTCATGACAAATGCACGAATGCCAAATTTAAAATGATAAAACAAAAGATCATGATTGGTTAGTAAGCTGAATCTGATTGGCTGAGGCATTGCTATGGAGAAAACAATAGGGAATGAGAAGCTCCCCAGGCTCCCAGGCAATTCATAAAATGTAGAAGGTTTGAATATATTCCTTTGGTTTGTAGAAGCAAATGATGCCTATTGTTCTCAGCTACTGGTAATAATGGACAAGTCAGAATGCAGAATGAAACCTGACTTGGTTGATTATATGGTTTATGTTTGTTTAGTTCATTAACATGGTGACTAGTCATTGAAATATATTTATTTGAGATTGCAGATGTTATTGAACAACAAACACAAATTCCCTACACAGAAAGAAAGCAAACAAAGTTGTGTCCACATATTACACAAAAGAACATCCTCAGACATGCACACCTTAAAAAATAGTTTCAACTCTTTTTTCCAGGTCTATGCATTTTCGTGACACGAGTTTAGAGAAATGATATGTTCTTCTCAACTCTTAAGTTTCTGCTTAACTGACTTCTTCCAAAGTCACTCTCTTGATTGTAGAGACAATTTTCTGATTTCTGTCAGAGTCTGATTCCATGAACCTTTCACAGGTTTGATGGTCTAAACTTTTTTCAGTATTAACAACCTGAATATTTCAATGCCCCATTCTTATTGCTTGGAAAAAAAATCACACAGACAAGGAGAAATAAAGCACTGTTCCAGCAGTGACTGTTTTCTTTTCTGAGCTGAACTGAAATGCAGTAGTTCAGGAAGCTCACAAAATAAAGTCATAGAGTCATACAGCACGGAACCATCTTCACAAGGGCAAATAGAGATGGGCAATAAATGCTGCCCAGTCAGTGAAGCGCACACCTCACAAATGAATGAATAAAGAAACAAATAAAAACCTGATGGGAGGATGACTGAAAGATTGTTTCTGAACTCAACTTTCAATTCTTCTTGTGAACTTGAAGGTCTCTCCTCTGAATGTAAAACAAAATTAATGTTCTAATATGTTTATATCACCCGCGATTAAAAAAGTGAAATCATCTTATTGCATTAACATTGCTGGTGTTCTCCTGTGCCCTTGATTGCAGTCACATGTGTTGACTGGAAATGATGCATTTAGGTCACTTTCTAAAAGGATTTTCAGAGCTAATTTAACAAAAAAAACTCTTCACAGCAAAAACCCAAATCCACATGTTTCTGTTTCTAAAACAACCCAGATCCCAAAACTTATAATTGAATATTTTACAAATCTCTCACACTGAGTAAGAATGCACATCATCTTTAACAGCATAACTGAATCACGTAATGAGCTCAACAGACTAACCAAAATTGATTATTAATTTAGCTATTAATGTACTTAGAATGGTTCATCAAATGTTGCTCAATCAAGGCATCACGTCTCACAGTAAATATTTTATGTTGATTTATGCAGCATAGGCCAAATGAGTACAGTGTGCACTCTGCTTACCGTGAATAACTGAATGGCATGTTATTTATTTAGATAAACCAAATGTTGGGACATATAACCTTTGTACCTGCATCACAACAATGCTAAAATTCATGCATAATGTTGCTCAGGTCTGTGGTAGGTAAAACATCTTTTGATCTGCAGTCAGAATTATGGGTGGCACAGTGGCTCAGTGGTCAGCACTGCTGCCTCACAGCACTAGGGACCTGGGCTTGATTCCAACCTTGGGTGACTGTCTGTGTGGAATTTTGCACGGTTTTCCTGTGTTTCATCAGGGTGCTCTGGGTTCCTTTCACAATCCAAAACTGTGAAGGTTAGATGAATTGGCTAAGTTAAATTGCTGATAGTGTTCAGGGATGTTAGGCTAAGTGCATTAGTTAGGAGTAAATGTCGACTAATAGGGGAGTGGGTCCTGCTGGATTACTCTTTGGAGGGTCAGTGTGGACATGTTAGGTCAAATGGCCTGTTTCCACACTGTAGTGATTCTATGATTACTATGAGAGTTATAAAAAAGTGCCACCCATGTAACCAATGCATTGTAACAGTATGAATTAGCAGACATCTCAATGCAGATCATTGCAGATTTGTGGAATTCTGTCTTTAAAAGAAAGAATTAGACACAATATTATTTAATACTATAAAATCTGAGACTGTTTGATTTTTGCTATACTTTATGAAACTCTATACAGCTTTATGCAGGTCAGAACCAGAGGATTGCATTCAATTCTAGTCACTACATTTTAAGAAGGAGGGGAAGATCTGTGAATAAGTGCAATGAGATTTAATAGAATAGGTTCAAGGAGACAGGATTTTAGCTAAAACGCAAGATTGAAGAATCTAGGCTTATACTTCTTGGAGCAAAAGTGGTTGAAGTGGGATTTGATTGGAGGTATACATGATTATGTTGGTTTTAGGTAGGATAGATACAAGAATGGTGCTCACGTGACGGTGAAGTGATTTAGAGACTTCAGGCAAAAGATATGGGGGAGGGAGGTGGTGATGTGAAGACTGCGATCAAATGCAGTACACGATAAAAATCTGTAACATGTTGTCTACAAGAGTGGTGGATCATCAATACCTTCAGTACAGAAGTAGCATCATTACAAGCACTGTTACTAAACTCACAGACAAACAGAGATCTTATGTTCTTGCTCTGTTTGTTAATCAGGTTACTGACAGCACAGTCAGTGCATTTTTATAACTTTCTTTTCTCCTCAATCAGATTTGTTATCAATAAAATACAATCTAAAATTCCAGTATTTGATATTTATTTCTTAAACAATTTAATATAACCTGCAAAATAATTTGGAATGGATTGGACTGAATATATAGTGGAAGAAAATAAAAAGTTGTCTAGCATTTATTAATTTCAGTGGTGGGCATTTTGTCCAAACTATAGTGCACTGTCCATTTAAAGTGACAAACTTACTGATACTGAAAAACAAGCATGTAAAATATATATACCATTAAGAGAATTGATTATTACAGTAATTAATATTTCAAATGATGAAAGCATAACTTGATGAATCATTATTTCAATGCGCACTTTGCTATGAAGTTGAAGATGCGTACTGTACCTTTAAGAGAGAGTGAAAATTGTTGGCAGTGAGTGTTTGCAGGCACCTGTCATGTTACGGAATACCAGCCTGAGAGTGAACTGGAAATTTGAAATTAAGTAACATTTGGCTGCTATGTTTACAGCAGTTCAAATTGAACCAATCAGTTTAAATTATACCTCGGGATACTAACACCCAATTGAATTTGAATTTTACTGTTTGACAACATCGAAACAATGAGACGATCCAATGTTTAGGGTATAATTAAGCCAGAGTTTTTTTTTGTAAATATATTTATAACAAATTTTTTTTAACTTTACAAACATATAAAATTATTGAAAAATAAAATCAATAACAAATATCAGTATCATAAAAAGAAAAAAACACAAATTACAATACAACTACTGTCTACCTAACTATTAACCTACCCTATAATACAAAAAAACCCCAAAGAACCACCGATAAATAAGTAAACAACTAATAGATCAAAAAAAAAGAAAGAAAAGCAAAAAACAAAAAAAACCTCACAAAATACAGAACAGCTATGCTTGGTGCAAAGCTCCCAAACAAAGGAACAGGAGCAATGTTTATATACCCGTATTAACTCAGGAGACCCCCCTCCAGGGCCCAGAACTTGATAAACCTAACCATCCTGGTTAAACAAATGCCCTAGTTAAGATAACTGACAAATCTATATCCAAATAACTCAAGCAGGGCTGCCATGTCATATAAAAATTGTCTGTTGTGTGGTGCACCATGTTTGTAAAAAGGTCCACAGGAATGTGCTCCATAATTAATTTCTGCCATCCCAGCAAATCCGGCGGGTTCTCAGACACCCAATTCATCAGAATATTCTTCTGTGCACAGTGTGCAAGAATATTAAAAAGTTTCTTCCCATACCCCTCTAAAGATGGTAAATTCAGTTGACCTAAGAGGAGAGATATCGGGTCTACTTTGACTTCAGTCCTCAATGCCCTCCCTATTTTTCTTGCCAATAAACACGGAGCCTATGGCATGTCCAGAAGCAATGGGTAAGAGTACCTACGCTTATTTTACATTTGGGGCACGCTGAAGGTGCCCCTTTCTTAAACTTCGCCAGACGGTCTGGTGCCAGATGAGCCCTGTGCAGAACTTTTGACTGTGTAGTGTATGTCCTATTACAGATTGAGATCTTTAGAGCATTCACCCATATGTTCTCCCATGTTTCAGAAGAGATCTCCACTCATAGCTCTTGCTTCCAGACCTCACATAACTGGTTAATATCCTGCCAGGTCCTGGCACCCAGCAGGCGATAGAGGGCACTAACCGAAAGGGTACTTGTGGAATGTAGCAACAACCTCTCTGTATCGGGCTTATAGGGCTCAGTGAGAAGCGTAGTCTTCTTCTGGATTAAACCCCTGACCTGAAAAATAAGGAAAAGATCTCTGCTGAACAACCCGTATTTGCGGCTCAGTTACTCCAAAGACATCATAACCTCCCCCTCAAACAAGTCTCCAAAACTAGAAACTCCTCTCGCTGTCCATAATTTTAATCCTGAGTCCATCATCCTTGGTCAGAACCCTGGCATACCAACTATAGGTGTAAGTGGCGAAGTCTTGGAAAACAACCCTTACTCTGATGCATGCCTTGACTGCACTAATGACAATGGGGTTCCGGCAGTGGTCCATAATTGTCCTCATCCATGAACAAGTTAATAAGAGGGCACTTTGCCTGGGAGGCCACAATAGCCAGCCATATTGAGTTTGGATTGTTACCTACCCAATCGCAGACAAAGGACAGCAGGGAACTCAATTGATACCTCCTGATGTCTGGGAAATCAATTCCTCCCCCTCCTTGAGGCAACTGCAATTTAGTAGGTTTGATGAAGGGCCACCCATGAAGCTTCCACAGCGTTGACCTGGGAAACATTTTAGGGAGCATATGCATGGGATAAAGCAAACGAGGAAGAGCATTCATTTAATGAGAGATATTCGGCCCAGCCATGAAATTGGAAGAGCCTTCCATCTCTGGAGATCTTGCCTACTTTGTTGAGCAAGTGAGCAAAGTCAGTCCGAAATAACAGATCAAACTTGGGGGTAATAAAAATGCCTAGGTATCGGAACCCTGCCCATGACCACTTAAAAGGGAACTCAGGACCACCTTCAACTTCTGGCACATCTTTAAGGTTCCCCAAAGGCATAGCCTCCAATTTTGCAAAGTTATATCCTGAAACAGCCCAAAATGAATTGATACATTGTATTAAATGGGGTACGGAGGTCATCGGGTTCGATAAAAACAGAAGGACATCATCCACATACAGTGCACTCGATCCCACTTCCGGAGCGGTTATGTGGACTCTGCCAGCAGCTCTATCACCAATATAAACAACAGTGATAAGAGGGGGCAGCCTTGCCAACTACCCCTACCAATCCTAAAATTCCCAGACTTCACCCCGTTTGTGATGACCGCAGCCAGAGGGTGGCAATATAAAACTTTCATCCACCTCGCAAAGACCCCACCCAACCCAAACTGTTCTAAGACATAAAAAAGTTATGGCTATTCCACCGGTCAAATGCTTTCTCTGCATCTAAGGAAATCTCCAACCCCTGAATCCATCATTGCTGACAAACTTGGATCATATTCAGCAGCCTTCTAATATTATTAGAGCACCTACGGCCCTTATAAAGCCTGTCTGGTCCTCTTTAACAATATAGGGCAACACCTTTTCCAATCTCAGTGCCAGGATCTTAGACAGAATCTGGAAATCTGAATTTAATAGAGAGATGGGCCTATATGAGGCACAATCCTCAGGAACCTTCCCCTTCTTAAGAATTAAGGAAATATTAGCTTGTCTCAAAGATGGTGGTAGGAGTTCATGCATATAGGAGTGATTGTACATCTCCAACATCGGCCCTGACAGAATCCCTATAAACTCCTTATAAAACTCACCCGGGAGACCATCAGGGCTAGGCGCTTTCCCACTCTGAAGATGCCTAGCTGCATCCTGTATTTCCTGAACTGTCAAGGGGGCATTAAGGAGAGAGGCCTGTTCCAAGGTTATCCTGAGAGGTCCAGGTTCTTAAAAACAGTCTCCATTTTAGCCCTCCTGTCCTCGCAACCTTCAGACCGATACAATTCAGAGTAAAAGCTCCGAAAAGCCTCATTAATCTTTTTGGCATCGTATGTAAGGACCCCGGCGCTGTCTCTGATTGCAATAATGGTTTGGGGAGCATGCTTTTTCCTAGTCAGGTACGCTAAATACTTTGAGTAAAAAATGAGGTCTGCAGATGCTGGAGATCACAGCTGCAGATGTGTTGCTGGTCAAAGCACAGCAGGTCAGGCAGCATCTCAGGAATAGAGAATTCGACGTTTCGAGCATAAGCCCTTCATCAGGAATTATTCCTGATGAAGGGCTTATGCTCGAAACGTCGAATTCTCTATTCCTGAGATGCTGCCTGACCTGCTGTGCTTTGACCAGCAACACATCTACGCTAAATACTTCCCTGGCCTATCCCCATATTCAAACAGCCTTTGCCTTTGCATGTTGTGTCAGTATTGAATTCAAGGCAGCCCGAAGAGCCATGATCCGCTGTAGCTTAGTCACCGAAGGCCATGCAAAATGTGCTGCCTCTGCGACTTTCAACCGCATCTCAAGTAGGTGCTGCTGTTCCTCCTTCTGTTGTTTCCAGCTAGCTGAATAGGAAATAGCTAATCCCCTGGCAAAGGCCTTAGCAGTCTCCCATAGCATGGACGGACTCCTAGCCATGCCTGAGTTGATAGTCAAGAATTCCTGAAACTCCTTCAAAACGTATTCCACAAATTTGGAATCCTTAAGGAGAAAAGGGTCTAAATGCCAGTGCCACAAAACTAGCCCTTCACTCTTGGCCTTAACCTCCAAATATACTGCCACATGATCGGAGATAGCTATATTCCCAATTCTACAACCCATAATCAAACCCAGGAGGGCCGGGGGAGCCAGAAAGAGGTCAATCCTCGTGTGACATTTATGTGGGTTTGAAAAAAAGGCGAAGTCCCTGCCGGTAGGGTGAAGACATCTCCAAATATCCACCAGCCCCAACTCCTGCATAAGCCGACCACTTGCTTGGCCTGTGAAGAAATAGTTGGGGGTCCACAAGGCATCCTCTCCACTGTTGGATTCAAAAGACAATTAAAATCCCCCTATAATAATGTGCCGTGTTCCAAAAGCACTCAACTTCAAGAAAGCACTAATCAAAAATTTGAGAGGATATGCTGGAGGACAGTAGACATTTAAAATGCCATATTCCTCCACATGTATCAGGGCTTTAAGTACCATAAACCATCCCTGCTCATTTTTCACCTGCTCTAATAATGTGAATGGAAGAATTTTCTGAATAAGTACCACCCTCCCTTACTTTTATTAGTAAAAGATGAAAAGAATACCTGGTCATAACCCCCCTGTTGTAATTTCAGGTGTTTCCCATCATTAAGATGGATTTCCTGCAACAAAGTGATATCAACCCTTTCCCTCTTAAGGCTAGAAAGCACTTTTTTTTCCTTTAACAGGCGAATGACTTCCCTTAATGTTCCAGGTGCACTATTTAATCAGACACTTAGCCATATTCCCTTTCAGAGACCCTTGAACCCCTCGGAGGGAGAACCCTGCTTGCAAAGTGCTGAGCATAAGTAAATAAAGACTCATAGAGTCAAAGAACTATATATTCAAAAACTACTCTATCATAACTATAAACAACTATTACTATTAAAAAAACTGCAAAGAAAACCAAATATAAAACCTTGAATGGAAGACTCTTCCTCCTGCCCAGAGGGAGCACTCACCCTACCCATCCCCTCCTTCACAGCTCCTTCAAACCCAGACTGTGCCCCAGCCTTAAGCCAGAAAAAAAAGGAGATGATCCTTAAATCAACAGAAAAAAGACCAAGTCAGGATGAGCACTCCACCCTTCCCTAGCTTCATGTCACCCCTACATGTTACTAAAAGGGAAACAGAACAAACCAAAAAAAAGGGAGACAACAAAGAGCATCCACAAAACTTCCCATCAGAAAATCCAGTTATTAAAAAAAAAGGAACAACTTATTCCGAGGTCTTTTCCCTCCTTTCCAAAAACGAAATTATTAGGGAGAAAGAAAGGAATAAAAAAAAGGAAGGGAAAACATGGGGAAGTAAGGAAAAGAGAATAAACATTAACCATATTCTTCAGGCAACTCCATCTATTTTAAAGTGTTTACAAAGTTTTTAGCTTTATCTGCTGAGCCAAATTTATAAATTGAGTCCTTGTGGCTGAAATGGAGCATTGTGGGGTATTTCATGGAGTGTTGGATGCCCTGGTTCCTCAGCCTCTTTTTAACTTCATCGAAGGATGTCCTCTTTCGAATTAAAGCTGCAGGGAAATCCTGGAAAAACATGATTTTTGGTCCCTTGTACAGCAGTGCCTGCGGATCTTTTCCCAGGGAGCTGGAAGCTTCTATGACTTTTTGCTTGTCCTTATGTGAGTGGAAGTGCACTAGAACTGAGCGGGGGTGCTGCACTGGGCCTGACCTGTACAATGAAACCCGATACGCCCTTTCAATCTGAAGCCTGCTGGACTCGATGTGAAGGTCCAAAAACTTTGGCAGCCAGCTTTCAAAGAAGCTGACTGGCTGCTCACCTTCCTCACCTTCAGAGAGCCTGACAATTCGGAGTTTTATCCTCCGACCTCGATTTTCGATGTCATTGATATGGTCTCGCAAGGCCTGCACGTCTCACTCCAGCACCTGGATCCGACTGGATGAGGACTCCATTGCAGCTTTCAAGGCCTTAGTTCGACCCTCCAAGACCTCCAGCCACTCCCTGAGTCCCTGGATCTTCTGCTCATGCTTCTGCAGCATGGATGCGATAGGTTAGACCTGGGCACGAATCTCCCCACGGCTCTCATCAATCGCAGCTCCAACTTTCAAGGTAAGTCTCTCCATCACTGCAGTCAATTCCTGTGAGTCTGTCAGGTCCCTGGGGTGTGGGGGTTCAGGAGAGGCTGCTGCTGCAGGCTCTGGTGCAGTAGGTGTTGCAGGGGAATGTCCTCCCTGCTGCAGTTTGCTTGCTCCTTTTCCCTTTGGCATCCTTCCCACTCCCAAATATTAACAAATATGTGTTCTGTGAGGTTTTAAACTAATACTTCCATGACATAAGTTGGCCAGGGATGGCAAAAAACACCAGTATGCCTTGGCTGTTAGGCAGAGCTGTCCACAGCAGTTCTATAGAATTGCCGCCATCTTGCGGACTCAAAGCCAGCATTTTAAGAGTTAGTCAAAGAGAGAGCAACAGCCCGTCATCTAGAGAAAGACTGCCATTCAAACCATTCTCTATAAAAAGTATTGTTTTCATATGAAATATCTTTGCAGCAATAGAATGAAGACAACCCAGGGAGATCTTCAGTTGAAAGAAGGCTGATACCAATAATGATAGCTGCTTTGTCGTTTTGAAAATTAGGTTGATGTAATTTTAAGAGGGGCTTTGATTGAATCAGCATATTGTTATAGAGTTGGAGGTACATAACAAACCTTTAAGAGAAAGGAGGCTTAGAGCTATAAATAGTTGTTTAGTGTTTACTTGTAGAGTAAAGAATAAATTGGTTTTTTTGAAACATTGGAAGTTGGGAGTTCTCTGTCACTCATACTTTAACAGATTACAAGGTGAGGAGAGCTTTTCTGGGTATTTGGTTTAGTTAGCAGAAGGGTTTCACCCCCGTGTCGTAACAACTTAACATTTTCTTTGATACATGTTGGAAATAGAATGCTATAGACACAGCTATGTAATCTCACAGCCAACAATTCACATCAAAACTCAGCAGTCCTACTGTATCTAGTGGTCAAATGGTGGTGGATACCTGAGAAACTAACAGGAGAAGAAAGTTCCATGATATTCCCATCCTCAGTTATTGCAGTGCCCAATACATGAGTGCAATAGATACGGTTGAAAATTGTACACTTCTCTTCAGCTAGAAATGGTGATCTACCTCAGCCTCCTTTCTAGGTCTGCACCATCATGGATGCCATTCCTCAGCCAACTTCATTGACTCACTGTGATATCAAGGACCAGATGAGTGCATTGGATGCAACCAAAACTGTTTATCATTGCACCCTTTTTTGAACAAGGATGAAACATGTTAATTCACCAGTCATCAGGCAATTCTGTGGTATCTAAGGAGATCACGAGAACCTCCTCAATTTCTATTCCCATGCTCAGCATCTTCAGAAATATTCCATCTTGATTTTGGTGATCTCTCCAATTTAAGTACAGTCAGACTTGCAAATACCATCTCCTTTGTAATTAGCCCATTCAATGTCTCAGTTACCTCCACTTTCATTATGCTTTTGGCAGCATCATTCCCTTGATAAAGACAAATACAATCTCCTAAGTTAAAGCATCAGCTGTCCATTCTGCATCTAAGAATCGATTGTGTTTTTGACCTTAAATTGGCCTCAACTTATTTCTTCTTTCCCATAGAGTAGCATCCTCAATTATTCCAGTGGGTGGCATGGTGGCTCAGTGGTTAGCATTGCTGCCTCACAGCACCAGGGGCCCAGGTTTGAAACCAGCCTCAGGTGACTGTCTGTGTGGAGTTTTCACATTCTCCTTGTGACTGCATGGATTTACTTTGGGTGCTCCGGTTTCCTCCCACAATCCAAAGAAGTGCAGGTCAGGTGAATTGGCCATGCTAAATTGCCCATAGTGTTAGGTGCATTAGTCAGGGATAAATATAGGGGAATGGGTCTGGATGGGTTACTCTTCGGAGAGTCAGTATGGACATGTTGGGCTGAAGGGCCTGTTTCCACACTGCAGGGAATGTAATCTATTCAAGACCCACTGATTGATGGCTTGCACCAAGATATTGCCAAGAGGCTGGAGTCAAGGAGGCAAGCCTCATGTATAGCTCACTCAGGATGGGGATCTGAATTATGTCCCAGCCATTTTGCCAGCTCAACCAGTCCCATATTCTCTCTCAATACACTTTTATTAATTATATGCTGAAGAAAACTTGTTGAATTTCTATGATGGCTAGTCTCTTTTCATAGACTGTCCTTGGCTGTCTCATTAGAGATTTTGCTTCCCTTCTGAACATTCCATCTTGAGTCTGATTTTCACTTAAGCTACAACTTGATATATAATGTAATCTTACTTTCTTGTCTTTGTCTTAGTCTCTATTTCTTTGATGCAGAGAGCTCTGGCTTTGGTTGCTCTACCTTTTCCACTTATGGAAATGAGTCTTGTACTTGACCATCTCACCTTTAAAGACACACATCTGTTACAATTGATTTTGTCGATCTTTGATTTCAGTTTTCACAGAATAGGTTTATTATCAAAATGACCTTCCTCCAATAAAGTATTTTTACTGAAGATTGCTCCATGTATTTTTCCAAAGTTAATTTATATCTAACGATACCATGATCACTGTTCACCAAATGCTCCTCAACTGACACTTGGTCCACCATATTCCTTAGAACCAGATCCTGGAATACACCCTTCCAGACCAAAATGTTGCTGGGAATGGAGGGTTTGAGTTAAAAGGAGAGGCTGGATAGGCTACAACTTCTTTAACTAGAGCACAGATGGTTGAGGAGGTGACCTTTTGAGGTTTAGAAAATCATTAGGGGCATTACATCAGGTGAACAACAAGGGCCTTTTCCATATGGTGGGGGAATTCAAAACTACGGGGCATAATTTTAAGGTGAGAGCAGAAATTTTAAAAAGGACATATGGGGCAACGTTTTTATACAGAGACTGTTTTGTGTTTGGAATGCAGGTACAGTTACAACATTTAAAAGACATTTGGATAAGTACATGAAATGGAATGGTTTGGAAGGATATAGGTCAAATGCAGGCAAGTGGGCTAGCTTAGTTTGGAAACATAATTAGATGAACTGGTTGGACCAAAGATTTTGTTTCTATGCTGTATGACTCTCTGGCTCTCTGACTCTATGTGAGACTAGCAATATACTAATGAAGTAAATACTCCTGGATACACTTCAGAAACTCTTCATCCTCTCTATACTATTACTGTCCCTGTCTACATTAACATCATTCTATAGTTTTCTTCACCTTTAAATAATTTCCCAGCAAATGTGCTCCCCAGAGTTTGAGGAAAGGGGAGGGGGAGTGATGCTTATTGAATGGACCCAGTAGTAAAATTGCACTCTAATTGTTTCTTATCTCTCTAACTAGGTCCCTTGGCCTTTCCAGACCATTCTTTCTCTTCAGTACTGTGATATTTTTTGTAATCATTGCTGCCACTCATCTTTCAATCTTTACTTTTCAATTTTTCCTGAAGATCTTTTAGCCAGAGCTATTTATTACTTATGCCTGACACTTTGAATGAAGTCTCTGTAATCAGCACAATTTCATATTTGCATGTGAGCATTTGCATCTGTAATTCAACAACAGCCTTTTGTGCCTTTTATACCTGAACTGTACACGTGAGTTAGATTAAACTGCTTTTCTTCTTAATCTAACACCACCTAATACTATCTGTTTCTCCCAATTTTTATGCACTTTATTTATTCTTTTTAATGCTGTAATATGGTTCCCACCCCGCTGCCAACTTAAGTTAAACTTTCTCAATAGCACTATCAAACTGTGCTGTGAGCATTAATTCCATTTCCATCAAAGTGCAATCTGACTAATCTGCATAAGTCACTTGCAGGTCACCATGCGCTGGAATCTAAACTCTTCCTACAATTCCGTCTCTCCAGCCATGCATTCACTTGCTTTTTCCTATTACTTCTACATTCGTTCACTCATAATAATGCGAAAAAATTCAGCTTTCATGACATTTGATATTCCCCTCCTCACTCTCTACTCCAGGAAATTTGCCTGGACTAACTCGTTTTGCTCTCTGCCCATGTGTTGACGCTGATATGGACCATGACAACTGGCTCCTGCCCTTATCCTGTCAGAGTGCTCTGTAGCTGGTCAGTGGCATACTTGACTTGGCAGCAGGAAGGCAACAGTAAATTCATTTAGAGTTTCACAGATACCTGTCTGGTCCCTTAACATTGGAATTCACTTTCACCATCATACTTCCAGCCTGTTTCCTGTCCACTATACATCAGAGACACTTGTGATGCTCACATTTTGCCTGCATTCCCTGATAATCACTCACTGCACCAATATTCAGAATGGAATTGTGGTTGGAGGGTAAGAAATACTTGGGATTCCTGTCCTACCTGCCTGGCCCTCCTCCATATCCAGGCACTCAGCTATTCCCTTGTTCACTGTTTACCCTCAAGATGTGAGGTGACAATCTCCAGAAACATTTTATTCACAAAACTCTCAGCCTCACAGGTCCTTATTAGTGAGTTATTGTTAAATCTTCAAAATTCACAACATGAGCTGCTCCAGCTGGTGACACTTGCTGTACCCCTGACTGTCTAAGCCATGAGAAGTGCTCTGTAGTTCCCACAATGAAAACGATCTCCTTTCTATGGGACAGTAATGCACTCTATATTTATTATACTAACTAAATTCAACAGAAATAACTAAAGGAATAATAAAAACTTAATGAACTAAATCAACAGCCGCTACCAAATTGTTTAATTATCAAATCTTTCTCCTTTGGCAGCTTGTTTTTGCTGAAACTGATACCAGTGAGCTGCTGTTGTAGAGTCATAGAGATTTATGGCACAGAAACAGATCCTACAGTCCAACTTGTCCATGCTGATTAGGTATCCGAAATTAATGTAGTCCCATTTGCCAGAACTTGGCCCATATCCCTCTAAACCCTTCCGATTCATTTACCCACCTGCATGCAGTAAAATGTAATTGTCCCAGCCTCCACCACTTCCTCTGGCGACTTATGCCATACACATACCACCATCTGCATGAAAACATTGCCCCTTCAGTTTCTTTTAAATCTTTTCCCTCTCACCTTAAAATTATTCCCTATAGTTCTGGACTCCCCACCCCAGGATATAGACCTTGTCTACTTATCCTATCTATGCCCTTATGATTTTATAAAGCTCTATAAGATCACCCCTTAGCCTCTGACACTCCAGGGAAAACAGTCCTCGCCTGTTCGGCCTCTCCCTTTTGCTCAAACCCTCCATCCTGGCAACATCTTGTAAATCTTTTCAGAACACTTTCAAGTTTCACATTAAACTTCCTATGACAGCTTGTTCTCTTTTTCTCTCTCTATCTCTATCTATCCAGTTTTCAAACCTCCCACTTTTTCTTGCAGTGCACTGGAATCCAATCCAAGCAATTACTGTAACATCTACTCTCATCATCAGTGTTGTTGACAGTATTATCTAGCAAGGGGGTTGGTTAACTCATCTATAATGTCGAGTGACAACAACAGCACATGTTCCATTCCTACATTGGCTAAGGTTACCATTTTGAACTTTTCTCTCACTTGACCATTTGGCCTAATGAGTCTGCTCCACCATTTGATCATGGGTGATATGTTTCTCAACCCTACAGTCTTGTCTCCCCCACTCTACCCTCCCCTCCCCATAACCCTTGATCCCTTTATCAATGAAGAATCTAATCCTTGGACTCATTCTTGTAAATCTCTTGTGGACCCCCTTCAAGACCAATATATCCTTCTTTAGATATAGGGCCCAAAAATAGTCACAATATCTAAATGCAGTCTGACCAGAGCTTTATACAACATCAGCAGGATGTCTCTGCTCTTGTATTCTAGCCCTCTTGAAAAGAATAAAACATTGCATTTGCCTTCCTAAATACCAACTGAACTTAAGAGAATCCCGAACTAGGACTTCAAAGTCTCTTTTTGCTTCAATTTCTGAAGACCATTTTTTAAACGGGGAAAGGCTATGCTTCTGGTAGAACCTTTTGACTTTGGACATCATTTTAGCCTTTTCAAAATGTGAACATAAAAGCTGAATTCCAGAAGTAAGTCGAGAGTAACTGCTCATAAAAATAGGATGCCATTTGATTGAATGGGAAAAACTGGAGTCAGTGGGAATCAGATGAAAGCTCTGTACTGGTTGGAATCATATCTAAACCCCAAACAAGTCCTCATGCCTAAAATACCTTGTCTGACCAGACGTGTCACCTCCTTTGTATTGATAACACTTTAAGTGATCTGGGGACAGTGAATTGACAGAAATTGTGGGATTTGCAAATTAATCAATTGAAACCTACACCTGCATTCTAACTGATTAAAGATTTAAGAGCTACCTTTATGTGTGTTCAATGTGTTCACATCATTTGTATAACCCTTTGATCATTTCCTTATAAATTCTGTGTCTAAGATCTTGTCTCTCACAAACAGCTGATGAAGGAGCAGCACTCTTTAAGCTAACGTTTTCAAATAAACCCGTTAGACTATAACCTGGTGTTGTGTGATTTTTGACCCTGAAAAAAACGAAGTGTTCTGTCCTTACATGTAGCATGACCTACCCAACCCCAAGGTTGGATTGATAAATGACAAGTTATATTCATGCTGCTCATGTGCCAGACAGTGTCCATTTTAATAAAAGAGAAAATCAGATCACCTTTCTTTGAAGTTCAACTGCATTACATTTCTGAAACTGCATGAACATCCTAGGGTTACTATTAATCAGAAATATCACTGCACCAGCTATATAAAACATTGTGGCTACGATACCAGGCCAGATTTTCAATCATCGTTAACTCATCTCCTAACTTCTCAAAGCTTGTTTTGATGTGTCAGCATTGTGACAACAGTCAAAGAACTCATTAGAATCCAGGATAAAATAGTCCATTTGATTGGTACTCCATCTCATCCAAAGATATTTACATCCTTCTTCTTGTACACAATGGCAATATTTAGTGCTGATAACATAGAATTTTGCAACCACATGGCAAGGTTTCTTTGACCACAACCCCTGAACCTCCAACCTCTCCCGCATACAAAGACAAGAGCAACTGGCACATGGAAACACCACCCTTCATTCTTCTTCATACTCACCATTCTGATTGAGAATAATGTACCCTTTCCAACATTGTTGTCTGGGCAAAATCCCTATTCCTTGATGCATTGGGTTTGCTTACATGACATGGACGGTATTGAGCTTACCCCCATTTTCTCAAGTGCAATATAGTTGATCACTAAATGACAGACATAATCCATGAGCAAATTAAAATAAATTCCATAATCTGATAATGAATTATTGAAATAAAAAAGTAAAAATACCTGTCTTATCAAAATGTTAAAAACATTTGCAAAGAGGAAAAGCAAAATAATGTTATGGATGTGGGTCATTCCTTACAATCTAAAGCTATAACCTGCGTTTTGTTTCTCAGATGCCATCAGACCTGTTGTATATTACTAGAAATTTCTGTTTATACCTAAGAATTCACTATTCCTATTTTTGATTCTTCTACCTGTCAAAGAAACAAAATCCTTTTCCTTCAAGTAAATTATGTACTTTAGGTATTATAGTATACATCAATGGTACACCCTGGTACTGCATTGTGTAATATAATAAAAGTTAACTTTTAATGATTTTCTGGTGAATTATTCATTACCTTGTATATAATATATGCAGCGCTTAATGAGAAACAAAATAAGAATCATTTTCTTACTATTGTCAGTGTGCATTTAATTTACAATAAAGCAGAAGTGGATCATTACTCGTTGAAGTACCCTCCAAGACTCTGGAGCTTTGGAGACAAAACAGCAATAAGTGAACCTGATTTCTAATGAGAATATGAATTCATAGACATTAAACTATTATTATGTTGAAGAGTAGTGCTAGCTGTAAGCAAAGTAAGCAACGCAGCAAAGGTTTTATATTAATGATACAATTCTAATATCACTTGCTTAATCTGGATTTTCAAGCAAGGTCTTTGCTTATCAGACTTGAAATTTTTATAAATCTTATTGTAGCATCATTGCTCAAAGAAAGACCTAGCTCCCATACTCCTCAAATAACTGCTTACTAGGCCATCTATCTTACTTGATCAACAGGTGGAGATTGTCCATCTCACCAACAAGACCATTAGTTGGTCAACCCATTAGCAGGTAGCAATAAAATAAAGAAGAAACCATTGTGGTCGGAACCCCTCCATTCATTTTCTTATGGAATTTTGTCCACTGTTTCGTCACCATCCAGAGGTGATAAGACTGACTTAGCTCAGTTAATAGTATTGGCTGGAACTGGGTTTTAAAAATGTCAATTTAAAAAGTAAACAAATGAATAAAAGCAAATATTCCATACATGGAAATCTGAAATAAGACACAATGTACTGGAGAAACTCAACTGGTCTGGCAGCATCCACGGAGAGAGAAACAAATGCTTTGCCTTATTATTTAAAGTTATAGCTTACACAACTAATAAGAGGAATAAATTAGCTGTCTTCAGGCCTTTTATTACCCCTCAGAGACCTACTGGCTTCTGACCTGAACACTTACATCCAGGTAGTTGCATAAAAATGTAAAAAATAGACCATTCAGCCCTTCAGCTTGCTCTGCTATTCAATATTCATTGGTTGACCATCCAACTCAGTCCCATATTGCCTCTTTCTCCCATACCTTTTCATCCATGTATCTCTAAAAACTATATCTCACTGCATTTTGAAAACATTCAATGTTTTGGCCTCAACTGCTTTATGTGGCAGAGACTTCCACAGGATCTCGACTGTCTGGGTGAAGAAATTTCTCCCCATCTCAGTCCTAAATGATCTGCATTCTTAAACTGTGACCCCTGGTTCTGATCATCATGGTCATTGGGAAAATCCTTCTGACATTTACCTGTCTAGGCCGGTTAGAATTTTATAGGTTTTTACGAGATATCTCCTTCATTCTTCTAAACTCGAGTAAACATGATCTTACCCAATCCAATCTCTCTTCATACATCACTCTTGCCATCCCAGGAATCTTTTTTTTACACACTCTCCATAACTAGAACATTCTTCATCAGATAAGGAAACCAAACTACACAGTACACTCCAGGTGTGGTCTTACTAAGATCCCATATAATTATAGGTAGACATCCCTGCTCTGTGCTGGGATCTCCTCACTATTGTTGGGGAGAATCTGCTATCGGGGTACCTACATTGGGGCTAGGGAGGGGAGCACCATTATTAAAGCAGACACTGTCAGATACCAGCTAAAACACAGCCATGTAAAATAAACCCAGCCACTGCAGGACTGTCTGCCTGGGGCCACATTCCTGGGGGATTAGAACATGTCTGTCAGTTTCAGATCATCCTGTTACACTCTCATTGTTAATAAAGGAAACCGGTAACTATCGGATAGTGTAAATCGCACCGATACTACACTTGATTGATAAAGTACTTGCTAATGCCTCCGCTGACGTCAAACTCATTCGGGTCCTATGTTAAATGATAATATCTGTATATTCAACTATGGAGAACTATTGTGAACGCCCAGACAGCCAGACGCATGGCAATGAGGAAACCCTTCCAAACAATAAACTTTTAATTTACAAGATCGGAAACTGCCGAACCCAGGATGTCTACCCATTGTTCAGCACAGCAGGAGTTGGACAGGTATCTCGGGGCAGCCAATAGAGACACTAATCCATTCACAGACAGGTGAACCGACCAATGAAAGAGCCGAACAAGGGGAACCTGACCGGGAACTCGAGGAAGCGCGAAGTATAACTGCACCAGATCCGAAGGGAGAGACAGAACGCCTTCTCCAACGAATTTGCATGCTTTTGAATTCGTTGTATAGTTTGCCAGTCTTGATTCTGTAATAAACGGTGTTTTTGCTCCAAACTCTAGTCGGTTTGATCTCTCCTTCCAACGAACACGAAGAGACGAGACCATTCGGTTTCCGTCTCAACACTATGAAGGCCAAAATAGCATTTGTCTTCTTCATTACCTGCTTCACCTACACGACTACCTTCTGTGACTGGCGTACAAAGATATACAGGTCTCATTGCATCTTTCCCAATCTATTTTTGCTACCAAGGTGGTTAGCCTCACATTTGCCCACTCACTCAACTTGTCCAAATCTCACTGAAGCATCTCTACATTCTCCTCATAGTTCACCTTCCCACCCAGTTTTGTGTCCTCTATAAACCTAAAGATTTTGCAGGTATATCCCTCACCTGAATCCTTAATATCTATTGAGAATAGCTGGGGTTCATACACTGATCCATGCAGTATCCCACTAGTACCCTGTTACTAGGAAACAGCCATGTTTTCACTTCCTCTTTGTTTCCTGGCTGACAACCTGTTCTCTATCCATGTTATTGCATTAATCTCTATCCTATGTGCTTTAATTTAAATGTGAATTCCTTATGTGGGATCTTACTAAAAGACTTTTGAAAGTCCAAGTAAACAATATCCACAGGATGCACCTTATCAACTCTACTTGTTATATACTCTACATTTGTCAAACATGATATTTCTTTCATGAATCCAAGTTGACTCTGTCAATCCTGTCACAGTTTCTAAGTGCTCACCAATAAATATTTTATAATGGACTCTACCATTTTTCCCACTACTGATGTCTGATTAACTGGTCTATAATTTCCTGTTTACTCTCTATCCTCTTTTTTTAAATAATGGGGTTACATTAGCTACCTTCTCATCTGTAGGAACTGTTCCAGAGTCAATAAGATCTTGAAAGATAACAACTAATGTATCTATTAATTCTAGGACCAATTCCTTATTTAATTTTGGGATATAGATTATTGGGTTCTGCGGATTTATTGGCTTTTAATCCCATCAATTGGCCAATGCCATTTATCAATGAATACCGATTTCCTTCAGTTCATCCCTTTCAATATTTCTGGAATTTTATTTGTCTCTGCCTTTGTGAACGCAGAACTAAAATATGTATTTAGTCAGCATTTCTTTGTTTTTCATTGTAACCTCCCCAAGTTCTGACTGTAAGGGAACTACATTTGTCTTCACTCATCTCTTTCTTTTCATATACCTAGAGAAACTTTAACAATCAGTTTGTATGTTTCCCAAAGCTTACTCTTGCAATAAATATCCCCCCTCTTCATCAGCACCTTTGTTCTCTTTTGCTGAAATCTAAATTGCTCCCAGTCCTCAGATCTGCTTTTTTTTTTGGCCAATTTGTATGCCCTTTCCTTGGAACAATATTGTCCCTAATTTCAGTTGTCAGCCATGGCCAGGCTACCATTGACATTTTATTTTTGTTCCAGACAGAAATGAATGATTGTCGCATTTCCTCCATGCCAACTTCAAATATTTGCTATCCATCATCATCCCTTTAAGTAATATTTCCCAATTTATCATCATGTCAAGAACCTGATTTTAAAAAGTTCAGCAATTCTTCAACCATCTTTGGTGTTTAAAACAATTCTTTGCCATTTCAGTCAGCAATGGAAAAAATACAGCAAAATAAAAAAGATATAATCTTTGCAGTATATATCAATGATTTGGACTTGGTTATAGGGAACTTGATTAACAAGTTTTTAAGATACTACAATAGTTAGCTATGGAACTCATAATGAAGAAGAAAGTTGTAGAATGTGGAAAAATATTAATAAACTAGTGAACTGGGTACAACAATGGCAATGAGTTAAATCTAGTGAATTGTGAGGTAATGCATTTGGGAAAAGTTATCAAAGCAGAGGGATGTGCAATAATTGGTAGGGTATTGAGAAGCGTGGAGGAACAGAAAGATCTTTGAGTGTAAGCTCCACAGGCCTGAATGTAGTTACACAGGTTGATCAAGTGGTCAAGAAGGCATATGGGATATGTGCCTTCAATAGCTAAGGCATAGAATATAATAGCCCGGAGATAACCCTGAAACTGTATAAGCATGAGTTAAACCACAATTAGAGTACTTTCTGCATTTTGGCTTACTGCTATAGCAAAGGTAGATAGGCTACAGATGAAGTTACAAGAATCTAAGCTGGAGAATTTTAATTATGAAGAAAGTTGAATGGGTTTAAGTTGTTTTCTTTGGAACAGATGAAACTGATTGAGTGAATTAATTGATGCGTGTAAAATTATGCAGGGTCTTGAAAGAGTGTGTAAAATGGTCTTTTTCTTTGTTTGCAGAGTCATAAGTAGGCCCATAGGTTTATGTAAGAGGGAGGAGGCTTAGGTCCAGGTTGTAAATTGCTATGATTCTATAATTGACTTTCAGCTTGGTATCAGGGGGAGTGGGAAGAGGACTGCAGAGTTCTGTTTATACAAGTGAATGATAATGCAGAAACATTACAGCTATTGAAATGGGCTGCATTCTAAACTCATATTTGATTAACTGGCAGATAGTCAAGTTAATTAAAGGCCATTAGATGCTGGACTTCTGTGGCAGTTTGACCCCACACCTGCTATAATGATGGAGGGAGGCTGGTGGAACCTTCATATCAATGACATGATTGACTAATAACAATATTTTCTCTTGGGTTCTGACAAACCCAGCCAACGCTTGGTGCAAAATTTGTAAAATCCAAAAGAATCTGGTTCTCTAACCTAACGGAAACTTACGCTTTTAGGAGGGAAGAAAACTAGAACTCAGTTCCTCCCTGATGATCAGATTCAAATCATTAACAAACATCCTCTATGTTTCCCCCACCGTTAATTTGTAATTATACATTGCACAATTTTAGATGATTACCATCTTTTGTCAATGTCATGAGGGCCCAAAACTCCTTCATTGCTCATGAAGGTGTTAAATTCAATGACATTAAGCGAGATTTGATCGAGCGATTTAACTCCCTCTCATTAGACGTTCATGTATGGCCAGTAGTTGAATGAATTGATTGGCAATCAACTGCATCTAAACCCTGAACAAACACAAAATATGTTCATTTGTCAGTTTGAATGTGACACAGAGTGAATATCAATTGTCTTGATGTTCATGTTACGAATGTGACGGTACATAAGAAATCAATGGCTCAGAAAAACCTTGTATAATAATGTTGAAACTTGTACTCACTACCCAAAGCAAAAGAATTGAAAGAACTGCTGGATTTACGAACTGAAGGAACTTTGTTATCCTGCTAGCAGATCATTCTCACCAAATTATCACTGTTATGCGAAGCAGGTGCAATAGAAATTGTGTTGATTCAGACGTAAGTGATTAGAAGAAAATATGTTCTCTGATAACTGTGAGAGTTCTGAGTGAGATGAACTTAGAGCTTTTTGGTTCAGAACTATTTGCCTGTTTCAGACAGAAAAACTAAAATATTTAACTAGAGTAGCTGGGGAAGTTTTATTGCAGTGAGATTAAGCAGATTTTAGCATATGTTACTTTGTTGTCAATAAACTCTTGATCTATAAGAGACTCAGGGTACTATCAAATAAAAAGCCCACCATTTATTCAGCCTAAGAAACTGATCCAGGAGAAGGATGCACTCAGTGGCAAGGGTAAGAATTCATGTTGGACGATGATTACTTTAGCTTTTCAAATGTTTAGCTGAAGGCACTTAAGCATCATTCTAGACAGAAGGTCAGAGGGATCACAGAGGGATTAAAGAGAACAAGCATGACAGAGAAAGGGAATCTTTAAAAGATTAGATTAGATTAGATTAGACTTACAGTGTGGAAACAAGCCCTTCGGCCCAACAAGTCCACACCGACCCGCTGAAGTGCAACCCACCCATACCCCTACATTTACCCCTTACCTAACACTACGGGCAATTTAGCATGGCCAATTCACCTGACCCGCACATCTTTGGACTGTGGGAGGAAACCGGAGCACCCGGAGGAAACCCACGCAGACACAGGGAGAACGTGCAAACTCCACACAGTCAGTCACCTGAGTTGGGAATTGAACCCGGGTCTCAGGCGCTGTGAGGCAGCGGTACTAACCACTGTGCCACCGTGCCGCCCACCACAAAATAAAAAGAAATCTACCATAAAAGCATAAAACAATCAAGAATGAAGGTGAGAAAATGAAAGAGAATGAGATGGAGAGAAATGAAAGTAGAGCTGTATGACATCAGTGTAATTGTAGAAAATTTTGATCTCATGTGTCTAGACTGAAAGTCAGTCAAAGATGCAAGAGAATTGCACAATGAAATCTAGTGCCCCTCATTCATTTTAGTAGATGCTTGGGTGAGTAAAGCACACTGCTGGTGCTACAAGTAGAAAAGGGAATAGATGGAGCAGGATACAGCTTGTGTGCCTGGTAGTTAGAAAAGCATGGTCCTTGGTGTTGATATCATGTTTGCTATGTAACTAATTCCTGGTTTTCATGTAAACACTTATAGACCCACTTCTTGTCCTTTGCATGTCTTTTTCCCCATTGAATTTTCATCTTTCTATTCCATTTCCATTCAGTGACATTTTCTAGTTAGGATTACAGTTAATAGTTATACTGGTCAAGTCAGCTGCCAGAGTGAAACCTGGTTGGATAGACCATCAGTTTACCTTTGTGCAACTTGTCCACTACATGTTGGATAGTTGTCAGTTATGACACACAATCACACAACACCGTCAGTGTTTAATAAGTTTATTAAAACAAGTGCAAACTTTAGAAGAAAGCAGGACAACATATTAAGTAATTCTAAAAGATAGTACAGAGGAAGATTCAACCCTTTTCCCAGAAATATAACTTATAGATTGAGCCCAGTGAAGATTGATCCTACCTTCAGTTTGAAATTTTTCAGTCAATTGAAAAAGTCACAAGCATTTTCTTTTGGTGACGTTTTTCACATTCAGTGATATGGTTGTCTCAATCTCTTCCAGAGACATGCAAACAAGCTAAGTCACAACTTTTCTCACTGAGCTTTATCAAGTGCTCACATTTTATTGCCCGACCTGTCGACTTAAAACAGCTTCAGGCAGTTTCCACCTCAGATGACCTGTAGGCTGACAAAATCAAAATCATTGTGGTCAGAGACAAAACAAAAATGCAGATGCTGGAATCCAAAATAGGCAGGCAGGAGGCTGGAAGAACCCAGCAAACCAGGCAGCATCAGGAGGTGGAGAAGTTGATGTTTTAGGTGTAAGCCGGTCCTAAAGAAGGGATATCACAGAAACATTGACTTCTCCACCTCCTGATGCTACCTGGCTTGCTGTGCTCTTCCAGCTTCCTGCCTGCCTACTTTGAAAACAGTATATAATTATGCCATTCTGCTGGTATGAATGTTTTCCCCGAGTCTGCTTGGAGACCTAGGCCTCTCTTTTTACAGGTCGGAAAAGCTCATTTTTAAAAGAAACAGCAATTTGTAATTATTTTGCCATGTAACTCACATAGTTATTTAGCTAAAATCACATGCTTTCTTATAAATGCTGTTCCAAACACATTTTCTCATGCCTTTTAAAAGGAAAGTGACCTTGTCAGAACTAAAACCAAAAATTTTGCCTCTACTCTTAAATCCAAGTTCCCCAAAAATGATACATTATAAACCTTCATCACCAAAATAAGATGAAAAAGTATTGCTAAGAGTCATATTTATTTTCTAATAAAATATATTCTTAGTGATATTTCTACTTCACGTTGACCACAATACTTACTTTCAACACAAAAGCATTTTGAAAACAATTAAATTCCAAAGCCATTTTGAACATAATGTCATTGTCCTTGCTAATTTGCTTTTAACAAAGAAATGCTATGCACGCAACAAGAATGATTTTGAAATCACATGGTTGAAGCATTAAACTCTGATTAAGATTTTTATTATGGAAGTGTTCCAAAGAGTGAAGATTACCTGCCATTGGGAAAATATTGGAGTCTATTTTAAAGGATGTAATAGCAAAGCATTTAGAAATTCATAATAAAATCAAAGTGGTTCAGCATGGCTTCATGAAGGAGAAATCATGCCTGACAAATTTACTACAATTCTTTGAGGAAAAATAAGTTAGGAAAGATAAACGGGAACTGATATAAAATGTTTGGATTTCCAAAAGGCATTCACTTAATTACAACATAAGACTGTTTAATAAGCTAAGAACCAGTGTGTTGCAGTAATTTATTAGCATGGAAAGAAGATTGACAAGGAAAAAATGGGGCATTTTCAGAATGGTGACCTGTAACCAGAAGAGTACCAAAGGAATCGATGCTAGGGCCACATTATTTACAATAAATACTCATGACTTGGATGAGGAAAGTAAATGTACTATAACTAAGTTTGGGGATAACTAAAAAAAGGAAAGACACGTGGTTAGGATGACACAAGTAGCCTAAAAAAGCAAGATAAACGGGTTAAGTAAGTCAGTGGTTTGCTTCTGCTCTTATGTAATACAGTCAGAATGTCTTATTATGATTTACATAAATTACAGAGTCTGTAGAATAGAGGGATATGTACACATGAAAATGGTGTTGAGTAATTCTCAAACTCAGTGTCTCTTTCTCCATAGCAAGGGGGCTTGAGTACAGTTTAAAAAAAATCTTACTCTAGTTGTACAGGGCCTTGCTAAAACCATACCCGAAGTTCTGTATGCAATTTTAGTCTGGAAACATATATATTTGTGATGGAGGAAATGCAGCAAAGAATCACCAGACTGATAAATGCAATAGTAGGTTTATCACATGAGGAGAGACTGAGTCAACTAGGCCTGTGTTCACTGGAGTGTGGAATAAGAGGGGATCTCATTGAAACATATAAAATTCTGACAGGTTTAGACAAACTGGACACAGGTATGATATTTCCCTCTTCATGGTGTTCTGAACAAGGAATCATAATTTCATGATATGTATATGTATTAGACCATTTTGGACAAGATGTGAAGAAAATTTGTTATTCAAAGGGTGGTGATACAATGGAATTCTCTACTACAAAAGGCTGTGGAGGTCAAGCCACTGAGAGTGTTAAGGGGTAGGTGGGAGAGTTGGAATGTTGGGTTAAGATAGGTGATCAACCATGATCAAATTGAATGATGGAATGTCCTACTCCCCATCTTATTTTCTATGTTTCTTGTTTCAAAGCCTGCACATTGTCCCTCTGATAAACTGGTGCACACATTCAATAACAATACATACCATTTTGTAACATTGTGATACAATAATCTTTTGGTCATTTCAACACTCAGCTACTTATTCAAACGAGGTGAAATATCTTTAAACCCCATATCCTCTGTCTATTTTGGAACTAGGCCTAGACTTCTAGTGGATGGCATAGTGGATCACAGTGCCAGGGATTTGGGTTCCATTCCCACCTAGGGCGACTGTCTGTGTGGAGTTTCCTCTGGGTGCACAGGTTTCAGCCCTCAATCCAAAGATGTGCAGTCAGGTGAATTGGTCATGCTAAATTGCCCAGCGTGTTAAGTGCATTAGTCAGGGCTAAATGTTGAGCAATAGGTCTGGGTGGGTTACTCATCAGAGGGGCGATGTGGACTTGTTGGACCAAATGGCATGATCCATACTGTAGGGAATCTAATCTTAAATCAAATCCTTCATTAGAATCAGAATCATCCTCTGAGATACTATTCTTCTCTTTTCCTTTACACTTCTCTCTCACATAGACATGCTGCTTGAGTTTGCTCTCTTTTTGAAGACAAATTTTTAAATTTAACTGCCATTGCCAGAGTAGCTGCTGGCAATAGACTCTCTATCAAAGGTACCTTTCTCATATGAAACATCTTTGCAACAAAAGATTGAAGATGACCCAGGGCAATCTACAGCCAGAGGAAGACAGACACTGATGACAACAGCCACTGTGTAGTTTTGAAATTAAGTTGATGTAATTTTAATACAGGGTTATATCAGAATAGTATATTGTTATAGAGTGGGAGGTAGATAAGAAGCATTTAAGAGAAAGGAGGCTTAGAGTTGTAAATAGTTATTGTTTCATGTTTATATTCAGAGTTAAAGAATAAATTGATATTTTTTTTCTTTAAATAGTGGAATTTGGGAGTTCTCTGTCACTCATACTTTAACAGATTATGGGGTGAGGTGAGCTTTTCTGGGTGTTTGGTTTAATTTGCAGAAAGGTTCCCTGCCGTGTCGTAACAGTAATGCATTATCAATCTTCATCATGTAGTTAGCAAAGGATCTATATATTAAAAGTTGATTCATGTGTTCCCATTGTTTATCCTTCCCGAAGCATGAAATGTTTCCAAAATTTTCCAGCCAATGGAAATTTACCTGGTTCTTAAAGAAGAATTTATGAATATATAATTCTAAGTTTCTTTCGGAAGCATCTCAGTACTCTTCATATAGAATTAATTAGGTTGACGTGCAGTGACTACTCACTGTAAGTCGGTACTTATTGTGAGACAGCACAAGTAACAATAAAAAGAAACTTTCCTCAGCAAAGAGAATCATTG
Organism: Hemiscyllium ocellatum; assembly: GCF_020745735.1. NCBI lineage: Eukaryota > Metazoa > Chordata > Chondrichthyes > Orectolobiformes > Hemiscylliidae > Hemiscyllium > Hemiscyllium ocellatum. Next base: position 59,305,260 of record NC_083402.1, read on the forward strand.
ATTAGGAGATCGGAAGAACCCACTTTCCTGAAATATCACTGTCGTGTTATTGATATCCATCTAAAATTAAGGACAACATCTTAATCGCCTTTTCAAAGCCCTGTAACAATACATCACACTAGTACTGCATTGAATATCAACCAGGATTGTGTACTAAAATGACAGAACTGGGCTTGAATCATAACCTTTTGATTAAAATGTGAAACTGTTCCCAATTGTAAAACAAGTTGCTACTAAAAAAAAAATCTGATGGCTTAAATTCTTATTCTCAGATATTGCAGAGTACTTTCCAATCCTAGTTTAGCAAGTAACTATTTTTTTGCCAGGAGCTAGGAATGCAAATTGATTCTAGGCACCTCTCAGGTATTGGTAAGTGGTTTAAACATCATATGTAGAACATATCATACAATGGTTTGAAGCAATAGCTCTAGGATCTGGTATGTTGAAAGTTGACTAGTAATGCAATATAAAATGTTGTTAAGATGTGAGACACATGTGCATGTGGGAAATTGTTTTGTCTACCCTTCATATACTGAAGAATTTTTAAAAAATACATTTAAGGTAATGTTTAATTTTTCCTAAGTCAAATAAAGAAGAGAGTAGTCTTGGTTTTTTTTAAAAAATTACATATATACAGTAATAAAGTGTTAGTTAAATATGTTCATTTGTTATGATTTTAACAAACCCATCCATGAAGAAAAAAAATTGAAAATTAATAAAGTCAAACAAAGTTAATTGTGAATTTATTGTGTAAAATTTGGCACTAAAATTACTTGTCATCCAAAATATATTCAAATTTAATGTAGGAAATAATTTCACCAGATTTTTGCTAAGAAGTCAATATTTATATTTTAACCAAGTAGTTGACAGCTGATAAAAAATGGCAAAATAATTTGTATTTTAGGTGCATTACTTAACTGAACTTGAATTACATTCATCGTAGATTTCAGTGCTGAATCACTCTATCAGTTTCAATGCTATGATTTACACCACCTTAATAGAATAACTGTTTGATGGCAGATGTTAGAATCGTAAAACTCCATATGTGTTCTCCAGTCACTAATCATGCATCATTAATAAGATTTGAATACCTGCTTTAATTAATCTAGCCATTGTTTCTACTTTCATCTATGCGCAATAAATACTTAGGTTTGTATCTGGACAATTGAGATAATTGTACTCCACAAAACCAACAGACACAAGATAGATGGCAAATGTGGTTACATGCCTTTGCCAGTATTGACACTGAGGTATAAAACTACATCTGTAGCAGCTGTGACCAATAGGACCGTTTTTCAATCAATGTTCAACAACGCAGAATAACTATTTAAATGTTAGGCACTGCAATCTCTTCACTATTTTTGTTTCTTTTATCTCATGATAGTATATAAAGACCTGTATTTGTTATTCATACCTTGAAAAGGTGGCGCTAAGCCATTTTAATAAACAGCTGTAGCTTTATCTGGTATAGGTGCACATACAGTGCTGTTAGAAAGGGAGTTTGATGCTGTTTGACCATCCAGCTTTATTCCTTTTTGATTTCTCTGTAGCAAGTTGAGAAACACAGCAATTAGGAATAAGAGTAGGCCATTCAGCCCCTATAACCTGTACTGCCATTCACTATGATCATGGCTGATCAACTCACTCAGAATTCTGTTCCTGCTTTCACCACAACACATTTGATCCCTTTAGCCTTAAGAACTATATTTATCTTCTTCTTGAAAACATTCAATGTTTTGATGTTAACAGCTTCAAAAGAACAGAATTCCATGGTCTCTGAGTGAGGAAATTTCTCCTCATCTCAGTCCTAAGAGGCCGACCCTATCATCTCAAACTGTGATCCATGTTTCTGGACATCTCAGTCATCGAGAAAATCCTTCTTATATTTACCCTGTCTTGTTAAATTTTTTTACGTTTCTATGAGATCCCTTCCTCATTTAGAAGAAGTGACGAAGAGGATTGATGAAAGCAGAGTGGTGGATGTGATCTGTATAGAGTTCATTAAGATGTTACATATGGTAGACTTGTTAGCAAGATTAGACCACATGGAATACAGAGAGAACTAACCATTTGGATACAGAATTGGCTCAAAAGTAAGAGACAGAGGGTAGTGGGCGAGGGTTGTTTTTCGTTCTGGAGATCTGGGACCCTTGGTGTGTCACAAGGATTGGTACTGGGTCCACTGCTTTTCATTATTTATATAAATGATTTGGATGTGAACTTGGGTGGCATGATTAATACGTTTGCAGATGACACCAAAATTGGTGGTGTAGTCAAAAGTGAAGAAGGTTACCTCAGAGTACAACACAACCTTGATCAGATGGGCCAATGGGCAAATGGATTTGAAGATGAGTTTAATTTAGATAAATGTGACTTGCTGCATTTTGGAAAGGCAAATCAGAGCAGGACTTATACACTTTAAGGTAAAGTCCTAGGAGTTGGGAGGTCACGTTGCAGCTGTACAGGACGTTGGTTAGGCAACTTTTGGAATACTGCAAGCAATTCTGGTCTACCTGCTACAGGTAGGATGCTGTGAAACTTGAAAGGGTTCAGAAAAGATTTACAAGGATGTTGGCATGATTGGAGAGTTTGAGCTATAGGGAGAGGCTGTATAGGCTGGGGTTATTTTCCCTGGAGCATTGGAGGCTGAGGGGTGACCCTACAGAAGTTTATAATATCATGAGAGACATGGATAAGATAAATACCCAACGATGTTACCCCAAGGTAGGGGAGTCCAAAACTAGAGGACATAGGTTTAAGATAACAGGGGAAAGATTTAAAAGGGACCTAAGAGGCAACATTTTCACACAGGGTAGTTCATGAATGGAATGCAATGCCAGAGGAAGTGGTGGAGGCTGGTACAATTACAACATTTAAAAGGCTTCTGGATGGGTATATGAATACGAGGGGGCTTTATAGATAGGTGACAAATGCTGGCAAATGGGACTAGGATATCTGGTCAGTGTGGATGAGTTGGACTGAGGGATCGCTGTACATTTCCATGCTTCTATGACTCCAGTGAATATAAACTTAACCAACTCAGTCTCTATTCATATGTCAGTCTTGCCACCCCAGGGATCTGTCTGGTAAAAGTTTGTCGCACTCCCTCCATAACCAGAACATCCTTAGTCAGTTAAGGAAACCAAAACTATTACAAAACTACATAACATTCCTGAAGTGGCCTCACCAAGGCATCCCGAGACCTCCATTTGAATCCTCTTGCTAAGTCAACATACTATTTGTCTTCTTCACTGCTGGTGTGCCTACATGTTTAACTTCTGTAACTGGTGTACAAGGACATCCAGGTCTTGTTGCAACTCCCTCTTTCTCAATCTATCACCATTCAGATAATAATCTATTTTCCTGTTTTTGCTCCCAAAATGAATAACCACACAATCGTCCACATCATAGTTTATCCCTGCTTTGCATTTGTCTATTTGCTCGACCTGCCCAAATAACACTGAAGCATTTCGACATCCTCCTCACAGTTCACTCTCCTGCCTAGCTTTGTGCGGTTGGAAAATTTGCAGATATTGCATGTGGGTCCCTCATCTAAATCATTAATCATATTGTGAACAACCGGACCCTAAGCACTAATCCCTGCGGTAAAGAGGTGAATGTAAAGTTATCATTAAGTCTCCATTTGAAATAGCTTTTAAAAATAATAAAGCCCTGAAGTCAGCCTTCAAGTTGCTCTCAATGTGGTCTCCTCTACATCAGGGAAATAGAATGCCAACTCACAGAGCGTTTCAGAGAACATCCTTGGGACACACACCAAATAGCTCCACTGTTTTGTGGCTGACCACTTTAACTCCCTCTCCAACTCCCCCAAGGACATGCAAGTCCTGGCCTCCTCTGCTGCCAAATCAAAGCCACCAACAACTGGAGAAAGAACACTTTATCTTCCACCTTGGGACCCTATAACCACACAGCATCAACATTGACTTCACCTGTTTCCAAATCTATCCTCCCCCCTCTCATCCTAGATCCAACCCTCCAACTTGGCAATGTCCTCTTGACTTGTCCTACCTGTCCATCTTCCTTCCCACCTATCCACTCCACCCTCCCCATTGACATATCACAAATACCTTCAACCTGCATCCACCTGTCACCTTCCCAGCTACCTTCTCCCCAACACCCCCACTTTTACCTCTCAACCCCCTTCCCTTTCCACATTCCTGATGAAGGGCTTATGTCCGAAACAATGAATGTCCTGCTCCTCGGAAGCTGCCTGACCTACTGTGCTTTTCCAGCCCATCACATTTTGACTCTAACAAAGTATCAATGTTTAGCAAGACCCCGGGATACTTTATCTGCTGCACTTTGATAAGATTAAGTTTGTGTTGTTAGCCATGGCATTTTTTTTTACTTGAATCTAAGAACTATGTTTATCAGTGAATTCTTTCACCAACAGTTGATCCAGGGAGGGCATTTATTGATATTTTTCACAGTACATACTTAGTCATATATGCAAATTTCATGAGACAAAGATGAGCACCAGGATAGTTAGTCAGAATCCATGAGATGTACCCTGCCCAATCTTAGAGCTGCATGCAGTCCAAGTGCACAACGTGTCCTGGCAGCAGCATTACAATAATAGATGTTAGTGCACTTCAGTGTGCAACATTTAAGTGCAGGAGCATACTGCAAGTGGATTGAAGATTTGTTATGATCTTACGGTAAGTTCAGTGTCTGTGGATGGGGTGTGTGTGCCTTCGATGCCCATGAATGTGTAATAATGTGTAATAAGTTGTGTTACTTTGAAGCTCAAGTTTGAACACAACTCTTGACTTTGCCATCTCCTCAACCAATCTGTCTTAAACACAAACCCAGTGTGTGACTTCAAACCACATGATAAAAGATCATTGATGATCATTACTCTAAACTAATGTTAGAAATGGAGATGTCTGCTGATGATTTCCCAATGTTCAGTACTGTCCACAATACCTCAGATGCTGAACAAGTTTGTATCCATTTGCAAAAGGTTTTCGACCACATTCAGGATTGGGTAAAAGTGACAAGGAAAATTCAAGCTATACAAGTGCGAGCCAATGACCATCTCTAGCAAGGCGGAATCGAACCATCTCTCTGTGACGTTTAATTTCATTACCATCAGGGCATCCCTCATTATCAACCAGCTATATACACATTGTAGCTACAAGAGCAGATCAGGGACTGGTACTTTTGAAGGAAGCAACTTACATCCTGAGACCTCAAAATGTGTTCACCTTCTAAACAGCACAAGTCAAGAGTGTAATGAAATATTTTTCAATTGTCTGGATGAGTGCAGCTCCAAACAAAACTCAAGAAGCTCAATATCATCCTGTACAAAGGAGACTATTTGATTGGCATTCCATCCACTACCTTATACATTCGCTCCCTCCAACACTCACACACAATAGAAAAAGTGTGTTCCATATAATTAACTTGTAAGTATTTCATTAGCCATGATAAGGTCTTTTAAAACGTTTTTTGAAGCCTAGGTTTAGAAATAATGGAGTTTTGTATACATTAGTAGGGTTTTGTGCCTGAACAAGATAAATAAGCTAAGTTTAGAAGGTCCGAGGAATTTTTTTTGTAAGCTGAAAAAAAACACCATAGCTTGGAGAAAGAGGTTATTGTTTATTTCTTCTTTGAGTTTTGAGCAATTCTGTGAAGATGAGGATGCTTACATAGACTAGTGGCCCTGAGAAGGGAAGGATATAGTGAAACTAGCTTATCTTAAAGTATTAGTGATAGCCCCAGACCAGAGGTTTTGAGATAAAACCCTGAGGTGATTACTTAAATCTGAGTACATTTAAGCTCAGGTGTACAACAGTTCCATTAAGAAGCTATCTGCAGTTCTAGCATATAAATTAAAATCACAAGTGACTTAAGCCTATATCAAGGTATTCGGAACAGGGATTCTGGTGTGAGGATTAGATGAGTAGTGTTTTTTGCATTCTCTACAAAGTATGTTTTTGGAAAATGTGCCAAGGGTATTTTTCTGGGCACCAAGCAAAATCTGATGTTTTTATTTACAATTTATAAAGAAGTGTCTTGGCATTAATGGGATTATACTTTTACAATATGTTTAATAATGTTGAATTTGTGTTCAAAGTAGAAGGGTTGGCTTATTCTGTTTTCTTTTGTTATTAAGTTCTGCTTTAAATAAAATTTGCAGCATTGTGTTCATATGTTGCAGCAAGAGACCACTTTGTTTAAACCAAACCAAATCAAAATATAATCTATCACGCCAGGTTTTGGTCTAGAATCTGAAATAACACAGTACCTTGACTGGTCTGGCAGCAGCTTCTTTAGAGCAATCAAACTGACCTTGAAATAAACTCTGCTTCTCTCTCCGCAGATGCTGTCAGACCTGCTGAGTCTGTCCAGCATTTTCTGTGTTTGCTCTAGATCCCAGACTAAAATATTGATATATAGATTATATTTATTCCAGCATCTACAATGTTTTGCTTTTATTCAGTCTGGGATCTTGTCCAATAGTAACATCAGCTAGTATCATAACAATACACCAATGCACCTTTGACAGCACCTTCCACACTGAGATCTTTACCACCTAGAAGAACGAGAGAAGCAGACCCATGTGAGATTCATCACAAGTTGACTTTGAACTATATTGCTACTCTTTCATTGTCACTGGATCAAAATCTTTGAACTCCTCTTCCTTACTGCACTATTGTGTACCAACACCAGATGGAGTGCAACAGCTCAAGAAGACAGCTCACCACCAGTTAGGGATGATTAACTTTTTTTATTCCATTAACAAATTTAAAACAAAATGGATTATACAGAATTACTAAAATATGATGATGATATTATGATTTTAAGAGGTGAGTTGTGTCCTGGTTTCTTTTGGAGAGAGATTGGGGTACAGGTGTCAACCAGTCTTTGAGAAGATAAATAACTTGTGAAATTTTATGTGTTTTCTTACAGTTGGAACAATAGAAGCAGCCTGAATGGGTGTAGTTAAGCTCCCACCCACAGACCCATGACTTTTAGCATTCAGTAGTTGTTGCCAGGGTTTCAGCAAGATTGGAAGGCAGTGAATCTCTCCCAGCTGCTACACTGCCTGTCTAAGTTCCTCTGGATGATTTTCCTCCTGGGCTGCTAGAGTTGCACGTGAGACAATTCTGTTTTCCCAATTTGCCTTTTGCCGAGAGGTATTTATGGGATGTTGACTGGTATTGGAATAGTTACTGCTTAGTAGTTAAATAATCTATTATTCTGTTAGGTTTTCCAATAGAGTTGTGTTATTCCAAGTTCCACCTTCTTTTCTTATAGTTTAGCTATAGTCTTTGAATAAATTGTGTTTTGATTAACATTGAGTAGTTTAATCAATCGAGTTGAATCTGAAACACAATAGTTCATATTTCCCTTTAAAATAAAAAAAACACTTAGGGTGTAGGCTACCTTCTTAATACAGTTTGAGAGCGTTGGTCTGGTCCATTACACATACTATTACTGAACATGACTGAGCAGAGTGTGCCGCACTGATCTTGAACATAGCCAGAGGATTTTCGTCCCTGGTGTGCTGAGGAAAATGGGACAAATGAGAATGAAAAAAATAGATTTTCAATATAGAGAAAAAGACGTCTCAATATTTTTCTCAAGTCTTAAAAAGCAACTTCAGAATCTTGCCCTTGAGTGGTGACAAATTTATTCCTATGCATTTGCATCTCATTAGAATCACAACTTGTCCTATTTATTCACCATTTCTAATTCTCTTATCCACTGAGCAACTAGGTGGCACAAGTTCCCAGCAGGTAAAACAGACTGAGTAGCTGGCAGCAGAAGCTTACCAAATGTTTGGCCCATTCATCATGTTACTGCTTGCTCTGCACAGCATCTTGCTTGCTCCCTGGTCTCCAATGAAGGATTAAGAAGGTTGATCCACCAGTCTCTCCATATTTCCGTGCCAGCTGTCAACCAACTCAGATGCCACTTCAGCTATTCAACACTTCCTTTTGAAGGCCAATGATACCTAAAACCGGCTTCTGTCAGGTTGCTCCTGTGCAGGGACAAGCTTTTATCTTGTATATTTTCATAGAATCTCTTGGCACTGAAATAACATACCCAACTTACATCTCCAAGCTACTTTCTTAGCACAGAATCATTCTACTGTTCACTTGGAGAATGCTAGTCTCTATCCATTTCACAATGCTTTTGTAACATGCCTTACAAGCTGCCTGCCTTTGTGTTGGGTATTGTGCTTGAATGGATTAAACAAACCCAACAGTGAACAACCAGCTGAAACTAGATATTACAAATATAATAGAAAAGACAGAACTAAATGCTCTGATTCTGAATCAAATGCCCCTCATTCTTCTAAACCCGATCAAGTTCAGAACCAGAGTCCACAATTGCTATTCATATGACAAGCCTTTCATTCCTGAGATCATTCCTGTAAACCTCCTCTGGACTCCTTCCAAGGCCAACACTTCCTTCCCAAGATATGAGGCTCAAAACTCCTCACAATATTCCAAATGATTGGAGTCTAATGCAGCCTCAGCAGTACATCCCTGCTCTTGTATTTTAGCCCTCTTGAAATGAATACTAAAATTGCAATTGTCTTTAACTACCAACTGAGTCTGCATGTTAATCTTAAAAGAATCCTGATCTGTGACTGCTAAGTCCCTTTGAGTTTCTCATTGTTTAGCAGCCTCTTGCATGGCATCTTGTCAATGGCCTTCTGGAAATCCAAACTGATCATATCCTCTGGCTGCACTTTGTTGAACTTGCTCATTACCTCCCCAAAGAATTCTAACAGATTTATCAGGCTTGACCTCCCTTTGACAAAGCCATGCTGACTCATCTACCTGTTTTACCATTCACTTCCCAGTACTCTGCAATCTCATCCTCAATATTCAAAACTGAAATCTTACCACCAGGCTAACCAGCCCATATTTTTCTATATTCTGCCTCTGTCTGTCCTTAAATAGAGTGATACATTAGCCATTTTCTTGTCCTCTGGGACCCTCCCTGACTGCATTGATTCCTGAAAGGTCACCACCAATGTCTCTAATCTCCTCAGCTATATTCTGAATCTGGATTAGTGGTGCTGGAAGAGCACAGCAGTTCAGGCAGCATCCAAGAAGCAGCGAAATCTTTGCCCGAAATGTCGATTTCGCTGCTCCTTGGATGCTGCCTGAACTGCTGTGCTCTTCCAGCACTACCAGTCCAGAATCTGGTTTCCAGCATCTGCAGTCATTGTTTTTACCTCCTATATTCTTCTGAACTCTAGGCTGTCATCCATCTGGTGTGGGTGATTTTGTAAGTTTTTATTTCCACTTTTGCCACTTGTAAATCTCATTGCTAATATTTCCCAATTTTGACAGCTCTGCCTATACTCATGTTTCCTTTCCATAAAGAGTATTTCATAGAATAATGTCATAATGCCATTGTTACTTTGCCCACATCAAAATGAAAATAGTGGTATTAGTGTTCACAGAATATACATGGTTCTGAAACTAATATAAATATGGTTAACAAATCTAGTTGCTGGTTGTGAAAGATAGGCATTCCAGTGAGATATAATAATTAAACTGTCAATCAGACTGGTTTTCATAAGCACATATCTTTCATGAGATGACTCCTGTAAAAGTAAGTCAGTATTCAGTTATTTGGCATGACAGCATGAAAGCAATAATTCTTCATATATATTTATAAAAAAAACAGTTAAGAGCTGGTTGATAACCTTGAAAAACTACACAAGTGTTTTCAAAGTGCAATATAGAGAGTGCTCTGGAATTGCTCACTACTATTGTACTGCTCTGTTACTATGGCAATGGCCATGTATTACAAGAAGATGCTGGAAGGCTTAGTTGTTATCCACAGGGACAACTTTAGGCAGAGGTAATAAAATGTTCAATGGAATGCAATTGCACTCATGCTATTGTGGCCAAGGGAAAAACCTCATTTGGGAAAAGTAACCAGTCAAGGTTGAATTGCGAAGCTGTGGGTGGATAAAAGTTCTTCAGTGTTGCTTCATTATCCTTGGGAGTGAAGAATAATTGCAAAGAATTATGCTTCAGGAGATTAAATATGTGGTGCTGCCCTATAACAAAGCAGGGCTGTATTCTGCTTGACCTGCTAAATTTCACTCGACTGCTCCTTAACTCATGGCGATAAACAAATCAGTTTTGGGAATAAAGGGGACACAATTTAACTATGAAAAGTATTTAATTTATCAACATTAGAACACTCAAGACAATTTTCAATTATATGAGTTTCAAATTATGACCTCCCTTTTGGTGAAACCTGATCAACACATTCACTTTTGATTTTTGAAGTAGAAAGACTCTCTGTAAAAATTACAAAATTTGTTTCCCAAAAGTTCAAAAACTACAATTTCTCTAACAGTAGGCTCCCAGCATCAAATGAAGACCTGAACTAAATGGTCAATTTCCTGAAATCACTTCTGAATGAAAGGAATTTTTCACTTGACTGGTTATACTGATAAACCTTGCCAGTAGAAAGAAAACATGTGTGATCACTACAGAACAGAAAGCAAAATTCTACTTTCAAGTGAGCAGCCGAGAAGTGCATGGAATATATCATCCATTTAATGGTGTATTTCCATGCTAATAAGAAAAGGGAGATGATGATATTCAGTTTGATTACTGAGAAGATTTGAATCCCAATGTATCACCTTAGCACTGTAAAGTATGTTTGGCAGACAGACTTAAATATAAAACTTGTGGTACAGTATTTGCATTCATTCTTTTCCTGAGAAAAATAGTACAAAATATTTGAATGCAGTTGTCCAAACCCTCTTTCATTTATTGGCAATGATCCATGATTAAAAAATCTTTTGGCCTTTTATTGGTAAAACAGAATCTTTTCAGGAATTAATGCCAGCACCATTGAGTGAAGTAGCTGGTTCCAAATGTGGCAGCAGGCAATTGACAAAAATGGCACTAATAATCTTGAGAAAAAAATAACTGCATAACACCTCAATTATTTATCCCTAGAGTTGGTGTTGAAAAGGAAAGGATCTGTTAGTATCACATGCTGCTCATTTATGTATAATAGATAGAACTACATAATCCCACAACTAATGGATCAGATTTAAGGTCGACAATGCTGCCACATCTAGCTGTGATTGGTGGTGAACAAATAAGAAAGTAACACAAAGAGGAAATTCCATAGTTATCCCTATCCTCAAAGATGATGGAGCTCAGCAAAACACAAGGCTGAAATATACCCATTTTCATCCAGTATTATCAAGTGAATGATCCATTTCAGTTTTCTCCTCAGGTTCCCAGCATCATACATATAAAAAAAAAGCTGAGAGCATCATATACTGCAAAAGCTATGGGCCTGGCAACATTCTAGCAACATACTGAAGCCTTAGGCTGCAGAACATGCTACACCCCTAGTCAACTGTTTTAAAACATCAACAATACTGACATCTACCTAACAATATGGAAAGTTGTCCAGATGTGTCCTGTCCATAGAAAGCAGAACAAATCCAATTCAGCTAACTAATGCCCGATTGTTCTATGTTTGATCATCCATAAAGTGGTGGAAGTTGTCATCCATGTGCTTGCTACTTGATAGTGACACTTGCTCAGCAATAAGCAGCTCATTGATGCTCATTTTGAGTTCAGGACCACTTAACTCCTGACTTCATTACAGCCACAGTCCAAAAATTGAAAAAAAAGATGCTGAGATGAACGTGACTGCAATTGGCACCAAGTTGGCATTTGACTGAATATGACATCAAGGATCCCTAGTGAAAATGAATGTATATAAATGTATGCAGGATATTGTCATGTGGAAATATATTGTGGCAATAATGGATATTTTTCTTGAAGGAAGTATGGGACCAGATATAAAATATTTCCTGGAAAGATTGGAAAGGAAGGAAGGGAAAAGGGTAGCAGTACTTGTTAAGGAAAGCATTACAGTGTTGAAGAAATAATGTCTCAGTGTTCAAGGATGAAATCAATTTGGCGAGAACATGGAACAAAAAGGATGAAATTACATTGTTTGGTGGAGTCTACAGGACAAACTAACATGACAGCTCTACAGAAACAGATCTGCAAGGAAATTAAAGAGATACAAGAATTATAGAATAGTCTTAATGCAGTACTTAAATTAACTGAAAACTGAAGGAAAAGTGATGTTTTTAAGGGCAGAGAGACAAAGGTTCTCAGATTGGTTTCAGATTGGACAGTAGTCTACAGCAGTATGTGTGTTCGGATGCTGCGTGACCTGCTCTGCTTTTCCTGCACCACTCTAATCTAATCTCTGATCTCCAGCATCTGCAGTTCCTCACGTTTGCCCAGCAGTATGTGCCCAGTCCAATGGTAAGGAGGTACTGCTCAACAGTTTTCTTTAAAGACATAGGAAGGGAGAAGGTTGAGATTCTAAAGGGAGATGACAGAGAGTTAGGCAGGAAGTTAAAAATGAGGTCCTTGAGAGTGGTAATATCTGGATTACTCCCAATGCTGTAAACAAGTGAGTGCAGGAATTGGAGGATAGAGCAGATGAATATATGGCTGAGAAGCTGGTGTATGGGAGAAGCATTCACATTTTTGGATCATTGGAATCTCTTTTGGGGTAGATGTGACCTATACAAGAAGGACAGATTGCACCTAAATTGAAAGGGGACTAATATACTGGCAGGGAGATTTGCTAGAGCTGCCCAGGAGGATTTAAACTAGTAAGGTGGTAGGATGGGACCCAGGGAGATGGTGAGGAAAGAGATCGATCTGAGACTGGTACAGTTGAGAACAAAGGCAAGTCAGTTAGGGCAGGCGGGGACAACTCAGAGAACAAGGTAGGACTGATAAATTAAACTGCATTTATTTCAATGCAAGAGGCCTAACAGGGAAGGCAGATGAACTCAGGGCATGGTTAGGAACATGGGACTGGAATATCATAGTAATTACAGAAACATGGCTCAGGAATGGACAAGATTGGTAGCTTAATGTTCCAAGGTATAATGCAGCAGGAAGGACAGAAAGGGAGGCAAGAGAGGAGGGGGAGTAGCGTTTTTGATAAGGGATAACATTACAGCTGTGCTGAGGGAGGATATTCCCAGAAATACATTCAGGGAAGTTATTTGAGTGGAACTGAGAAATAAGAAATGGATGATCACTTTATTAAATCCTTAGAAGAGTATAAAGGCAGTAGGAGCATACTTAAGAGGGAAATCAGGAGGGCAGAAAAGGGGACATGAGATAGTTTTGGCAAAATAGAGTTAAGGAGAATTGAAAGGGTTTTTACAAATAGATTAAGGACAAAAGGGTAACTAGGGAGAGAATAGAGTCTGGATTAGAGTGGTGCTGGAAAAGCACAGCAGGTCAGGCAGCATCCAAGAAGCAGGAAAATTGATGTTTCGGGCAAAAGCCCTTCATCAGAAATCTAGGTGGCCTTTGTGTAGAGCTGCAGGAGATGAGGTAGATACTAAATGAGTATTTTGCATCAGTATTTACTGTGGAAAAGGACATGGAAGATATAGAAAGTAGGGAAATAGATTGTGACATCTTGAAAGATCTCCATATTATGAGGAGGGAGTGCTGAATGTCTTGAAATGCATAAAAGTGCGTAAATCACTAAGACCTGATCAGGTGGGCGGCACGGTGGCACAGTGGTTAGCACTGCTGTCTCACAGCGCCTGAGACCCGGGTTCAATTCCCGACTCAGGCGACTGACTGTGTGGAGTTTGCACGTTCTCCCCGTGTCTGCGTGGGTTTCCTCCGGGTGCTCCGGTTTCCTCCCACAGTCCAAAGATGTGCGGGTCAGGTGAATTGGCCATGCTAAATTGCCCGTAGTGTTAGGTAAGGGGTAAATGTAGGGGTATGGGTGGGTTGCGCTTCGGCGGGTCGGTGTGGACTTGTTGGGCCAAAGGGCCTGTTTCCACACTGTATGTAATCTAATCTAATCTAAGGTGTACCCAAGAACTCTGGGCCTCTTGCTGAGATATTTGTATCATCATTACTCACAGGTAAGACTGGAGATTGTCTAACATTTTGCCACTGTTTATGAAAGATGCTAAGGACAAGCCAGGGGACCATAGACCAGTGAGCCTGACGTTAGTGGTGGGCAAGTTGTTGGAGAGAATCCTGAGGGACAGGATGTACATGTATTTGGAAAGGTAAGGACTGATTAAGGATAGTCTACATGATTTTATGCATGGGAAAGCATGTCCCACAAACTCGATTGAGTTTTTTGAAGAAGAAACAAAGAGGATTGATGAGGGCAGAGCGGTAGATGTGATCTATATGGACTTCGGTAAGGCATTCAACAAGGTTAGCAAGGTTAGATCTCATGGAATACAGGGAGAACTAGCCATTTGGATACAGAACTGGCTCAAAGATAGAAGACAGAGGGTGGTGGTGGAGAGTTGTTTTTCAGACTGGAGGCCTGTGACCAGTGGAGTGCCACAAGGATCAATGTTGGGTCCACTACCTTTTATCATTTATATACATGATTTGGATGTGTGCATTAGAGATATAGTTAGTAAGTTTGCAGATGATTGGAGGTGTAGTGGACAGTGAAGAAGGTTACCTCAGATTTCAAAGGGATCTTGATCAGATGGGTTAATGAAGTGGCAGATGAAGTTTAATTCAGATAAATGTGAGGTGCTGCATTTTGGGAAAGCAAATCTTAGCAGGACTTATACTCTTACTGGTAAAGTCCCAGGGAGTGCTACTGAACAAAGAGACCTTGGAGTGCAGGTTCATATCTCCTTGAAAGTGGAGTTGCAGGTAGATAGGATAGTGAAGAAGGCGTTTGGTATGCTTTCCTTTCTTGGTCAGAGTATTGAGTACAGGAGTTGAAAGGTCATGTTGCGGCTGTACAGGACATTGGTTAGGCCACTGTTGGAATATTGCATGCAATTCTGGTCTCCTTTCTATCAGAAAGATGTTGTGAAACTTGAAAGGGTTCAGAAAAGATTTACAAGGATGTTGCCAGGGTTGGAGAATTTGAGCTATAGGCAGAGGTTGAATAGGCTGGGGCTGTTTTCCCTGGAGTGTTGGAGTCTGAAGAGTGACCTTATAGAGGTTTACAAAATCATGAGAGGCATGAATAGGATAAATTGACAAGGTCTTTTTCCTGGGGTGGGGGAGTCCAGACCTAGAGGGCATAAATTTAGGGTGTGAGGGGTAAGATATTAAAAAGACCTAAGGGGCAACATTTTCACACAGAGGGTGGTATATGTATGAAATAGGCTGTCAGAGGAAGTGATAGAGGCAGGTGCAATTGCAATATTTAAAAGGAATCTGGATGGCTATATGAATAGGAAGCATTTGGAGGGATATGTTGCAGGTGCTAGCAGGTTGGACTAGATTGGTTTGGGATATCTGGGCAGTATGGACAGGTTGGACTGAAGGGTCAGTTTCCGTGCTGTACATTTCTAAGACTCTCTGACTCTATATGCCAAGTAGAGCAAATGTCAGTTGGGGAACATTTGGTAGATGTTGATAATTGCAACATAAGTTTCTAGAGGTCAGTGAAAAGCGCAAAAAGACAGTCCAGAATACAAAAAACATAACAGAAAGGGAGTGACTTCAATGGAGCAAGGACTGAGTTGGCGGCCACAGTGTAGCTGAGCATATGAGAGTTGAAAAGCTCACAAGTAATATTTGTAGCCACTTTGCAAAATTGGAACTCAAAGAAAAATCCCTGGGATAAGATTGGTTTAATAAAGTTATCTTTCACAAAATGCTAGAGGTATGCGTGTGACTGAGAACTTGAAAACAGCTATAGAGCCCAAGGTAGTGTAGATCAGGAAACGCATTTGATTGACTAAAACAAGTGCAATTGTTGAGACAGTCCATGATGAGGTGATACCTTAACAGAAGTATCAAGGTCAGCTCAGTAAAAGTGATGATTTATAATTCTTTGTGAAGTTTAATGGTATTTGATTAATCCCTATGACTTTGATACATGGGAAGAATTGCTGAGAAATCTGTGGGATCTGTCTTGATTACATTTACTTCTTAATATACACAAGGGAATGTGCAATCACTCTCCTGTTTATATTTATTGCATGTTAGTTTGGGTGTTAGAGAGAAATAGCACATATATTGCAGATTGTATGACTGTTCTAACTCTGTACAATAAAGTTTATTGTTGTTGTTCAGAACTGTTGGATCTTGTGACTTTATGCCATTGGTAAGTCTCTGAATCTCAAACTTTGTTTACTTTAAAAATACATTTTACTGATCCCAGCCAGATTGTTATTTAAATTTGGTACCCAAGTCTAGGATTGTAGACAAGGTAATTTAAATATCCTTGTGAGATTGAATATAATTTCAACCGTACTGAGTGAATGGCACACAGTCAGTGGCGGCAATCTTATGAGGTTCTGAGTGACATGTGCTATGGTGAGATGCGTGATAGAATTGGGTGAGAGGTTTGGTGAGGTCCATCTCAATATCAAGATCATCTCACTGCATATTGTACGCTTTTCTCTGGTCGTGTGGCGAGATTCTCGCTCGGCAGCATGAGTTCCCAATTGACACTCATTACTGCTTGTTAATAGTCCAGTTTGCCACAGATTGAGATCTTACTAAACTCACTGTGCGAGTTAGCTATCAGTAAAATTTGACATGGAAAGCAGTGCCGGTTCTGGCCAGGTGAAACTCACTGCTTCCTCCAAAACATCTCCATGTTGGAAATGGTTCACCAACATCTTGGTCAAGTTCCCAGGGCATTCCACATTCACGGACATTGGCATCCAACATATGCTAGCTACTAAGAACTTTTGTGCCGTATCTCTGATGCTTCAGTATTTCAATGCTGCACATTGGGTTCAATTGGCAATTAGCATTGTAAAGCTGTAGCAAGAGCAATTTGCACAAGGGACAGGCATCCAACTCATGGACTGGACCAGATTACCTCTCCAGGTTTTTCATTTGCTGTAATACTGCTCACTTACTCTGAGGTAAAAACAATGACTGCAGATGCTGGAAGCAGATTTTGGATTTGTGGTGCTGGAAGAGCACAGCAGTTCAGGCAGCATCCCAGGAGCAGCAAAATCGACGTTTCGGGCAAAAGCCCTTCATCAGGAATAAAGGCAGAGAGCTTGAAGCGTGGAGGGATAAGCTAGAGGAGGGTGGGGGGGTAGGGAGAAAGTAGCATAGAGTACAATAGGTGAGTGGGGGAGGGGATGAAGGTGATAGGTCAGGGAGGAGGGTGGAATGGATAGGTGGAAAAGAAGATAGGCAGGTAGGACAAGTCATGGGGACAGTGCTGAGCTGGAAGTTTGGAACTAGGGTGAGGTGGGGGAAGGGGAAATGAGGAAACCGTTGAAGTCCACATTGATGCCCTGGGGTTGAAGTGTTCCGAGGTGGAAGATGAGATGTTGTTCCTCCAGGCGTCCAGTGGTGAGGGAGCGGTGGTGAAGGATGCCCAGGACCTCCATGTCCTCGGCAGAGTGGGAGGGGGAGTTGAAATGTTGGGCCACAGGGCGGTGTGGTTGATTGGTGCGGGTGTCCCTGAGATATTCCCTAAAGCGCTCTGCTAGGAGGCGTCCAGTCTCCCCACTGTAGAGGAGACCGCATCGGGAGCAACGGATGCAATAAATGATATTAGTGGATGTGCAGGTAAAACTTTGATGGATGTGGAAGGCTCCTTTAGGGCCTTGGATGGAGGTGAGAGAGGAGGTGTGGGCGCAGGTTTTGTCGTTCCTGCGGTGGCAGGGGAAGGTGCCAGGATGGGAGGGTGGGTTGTTTGGGGGTGTGGACCTGACCAGGTAGTCACAGAGGGAACGGTCTTTGCGGAAGGTGGAAAAGGGTGGGGAGGGAAATATATTCCTGGTGGTGGGGTCTTTTTGGGGTTGGCAGAAATGTCAGCAGATGATTTCGTTTATGCGAAGGTTGGTAGGGTGGAAGGTGAGCACCAGGGGCGTTCTGTCCTTGTTACGGTTGGAGGGGTGGGGTCTGAGGGCGGATGTGCGGGATGTGGACGAGATGCATTGGAGGACATCTTTAACCACGTGGGAAGGGAAATTGCCGTCTCTAAAGAAGGAGGCCATCTGGTGTGTTCTGTGGTAGAACTGGTCCTCCTGGGAGCAGATACGGCGGAGGTGGAGGAATTGGGAGTACAGGATAGCATTTTCGCAAGAGGTAGGGTGGAAAGAGGTGTAATCCAGGTAGCTGCAGGAGTCGGTGGGTTTGTTAAAAATGTCAGTGTCAAGTCGGTCGTCATTAATGGAGATGGAGAGGTCCAGAAAGGGGAGGGAGGTGTCAGAGATAGTCCAGGCAAATTTAAGGTCAGGGTGGAATGTGTTGGTGAAGCTGATGAATTGCTCAACCTCCTCACGGGACCATTCTTCCAAAGCGAGCCATCGATTTCCTGTTGTCTGCCATATCAAAGGAACAAATATCAAGAACAATGTGTAGCAAATCTGAGAGACACTGCTTATCTGGGTGTATAGTGGCTTTTTAAATATGATGTTGACAGCAGGGATGCTGGTCAATCTTCAGATATCCAATGAATGGCAAGTTGTTCCATGGATGGCGCATGCTAAAGTGCGGCATAAATCGAAGTGATACTTACCATAAGGGCGGAAACACCAAGTAACTGGCAAATTTATTAAGAGATGGCAAGAAACTTTGTTCAGCCTTGCAGTGAGGACTGCTCCACCAAACTCAGTATGACTCATGGTTAGTCAGAAGTGTATGATTCAGTCCATTGTATTAAAAGCCAGATTCTACAAACTGTCTCAAGTTTGTATTTGTTAGTGCTTTTGTACGCAAATCACATAGCTACAGTAGCAACCTAACTCCACAGATTCTGTGGAGTTGGCCATTTAATTATTCTTCTATTCCACTGACGTAATTTCTATCTGTGTAACCCCTGTTGTCTACTAAAAGTGAAACAGTTGTACTTTATTGGTAACTGAGTATTACTTAAATACAGAATGAAAATGTGCCTGAAGGAGGTCCCATAGTTTCACTGTGAATTAAGAAAGTCTTCAAGTCATGCTAAGAAAGATGGCCTGGAGGAAATTGGCTGTTTTTTGGGAAGATGGAAATCTTCCAAACATTATCAATACACTAAAGTTTTAAGAAGAACCTGAGGGGCAACTTTTTCCATGCAGAGGATGGTGCATGTTTGGAACAAGCTGCCTGAGGAGGTTGTGGAGGTGGGTACAATTACAATTTAAAAGGGAATTGGATAGGTACACAAAGAGGAAAGGTTTAGAGGGATATGGTCCAATTCCTGTTAAATGGAACTAGATCAGTTGAGGATTTCTGGTCAGTGCAGACGATTTGGACCAAAAGGTCTGTTTCTGTGCTGGATAACCCTCTGACTCTATGTCACAAGGTCCACTTGTACAACTGCCCTTTCTTGTTGCTATTTTTAAATTCATTCATGGAATGTAAATGTGACTGGCAAGATAAGTAGTAATTGCCATCTATTATTACCTTTTAGAAGGTGTTGCCTTCATGAATAGCAATCAACCTACAACCATAGTAGCTATTAGGAAGTGAATTCTACAATGCAATGATGAAATAACAGCAATATGTTTCGCAGTCAGTTGTGTTCTCATATGACATCTACTCTTATTCTTCTAAGTGGTAAATCACGGATTTGTAAGGTGCTGTTGAATCTTGACAAGTTGATGCAGCACATCTTGCATCCTACGCACTGGAGACTTTGTGTGCAAATGATTTACAGAATGAATATTTAAGGTAGTGTACAGGGTGCTGATAAAATTGGATGCATTACCCTTAATAGTGCTGAGCTTTCTAAGCACCTCTGGAGTGGCATTGACCCAGCCAAATGTAGAATTTCCCACTACATTCCTAATTTGTGCATTGTAGACGGAGAAAGTTACTTATTGCAGAACACCTAGCCACTAACTTGAACCTGTAGTTACAATATTAATGTGGTTGGTGCAGTTAAGTCTCTGGTCAATGGTGACCCTTTGATTAGATGGTGGGACATTCAGAGATGTTATGCTACTAAATGTCAAAAGAAGGCTTTATCTTCTTTTGTTGCACATGATAATTACTTGGCACTTATGTGGCATGGTGGCATTTCTCAGCAAAGCCTGAATGTTGACCAGATCTTGAGGCATGCAACAAATAAGAACATAATTTTCTGTATTAATGAAGAATACTAATATAGGTAGAACAACAAAATACTGACTCAAAGCAAAAGTATGTCAGAACTACAATATACATGCACTAAACACTTAGCCCTTTTTAAAAAGTCTTTTTTTTTGCTTTCACTTTAAGTGGAATACAAACTATTTTGTATTACACCTAATACAGGTGACAATCTGTTTTATTTGTCAGATATGAATGGATTTTTAAAATTCTGTTTCTTTCTCAACAAATGATGCAGAGTATTATTAGCAGTTTCTTGTGTTTATTTAGGGAGGAAGTAATGTTGGATCTGGTTTTGTGAAATGAGGGGGAGCAATTATCAGTGGGAGAGTATTTTGGAAATCGTAATCAGAACTCGCGAAAAATATCCAAGCTGGAGATCCCTGGCTAATGAAAGATAATGGAGGCTAAATTGGATAGCCTGGGAATTCAGGTACAGGATTGCATTGTTCACTTATCTTATACCTGATTGAAAGCAGCACACAAGCTTTGTATTGCCTATTCATTTCACTGATGGTGGTATGCAGCCAAGTCCTGAAAGCACTGCTACAGAGTTTCATGCTTTGACAGCATGTCCAAATTGCACAAGGCTAGTGCAACATGAAGCATCTCTTAAAGAAAAGTGGAATTCTGACTGAAGGATGGGCTAAAACTGATTGAGAAACATTCAGGAAGGACACAAAGTAGCTGAACAGGCTGGAATGATTGCTGTTGTGGTCTCAGCTGCTGGTCCTGGGGAAAGAGAAAGTCGCACATGTGCATCACCCATCCAGCTGGAGCTCCAGGACCATTCTTCCAAAGCCAGCCATTGATTTCCTGCTGTCTGCCATGTCAGGAGCATATATCAGGAACTATGCATGACAACTCTGACGGACACTGCTTCCATGGGTGTATAGTGGCCTTTAAATATGATGTTGACAGCAGGGATGCTGGCCAATCTTCAGACATCCAGTGAGTAGCAAGTTGTTCCATGGATGGTGCATGCTAAGGTGCGGCATAAATCGAAGTGATACTTACCATAAGGTCCAAAACACCAATTAATTGGCAAACTTGTTAATGTATGGTAAAGAACTTTGTTTTGGATGTCATAGATGGAGGGTCAGTGTGGACTTGTAGGGCCAAATGGCCTGTTTCCACACTGTAGGGATTCTATGATGCTATGTCACACTCATTCTATGAAGACACTCTTGACGAACAGGCACAGGACAATGATGCATGATGGATTGGAATCAGTCATGCAAGAGGAGGGCAAATGAGAAAAAGTTCACTTTCCTCAGGGGCCAGATGCTCATGTTTGTCAGTTGGAAATGTCTGCCATTGAGGACATGGAAACAGTGCTGCAAGACCTTCAATGACATTGCAAAAGTGATCATAGTCAGTAAACAAATCCTTCCATGTCAGTTCCTACTAATTGTACTGGAAGGGAGAAGACTGGTAGGGAGGAATCCTGATGAAGGGCTCCTGCCTGAAATGTCAATTTTCCTGCTCCTCAGATGCTGCCTGATTTGCTGTGCTTTTCCAGCACCACTCTAATCTTGTCTCTGATCTCCAGCATCTGCAGTCCTCACTTTCATCTCATTATCCAGAGATCTAGGCTCATATCCTGGGGACATGACTTCGAATTACACTATGACAGCTGGTGAAATTTAAACTCACTTCATAAAACCTGGAGTTAAAAGCTTGTCTCAGTAATGGTGGCAATCAAACGCTCATAATTTATCATAAAAATCCTCATTTGGTTCTTTAATGTTCTTTTGGGAAGGAAATCTGTTGTCCTCATTTTCTCTGGCCTACATGTGACTCCAGACCCACAGCACGTGGTTGACCCATTCTAAGTGATTGTAGACAACAGCAATCTAGGTTTGTTCAATACATCACATCAGTTGTATGACACTTTGACCTTTTACTATAAATTCAATGTCCTATGATCCTGCCCCACTAGCTACCTAACAAAGGAGCAGCACTCCAAAAGCTTGTATTTCCAAATAAACCTGTTGGACTATAACCTGGTGTTGTGTGATTTTTAAGTTTGTCCACTCCAGTCCAACACCGGCTCCTCCACATCATGGCTCTTTGAAATAGTTGAGCAAGTCAATCAGTCCATGGCAATTAGGGATGAGCAACACTTCCAAGTGACACTCAAACCCCTCTGAAGAATAAAAAATAGCAGCTTGATATGCCTAGTTTTTCCAACATTTTCATTTCTGACTTCCAGGATCTGTAGTATTTCCATTTTATATTATCCTAAAAATACTTTTCATCCTCCAGGGTATCTAGTCTATTCATGTCTGAGGCTGAAATTCAGAACACTCTCCACCACTTTGTCAATTTGATTTTGTCTCCAGTGCATCTACTTGACTTTCTAACTGGCTCCCACTCTTTCATTCAGATACACTGGAAAAGGTAAAGTCTCCCTATGCCTTAATGGTGTTAGATCTTGCCACAGCTGCTTAGCCAGTTCTGAGAAGCAATCATATTTGACTTGCAATGCTAACTTTTTTTGACTCTTTACAGATGCTGCCAAGCATGCCGAGTTTCTCCTGCACTTACTGTTTTTGTTTCAGTTTTTATTACTTGGCCTTTGTTATGGATAGTTAGTGGATGAGAGAAGTTTCATATTAAAGATAACAAAGAAAAGTAATGGAAGTAAGCAAATAAATAAGCTAGAAAGCTTGTGATTCTACCTGCTGCTATTCTAGACAATTTTGGTAATCTGCTAGAAATCAAAAGTAAATGGTAAAGATCTGAATACAATTACATTAACCTGAAGGAAAATATCAGTACTTTTAAATTTACTTTATTTCGATTGATGTCATTACCTGTTGGTTCTTATATGCCATTCATTTGTGCCTTTATTCCTCAAATGCTGCTTATTTTGACTTGCTAACTGTTCTGATTGTTAAAATTGTATTATGCAATGCATTAGCTCCTCCATTTCCTTCTCAGTGAACACTTCATGATGGATATATTGATTCAAAGGCCAAGGCACATTTTTCCAGATGTATTACAAATTTCTGAGCCCTTTTCTACAATTTGTTTTCAAATTGGAGCCTGTGTGAGACTCCATCTATGCTGCCATAACAAGTTTTCTTGCTAATTCCACATCTGGGGATATATTTCTCAATTTTCTGTTGTTACAAGAAAAAAGAATTGGTGGATTTAGATTTGGTAACTTTTAGTGTCACTTCTTTTGGTCTCACATTTGTAATTTTTAAAATCTGAAATTGTGAGCTGTCCTAAGACTGATTTGGAGCTCCACAAATAACTGATAAAGAAGTGGCACTCCGAAAGCTAGTACTTCCAAATAAATCTGTTGGACTATAACCTGGTGTCGAGTTATTTTTAACAATGTCCTAAGACTGAGAATGGTCTTGTTTACAATCATCAAGGAGTGATTAATTATGCCTTCATTGTATTAAACAGCAATGTTTGATGTTGTAATTTGGAATTCAGAACTCACAATGCTTTTTGAGCTGATCCCTCATTAAATTAAGCCCAATAAAATATTATTTCAATAACATTGAAGTACGTTTATGTATATAGATCTAAACCTGAAAATTAGATCAAGTAATTTTATCATATGAAGGCTTGATGCATTTGAATAATATTTCACTAAGATTGTATAAAATAACACATTGATCATATAAATGTTCAATATATTCATAATAACTTTTTGGAATTATTTGACATGATGCACTGAATATTTGTACACTAGTATGTAATGTGATTTTTGGTAATGATGTTCTCTAATCATGCTCAATTGTTTTTGTAATATGAACAAAAATAAAAAAAAGTTGAGAAATGTTAACTCTATCTATCCCACAACAGTGTTGCTTGTGTTATTCTGTATCAAGTAATCTTACAAAATCACTTTTTTACATGAAAATTTGACCCCAGGAATACTTACCAAGAATTTGGACAGACACTCCGTATGGTTTTCTGGCTTTTTAAAGATAAAATAGGATATTTTTTAACAGATGAAGTGGAGTAATTTGATGCAATAATACTCATGTTATGCTCCTTTGCTATTGGGGTTTAGATGGGCAACCCCATAACATTTCGTGACTTCTGCTGCTCCTGAGGTTATTACAATTTTACGCAGGACGGTCAAAGTCTAGGGTTGGTCTGCCCACCCTGGTTGCAATTGAGGCTCTAAAGTAACTGGTTTTCAATGTCAGATCATTTGTGGAATCCTTTCCTCATGTTCAATTTTCAGGCTGACTGGAGGAGTTCAGGGGTAGTAAGAAGACCTGGCTGTCACCTACTCGGGCCTTGGGTGAAAGTGGGTCTGGGGCAGGTGGTAGGGTGGGAGTGAGGGGTGGATCTCACTCCTCTCAAGGGCGTATTAGATGATACTTCCATCCACAGTGCTTCATCTCATTTGGCCTCTTCATCAAGATCTCACACCCCTTGTCTTTGTCCCCATCCCATCTGACCTCACTTTCCCTTCATATTCTGACATCCTCTCTGCACATACCCTGTCCTGGACTCTGGGATCCATAAGTTGGAATTGTCCGAAGTGCTGACCCTGACAACTGTTGCCCTTGGCACTGCTTGGGCTCCATGATGGTCACTCCTGCCACCTCAGGTGCAGGCACCTCAGTGAGACTGTCAGTGGAGGAACTTTGGGAGCACAATCTGTGAAGTACCTCTACAGTTGGTCAAGGGAAAAAACACTCCATGCCACTGTCACTCAGAAGAGTTTATAAATTATATACATACTAGACTGCAGTACTTTCCTTCATTTGGCCTTCTGCTTCAGAATATGGATGAGGGTTTTCTTAGCTGAAAGTGTGTTGCTGGAAAAGCGCAGCAGGTCAGGCAGCATCCAAGGAACAGGAAATTCGAAGTTTCGGGCATAAGCCCTTCATCAGGAAAGGGAAAACCCTGATGAAGGGCTTATGCCCGAAACGTCGTATTTCCTGTTCCTTGGATGCTGCCTGACCTGCTGCGCTTTTCCAGCAACACAATTTCAGCTCTGATCTCCAGCATCTGCAGTCCTCACTTTCTCCTTGAGGGTTTTCTTAGCCTATTATTTGAATAATAGTGAGATTTTAGGGGTGCAAGTAGTTAGCTTTAATGATTCTGTTCCTCCTTCAAGGCAAGAGTGACTATGTTTGCCATCTGGAGTGTTTGATAGGGCTTTAGTGCATCTACAGGTGACTATTTAGGCTGATCTGCACAGAAGGGATTTGTTGCAAATAGGAAAGGATGCTACAGAAGATTGAGTTTTGGACAGTTACTGGCTTGGGACTTTCTTGTCTTGTGTTTTCTCTGTGTCTTTGGCATGTACTTTCTTTCGAAAGAGACTCCACCTTTTTTTTGTCCGGCTGTATCAATTCTGGGTAGGTTACTGCCGAGACTTGAAGTTGATCTCAAAGGTCTCAAGTGAAGCGTTCATATTATCTTCTAGTTCTTTATTTGTCTTCCATGAGAACGCAACCCACACTAAAGTTTACATAGCAGATTCACTTTGGTAAACATGTGATTTGCATTGTGTCTACTTGACCAGTCTAACTCAGCTGTCTCAATATGCTGTGGTTGCTTAGCAATCCAGCTTGGATGAGCAGCTCAGTTTCTGATATGTTATCCTTCCATCTGATCCTTACAACTTTCAATTTACCATAAGTGAAAGTAGTTGAGCTTTTTGGCTTGATTTTGGGCACAGTCCAGTCTCACATGAAAACAGCAGAGTGGGCCGGGCTATTGTTCTTCAGACTGCCAATTTGATTGACAGGGCTTAGTCTGCATTCTCAGATTAATGTCCCTGATGATAGAGATAAAATTGAAGATGGTTATGAGCCATATACAGGCAAATAGGGCTAGTTTGGTTTGAGAAACCTGGTTGGCATGGATTGGAGGGTCTGTTCCCATGCTGCATGACTCTGTGACTGCTAGAGACCAAGCAGGAGAAGACGCTGTGGTGTGGATTATCAAGGACTATGTCCAAATGTACAGGAAGGAGCAGGAGCAGCAGACAGATATATATGAGGTAAAGGCCCTAAAGCCCAGAGAATACAGGGCAGCAGCAATACTAAAGGGACCTAATTGCCTTAAGTGTGCAATTGCCTGGCTGCTTCCATGAAGAACAAGTTCCAGTGCACTCAGGGTCTGCTGAATAAGAACACATACTTGCACTTCATTTCTCTAACTATTGTACACCAGGACTGAAGGCATGGTCACAGAAAGCCAGGGAACAGTGAGCTCATTCCAGGTACCCTTTCCTCACAAGGAAACAGGGTAGTGCCAGGAAGTTCCCAGGTAGAGGATAACCATACACAGGCCACCTCGGACAATTCCTCTCAGGATATTTAGTGATGGTCAACCCTTCCACTTCCACCTGTTTGCCCTCTTCAGACCTTTGAAAGTGTAAGTTGAGGAGGATCAACCTTCTTCTGAGAAAAAAAAGTTCTGAGCATGTCTTTGCCATCTAGACTCAAATTCCCTTGGGTCCCCAAATCAATTTCCAGGGATCAACAGGTTCCACTATCAAAAAAAGACTCCCTCCACCACATCTGCAGGATCTGGGACTGCACTGAGATGTAGTGGGAGGTGGGGGAGTCATTGGTGACACGGATGACGTTGCACCATATATCAACGCTCACGTTCTGATAAGTGTTAAGGGTTTTGCACTAATTCTCTTTGTTTGAATCTCTGTCTAGCCACAAATATAATTGAGCCTAATTGTGTCCATACGAGATGTACCAGAGAGTGATGTATGTTTTGAGAGCCTACTGCAGCACATGGATACAAGATGACCAAGGTAAATATGGGGCAATGTGTTCTTCTGGCATCATTGTGACGGTTAGTCAAACATGTTAGTCTTTCCCTGGCCTCTGCATACAAGCCATGCTGGTGTAAATGAAATAGTCAGCAACATCTGGCACAGTGAGGTGTACATCATATACATGGAACCAATCAATTAGGATCATCAGGAAATGGGGAGCAGGCAGGCACTGTCCTGTACAGTGCATTATTTTGTGTATATTGTTCTTTCAAAAGGAAACAACAATCTAACACCAGTGAGTCTTGTAGCCCTCTCTTTTATAGGTTGTGATAATTACACACCCAGTCTAGGTGAAGTTGCAGCCATTGCAAAGTTTAGATTTCCAGCACGATGGAAGGTGACAGTGAGCATTCTTTGACCAGGGGTTTTCAGCCTCTACCTCAACATATTGGTGAGTCGCAAGGCATCCAGGTCCCCTTCCTGAGAGCCTTCCGGTGAACCTATCTCCCCTCCCCCGCAGCCACAGGCTTTACATCAGTTCCATACCAAACACATTATATGAGCTGGCACCTGCCCAGCCTACATTTCCCATTCAGCCTCTAGCATATGGGTAACCATGCCAGGTCTGGTCATACACCATGCCCCTCCTTAGCACCAAAGTGCCTCTTACCATCGGTGAATCCCCTTCCTGAATGATTCCATTACTCCACTTCCACAATAATCATTCCTTATTCTCTTCTCAGCAAAAAGTGAGGACTGCAAATGCTGGAAACCAGAGTTTAAATCAGAGTGGTGCCTCGAAAAGCACAGCAGGTCAGGCAGCATCCGAGGAGCAGGAAAATCAACATTTTGGGCTAAAGTCCTTCATCAGGAATAGAGGCAGGGAGACTCCAGGATGGAGAGATAAATGGGGGGCTGGAGAGAAGGTAGCAAAGAGTACAATAGGTGAATGGGGGTGGGGATGGAAGTAATAGGTCAGATGGGAGGGTGGAGTAGATAGGTGGATGGGAACAATCTCCACAACAGCTCCTCATTCTCATTTCTGTTCAGATTTGCTGAAGAAACCCAATGGACTTATTGTGGTCTACCCCTTCCAGTGAGATAACCTTGGATGAGAAGTACCTTGATCACTAACAGATAGTTACATATTTTCCTGATCAGATCCCTGACGGATACCTGCACATCTCGATGATCAGACCCCTAAGTGATTAGTGCACATCATTCTGATCAGATCCTGAATGATACCTGCTCATCTCCCTGATCATACCCCTGACCGATACCTATACATCTCGATGATCAGACCCCTGACCGATATCTGCACATCTCCCTGATCAAACTCCTGACTGATACCTGCACATCTCCATGATCAGATCCCTGACCGATATCTGCACATCTCCCTGATCAAACTCCTGACTGATACCTGCACATCTCCATGATCATACGCCTGACCGATGCCTGCACATCTCCATGATCAGATCCTTGACCGATGCCTGCAAATCTCCATGATCAGACCCCTGACCGATCCCTGCACATCACCCTGATCAGAGACCTGAGTGATACCTGCACATCTCCAAGATCAGACCCCTGACTGAAACCTGCACATTTCCCTGATCAGGCTCCTGACTGATATCTGCACATTTCCTCCTGATCAGACCCCTGACTGATACCTGCACATCTCCCTGATTAGACCCCTGACTGATACCTGCACATCTCCATGATCAGATCCCTAAGTGATAAGTGCACATCATTCTGATCAGACCCTGAATGATATCTGCACATCTCCCTGATCAGATCACTGACTGATACCTGCACATCTCCATGATCAGATCATTGACTGATACCAGCACATCTCCATGATCAGATCCCTAAGTGATAAATGCACATCATTCTGATCAGACCCTGAATGATATCTGCACATCTCCCTGATCAGACCCCTGACTGATACCTGCACATCTCTATGATCAGACCCCTAAGTGATAAATGCACATCATTCTGATCAGACCCTGAATGATATCTGCACATCTCACTGATCAGATCCCTGACCGATACCTGTATATCTCCATGATCAGATCCCTAAGTGATAAATGCACATCATTCTGATCAGACCCTGAATGATATCTGCACATCTCGATGATCAGACCCCTGACCGATAACTGTACATCTCGATGATCAGACCCCTGACTGATACCTGCACATTTCCCTGATCAGATCCCTGACCGATACCTGCACATTTCCCTGATCAGATCCCTGACGATATCTGCACATCTCCATGATCAGATCCCTGACTGATACCTGCACACCTCCATGATCAGACCCCTGACTGATACCTGCACATCTCTCTGATCAGACCCCTGAATGATACTTGCACATCTCTCTGATCAGATCACAGACTGATACTTATGCATCTCCCCGACCATGTCAGACCTACATAGTAGTTTAATCATATCATCACTGAACTGGTGAAGTTTGAGAAACTCCTATAATATTTTGATGACCCAGTTTTGAATCCCATTATGGCAGATGGTGGCATTTGAATTCAGTAAAACAGAAATCTGGGATTAAAGGCCTAATGAGGACCATGAAACTATTGTTGTAAAAGAACCTGATCTTACTAATCTTCCTTACTTAGTCTAGCGTGCATGTGACTCCAGACCCACTATAATCAGGTTGACTTTCAACTGCCCTCTGAAATGGCCTAGCAACCCACTCAAGTTTTACCAATTACTTGATGATTTCAAAGAAGGAATATAACTGGACGGATCATCAACTTGCACACTGGAAATGACACATTTATCACAGCCCTATAAACTCTGCGAAGTCCTTCTTACTAATCTCTGAATATTCGTGCCAAAATTGGGAGAACTGTCTCACAGACAAATCAAGCAAAAATTCACACAGTGATACTCTCAGGATCGTATTTAACACACAATGCCCAGACAGCACTAACACTGTCCCTGGTATGCCCCACCCCCCGACAGATAGGCCCAGCAGAAATAGTGATACACTGGTATACATTTGGGAGGGAGCTGCCCTGGGATTTCTTAACATCAACTGCAGACATTATAAAGTCTCATGGTGTCAGGTTAAACATAGTCAAGGAAACCTTCTGTGATTAACAAGCACCAGGTTCCCTTGGTTAATGAATCAGTACTCTATGTTAAACACCCACTTGGAGGATACACTAAGGATATCCTCCCAGACTATATTCTGGGTGGGATATTTCACTGTCCACCACTAAAAGTGGCTTGACAGCACCACTAGTGATTGAGTTAGTCAAATCCTAAAGGACTTTGCTGTTAGACTGGGTTTGTGGTAAGTGCTGAGGAAACCAATGAGATAGAAAAACATACTTGACCTCATCCTCAGCAATCTGCCATGATTGGTAAACACGATTACTGTGCAGTTCTTGTGAAAATGGTACCTTGGGAACATTTTAAGGGTACACTCCATCATGTTGTGTGGCTCTGTCATTGTGTTAAATGTGACAGACTTCAAACAGATCTGACAACTCAAAGTCTGAGCATCACTGAGGTGCTGAGGGCCATCAACAGCAGCAGAATTATACTCCAACACAATGTGCAAATGAATCAAAGAGTGAAAGAAAACTAATCAATATAAATCTACCAAAGGTTATAATGGGGATAAGTCTCTAGTGGGTTTTGGATGTCTGCAAGGGTATTGCTGGGGTGGGGTAAGGGGGATGAATCTATCTTTTTGTTATTTGTGATGAGATTGCTCCAATTGGCCTTGTATAGTGTCATAAAGTTTGTTATTCTTTTGTACAATAAGCCTTTCTGATTATTGTTAAAAAGTACATTTACAGCCTGTTGTGACTTTGCTCAGTGAGTGACCTTCAAGATAAATGAAAAGAAAAGTAAAACTGATGGTCCATCAGGCTGGGTTTTATTTGAAGATTTGACTTGTTCGTGCAGGGATCTGAACAGCACTCACAATCAAAGCTACATGGGAAACATGTTCACTTGAGTGAGGTCCAGCAGGGAGACTGACATCAATTAAATTGTCTGACAGGAAAGAATCAACTCTTCAACAAAGGAAGGGGAGCCAGGAGAAAATTGTTGAAGAAAATTGGAAAGAAAACCGTGAAAACGAACAGAACTATTTCTTACAGAGTCTACGGCCTGTAGTACTCAATTGCCTCTCATTAAAGTGGCATTGCTGTACAACATTCTTGACGTGTTTGAATTTGTACATTTTTTTTCTTATTGAGTGTTTTATAAAATATTCAGACTTTTGCTTTACAAGGAAAATTGTTCTTTTAACTTTGTTTGTTTCATTTTACTGAGAAAACGTTCCAGTCAGTACTTCTCTGTACCATTAAAAAACATCTTTCAAGTGAGTGTGGGAAGCAGAAAAAATAAACTATACTTTATCCTCAGGGTTTTCCATTTGCTTTATTCATAAATATTGGAGCAAATCAAGAAATTAAGATTTAAGTGGTTCACTCTTCCTCTGGTTACTTACTGCACAAAGAGGTTAAAAGCTGGTCAACAAAGAATAAAACTTGTCTCTTCTCTTTTAATTTTCAGTTATTTTTTCCTAGAGTCTCATTTGCAATTATTGGCAAGAATATTTTGGCAGGGGTGGCATGGTGGTTAGCAGTGCTGCCTCACAGCACCAGGGTCCCAGGTTCAATTCCAGTCTCAGGTGACTGTCTGTATGGAGTTTGCACATTCTCCCTGGGTCTACGTGGGTTTCCTTCCTGCAGGTCAGGTAAATTGACAATGCTAAATTGCTGAGTGATAGGTGCATTAGTCAGAGGGAGGTGGGTTACTCTTTGGAGGGTCGGTGTGGACTGGTTGAGCCAAAGGGCTCGTTTCCACACTGTAGGTAATCAAATCTAAAAAGTATTTGTTTTAAATAGGTACAAATATAAAAAAAAGTTTCCTTCCTCCAGCAGAAAATCAGCCCAGTGGAACAGCTTTGATAAGCAAGGATTGAAATCATTTAACAGTTCAGATATCTCAGACCAGAGATAACATAGCTGGAGAGTATCATTAATAATGGTACATGTCTAATCATCAGTTTATCATCAGGGATTATTCTATTTAAAATAGTAAAACACATTATATGTTACGAAGCACATATTACAGCAGAATAACAGATTTCTGTGTGTGCACTTTGCACACCGAAGTGGACTAACTGTCAGGCAGAGTTGCAACATTGTATACAGGAAAAACATGGAGTCCTTAAAGATGACTTTTCTCAAAGGTAAAGTACACCAATAACAACGCTTTCTTTCCAAAAGAGAGTTTAACTATTTACATTGTTTAACTATTTACAACTATTTACAATCTATGAGTCTATAACATGTGGGTTTATAGTGGCTCAGTGGTTAGCACTGCTGCCTCACAGCACCAGAAACCTGGGTTTGATTCCATCCTTGGGTGATTGTGTGGAGTTTGCACGTTCTCCCTGAGTCTGAGTGGGTTTCTTCTGGGTGCTCTGGTTTCCTCCACAATCCAAAGATGTGCAGATTAGGTGAATTGGCTCTGCTAATTGGCTCAGTCTCTCGGAAGACTTCGCGACGGCTGGTGGGTAAGTTTGGTCGTTTATTTAATAGTTAAAAGTTTAAAGTTTTCCTTCAAAAAAGCGGTAGCAGACCCGGAAGGCGCGCTAGGTTACCTGGGTAAGGTTTTTTTTTCTCTCCCCTTATTTAAACGCGGGCTCCGAGTTGTAGGCCTCAGTCTCTCGGAAGACTTCGCGACGGCTGGTGGGTAAGTTTGGTCGTTTATTTAATAGTTAAAAGTTTAAAGTTTTCCTTCAAAAAAGCGGTAGCAGACCCGGAAGGCGCGCTAGGTTACCTGGGTAAGGTTTTTTTTTCTCTCCCCTTATTTAAACGCGTAGGCGAGTCACCCGAGGCACTACACGAGTAGTGCCTCCCACCCTTCCACCTCCTCTAACCTAATAATAAGACCAATTGTGACTAGCGGGTAAGTGCTGCATTTTCCTTGTTTGTTTCTTTAGATTTAGTTGGTTTTTGTTTTTTTAAGGAAAGCTTACTTTTAGAGGGATGGCAGTGCAGAGAGGGCAATGTTCCTCTTGCAACATGTATGAGGTGAGGGAAGCCATTAGCGTCCCTGCTGAGTACACTTGCAAGAAGTGCAACCATCTCCAGCTCCTCCAAACCCGTGTTAGGGAACTGGAGCTGGAGTTGGATGAACTGCGGATCATTCGGGAGGCAGAGGAGGTCATAGATCGGAGCTATAGGCAAGTAGTTACTCCGAAAGTTCAAGATAGATGGGTGACAGT
Source organism: Hemiscyllium ocellatum (assembly GCF_020745735.1). Classification (NCBI taxonomy): domain Eukaryota; kingdom Metazoa; phylum Chordata; class Chondrichthyes; order Orectolobiformes; family Hemiscylliidae; genus Hemiscyllium; species Hemiscyllium ocellatum. The sequence continues at coordinate 59,338,335 of NC_083402.1, forward strand.
GAGGGGGAGTGGGAGGAGGAAGCCAGTGCAGGGACCCCCTGCGGTCATTCCCCTCAAGAACAAGTATACCGTTTTGGATACTTGTGGGGGGGATGACTTACCAGGGGCAAGCAACGAGGTTCAGGCCTCTGGCACGGAGCCTGGCCCCGTTGCTCAGAAGGGAAGGGTGGAGAAAGGTAGAGCGATTGTTCTTGGGGACTCGATAGTGAGGGGTACAGACAGACGGTTTTGTGGGGGCGACAGGGACTCACGTTTGGTATGTTGCCTCCCAGGTGCAAGGGTACGTGATGTCGCTGATCGTGTTTTCCGGGTCCTTAAGGGGGAGGGGGAGCAGCCCCAGATCGTGGTCCACGTTGGCACCAACGATATAGGTAGGAAGAAGGGTGAGGATGTAAGGCAGGCTTTCAGGGAGCTAGGTTGGAAGCTCAGAGTTAGAACAAACAGAGTTGTAGTCTCTGGTTTGTTACCCGTGCCACGTGATAGAGAGTCGAGGAACAGGGAGAGAGAGCAGTTAAATGCGTGGCTACAGGGATGGTGCAGGAGGGAGGGATTCCGGTTTCTGGATAACTGGGGTCCTTTCTGGGGAAGGTGGGACCTCTATAAAAAGGATGGTCTACACTTGAACCTGAGGGGCACCAGTATCCTTGGGGGGAGGTTTGCTAGTGCTCTTTGGGAGGGTTTAAACTAACTCCGTGGGGGCATGGGAACCAGGACTGTAGCTTTAGGGTACAGGACCTTGAGTGTAGGGAGGTTAGGAATAATGCAGTGATCTCTAAGGAGGGTGACTGTAACCAGAAAGGTGGATTGAAGTGTGTATACTTCAATGCCAGAAGTATAAGGAATAAGGTAGGTGAACTTGCAGCGTGGGTTGGTACCTGGGACTTCGATGTTGTGGCCATTACAGAGACATGGGTAGAACAGGGACAAGAATGGCTGTTGCACGTTCCAGGGTTCAAATGTTTTAGTAGGATCAGACATGGGGGTAAAAAAGGGGGAGGCGTGGCATTACTTGTCAAAGACAGTATCACAGCAGTGGAATGGACGATGGAAGAGGACTTGCCATCTGAGGTAGTTTGGGCTGAGGTTAGAAATAGGAAAGGTGAGGTCACCCTGTTAGGTGTTTTCTACAGGCCTCCTAATAGTCCTAGAGAAGTAGAGGATAATATTGCGAGGATGATTCAGGAAAAGAGTGAAGGTAGCAGGGTGGTTGTTATGGGGGACTTTAACTTCCCAGATATTGACTGGGAGAGCTATAGCTCGAGTTCATTAGATGGGTCGGTGTTTGTACAATGTGTGCAGGAGGGTTTCCTGACACAATATGTCGACAGGCCAACAAGAGGGGAGGCTATATTGGATTTGGTTCTAGGTAATGAACCAGGCCAGGTGTTGGACTTGGAGGTAGGTGAGCACTTCGGGGACAGTGACCACAACTCGGTGACTTTTACTTTAGTGATGGAGAGGGATAATCGTGTGCCGCAGGGCAAGAGCTATAGCTGGGGGCAGGGAAATTATGATGCAGTGAGGCATGACTTAGGATGTGTGGATTGGAAAAACAGGCTTCAAGAGAAGAACACTAATGAGATGTGGGGAGTGTTCAAGGAGCAGCTACTGCGTGTCCTCGATAGGTATGTACCAGTCAGGCATGGTGTAAAGGGCCTTGTGAGGCAGCCGTGGTTTAGTAAGGAATTGGAGTCCCTTGTGAAAGGGAAGAAGGCGGCATATGTAAAGATGAGGCGTGAAGGTTCAGTAGGGGCGATTGAGAGTTATAAGGTAGCCAGGAAGGAGCTAAAGAGGGAGTTAAGAAAAGCGAGAAGGGGACATGAAAAGTCTTTAGCTGGTAGGATTAGGGAAAACCCAAAGGCTTTCTATAGGTATGTCAAGAATAAAAGGATGACTAGGGTAGGTATCGGTCCAGTCAAGGATAGTAGTGGGAAGTTGTGTGTGGAGGCGGAGGAGATTGGAGAGACATTAAATCAGTACTTTTCATCAGTATTCACTCAGGAACAGGACACTGTTGCTGATGTGAATATGGAATCACAAATAATTAGAATGGATGCCCTGGAAATATGCAGGGAAGAGGTTTTGGGAATATTGGAAAGGATGAATATAGATAAGTCTCCTGGGCCTGATGGCATTTACCCCAGGATCCTATGGGAAGCGAGGGAGGAGATAGCAGAGCCATTGGCCTGGATTTTTATGTCATCGTTGTCAACAGGAATAGTACCAGAGGACTGGAGGATAGCGAATGTGGTCCCATTGTTCAAGAAAGGGAGTAGGGATAGCCCTAGCAACTATAGGCCAGTGAGTCTGACTTCAGTGGTGGGCAAAGTCTTAGAGAGAATGGTAAGGGATAAGATTTATGAACATCTGGGTAGGAATAACGTGATCAGGGATAGCCAGCATGGTTTTGTGAAGGGCAGGTCGTGCCTCACAAACCTTATTGAGTTCTTTGATAAGGTGACCAAGGAAGTGGATGAGGGTAAAGCAGTAGATGTTGTGTATATGGATTTTAGTAAGGCGTTCGATAAGGTTCCCCATGGTAGGCTAATGCTAAAACTTCGGAGGTATGGCATTGAGGATACATTAGAGGTTTGGATTAGGAATTGGCTGGCTGGAAGGAGACAGAGGGTAGTAGTTGATGGATTATGTTCATCTTGGAGCGCAGTTACTAGCGGTGTACCACAAGGATCTGTTTTGGGACCATTGCTTTTTGTTATCTTTATAAATGATCTAGAGGAAGGACTTGAAAGCTGGGTAAGCAAGTTTGCGGATGACACAAAAGTCGGTGGAGTTGTGGATAGTGAGGAAGGAAGTGGTAGGTTACAGCGGGATATAGATAAGTTGCAGAGCTGGGCGGAAATGTGGCAAATGGAATTCAATGTAGCTAAGTGCGAAGTCGTTCACTTTGGTAGGAATAACAAGATGATGGATTACTGGGCTAATGGTAGGCTACTTGGTAGTGTGGATGAGCAGAGGGATCTTGGTGTCCATGTACACAGATCTCTGAAAGTTGCCACCCAGGTAAATAGTTCTGTGAGGAAGGCATATGGTGTACTGGGCTTTATTGGCAGAGGAATTGAGTTCCGGAGTCCTGAGGTCATGTTGCAGTTGTATAAGACTCTGGTGCGGCCTCATCTGGAGTATTGTGTGCAGTTTTGGTCGCCATACTATAGGAAGGATGTGGAAGCTTTAGAACGAGTGCAGAGGAGGTTTACCAGGATGTTGCCTGGAATGGTAGGAAAATCTTATGAGGAAAGGCTGAGGCACTTGGGGCTGTTCTCATTGGAGAAGAGAAGGTTTAGGGGAGATCTGATAGAAGTGTATAAGATGATTAGGGGTTTAGATAGGGTAGATACTAAGAACCTTTTACCGCTAATGGAGTCAGGTGTTACTAGGGGACATAGCTTTAAATTAAGGGGTGGTAGGTATAGGACAGATGTTAGGGGTAGATTCTTCACACAGCGGGTTGTGAGTTCATGGAATGCCCTGCCCGTATCAGTGGTGAACTCTCCTTCTTTATGGTCATTTAAGCGGGCATTGGATAGGCATTTGGAAGTTATTGGGCTAGTATAGGTTAGGTAGGATTCGGTCGGCGCAACATCGAGGGCCGAAGGGCCTGTACTGCGCTGTATCCTTCTATGTTCTATGTTCTATGTAAATTGCCCTGTAGTGTGCAGGCTTGGTGGATTAGCCATGGGAAATGCAGGGTTATAGGTCAGAAGGGTGGATCTGAGTGGAATGCCCTTTAGAGGGCTGGTATAGACTTGATGGGCTGAATGGCTTGCTTCCACACTGTAGGGATTCTATGATAGAACTAATTTGATGACATATCACAATCTCATGATGGTATCTTTGTCTGAGCATGCTTTTAAATGTCTGCCTCTGCTTCACTACAGAGTTATCTCCTAGCCGAATGCTCCAATTCAGTTCAGCGACTTCAGCTTTCATGTCCTTATTGTTGCCCTTACTTAAGTTTGAAATATTAGTCTTAGACCCACGCTTCTCCATTTCAAACTGGATGTAAAATTCACTCATATTGTCGCTGCTACCAATTGGGGCATTTATTCTGATGTCATTAATTAACCCTGTCATATTACACAAGACCAAAGCTAGTATAGCCTATTCTCTGGTCAGTTCTCAAAAATATTCAATGAACTGCTCATTCAGACTATTACCAAACTTATTTTTCTACTTTACATGAAAATTAACATCAACCGTGATTATCGCCATCCCAATGTCACAAGCATTCAATTTTAGTTCAGATATTTCAGATGCTTTCAGATGATATTTATTCATGTCAGTACCAATTCACTTACTTTTTATGAATTCAAGTATAGAACATAGAAAAATACAGCGCAGTACAGGCCTTTTGGCCCTCGATGTTGTGCTGATCCAAGCCCACCTAACCTACACTAGCCCACTATCCTCCATATGCCTATCCAATGCCCGTTTAAATGCCCATAAAGAGGGAGAGTCCACCACTGCTACTGGCAGGGCATTCCATGAATTCACGACTCGCTGAGTAAAGAATCTACCCCTAACACCTGTCCTATACCTAACACCCCTTAATTTAAAGCTATGCCCCCTCGTAATAGCTGACTCCATATGTGGAAAAAGGTTCTCATGGTCAACCCTATCTAAACCCCTAATCATCTTGTACACCTCTATCAAGTCACCCCTAAACCTTCTTTTCTCCAATGAAAACAGCCCCAAGTGCCTCAGCCTTTCCTCATACGATCTTCCTACCATACCAAGCAACATCCTGGTAAACCTCCTCTGCACCCATTCCAGTGCCTCCACATCCTTCCTATAGTATGACGACCAAAACTGCACACAATACTCCAGATGCGGCCGCACCAGAGTCTTATACAACTGCAACATGACCTCAGGACTCCGGAACTCAATTCCTCTACCAATAAAAGCCAGTACGCCATATGCTTTCTTCACAGCACTATTTACCTATGTGGCAACTTTCAGAGATCTGTGTACATGGACACCAAAGTCCCTCTGCTCATCCACACTACCAGATATCTGACCATTAGCCCAGTACCCCATCTTCTTGTTACTTTTACCAAAGTGAATCACTTCACACTTAGCTACATTGAACTCCATTTGCCACCTTTCTGCCCAGCTCTGCAGCTTATCTATATCCCGTTGTAACCTGCTACATTCTTCCTCACAGTCAACAACTCCACCGATTTTCGTATCATCCGCAAACTTGCTCACCCAACCTTCTAGCCCCTCCTCCAGGTCATTTATAAAAATGACAATCAGCAATTGTCCCAAAACATATCCTTGCGGAACACCGCTAGTAACTGCACTCCAAGATGAACCGTTACCATCAACTACTACCCTCTGTCTTCTTCCAGCCAGCCAATTCCTAATCCAAACCTCCAACGCACCCTCAATGCCATACCTCCGTATTTTTTGCAGTAGCCTACCATGGGGAACCTTATCAAATGCCTTACTAAAATCCATATACACCACATCTACTGCTTTACCCTCGTCCACCACTTTAGTCACCTTCTCAAAGAATTCAATAAGGTTTGTGAGACACGACTTGCCCTTCACAAAACCATGCTGACTATCCTTGATCACATTACTCCTATCCAGATGTTCATAAATCCTATCCCTTACAATTCTCTCTAAGACTTTGCCCACAACAGAAGTGAGACTCACCGGCCTATAATTATTGGGTTATCCCTACTCCCCTTCTTGAACAAGGGAACCACATTTGCTATCCTCCAGTCTTCTGGCACTATTCTTGTAGACAACGAGGACATAAAAATCAAGGCCAATGGCTCTGCAATCTCCTCCCTTGCTTCCCAGAGAATCCTAGGATAAATGCCATCAGGCCCAGGGACTTATCTATTTTCACCCTTTCCAGAATTTCCAACAACTCTTCCCTACATACCTCAAAGCCATCCATTCTAATTAATTATGACTCAATATTCACATCGTCAACAATGTCCTATTCCTGAGTGAATACTGATGAAAAGTATTCATTCAGTGTCTCCCCAATCTCTTCAGCCTCCACGCACAACTTCCCAATACTACCCTTGACTGGACCTATTCCTAGAGGAGAAAGTGAGGTCTGCAGATGCTGGACCTATTCCTACCTTAGTCATTCTTTTATTCCTGACATACCTATAGAAGCCTTTGTGTTTTCCCTAATCCTACCAACTAAGAACTTTTCATGTCCCCTCCTTGCTGCTCTTAGCTCTCTCTTCAGATCCTTCCTGGTTACCTTATAACTCTCAATTGCCCCAATTGAACCTTCACGCCTCATCTTTACATAGGCGGCCCTCTTCCCTTTTACAAGGGATTCCAATTCCTTATTAAACCACGGCTCCCTCACATGACCCTTTCCTCCCTGCCTGACAAGTACATACCTATCTAGGGCACTCAATAGTTGCTCCTTGAACAAGCTCCACATATCGATTGCGTCCTTCCCTTGAAGCCTACTTTTCCAAGCCACGCATCCTAAGTCATGCCTCACCGCATCATAATTTCCCTGCCCCCAGCTATAACTCTTGCCCTGCAGTGCACACTTATCCCTCTCCATCACTAGAGTAAAAGTCACCGAATTGTGGTCACTGTCCCCAAAGTGCTCACCTACCTCATATTCTAACACCTGGCCTGGTTCGTTATCCAGAACCAAATCCAGTATGGCCTCACCTCTTGTTGGCCTGTCTACATATTGTGTCAGGAAACCCTCCTGCACACATTGGACAAACATCGATCCATCTAACGTACTCGAGCTATAGCTTTCCCAGTCAATATCTGGAAAGTTGAAGTCCCCCATAACAACCACCCTATTACTTTCACTCTTCTCCTGAATCATCCTCACAGTCCTTTCTTCTATGTTTCTAAGACTATTAGGAGGCCTGTAGAAACCTCCTAACAGGGTGACCTCACCTTTCCAATTTCTAACCTCAGCCCAAACTACCTCAGATGGCGAGTCTTCATCCATCGTCCTTTCCACCGCTGTAATACTATCTTTGACAAGCAATGCCACACCTCCCCCTCTTTTACCCCCTCCTCTGACCCTACTAAAACATTTAAACCCTGGAACCTGCAATAGCCATTCCTGTCCCTATTCTACCCATGTCTCTGTAATTGCCACAACATCGAAGTCCCAGGTGCCAACCCACGCTGCAAGTTCACCTACCTTATTTCGTATACTTCTCGCATTGAAGTATACACATTTGAAGCCACTTTCCTGTTTACAGGCACCCTCCTTCGAGATTGTTGCCATGTTCCTAACCTCCCTACACTCCAGGTCCTGCACCCTAAAGCTACAGTCTAGGTTCCCATGGCCCTACAGAGTTAGTTTAAAGCCCCCCCAAAGAGCACTAGCAAACTTCCCCCCAAGGATACTGGTGCCCCTCAGGTTCAGATGTAGACCATCCGGTTAAAGAGGTCCCACCTTCCCCAGAAAGAGTTATCCAGATACCGGAATCTCTCCGTCCTGCACCATCCCTGTAGCCACACATTTAACTGTTCTCTCTCTGAATGATGAATAGAACCTTTAGTTTTGTTTTTTTTCATCAGTGTAGACCATCTCAATGCTCTAGACTCCACTTGCCTCATTATTGAAGTCAGTGCCACATGAACTGGAACCCACTTCTCTCACACCAGTCCTTGAGCAGCACACTCACTTTTGTAATCCTATCCATCCTAAACCAATTTATTTGTGACTCAGGTAGTCAATTCAGAAATTATTATCTTTGAGGGTTCTGTTTTTTGACTTAACATCTAACTTCTCATAAACTCTCAGAAAAACATCTTTCTACCTATATCATTACTCAAGCTCTGCCAATATGTATTCATGCTCTTTGCTGCAGTACCAATCCCCCTCATTATATTGTCACTTACTACTAGTCCATTCCTTGTACTCTTCCCTCTTCAGTGGTATCCTGTTTCACAGTACAGGTAAAATTGTTATAGTACCAGAAGACCACAGGATTGCTCTTTCATTAGAGAGAGAGAGAGAGAGAAAGAGACGACTAGTGATGGTTTACACCTGAGGAGCACCATGCAGACAGGCTGAGATGCAGAATTGTTCATGGTAACCTCAGCTGTTTTGGCAGCTCTGTGATCTTTGTACCCAGTGCCATCACTACTTAACCTATCTACCTTGAAGCCCAAACTCTCATCTGAAAAAGCTGACCAAAAACCTCAAACTTGTTGGACAATTGCGAAGGCTGGTGTTCCTGAATTCCTGCCTTCTTGGTTTCTTTGCCTCCTTCACTTGGAATTGCACCCTCCTTTCTTTGACCATTGATCAAATCAGAGGGCCTTACTTTAAGGGATGTGACTGCCTCCTGAAATAAAGTACCCAGGTAACTTGCCCCTCTTGGATGTGCTGCAGTGTCTGCTGCTTGGTCTCCTGCTCAATAAACCTGAGTCACAGTTTCTAAAGCTGCAAGCATGTATTGAGATGTGTTAGCCTCAGACCAAACCAGCATCTCTTACAATCTGCAATGACAGTACGTTACCAGCTTTGCCATTTCTGATAAAATTAATTAGTAGTTACAAAAAATCCATGAGAGAGAGAGTTGTGGAATACCTTGGGTGATTGATGGTTGGTCGTTGTGACATCCATGAGACTATATGCCTACTGTGAAGGAGGCCTTGTTTCAAAAGGCTGTAGCTATATACAGCAACCTGCTGTGAAAGTTAGAGTTTCCTGAGACACTGATGACCATGCATATTGAGAGGGCTGTTCCTTTACTTGCAGGTCTTATATTGCAGAGTCTTGAACCTGAAACTCAACATATCAAATAGTCTAAGCTCTTCATGCTTTATTAAATCATTGTATAATGGAGCAGTTCTCAACCATGCAGGCTGGAATCTAAATTATTCCTGAATTTCTGTTTATGGTATTGAAGTCATGACAGGTAGGAGGGAAGGGTGAGGGACCGAGTTATTCTTTTGTCCTTGCAATAGGGATATTGTTCAATTATAATAAAATAAAGTATTGCAGATGCTGGAATTCTGAAACAAAAACAAAAATTGCAGGAGAACCTCAGCAAGTCTCACAGCATCTGTGAAGAAGAAGCAGGCTTATTGCTTTGGGTCAAGTGAGGGTTTTGAAGCAGGTCACTGAACCGAAAATGTTGACTCCATTTCCTCTCCACAGATGTTGCCAGACCCCTTCCTAGTTTCTCTAGCAAATTCTGATTTGGTTGTTCAATTATATAAGTTTCCCCTTTCCATAAAGCTCCGTGCCATTTGTAATATAAAGTAGATTTTCACCTTTGGATGGAGCCCACCTAATTTGGATACATCGACATCTATGATGATTGGGAAAATTCCATGAAGAACCAATGCTCAAAAGTGAAATATTATTGCCTAGACTGTGAAAATGAATATTCACTCTGCACAGTAGAAATCGTTGCCTCTTGCAGGATATGCGAACTATGAATCTTTATACTGCATAGCTTTGGCATAAGTGACAATTTCCTCCACCGTGTCTTATGATTTAAACATTTTCCAAAAATAGGAGTCTATCCAGACATTTCACTGAAACAATGAAATATGTGCTAGTGTTAGAAATGCCGGTTCCTTTAAGGATCAATCAGAAGATATTTTCTAATTAACCTGTTGAGAAATGCTATTTAAACCCTTCTGGATTTAGGTGGGACTTGAAGCTGATCTCCTGACCAAGATGTAGGGATACTACTGTTGTGCTACAAGAGCCCTTGTCGGAATCAAAACAGTTCCAGAGGTGATTAAGAGGAGGTAATGCTCATTGGACACTACAGTAAGCCTGGATACCCAGTTCCAGTCCCACTTTCTCCAGAACTGTGCAATATCATCTCTGAACAGGTTGATTAGAAAATATCAGCTTCTTGTCCAGGCTCTTGTGGTGCAGCCGTAGTGTCCTTACCTTTGGGCCAGAAGGCCTGGATTCAAGTCTCACCTATTCCCAAGGTGTGTGATAATGTGCTTAACCAGGTTGTTTAAAAATGCCTACAGGCTGTTCACATCTCTTTCCTTATATCTTCATTGGTGTTGTGCTATGAGCTGATTTGTACTGTCACCCAAGACGAGTTACTTCGTGATAAATTCCACAGCTAAAAAATTATCTACAGCAGAGGAGTTGGCTTCTGGTAAGGGGAAGTCTGTAGAGGGAAAAGATGGGATCTTTCTTAATACCTTCATAAATTTCTGAAATTTTTTTACTGTTTCATAAAACACTTGGATTATTGATCTATTCAGCATTATGTCCCTAAACAACTGTTTGAAGAAGAAGATAATTCGGTTGGTCTCAATGTTTTAGTAGCTTTAAATAATTGAGACTTACCAATACTGGAGGTCCCATTTTCAATGTCTACTTTGTGCTGAATTAACTTATCTTTGTTGGGATATTGTAATTAGTTTCAGAACCTAGGTTTCAAGGGAGAAAAAATGCCCAGATTCTTATTCTGCTCATTAATTCTGTACACAAAATCCTGATATAAAGGTATTTGTAAAAATATCATGTGCTCACAAATGATGTTTAATAGTTTTAGTGAGGCAACTAAAGGTGACTAGTGTTTGTTGTTTCTCTTCAGTGTAATGTAATACATTTGGTAAAAAATGAGGGAGAGCCAATGCGAACAAAATGGTGCACATTTTAAAGGTGTGCAAAAACAGAGAAGGGGAAGGGGGAGGAAGATAGTGGCAGAACAAATTGCAAAGACTGATGATAAAGCTTATGTGAATTTTGGCTTTATCAACAGAAGAATGGGATAAAAGAAATCCAAATTAAGTTGAACCTTTATAAACTAGTACCTAGGCCTCTATGGAAGTACAAATTCAGTTACGATATTCATTCATGGTTGTCATTGGCAAAGTCAATAATTATTACCCATTTCTAATTGCTTTCGAGAAGATGGAGGTGAATATTTTTATTGGATTGTGGCAGTTTATCCTTGCTATTGATAGAGCCCAGCGAAGGTTCACCAGTCTGATTTCCAGGTTGGCGAAAGTGAGGATTGCAGATGCTGGAGATTAGAGTAATGCTGGAAAGGCACAGCAGGCCAGGCAATATTCGAGGTGCAGGAAAATTGACGTTTCAGACAGGAACCCTTCATCATGAAGGACTCCTGCCTGAAACGTCAATTTTCCTGCTCCTCGGATGCTGCCTGACCTGCTCTGCATTTCCAGCACCACTCTAATCTAGACTCTAATCTCCAGGTTGGCAGGACTGACATAGGAGGAAGACTGGATCAACTGGGCTTGTACTCACTAGAATTTAGAAGAATGAGGGAGGATCTCACAGAAACATATAAAATCCTGATGGAACTGCACAGGCTAGATGCGGGAAGAATGTTTCCAATGTTGGGAAAGTCCAGAACCAGGGGTCACAGAATAAGGGGTAAGCCATTGAGGACTGAGATGAGGAAGAATTTCTTCACTCAGAAAGTTGTGAACTTGTGGAAGTCTCTCTCACAGGAAGCTGTTGGAACCAATTCATTAGATATATTCAAGAGGGAGCTGGAAGTGGCCCTTGCAGCTAAAGGGATCAAGGGGTATGGAGAAATAAGCAGGAATGGGATACTGAGATTGCATGATCAGCTATGATATATTGAATGGTGGTGCAGGCTCAAAGGGCTGAAAGGCCTACATCTGCACATTTCCATGTTTTTATATTTCTATGTGACATATCTTCCACAATTCTGTTTGAAAAGCAGTTCCGTGATTTTGATAATGTAAGAGTGGTAACATATTACAAAACAAGCATATTGTGTAACTTGGTGGGAACCTTGCATTTGGAGGTAGTCTCGCACGCCTACTGTTCTTATCCTACTCGGCAGTTCTTCATGTGGATCAGTCTTAGAATGTGAGGTCACGGTTTTAGAATTGGTGCTGGTCAATTTGAAATAGTGATGAAGCAAAATTACTTCTCTCAAAGGGCCGTGACTCTGAGAATTTCATCACCCCAAAGTGCAGTCGATGCTGGAACATGAATAAATGTAAGGAGGAGATAGACAGATTTTTGATGATAATGGATTGAAAGGTATCAGACAGCTGGCAGAAAAGTTGAGCTGAGGCTCGTACTGCTCCTAGTTTGTGTGTTCTTATGTTCTTATAATGTGAGGTGGAAGCATTGATGAATTTTTGCAGCGTATTTCAAGATGATAGATGTTAATTCTACATTAATTATGATTAATCATATGTTTAAAAATGGTTGTCTTACTTGTGAATTCCCTTTGTCATCCAATAAAAATGAATAGACCAAAACTCTGTGAGTTTTGTTGGGAGATACATGTGTGTAACATGTACTTGTACAAATAAATATTTACAAAAAACATTTTGAATATTGGCTCCAGGTCCAGCCTTCACAGCTGATATTTTGAAGTATAACAGACTGTTTTTCATGATGGTGTTGAGCTTCTTTAGTTTTGCGTGAGCTGTAGTCATCCATGAATCATTCCATCATATTCCTAACTTGGGAAATGAGGAATTCTTAACTAAGGAGTCAGAGTTGCTTGCCACACAACACTCAATATCTGGCCTGCTTTTGTGGCTATGGTTTTGTGCGGTTCATTTAGTAAAGTTTCTGATAACAATTATCATGCAAAATGTTGATAGCAAGGATTCAATGATGGTTGATTGTTAAGAAAAGGTGGTTACATTTTCTGTACTGGAGATGGCATTTGTGTGGCATGAATGTTGTTTAAAAAGATCAGTCCAAGCCTGAATGTGGTCTAGGCCCTTTTGTATGTGGACATAACTATTTTATGATCTGACAAGAACAGAGAACGCATTTAAGAAAGGAAGCCAAGAGCCCGAAAAAGGAATTGCACCCCAAATGACAGACTTCAGTTCAGGGAAGGACTTGGAGAAGCTGGAATAAATTTCCTTAGAAAAGAAGATTTGTGGAGCTTTGTTTGATATTTGGAAAATCACAAATGACCTTGATGGAATGTATCAAGATAATTTGTTTCTTCAGAGCAAATACACTGTTCCATGACATACCACATTAATGTTTCTGAATCTGAGTTTCTGTATTGAGATACTGAATATTCCTGAACAGTTACCCAGAAGATTTAAGTCAAAAAAACAGCTGATCTAATTCCTGAGAAACTCCAAACTGATTTCCCAATCACTAAGATTGACATCCTTTTGACATCCAAGTATCCTGCAACTATCTCTTCGGAACTGCTGACTGCCCCAAAATCCCCCTGCCCAAACTAGCCCCTTGACTCTACCAACTACATGTATTCCCTTACTGGACTCACATTCTACCTTACCCACACATCCTGTCTTCCTGCCAACACTACTCCATCGGGTCACAACACTCAAATCTCTTATAATGTCAGGCTTGGTTGACTCAGCAGTGTTGAATTTTGGCAAACTCCAGTAGAGTGCAAGATTAGATTAGATACCCTACAGTGTGGAAACAGGCCCTTCCACCCAACAAGTCCACACTAACCCTCTGAAGAGGAACTCACTCAGACCCATCCCTCTCTGACTAATGCACCTAACACTATGGGCAATTTAGCACAGCCAATTCACCTGATCTGCACATCTTTGAATAGTGGGAGGGAACCGGAGCACCCGGAGGAAGCCCACACAGACATGGGGAGAATATGCAAACTCCACACAGCCAGTCGCCTGAGGCTGGAATTGAACCTGGGTCCCTAGTGCTGTGAGGTAACAGTGCTAACTGCCATGCTGCCCGAATGATTGCTGCTCCTTGGAGGATCTGAACAAATGTAGACCTCCTGTCATAACATTGTTAAATCATGGACTATTGATTTTCAAAGTTCATCATCTGATTTTAATGCTGGGGACTTTGATGGACTGAAATTCCTTCAGAAAGGAAAAACACTTCCTTCAAAGGGCCACAAAAATCAGTTGATCAGGCAGATTAGCCAAGCTCCTTGAAACCAGTATGAAATAAACAAATTTGTCTGATCAGAAATTATCATTTTTATCAATAGGTCCAGGAATGTGTCTACCCGATCAGGCATGGAGAATGCCTCATCTCTTAATTTTAATTTACTCAACAAGTGAAAGGCACTCAGATTTTGGAATACACAAGCCAGATGTATTGTTTAAGTTTTGTGTGGATGTGGGCATTACTGGCGAGGTCAGCATTTGATGTTCCTCCACAGTTCCCCTTGAACTGATTGACTCTCTAAGGCTGGTGAGACTTCACCACATTGCTGTAGGTCTACAGTCTCAGGGTAAAGATAACAGCTTCCCTTCCCTGACCGGCATTAGTGAACCAAATTATTTTTAACAAAAAGCGACACTGGTTAACGTAGTCATCACTTTTCATTCCACATACTTTTAAAGGCAAATGCCACCATCTGCTGTGAGATTCAAATGCATGACTCCAAAACATTAGGCAGAGACTCTGGATTACTATTCACTGAATTACCACCACGCAACCGTCTCCCCATTTCAAACAGCTGCTTTTGACAGCACTGGGAGAGATGGGTTTGTGGTTCAAACTGCAGAGAGAAAGTGCCCCCTGTTACATCCTGTAGAAGGAAAAGCACCTGGTGACAGAAACGAAACATCAGAAAGCATTGAGAACTCAGAGGACATCTGAATTATTCAATATTACTGAGAGCACAAGACATCAATGAAACAAAACATGGTCTCCTGATTAACAATGTCAAGGACTTTTTATTATACAATATTTCCATTTTGCTTCTCTGAATACTACTGCTTTTTAATGTTGTGTCTGTGTATGTATGCATGACATAGTGTTTTTTTATTATTATCTTCAGGATTAGCAGGTCATAAAAGTGGTCAGAACTGAAGAAGAATCTTTCTGGACTTGAGTTGTTAAATCTATTTCTCTCTCCACAGATGCTGCCAGACCTGCTGAGTTTTTATTTCAGGTTTCCTGCTTGTACAATATTTTGCTTCTGATAAAATTGCCCTCAAGAAAATCTTAGAGTTGGCTCCTTAATGAAATAAAAGACATTTGGTAACTATGTATTTATTAGAGTAAAATATGCACTCATGCTAAAAAGACCACAAAGTCTTTATCAAGACCAACCAAGTTTAAAGAGTGAATTCAAATCATCTCTCCTAACCTGGTATTAATAGCCCAATAACCCACAGCTGATGTAAACTATTCAGGAAACCAAGAAGAGGAATTCTAATGCGAATTTGCAAATCCTGCCCAGGAACAATTGAGTTCTCATTGCTGTACCACACATTCCCTATTCTTCAGTAAGATGGCTGCCAGTGTATTGATTTCAATGAGATTGTTTAGGTTATTGATGTTGGTTCATGGCCTCTCTGTTGCTGAAATTCTCTGTCTGCCTTGCATGTCGATGATCTGCTGCTGGAGGACGTGATGCAGGACAGCCCACAGACAGAAGCCCTGCTAAGTGTGTTTGAGGAAGACGCAGACACACACAGAATATAGAAAACAGTTACTGCAGGCCATGCAGAGGGTGAATGGTGCTCAGGCTACCACAAATGGAAAATGACTAAAACCAGTTTGAGGGCTGGTGGCATTGGTGTCAACTGCATTATAGAGATCCAGAGGGGACTCAAGGTAGCAGCAGCATCGGCGTCAGCTGCATTATAGAGATCCAGTGGGGACTCACAGTAGCAGCAGCATCGGCGTCAGCTGCATTGTAGAGATCCAGAGGGGACTCACGGGAGCAGCAGCATCAGTGCCAGCTGCATTATAGAGATCCAGAAGGGACTCACAGTAGCAGCAGCATCGGTGCTGGCTGCATTGGCACCAAAGAGTGAAGACTCTTGCTCCTATGGCGTGGTGAGGAGACTTGAGCCTGGCATCTTCAGCTCCATGACTGAGCATGTAACAAGAAGGACAGTAAAGCTAAACTTTATTTCTTTATTTTTCTGCCTTTATATTCTGTGTTTTGGTTTATTTTTCTGTGTATTAAGATGGCACCAGAGAGTCGCAACACAATGCAACGCTTTTCACTGTATTTTGTAACTAATTATCCATGACAATAAGTAAATCAAATCATCTCAGATGATGCAGTATTGCTTTTGGCCAAACAGTGGGAACTGTTATCGAAAAGGGAACGCAAGAAGCAATGAAAAGCAATTCCACTGTTTAGCCATTGATTCATTTCACTAAATAAACTCAGCCAGTAATTGTCTGTAGTAACTTAGACTTGTCTTATTTAAACATTGACATGTTCTGTAGTCATGCTTCGGATTATCTCGTTTGAGTAACATTATGAATTTGATAGATGGCAGCTGAAATATTTCAAATACCAGCTATGATTAACCTTCTACATGATACAATGCACTTTCTGCACTTATGTCTTCTTTTTTAGAGATAGTAACTCATGTTGGGCATGATTTAATGTACCCTGGAAACTTCTTGGTATCAAGGTTGTCTACCAACCTTTGCACTGAAAGCTGAATTGTCTGTGTCTTTAATTGATTCAAGTGGATTGATAGTATTGTTGCTGAACCTGAGTGTGTCCTCACATTTCCAAACAAAGGACATTAATTGGCAATCAAGAGCTGGAAACTTTACTTTTACTTTCCTCATTTCTAACCCAAGGATGGGTGAGAACAGTTTCTATGAACAGTGTTTTTACTATCTCAAATAAAAGTGGTGAACTTAGCATAGATCAAGCATTTGGTAATTTCATGATCTGTGAGGCTCAGTGCTCAGATTCAAATGATGCAAGTGAAATACTTGCATGCATGTGAACGATCTGGCATGAAACATCCTGTTTCTGGCTCCCAGTTCAGGGAATAATGTGGAGAGGGCTAAGTGGATCATAGTCAATAGACAGTATTAAAATATCTACTTTAATTGTGTTGAGAGCCAGTTTCAACAATAATAAGATCTACATTAGCAAAAAATGATATAAAAAGAAATAGATTGGCTACTCAGATAAGAACTGGCTATCTGCAACCCACAGCCTGACCAGCAGCACGCTGCAGTACTGCTGGGACTCAGGCATCAAGAACAGGCTATACAACTAATAAATAATGCAACTCTGTCAACCCGTGGTTAAGGGCTGGGCATAACAATAAATAAGACATACAAATCTGAGCAGCTGGTTCCATTACTTCCATACACTGTGAATTATGAGTACTTTAGAATAAAATGCACTGTTTTGAAAAAGAAAATGCACTGCCATAATGTATGTAAAACATTTAAGGGCTTTTGTATAGTGTAGTCTTTTTGTACTCAGACGAATAACTGGTAAATCAGAAAATAAACCTTCTAATGTTGTCACTGGAATTCCACATGAAAATTTGTTGCCATGGTAACATTATTAGTTGGTTAGGTATGCACACCTGCGTCTCACCTGTCATAAAGGTCACCATTCACTGCTGCCAGTACAGTGCCACACAATACAGTTACCCATTGAGTCAATCCGAGAGTTATTTTTGCATTTCACTGGACAAATTCATTAACATTGGTTGTAAATTCCTAATTAAAATGTGTAGGTTTCATCATTGTTTGTTGTTCCAAAATGTTGCTGGGTTTACAAAACCAAAAAACCCATTAGTTGGAGCCCTTGGTTTTCACATGCAAATAAACATAGACATATAATGCAATGAATAGAAAACCTAAAGTGGAGTCTAGCTGTTAGAAATTAGAGTTCTGTATCATAGATATTCAAGATTATCTTCAGGAAGTAGGATCTAATTCAACAATATGCTTTATTATTAAAATGCTATTAAGATGTTATAAATGTATTGCATATGCTTAAAATTCATGTTCAGATTAACATTCCCAAGAGCTTCTTAATGCCAAGAAAAGATCTGAGTCCATTAAAGACTCTTTGTCAAGAGATAAACATTTATATTCAAGATGTTCTGTTCATATGCCACTGTGCAAAGAAGAACAAGAATGTTAAAATCGGTTTGTTGGAGGATCAAGAGACAATGAAAGACAGTCAAGCATATTTAAGGCTACATTAACATTTCTCTAGATTATGTTAATTCATTCAAACAGAGAATAATGTCAATTCAATAATAGTTTTCTTTAGCAGCCACAATGAATTCTATCATACGTATTTATTGTGATTTGCAATATAATTACATTAATAGGAAAGAAAATATTTTACATATGTTTGGATTTCATTTAATCAAATTTTTAATCACAGAGGGAAAATATTTTAAACTTAGTAATTATTGAAGCCAAAAGTAAGTAAAATGGTCATAGATTTCATTTGATGGATTATAGGAGTAACACATACCGAGCAGCAGAGATAAACACTACAAATACAAAGGAAACAGACTCAAAAGACTATCTTGGTTAATGTCAAGCAGATGATAATTTAGTTTGTTGGTGAGATAAATGGCAACATCAGCCTCCTACTGATTCTTTTAAGCTCTGTATATACAGGGTCATGTAGGCTGGCAATAGTGTTATTAAAGCAACATCTCCTACAAAGAAGATTCTAAAGGTGACAGATTCTGCGGGAGCTCCAGTGCCACAAAGAGATTAGAGGCAGGTCTGAGCTCATGATTCTGCACAAGATGAATTCTTCTTCCGAGCCATACGTTATGTGAAAATATTGAGAGGAGAGTTCATTCACCTTTACTGAGAGTCACCTGTTTCCACAGATGAGGGTCACATCAGAGCAGTGTGAGAATGTTATCTACCCGTTCTCTCAATAGCAAATGACCAATAATTTAAAATGACAGGGGTGTGCTAAAGCTAAAAATATCAGTTAACTATTACATTGACCTCAGTCTGTAGGCATAAATTGGGGAATATAATGTTTACAATACATTAACCCTGCTTTCTCTCTACAGATGCTGCCAGACCTGCTGACTTTCTTCAGCAATTTCCATTTTGGTTTTGAATATAATGTCCATGTTAGATGTGTACCAAGGCACAATGTATTAAATTTGTCAGTTTATCCAAAACCCAATAGTAATAATATGAAAATAGTGTACAAATTTGCCATTATTCATTAGTATTGTCTTCATTGCAATTACTAATTGATGAATATGACAGGAATTTAGTGAAAAGAATATTGTGTCAATACACAGAAGAGTCAGTTTTGCTTCAGATAAGAAATAAACAAACACAGGACAAGAGTCCAAAATGGTACTCATTCGTTATCTATCATTTGGTAATGAGATTTAACGGGAACTTACATTCTTACAAGCCACCTCTAATCAAGTAATTTTTTACAAATTAACCTTCCTGTAGAACCAGGTGGAACTTACATCCCATTCTTCTTTTCCAACAGTTTCCACAACACTTCAATGAGCATCACACCTGATAAGGTAGGTGATGAAAATTCGAGCACAAATGTCCTTTGGAAGCATGACATGAACAAAAAGCTTTCCCCAATTGTTCAAGTGAATTTTGAGTTATAATTCTGGTTAAGTAGTATACATGTTCAGGCATGCCTTTGCATGTTTCCTATCAATTATCCCCTGAAAATGAGTCATTATAAATTTTTATTCATTTACATTTAAGCTTCAGATGTCAATTGTAGATAAAGAGAAAAACCCACCTTTCATCCTTTTGCTTAAAATTAAATAGCCATATGCACATGCAAACTGAGAATAGACAATTGTGTTCAGCATGTCACAGCAATTTTTACAATATGCATATTTAAATAGGCAAATGGTAATTATACATGTGCTTTTGTGATTATGCATGATTGAGGTATAAAAATATCAATTTATACATGTAACTAATTAGTCTTAATTCTTTTTTCTATCTATATGGCACAAAATAAAAATGTTGAGTTGAATTTCTGTCTCAGTTGGTAGGTTTTCCTACCAGCAGTAATAACCTGCATTGAACCTATTTAGTGTGAAATATCATTATTGACAGGCATTCGGAATTTCCATCTACTCTTACATTACTAGTGATATGCCGGGGCTGAGCTGAGCTGGTTTTCATAGAGCAGGACGGTGACAATATGGAGATGTCATTTAAATCTCGTTGCTATTAGATCACTTTACAATTATAAGACATAAAATGAGTCATAGTTAGTCTGCAGCATCACTGCAATTAGCTCTTTGGTAGAGAAACAGTTTCTCAATGAAGAATACAACTTATCCACTTTGAATAATACTCTGTTCTACAGTTAAAGAAATTTTAAAAACAATGACAACATTTTGTGAGACATTGTGCTGTCCATTGTTTGGCAAACTAGCTTTGTAATTTTGGACTTTGAATAAAATTGGGTAAAGAAAAAATGACATGTATGCCATTTTAGTCAGACTGCTCCTTGATCTGTGTCAACAATGAAATCACAGAATTATCAAATTGTTACAGTGCAGAAGGAGGCCATTCAGCCCATTGTGCCTGCACAAGCTCTGTTCCCCGGAGACAATCTCCTGCTTTTTCCTCTTTTCATTGCACACCATTTCCATCCAGATAATCGTCCAATGCCTTCTTGAATGCCTGAATTGAATTTATCTCTAGTACATTTCTAGGCAGTGTATTCCAAACCTTAACAACTCGGTTTGTGAAAACATTTTTTTTCTCACACCTTTTGCACATCACTTTAAGTGTTGAGTACTGGAGTTGGGAAGTCATGTTGCGGCTGTATAGGACATTAGTTAGGCCACTGTTGGACTATTGCGTACAATTCTGGTCTCCTTCCTATCAGAAATATGATGTGAAACTTGAAAGGGTTCAGAAAAGATTCCAAGGATATTGCCAGGGTTGGAGGATTTGAGCTGTAAGGAGAGGCTGAATAGGCTAGGGTTGTTTTCCCTGGAGGATTGGAGGCTGAGGGGTGACCTTATAGAGGTTTATAAAATCGTAAGGGGTATGGATAGGATAAATAGCCAAGGTCTTTTTCCTTGGTTGGAAGAGTCCAGAACTAGAGGGCAGAGGTATAGGGTGAGAGGGGAAACACATAAAAGAGACCTAAGGGGCATCCTTTTCACACAGAATGTGTATGGAATGAGCTGCCAGAGGATATGGTGGAAGCTAGTATATTTGCAACATTTAAAAGGCATTTGGATGGGTATAAAAATAGGACTGGTTTGGAGGAATATGGGCCAGGTGCTGGCAGGTGACTAGATTGGGTTGAGATATCTAGTTGGCATGGACGGGTTGGACCGAAGGGTCTGTTTCCATGCTGTACATCTCTATGACTCGATGACTCTATTCAAAATCATGAGGAGCCCTGACAGAGGGGATAGGGAAAAACTGTTCCTACTCATAAAAGAAACGAGAACCAGAGAATAGTTTTTGTTTCCAAAAGAAACTGTGTAATGTGCGATAAAAAGCTTTGTCACACAGTATATGCTTTGGTTTGAAAGCACTGCCTAGAATTGTGGGAGAGGCAGGTTCAAATAAGGCATTCAACATGGAATTGGATGATTATTTAACTAAAAACAACATGCAGGGATAGGGCAGTCATTTAGCACAAATTGAAAAACTGAGAGCCGATGCAGGCATGATGGGCGGAATGACTCCCTCCTGCATTGTAACAGTTCTATGGTTCTTACCTACTGTGGAAGCCAGGTAATCAGGGAGATGAGCAGTTGAAGCCCCTTGAAAATAATTGACCACATTCTATTTATTTCTTGAATGTGTTTACTTCCAATGAAACTGCTTTCTGTTAAGTGATTTAGTCAATGAATTGTGAGCAAATGCATGAATGCTTTCATGCCTTCTACTCATGTAGTGATTGATATGATATGATGTCAAGAATTATTTGAAATTCAGATTCATAGTCAATCTTCCATGGTATTGTTTATGGTTTGTCAGATAACATGGTCAGTCTCCTTCTTGTCTGAGATCATTGTGTTGCTGGATATTCTGCTTTCATTTTGCACTTTCCCCATGGATGCTTCCCCCTATAAGTTTCCTTTTCGCTTTCCTCTATCTTTTTATATATTTCCTTCCTAACCCCAAAATTAATACTTTCTAGTGGAGAGGGTGAATTGTGTACATCCTTCCTTCTATTGTATTTTTGTATCTTTATCTCTCACTATCCACATGTTAGTGACTCATCCTGTTCCTGTTCATGCTCCCACCTATTCCTCTGAATGACATCCTGGAGACTTTATTCTTCATTACCCCTTGGTCCAATGTCACTCATTTCATCTCAATACTTCATCCACACTTCCCAAATTTTTCCACTCAAAATACCGAGGCCATACTTGAAACAGAATATTTTTTAAAAACTGCAAAAAAGTTGCTAAAAGAATATTAGGAAGAAAACGTTAATACAAAATCTGAAAAAAAGTTTCTTCGGGTATTTAAAAGAAAAGACTTAACAAAGTAAAGTTTTGTTCCCTAGAAAGTGAGTCTGGGAAATTAGTAATGAAAGATAACAAGATGGCAGACAAATTGAACAGGTATCTTGCATTAGCCTTCACATGACAGGATACAAGTTGCATCCTGAAATAGGTGTATGTCAGGAATTCGAAAGGGAAGGAAGAACTCAAGAATACTATAACTACCAGGTAAGTAGTTCACAACAAATTGTCAAATTTGCAATTCCAGCAAGTCCCCAGATTATGATGGATTTTGTACTAGAGTCGTAAAAGTAGTAATAGTGAGATAAAGGATGGGTTTATTTTAGTTTTCCGAGACTCATTAGATTTGGGGAATGTTCTTTTAGATTAGAAAATTGCTAATGTAACTTCTTTATTTTAAAAAAAGGAGAAAGGCAGAAAATAGGAAACGAGACGTCGATCAGCTTCTCATTTTTCATAGGGAATATGTTAAAAGCTGTTATGAAAAATGTAACATGAATTTGGATAAGTTCAAGGTAAACAGTTGGAACCAACATGGTTCTATCAAAGGAAAATCATGTCTAATTAATTTATTGAAATTCTTTGAAAAAGTACCTTGTGCTGTAATTACGGGGGAGCTACTAAGATTTCCAGAAGGCATTTGATAAGGTGCAACATCAAAGGTTATTCGAAATTTAAAAAAATCAGAGTGTATGGAGTGACATGGTCATGGGTAGAAGAAGATTAGCTGGGTATTGGGAAGCAGAAATAGGAATAAATGACTCTTTTTCAGGCTGGGAGGAATTCATGAGTGGTGTGCCATGGGGAGGGGGTGGGGGGGAGGGGGATGGGTTGGTGCTAGGGCCTCAGCTCTTTACAAATTATATAAATAATTTGGATGAAGGAACCAAAGGTATGGTAGTTAAATTATAGAATCCCCACAGTGTGGAAGCAGGCCTTTTTGTCCAAGAAGTCCATACTGACCCTCTGAAGAGCAACCCAACCAGACCCATTCCCCTACCCTATATTTACCCCTGACTAATGCACCTATCACAATGGGCAATTTAGCATGGCCAACTCACCTGACTTGCATATCTTTGAATTGTGGGAGGAAACCAGGACACCTGGGGAAAACCCAGGCAGACATAGGGCGAGTTTGCAAACTCCACTCAGACAGTTGCTGGAACTGAACCCAGGTTACTGGCGCTGTGAGGCAGCAGTGCTAACCACTAAGCCACCATGCCATCCCAAATTAGTTGGAGGAAATAAGCTGTGAGTTGTGCAGAGGACATAGGAGCCCACGCAGGGATTTGGATAGGTTGAGTTAGTATGCAAATAACTGGCAAAGGGAGTATCATGAGGAAGTATGCAATTTGACAGAATAAGAACGACGCATATTATCTAAAAGGTGAGATGTTACAGAGCTCTGAGATGCAGAGCAATCTGGGTGTCCTAGCACATGGATTCCAGAAGGTCAGTGCGCAGTACAACAAGTAATTAGGAAAGTTAATGGAATGTTATCTTTTATTGTGATGTGAATTGAATGCAAAAGTAGGGATATTATGCTTCAGTTATACAGGACATTAATGAAACAGCATCCAGAGATTTGTGTACAATACTGATCACTGTAGAAGCTTGTTAATGCATTGGATGCAGTTTGCAGAAGGTGTACTGAGAATACTTGGAATGATGAAAGGCTAGACAGGAAAAGCCTGTATCCTATGGATGTTAGAGTCAGAGGTGAATTAGCTGAAACATATAAGATCTTGAGGAGTCTTGAACAGGTGGATGTATCAAGGATGCTAACTCTTTTCAAAGAGTCTTGAATTAGGGTCATAGTTTACAGACATGGGGTCACCAATTTAAGACAGAAAATGAAACAATTTTTTCTCTCATCAGAATGTGGATCTTTGGAATTTCCTTCCTCATAAAGCAATAGGTGCAAAAAGGTAGATAGATTTGGAGGGATATGGGCCAGGTGGGACTAGGTTGGGTTGGATATCTGGTTGGCATGGACAGGTTGGACTGAAGGACTGAAAGTCAATGTCTTCTTGTTCTTTTTTCCCCTTTAAAGTGGGAATAGCATCTCCGAATCTATTCTGTCCAGCCCACTCATGATTGTGAAAACCTCTATCAAATCTCCTCTCAGTTTTCTTCGCTTCTAGGAAAACAGTCCCAACTTCTTTAATCTATCCTCATAGCTGACGTTTCCCATTTCTGGAATGTTTTTGTAATCATTCCAGCACTTTCTCAAATGCATTCATATCTTTTCTATAATGTGGCACCATAACTGTACACACTACTCCAGCTACATCTAAGGAATAAAGAAACGTTAGTATTATTTCCAGCATTAAGGTCTGCAGTTTGAGGAAAGACTAGTGAAATCAAAACGTCTCAGCCTGGAAAATGGTTTGATTTGGATTTTAGATTTGAGATTGTTTAGTTTCTCAAAGGAACGCTGCACTAGGTTAGTTCAGCTGCTCCCTACCAGATCTCCCTACTTTCTTCTGTCACTTGACTTCATCATCATCACTATTGCTTTCAATGTTAACTCCTTTATCCTAAAGGAAGACTCAGCCAGGTTGTAGAGCTTAATAAGCTAAATACATTGTTAAAATGTAACTTGTGTGATTAGGTTGCGGGAATGAACAAGAATAACAATTTATCATTAAAAATATGGTATCTTTAACATAAATAAATATCATCAGAGCATTTAAAAATGATATTGAACCAGTTAACAAGATTTTAGGTCAGATTACCAAAAACTTGGCCATAGAGGTTGGTTTCAGAAAGTATCTTAAAGGAGGAAAGTGAAGGTTAACAGCTATAGAGATATGAAGGGGAACATGTAGAACTTCGACCCACAGCAACTGATGGCTTGGTCACCAACGGCACAGCAATTATAATTGGGAATGCATAAAAGGTCAGAATAAAAGGAACATAAATATCACAGAGGGCCGTGAGGTTGGAGGAATATGAAAATGATAATGAAAATTTTAAAATCAAGATGTTTCTAGACCAGAATTAAATCTGTGGGCACAGGTGTGATAGGGAAATGGGACTTAGTACAAGTTAACACATGGCACCAGAGTTTTGGATGACTTCAAGATGAAATAGGCTATACTGAGGAAGGCAAGGTAAGGGTGTGCTGGAATGATCATATTTAAAGTTAATGAAGGTATGGTTGAGTGGTGCAAGAGAAGGCAAACTGAGTCAGGACCCAGTCGAGCATTGTTGTAGATATTGAAATAGGCAGTCATAGTGGTGCATGGATATAAGCTTAAACTCATCTCAGGATGGAATTTGAGATTAAATTTATAAACAGACTGACTTAATCTCACACTGTTTCTATGAAGAGGTAAATAGAGATATTAAGTGGGGAATAGAGTTTGAAGCAGGGGCCAAAATGGAAGTTTTCACTATGCCCAAACTTCAATTGTGAAATATTCTAATAATTAAATTACTAAATAATTATGTTTATTTAATATTGGTTTAACTCAATAAAGTTTAAATTTGTGACTGATATTAAGAACTTTTATACACAAAGGGAAATCAATATTTGGAAGAATACCTCTGGATGGAATAGTGGAAATGAAAGCAATAAAATAATTTCAGAAATAATTAGCCAAGAACTTGCACGGCATCATACCCATCTTTGGGTGTGATTAAATTTCTAGGTCATTCAATGCTATGTGGGTGGATGACACCAGTTTTCTGAATGGATGATTTGAGATGGGTCAAGTTGTCTTGTTAATCTAGTTAAATGAAATTGGATAGAAGTTTTTTTTCGGTTAGTGCTTTGTCTTTCTCCAGTTCCTGCTACTGCTCTCAGCCCATTTTCATGCTGTGCCATCTCAACACTTCTGCCCCACTTTCTCCAACTTGCCTTTAAAGTAATTACTATTTA
This sequence comes from Hemiscyllium ocellatum, assembly GCF_020745735.1. Classification (NCBI taxonomy): domain Eukaryota; kingdom Metazoa; phylum Chordata; class Chondrichthyes; order Orectolobiformes; family Hemiscylliidae; genus Hemiscyllium; species Hemiscyllium ocellatum. The sequence continues at coordinate 59,364,382 of NC_083402.1, forward strand.
CTTTCTTCTGGCTGCCATTCTAAACTTGCACTGAAGAAAGCTGTGGACAGCAAGTTATTGAGTATATTCAGGACAGAGATACAAAGATTCTTGTTTAATGAAGGGATCAAGGGTTATGGGGAGAAGGCAGAAGAATGTGGTTGAGAAACATATCAGCAATGGTTGAATAGCAGAGCACACTCAATGGGCCAAATGGTCTAATTCTACTGCTATATCTTATGATTTATGGCCTTATGGTCTAAATCTTTGTCTCTCCCTGGAGGCATCCATGTTCAATGAAGGTAGTTCTTCCTGTACTGACCAATGTTTGGCACTAGATGCAGCCTGGTAAATTGAAGCTTCATTGGGTGAGTTTAATTTAAACATTTATTGACAGTAATTGCATTATTATTGCATGTCTTCTAGAGCATTAAATTTATATTATTTTCAAGGTTACTTTATTTGTGAATGTATGCCATTGTACCTTAATAATGTTTTTAAAATTGTTTTCTGTTGAGGAAGGCACTGAAATATCAAAATGCTTAGCTTTTCTTCTCCATTTTGCGATCTTCTTTATTTTGCATGTCATGTTTGAGTGAAAAAAAAACAGTACTGCACATAAATGGTACAGTATTCTGATCTGTACATTGGTTTTTCCAAACAAATTATGTCCACGGGAACATGATTTTGGCTTTAATATTAATCCTTATGGGAAACTATACGACATTTAAAATTGTTTGATTTAGTTTTTATTTTCAGGAATGGAGGCACAACTTTATGTGAAAACCCGAATAGAAACAAAGTATTACAGATGTTGGAAATCTGGAGAAACACATGGAATGCAGGAGAACCTTAACAGGTCTGATAGTGTCTGTGGAGAAAGAAATGCAGTTAACATTTCAAGTCTGGTATAGCTCTGCAGAGTCATACTAGGTTCTGAAGAGTCATACCTGATAGAAATATTTTCTCTCCACAGATGTTGACAGACCTGCTAAATTTCTCAAGCATTATTAGGAAATTGTATAGTGATCTCTAAGGCCCATTTTGGGAGCACAAATTCAAATAAGTTAACTGTTAAATGGCTATTTATATTAAAGAAGCAATTTCATTCAATACCATTGCTCATAATTGCACTTTGAACTTCCATTGCCTTCAGTATGTTTTGTTTAGTGTTCCAAATTATTGGCAGCTGGTAGCACAGTAGTACTGAGAGACAGGAGCTCAGACTAATTTTCCATTAATTAACCTGGGGCATTAATGTCAAAAGGCAAAGCTGACATTTATTCCACCATGCATTCTAAATCTGATAGCAGGGTCATATTAACATAACTTGAGAAGAATAAGGCAATCTTGACCATCTAGTATTTTGCCTGAGTGACAGTGTTTGGAGATAAATGAAAGAGAAAATGTCCATAAATAGATTTAACTTCGTTAACATAACAGACTGCCATGTGATAAGATCCCATGTCATTACTATTTCTCTGTTTGCAGCTTACACATTTTTATGCCCACCCATTGCCATTATTCTGTTCAAAATTTCTGAAGGGTAGCTGTTGTTTTGATGTTCCATGTGATATTTTCCTGCTGGGAATTTACGAAAGCTACACATCTTTCACATCAAATCAAATGATTTATGAAGAATTTTTGGCTAATTGTGAATGGTAAGGTGCTATATAAGTGTGTCATTTTCTTTCTTATCATTCCTTAGTATTAATTATTCTCACTAATTATGAACTTACATTTGGTGACAAATATAATGATAATCCAGGCAAAGAAAGAAAATCAATAGTACGATGAACATATGGAAAATGTGAATTTCAACAGATTTAATCTCTCAAGCCTGTGTTACAAATTTTCACAGCTATGTGAGTTGCATTATGGTGTGGATAAAATACTGGCCTTTGGATTTGAATTAAGGCCAATCAGATAGGATTCAAGTCTTCACTCTTCTGGCTGTGAAGAACTTTTGTGAAATGGTTTAGATAGTTTCTCCTTGGATAAAAGGTACATTGTAAAGCTTTCTCTGATTTACCTCTCAATTTGATGTTACTCTTATGAACTGAAAATGTGTTGCTGGAAAAGTGCATCAGGTCAGGCAGCATCCAAGGAACAGGAAATTCGACATTTCAGGCATAAGCCCTTCATCAGGAACCCTCCATCAGGCTACTCTTATGAATCTGGCTTTAAAAATGTTGTGGCAAGGTGTTCTTGCTGAAGCAGTAGAAAGGAAGCTAAGTGTGTAATTGTGCTGAACCTGACCTAGGCATCCTTACTGCTGACACCAAGTACCTGAAATTGAACATGTACAATTGCCTCTGTCTTTCGCTTTGATATGTGTAAGAGTAAAAATGGTGACATTTCTTTTTTCCAATCGAAATACAAATCACCAAACTATCACAGCTATTTCACACTGAAAGTGATTGTTCTATCCACGTCTTGAGAACAATCAATAGCATTTTCTGGAAAACATTTGTGTTGTAATGGTCGAACTGTCTCACTGTGTATGATCAAAGTTAGGTATGATTAAATATCATTGCCTCAGCATAAGCTGCTCTGCGCAAAGTACCATATAACAAAAAAAACCATTTGCTTGGATCTCCCCTAATTAGAGCAACAGTAAAACTGGTCAATCCTATAGTTGGACTTTTGAGTGCTTGTTAACTCATCAAAATGAATCTGTAAGCTTGTTAGAAAACACAGGGGAGTTATATATTTTGCTCCAAATGATTGCGACGTCCTTGATTTTCGTCATTTTTGATCAATGTACTGTAGCTAGTCTGCCCAAGCAGCAGGAATTTTCACCAAAGATGTGACAATTCAGTGTACTCTCAGGCAATCTGGCACCTTGCCAGGAATAAAACACCATTCAAATGCAAGCCTGAGTACATTGTGACCTTTATTATTTATTTAATTCCCTATTAGATAAATTAACAATTCAAACTTGTAAAATTGAGAAACTTCCAAAATGAACATAAAGACATAATGTTCGTCAATAGCACTTGAATCTGATGAATTTGTATGATAAGATCCAAAAATGTGAAATGCAAGACAATGAATACAGCAAATTAATCAGTCAATAATTGGAATGTAATAATTAATCAAATAACAATTGTTATTTTTAAGTAAGATACTATATGCTATTTGTTTTATAAAATATTTATACGGCTGAAAAATGACAAAATCAACTGGTTGGAGATAACGAGGGAGAAATTTGACATCTACACCAAACAGAGCCCACTGAGTCGCAATGTTGGAAATACCTCTCTGATAATGGGTGTACCTATACCAGATGAGCTGAAGTGATTCAAGAGGATGGCTTGTTACCACTTCCTCAAGTGGAATTAGGGATGGGTAATAAATACCGGCTTTGCTTATCTCTTGTGAATAAATAAGAAAGAAAGATTCATAGAATTTCCACAACATTGAAGAAACTCAATCATTATGTCCATGCTGGGTCTGTTCATGAGAAATTCATCTCCTGCTATCCCCTCACATCCCTGCACATTCCTCCTCTTCAGATATTTGAAACGTTTTGAAATGGTCATGGCATTAATTAACTCCAGCCTCCCCACTATTCTTGACCCACTCCAATTTGCCTATCGGACCAACAGATCCACGTCAGATGCCATATTACTTGCCCTTCACTCCTCCCTAGAACACCTTGATACCAAGAACAGCTACATAAGAATCCTACTCATTGACTACAGTTCAGCCTTCAACATTATTACCTCCTCGAGACTGATTACTAAACTTACTAAACAGAGAGTAAGCCCCACTCTCTGCAACTGGATCCTCAGTTTCATGACCCACAGGCCACAATCAGTGAAGATTGGGGACAATATTTCATTGTCACTAACACTCAACACTGTATTCAACCCCCTACTGTACTCCCTGTATACCCATCACTGTGTCGCCAAATACCAGATTAATGCCATTTACAAGTTCGCGCCACCATAGTCGGTTGAATCTCAGACTATAGACGGGAGGTGGAAGACCTGCAAATATGGTCAACCTAACTCTCAATGCAAGCAAAACCAAGTCATTATTGACTTTCGGTGGGATGTTACTCATATCCCTCCTATTCGTTCACAGCACAGGAATGGAATGGGTGGAGAGTTTCAAGCTCCTGGGAGTGGTCACCCAGGACAACCTTTTTTCTCTTCATGTGGAAGCACTGGTTACAAAGGCCCAACGACGTATCTTCTTCCTCAGGCAGCTGAGGAAATTTGGCATGACGATGAATACCCTTGCCAATTTTTATAAGTGCATCATCACGAGCATTCTGTTTGGATGTATCACGACCTGTTTGATAACTGTACCATTCAAGATTGGAGCCATTTACAGAGAATGGTGAACTACGCCTGGACAATCACAAAGGCCAACCTTCAATCTATAGAATCTACCTACCAGGCCCACAGTCAAGGAAAGGCCGCCAGCATTCTCAAAGATCCATGTCACCTGAGCAAAGTTTTTCTAAACCTCTACCATCAGGGAGAAGGTACAGAAGCCTGAACACATGAACCAGCTGATTTCGTAACAGTTTCTACCCGACTGTTGTTAGAATATTGAAAGGAGTCACAAGCACTTAACATTTGCCTGCACCTGTGTTTTTGTTTTTGTCGCTGCTTACCTATTATTTACTATCTATGCTCCTTAGAGTCATAGAGTCTTAGAGATGTACAGCATGGAAACAGACCCTTTGGTCCAACCCGTCCATGCCGACCAGATATCCCAACCCAAACTAGTCACACCTGCCAGCACCCAGCCCATATCCCTCCAAACACTTCCTATTCATATACCTATCCAAATACCTCTTAAATGTTGCAATTGTACCAGCCTCCACCACATCCTCTGGTAGCTCATTCCATACACATACCACCCTCTGCGTGAAAAAGTTGCCTCTTAGATCTCTTTTATATCTTACCCCCTCACCCTAAACCTGTGCCCTCTAGTACTGGACTCCCCGACCCCAGAGAAAAGACTCTGTCTATTTATCCTATCCATGCCCCTCATAATTTTGTAAACCTCTATAAGGTCACCCCTCAGCCTCCGACACTCCAGGGAAAACAGCCCCAGCCTGTTCAGCCTCTACCTGTAGCTCAGATCCTCCAAACCTGAACATTTTTGTAAATCTTTTCTAAACCCTTTCAAGTTTCACAACACTTTCTGATAGGAAGCAGACCAGAATTGCACACAATATTCCAACAGTGGCCTAACCACTGTACAACCACAACATGACCTCCCAACTCCTGTATTCAATACTCTGACCAATAAAGGAAAGCATACCAAATGCCTTCTTCACTATCCTATCTACCTGCGACTCCGCTTTCAAGGAGCTATGAACCTGTGCTCCAAGGTTTCTTTGTTCAGCAACACTCCCTAGGATCTTACCATTAAGTGTATAAGTCCTGCTAAGATTTGCTCTCCCAAAATGAAGCATTTATCTGAATTAAACTCCATCTGCCACTTCTTAGCCCATTGGCCCACCTGGTCCAAATCCTGTTGTAATCTGAGGTAACCCTCTTCGCTGTCCACTACACCTCCAATTTTGGTGTCATCTGCAAACTTATTAACTGTACCTCTTATGCTCACATCCAAATCATTTATGTAAATGACAAAATGTAGAGGGCCTAGCAACGATCCTTGTGGCACTCAACTGGTCACAGGTCTCCAGTCTGAAAAACAACCCTCCACCACCACCCTCTGTCTTCTACCTTTGAGCCAGTTCTGTATCCAAATGGCTAGTTCTCCCTGTATTCTATGAGATCTAACCTTGTTAATCAGTCTCCCATGGGGAACCTTGTCGAACACCTTACTGAAGTCCATATAGATCACATCTACTGCTCTGCCCTCATCAATCTTCTTTGTTACTTCTTCAAAAAACTCAATCAAGTTTGTGAGACATGATTTCCCACGCACAAAACCATATTGACTATTCCTAATCAGTCCTTGCCTTTCCAAATACATGTACATCCTGTCCCTCAGGATTCCCTCCAACAACTTGCCCACCACCGAGGTCAGGCTCATCGATCTATAGCTCCCTGGCTTGTCTTTACCGCCCTTCCGGTACCTCACCTGTGACTATCGATGATCCAAATATCTCAGCAAGAGGCCCAGCAATCACCTCTCTAGCTTCCCACAGAGTTCTTGGGTACACTTGATCAGGTCCTGGGGATTTATCCACCTTTAACCGTTTCAAGACATCCAGTACTTCCTCCTGTATAATCTGGACATTTTGCAAGATGTTACCATCTATTTCCCTACAGTCTATATCTTCCATGTCCTTTTCCACAGTAAATACTGATGCAAAACATTCATTTCGTATCTCCCCCATTTTCTGTGGCTACACACAAAGGCTGCCTTGCTGATCTTTGAGGGGCTCTATTATCTCCTTAGTTACCCTTTTGTCCTTAATATATTTGTAAAAACCCTTTGGATTCTCCTTAATTCTATTTGCCAAAGCTATCTCATGTTCCTGTTGTGCCCTCCTGATTTCCCTCTTAAGTATACTCCTACTTCCTTTAGACTCTTCTAAGGATTCACTCAAACGATCCTGTCTATACCTTACATATGCTTCCTTCTTTTTCTTAACCAAACCCTCAATTTCTTTAGTCATCCAGCATTCCCTATACCTACCAGCCTTCCCTTTCACCCTGACAGGAATATACTTTCTCTGGATTCTTGTTGTCTCATTCTGAAGACTTCCCATTTTCCAGCCGTCCCTTTACCTGCGAACATCTGCCTCCAATCAGCTTTCGAAAGTTCTTGCCTAATACCAGCAAAATTGGCCTTCCTCCAATTTAGAACTTCAACTTTTAGATCTGGTCTATCCTTTTCCATCACTATTTTAAAACAAATAGAATTATGGTCGCTGGCCCCAAAGTGCTCCCCCACTGACACCTCAGTCACTTGCCCTGCCTTATTTCCCAAGAGTAGGTCAAGTTTTGCACCTTCTCTAGAAGGTACATTCACATACTGAATCAGAAAACTGTCTTGTACACACTTAAGAAATTCCTCTTCATCTAAATCTTTAATACTATGGCAGTCCCAGTCAATGTTTGGAAAGTTAAAATCCCCTCCCATAACTACCCTATTATTCTTACAGATAGCTGAAATCTCCTTACAAGTTTGTTTCTCAATTTCCTGCTGACTATTAGGGGATCTATAATACAATCGCAATAAGGTGATCATCCCTTTCTTATTTCTCAGTTCCACCCAAATAACTTCCCTGGATGCATTTCCAGGAATATCCTCCCTCAGCACAGTTGTAATGCTATCCCTTATCAAAAATGCCACTCCCCCTCCTCTCTTGCCTCCCTTTCTATCCTTCCTTTAGCATTTGTATCCTGGAACATTAAGCTGCCAGTCCTGACCATCCCTGAGCCATGTTTCCGCAATTGCTATGATATCCCAGCCCCATGTTCCTAACCATGCCCTGAGCTTATCTGCCTTCCCTGTTAGGCCCCTTGCATTGAAATAAATGCAGTTTAATTTATTAGTCCTACCTTGTCCCTGCCTGCCCTGACTGTTTGAGTCACTTCTGTTCTCAGCTGTACCCGTCTCAGATCGATCTCTTTCCTCACTATCTCCCTGGGTCCCACCCCTCCACCTTACTAGTTTAAATCCTCCCAAGCAGTTCTAGCAAATTTCCCTGCCAGCATGTTAGTCCCCCTCCAATTTAGGTGCTATCCGTCCTTCTTGTACAGGTCACTTCTACCCCAAAAGAGATTCCAATCATCCAAAAATGTGAATCCTTCTCCCATACACCAGCTCCTCAGCCAGGCAGTCATCTGCTCTATCCTCCTATTTCTGCCCTCACTAGCTCGTAGCACTGGGAGTAATCCAGATATTATCATCCTTGAGGACCTCCTTTTTAAATTTCTGCCTAACTCTCTGTAATCTCCCTTCAGAATCTCAACCTTTTCCCTTCCTATGTCATTCGTTCCAATGTGGACAATGACCTCCTGCTGGCCCCTCTCCCTCGTGAGAACATTCTGCACCCTCTCTGAGACATCCTTGAGCCTGGCACCAGGGAAACAACACACCATTCTGCTTTTTCTCTGCTGGCCACAGAAACGTCTGTACCTCGGACTACAGAATCCCCTAACACAATTGATCTCTTGGAAGCCGATGTACCCCTCGTTGCATTAGAGCCAGCCTCAATACCAGGAACTTGGCAGTTCATGCTACGTTCCCCTGAGAATCCATCACCTCCTACATTTTCCAAAACAGCATACCTGTTTGAAACGGGTATATCCACAAAAGACTCCTGCTCTAGCTGCCTACCTCTCTTACCCTTCCTGGAGTTAACCCATCTATGTGACTGTATCTGAGACTTCCCCCCTTCCTATAACTGCCATCAATCCCATACTGTTGCTGCTGCAAATTCCTCATTGCTTCTATCTGTCTCTCCAACCGATCCACTCGATCTGATAAGATTTGCATCCAACAGCATTTATGGCAGATATAATGCACAGTAACCCTTAAACTCTCTTTAAACTCCCACATCTGACAAGAAGTACATATCACTGCAAAGGCCATTTTTGCTCCTTCACAATCTACAGACCCAGAAAATAACACCGTCTTATTCCTCTGCAAACACTGCCCCAGGTTAAATTAATATCTATGGCTTATATTTTATGTTTAATCAAGAGACTTATCTCCAGAAACATATAATCAAGAAAGAATCCACTGTAACCACTACTGCAGCCTTTTCTAATTACTCCATTAATCACTTTAATACTTTGCCCCTAACCGTCCTGTTAAGGGAAATATGTCCTTCACATTCACTGTGTCCAGGCCTCACATAATCTTGTAAACCTCAATGAAATCCCCTCAGCCTCCTCTGTTCCAAATGCAACAGTCCCTGTCTTTTCAAGCTTTCCTCTTGGCAGTAATTTTCCAGCCTTGGCAATAACTTGTAAATCTCCTTTGTGATCTTTCTGGTGCAGTTATATGCTTTCTGTAATGGGATGACCAGAATTGTATTTAGAACTCAAGTCGACCTAACTTGTGTGTGATATGGCTTCAGTAAATTTCCCCTGCTCTTATTTTTCATGTCCCAGCTGTTTTTGCTTTTATTTGCTGATGAGATGTGGGTGTCAAAGTTGAGGCCAGCATTTATTGCCCATCCTTAACTGCTCTTGAGAAGGTGATGATGTTGCTGCAGTCCTCAGAGTTTAAGGCTGTTAGCAAGGGAATTCCAGAATTTTGACCCCACAACAGTAAAGGAATGGCAATATATTTCTAAGTCAGGGGTGGATGTGACTTTGAGGGGTACTTGCAAGTGGTAGTGATGCCTTGTACCTACTGCTTTGTTCTTTTATGTAGTGGAGATTGTGGATTTGGAAGATGCTGTTGGAGGTGTTTGGATGAAGTTGCTGCAGTGGATCTTATAGATGGTGAACGACCATTACTGAACTTTGATGATGAAGGGATTGAATGCTGAAGGTGGTGAAGTAGCGCCAAGCAGATGTGCTGCATTTTTCTGAATCGTTTTGAGTTTCTCAACTAGGTTTGGAGCTGTACCCTTGAGGTAAGTGGTATATATTCTATGACACTCCAGACTCATGCCTCATAGGTAGTGTACAGGCATTGGGGAGACTGGAGACGAGTTACTCACTACAGTATTCCTTGACTTTGACTTATTCTTGTAGCTACAACATTCATAGTGCTAGTCCAGTTCCGTTTCTAGTCAATGGTAACCCCAGGGTTGACAGCAGGGATTTGGCAATGACAATGGCATTGAACATCAAGGGGAAATGGTTAGATTCTTGTTATTTGAAGATGGTCTTCTTTGCCTAGCACTTACATGAAACTTCTGTGCTTACATGAAATTTCATAGGTTTTCTTAATTACTTTATTGATCTGTTGTACTGCCTTCGGGGATCTGTGGACATATACTCCAAGGTCCCTTGTACCCTCTATTTTGTGTGACTTCTCAAATGCCTAATCATACACTTCTTCAACTGAATTCAATTTGCAATTTGCCTTTCTGCCTGACCATTCCATTGACCATTCCTGATGAAGGGCTCTGGCCCGAAACGTCGAATTTCCTGTTCCTTGGATGCTGCCATTCCATTGACCAGGAGAGGTTATCGGACTTGGGCGTTGGGTCTCATCTATTTGCTGCAGGCAAGCTGTGAGCATCAAATACTCACCAACACCACTGTCCATTCTTGGAAGAGTGTAAGATTGTTTAGTTTCCATATTGAGATAGCTGGCAGTTTGGATGTAGGGAAGAGGCAAGCTGGGCTGGGGAAGGGGAGAGATGGCACATGGAAATGCTGTGATCGTTATGGTGATGGTTTTAGCTTAAACAAACTTGTAGTAAGTTGTAGTAGTTATTGTGAATACGATATCCACAACTGACATAGGGCCCCATTTTTGATTTGATTTGATTTATTGTCAGGAATATTTATTGCAAATACAATGAAAAGTGTTGTTCAGTAGATTTTAATAGTTAGTTTTTAATAGTAGTCTTCAGCTTGCTTTAATTTAGTCAGCTAGTCACAACTTTTGGCATTGCTTGAAACACTACATGTTAATGGGACACCTGGGGCTGAATTATCATTGATCCCTGTATCTTTTTAACTTTAAAAAGTTCCCGAATGAGAATCATAAAATAAGGTCCTAATGAGAAAATAGATTCAAAACTGCAAACAATATAGACTTGTTCAGAAATATCTTAAATATCCTGATTGCATTCCTGTAATTCCAAAAGGTTATGCATGTAACTCTCATAATCATCACTTTTCATCTCAGGAATAGATAGGGAAGGTGATGTTGATTGAGACTCATTTCAACTTGAGAAGATGGCTGTCAGTGGCAATTATTCAGCTCATTAGTTGAGAGATTGTGAAATCTTCTGGGCTTGCCACTTCTTAAAGCCGGGCTACATGTCTGGTATTTTTATTCTGCTACAGAGAGCACGATATTGTGGAGCAATAGTATGACACTGTCTGCTGATTTTCTGCTACTGTAATGGAGGCTATTATTGAAAAAAATTCCAGGCAGGAAGTGAATCCTGTTTCTCTCAGATGGTCAATAGGTGTCCTATTAAAAGTCAGGGTGCATGAAAAGCGGTGACTGAGGAGGTTTGTACTTGCTGAATCGCTCCCTGAGCCTGACTATAGTATTGGAAAAACTATAATGCCTCAATAGGCCTTCTTTACACCTTTCTAATTCTACATACAGATGTGTCATGTGGCACTTACCCTTCCCTTCTCTGTCTCAAAAGCACACTCTTCATGCATAACCAAGGACTTGACTTCACCTTCTTTTGCTTACAAGATCAATAATCTACAACATTTGTTAAAACTGATACAAATCACAACCTATTTTTTCTTGTTTGGATCTGAACTAATTCTCACATTTTTGTTAATTCTGTTGTTAGGCCGTACCCTAGAGTCGGACATTGTCTCCCCTGTATGCACTTGCTGTTGTTGCATTTCAGCTTCCAAGTCTCACATACACCACAATCCTTTTGCAGGCCACACAGTAACTGATGTCCACACTTTCTACAGAAGTTTCACACATAACATAAGCAAGGATGGAAGATCTAATGGTGGTAGAGTTATGAACTGGTAGTTGCTACCACAAACAAATGAGTTGGCCATTTTCCCTTCCCTTTCAATATAACTGTGCCACAAACACACACAACCAAATAGTACCTTTGCCCTGTTTTGTATTTCCATCTACTTGCTCATGTTTGACATTACATCATAATCTTTGTATTACTGCAATCTTTGTATATGTCGCTTTGATGTCTTTCGTACTGCAGATGCACAGAATTAGAGGGGGGAGGGGGAGGTGGTGGTGGGGATTGGTGGTGGTGAGGGATGGTATTCAGGGCTCCAATCCAGGGGCATCTTGACTTGTTTATTTCAGTTTCAAAAGAGTGTTTATATAATTTTAAATACAATTTGGTTGGGCTCACCTAGTTAAATATTTTAAATTAATCCCTTCCAACTATGTAATCTTCCAGGTTTAACAGAGATCCATCATCAGGCAAGACAAAAACACGAAGCTAATGAATAATGTCAGATTCTGTTAATCCTATAAGACACTCATAGAGTCATAAAGTCATAGAGATGTGCAGCAGGGAAACAGACCCTTCAGTCCAAGTTGTCCATACTGATCGCATATCCTAACCTAATCTAGTCCCATTTGCCAGCACTTGACCCATTTCCCTCTACATCCTTCCTATACATAAACTCATCCAGAAGCCTTTTACATGCTGTAATTGTACCAGTCTTCACCACTTCCTCTAGCAGCTCATACACGCACAACTCTCTGTGTGAAAAAATTGCCCCTTAGGTCCCTTTTATATCTTTCCCCTCTCACCCTAAACCTATGTCCTCTAGTTTTGGACTCCCCTACTCCAGGGAAAAGACCGTGTCTATTTATCCTAACATGCCCCTCATGATTTTATAAACCTCTATAAGATCATCCCTCAGCCACTGACGCTCCAGGGAAAACAGTTCCAGCCTATTCAGCCTCTGCCTATATCTCAAATCATTATAAATATTTTCTGAACCCTTTCAAGTTTCACAGCATTCTTCTAATAGGAAGGACATCAGAATTGCATGCAATATTCCAAAAGTGGCCTCACCAATATTGTGTACAGCTGCAACATGCCTTCCTAATTCCTATACTCAATGCTCTAACCAAGAAAGGACCAAATGCCTTCTTCACTCTCCTATGTATCTGTGACTCTACTTTCAAGGAGCTATAAACCTGCACTCTTTGTTCAGCAACACTCCCCAGGACCTGACCATTTGCTTTTCCAAAATGCAGCAACTCACATTTATCTAAATTAAACTCCATCTACCACTCCTCAGCCCTTTGGCCCATCTGATCAAAATCCCATTGAAATCTGAGGTAATCTTCTTTGTTGTCCACTGCACCTCCAATTTTGGCGTTATCTACAAACTTATTAACCATACCTCCTATGTTCACATCCATATTGTTTATATAAACGATGGAAAGTAATGGACCCAGTACTGATCCTCTGGCACACCACTGGTCACAGGCCACAACTAAAAGTTATTTAATTAAAAAACAAAAGAAACAAAATTTATATGCATCAGAAATACAATACAGACTCCAAACTGGCTCTTGGACAGAAAATCTTTTCCTTCATTGAGACAAAACTGCTCAAATTATTGTGCTGATTAAAGTCACTAACTCACTGTCTGTGAAAACTACTAACCCCGAGACAGTAGTCCTTGACAAATTGCCTCTAAAAATTATTAAATTCTGAACAGATGTCACTGATTAACTCTCCCCATTTTTAGTCTGAGGTAAATTCCAACTGATGTGGGCCATGCCTCACTACCCTCAGTTATCTGGACACATGCACAAAACATGATGCTCTAAACCTTTATTTTAAAGTCTCTTTAGCATTAACCTTTCCAGAAGTTACTGATAAAATCCAATTTGTGAATAATGTAGTAAATAATTAATTTAATTGGATCTTTCTCTGCATTCTTGATCTTCCACTCTCAGACAGTGGAGTGTCTCATAATGTTCACCTTATCTTAAAATGAACAGTATTCCGTTCGTTACTAAGGCTGTGTTCTCTTGCAAGGACAGTCCTGGCTGATAAGAATTAGCTGGAGGAAACCTTTTTCCATTTTAACAGCCTGCTTGTTTCTCAGATGTTTTTAAAAATACACTGATATTAAGACTTATCAGTAAAAAGTAATAAAAATACCTCCTTAATTTGCTCATGATTATTCATTACATGTTTTTCAATCATAGTAAATGTATTATTGTAATACAGAAAGAAATGACGTCTTTCCATCTAAAACTAGCAAATTATATGGATTTGTAAAAAGCTTCTGAAAATGCCAGATTAACTAAATCTTAGTCTGAAATCTAAAACACAGAATTATTTATTTATAACAGCCCAAGCATCAGCAAAAACATCAGAACGCTTGATGAGATAGATAATGAATTCTGCTCCTAATTAACAGAAATATTTTGCTTGGAGTTACATTTGACACCTAGTTCTCTTGCAGAACCGGAAAAATAACAGGACGCCCAGCCTTCAACTGTCCTTTGCATATCTGCAATTGCTCAAAGTATTGCATAACACCCTGACAGGGTGCTACTGCCTTGGAAATGTTTGTGATATTTATGGTTAAAACAAAAGAAATAGGAACTGGGGTAAGGTATATGTCCTACTCAAGATTTTATTAGTAGATGTTGTTCTGCTATAACGTGCATATCATTAATGTGAATTTGCTATAAAGTGATTGTTTCTATTGCACTAATGTTTAAAGGGTGCATTGGTTATAACACGATTCTAGTCCTATTAGTTTAAATGGTGAAGTTATTATGTAATTTTCTTGAAACACTGGACTGCATGAGAATGAACTGTATTCAGCAAGAGCATGATATTTGAAATCAGCTTCACCTTCTGCACTGCCCTTCTATTCTGTAATTCCCTTAGTACTTTATGTTCGAACTCTGACTCAAAGATATTCAATGACTGCTCTTGTACAGTTCTCTGGGACACAAGATTCACAATCATTTGAAAGGAGACATTTCTTTGTGTAAAACAGCCAATGTCTAGTTCTGACACAAAAATTAAAAATACAAATGCCTAGTTCTGACATATGGCTTTGTAAATCTGCAGTTAATTGTGGATCATGTGATTGACTAAATGCACGCTGCAGCTGACACTGATCCCTTGCAGGGATCTCTGAATCTCTGAAAATCTTTGAATTTCGTATTTCTCAGAGTTTGCACTGCACCATACATGTTTTATTTTATTCATTCCAGGCAATGTGGGCATCTTTGGCTGGGCCCACATTTATTACACACCCCTAACTACCCTGAAGAAAGTTAATGGTGAGTTAATACCTCCTTCAGCATTGGTGTTCATTCGGTGAAGGTAGATCCACAATGCCATTAGGAAGGGAATTCCAGGAGTTTGACACAGGGACATGGAAATATTAAGAAGAGAGCGTGCAGGAAGGTGGACGAGAAAAGTGTCGGTTCAGCTATGATCATAATGAATGGTGGAGCAGGTTCAATGGGATGAATGGCCTCCCTTGTTCCTCTTTCTTATGGTTTAATGGTCTTATTAGAGATGGCAGAAGGTTGACAATCCACCTCCCTATCAGCAAGGAGCCATCTCCTTCAGGCACGTTTATGTTTTACCCTTTCAGGGATGTTGAAAGTATGGTGTTAAAATGAACTTCAACCCTGGTCTGTGTGTGTTACAGACCTGTTATCCCAGTGTGTTGTTGAGTGTGCTGTAAAGTTCACAGCTTTGAGAACATCACTGTACTCACAGAATCCCTACACTGCAGAAAGAGACTATGTGGCCCATTGAGTTTGCATCGACAATCTGAAGAGCGTCCCATCCAGAGCCCTCACCATAGCCCTGGGACCCCACCTTTTAGCATGGCCAATCCACCTAGCTTGCACATCTGTGGGAAGAAACTGTGGAGTAACAGCGCTAAGCTCAGAGCCAGGAGAAAGTGAGGACTACAGATGCTGGAGAGCACTGTGGTCACACTTTTCGAATCGAACCATCGAGCCACCATGCCACCGACTGCATGTACTGGATGTAAAGAAAGACAAAAGAAATACTCTCACTCTGATTGATTCTAGTCAGCAATTGTTGAAAGGAACCAAGACACAAAAAACTTCAGTCAACCTGCAAATAAGTGATGGATCTCGAAAAGTTTCACAATTCACTCATTGCAAATGACCTAGAGATTGATCTGTGTGTATACATGTTGCATTATTATTTCTCCTCATGCTCAGTAACTAATAAACTCGCATTCTTGTTAACTCTCAAAAGTCTGCTATGAGTAGCTGTTCTGAAAACATAAAATAGCATGTATATAATTATCCATTGGGAAGGGATCCTTTTCAAATTAACTTTGTTGTGAACAAAGATGAGACATCAGTTTGTCCCTCTGCACCAGAGAGCTTTACAGTTTTGCTATCGTTTCTGGAAACAAATAACATTAGGGATCATCGCCTGATCAGAACACACAGCAGCAGCAGCCTTCACATTCAACACATCATCCTCCACTTACAGCATGGGATACCATTTCAGGATTCCAAAGGGGCTGGTCCCTCTGCAACACCCTGACCCATTCCTTTCTAATGCAATTTCATTTGCAACCTTAGCGATGTAACATTTATTCTTTTATTTCCTCTCTTCTCACCACCTTGTGCTTAAATCATTCTTTCCCATTGAAACAGGGCTTTGCATGCACTTCTTTCATTATATCATCCTGTATTCTTTGCTCACAATGCTGTCTCCTCTGAACTGGGGCAACCAAAGTGGTGAATGCTCTCCAGAACACCACTGTTCATTTTAAAAGTGTGACCGTGCACTTTCTGTTATTTGTATTCTCTGTTCCACTTCCACGCTGAACTCTTGATCCTCAGCTTCTTATACTGTTCCAATGAACTTTGATGAATGCTTTAGGAGCACAACTTCACATTTTGATTAAGCTGTTTAAACTCAACATTGAGTTCAGCAGCTTCAGGTCATCTATCTGTATTTTGGCTTCCTTTTAAGATGACGACTGTCAGTAATGATTGTATTATTGACATTTACACTTTCCCCAGACACATTTTTTTGCTTCCTTACTTGTTTCATTATCACCCAATGTTTCCTTACACTATTTCACTTCTGCCATTTAAGTCTGTTATCTCAAATCATTCCATAGATCTTGAAATGCATTTTTGCCATTGAAGCTGGAAATGGATCCTGGACCTCATGGTCAGAAACCTGTCTTAGTATAAAAATTGATTAAAATTAAGATTTTTACATGGTCAATATTTTAATTGCTATGGGGATGTCTTTCCTATTTGCTTTGGAGCCATTGCATGTGATTCTCCTGCTCCTTGGATGCTGCCTGACCTGCTGCGCTTTTCCAGCAACACATTTTCAAACATTGCATGTGGGTCAAATAAGCTGTCAGGCTCCTTTAGATGCAAATAGCAGCCATCAGTGAGGATGTTGGCTTGTCTTAGAGAGAGATGTCATTTCTGTCAGTTGCTTCCCACAGCACCAATGGGAAGAGACTGGAAGCTTAGCAATACTGACCTGGATCTCACTTTAGATGCCAATGAAAGAAAGGAGGGAACACTTTCCTTGAAGAATGAGGCCACTTCATCATGCAGCAGGGGCAGGTCTCTGCTCAGCATCTTCTCTCTCCTCCTTCTTTTACATTTGTTGCTTCTCAGACATCTCTGCTCCTGACTTTCTCTGGTGATCTCTCGTTCCAGAGTTTTACCACACTCAAAGTCCACTTCTATTTGGAGGGCAGTAGGTTGTTGGAGAGCACCACCCAATTAGATCAGACACTGGATTGCAAATTGGAGATTCCTAGTGACCTGCTTATTCCATTGAGCAGCTGGTATTGGTTTTAACAGACTTGTGTTTCTGTCTGGTGTTCCTATAAAATGGAAAGTAGCCACCTCAAACAATATGGAGTTGGAATAAAGACCATAGACAGCTGAACTAGTGGCATATGGAGGACGGAGGCTGTTCCCAGAAAAATATACATATTTTAAAATTTATTCATAGGATGAGGGCATTGCTGGCTAGGCCAGCATTTGTTGTCCCTCCCAAACTGTTAAGCATTAACTGCATTGCTGTGGATCCAGAGTCACATGTAGGCCAGACCAGGTATGGATGGCAGTGTCCATCTCTAAAGGAGATTAGTGAATCAAATGGGTTTTCCCAACAATCAGCAATGAATTTATATTGTCATTAGACTCTTCATCCCAGGTTTTCTTTACTGAATTGAAATTTACCTTCTGCCATGGTGGAATTTGAACCCAGCTTCCCAGAACATTACCTGGATCTCTGGATTATCACTCCAGTGATAGTACCATTAGGTCATCACCTCCTCCTTAAGTAGAAAAAACTTGTTCACTGTTGAGCGAATAACTCCCTTTCTGTTGATCGATACAGTTGGGTGGTCATTGAGTGTGTTGTCACGTAGGTACAACTTGTGTCTGGACAAATGCAATGATGGTGGAGAGACCCAGTGTACGCCATCCCTGTGAGGCTATGTCTATTGTGAAATGAATGCACTGTTCGATATAAATGTAAATGAGGGCCTCAGTTACCAGCAGGTTCAGTGCTGCTCTGTCATGTTTGAGATGCCACTAAGGACTGCAATTAATCCTTGGAAGGAGTTAGAAGCAAAGTTGTTTAAGGCCAGAGTGACTTTGACTGCCACTAATGCGTGCTGAGGGCTCTGAACCTTTCACTAGATTTGGTACCTACCTGATAAGGCCTAGACTTTATTTGGGAAATAAAGTCTCAAATGTGCTAAAGACACACATATTCTACTGAATAAAACATTCTCAGCACCAATCACACATTGTTAAAAAAGCTAACCCTCATATACATTTGGAAAATCAAATTGCTAGAGATAACCGTGAGAAAGAAATCAATTAATATTTTTCAAGTCAGTTTTCTAGAACAATCTGTTATGGACCAAACTAGGCATTCGACTCTTTCTAATCTTGTAAAGTGTAATGAGGCAGGTTTAATAGATGATTTCACAGTAAACGATCAATGAGGAAATAGTGACCATAACATGGTGCAATTAAGCATTCATATTGAGTGAAACAAACTTGGGTTGGAAGCAATTTTGTTAAACTTAAATAAGGAAAATTACAAAAGAAGGATGACAACAACAGTTGGAGTAAACTGGTTGAGGCGTTTAGCCAAAAAGGCTGTAGGGGACTAATAGCAGGATTTTTAGAAAATAGTTCATGTCTCACAAGGAAGATATATAGCAATATGAGAGAAAAAGTTCTAGGAATGGGATAAAGCAAACATGGTTAACCAATGAAGTTAGAGTAAACATCAAACCAAAAGGAAAAACATACAATGTGGCAAAAACATTTGTGATGAGTCAAAAGATTGGAAAAGTTTTAAAAAGGAAAACAGGTGAGCAAAAAGACATAAGGAGGTGAAAATAAACTTTGAGGGTCAACTAGCAAATGATCTCAAAATAGATAGCAAAAAAGTCTTTAAATATGTAAAAAGGAAGAAAGAAGTCAAAGTGAGCAACAGTCTCTTGGAGAATGAAGCTGTGGAAATAATAAAGGGGAATGTCAGAAGAGCTGCATAGATGCTTTAGATCAGTCTTCATAGCGGAAAACACAAATAGCTTTTAAACATATTAAATAATCAAAGGTCAAAAGTGAGGAAAGGAAATAAATATAATAATTATCTCTACAGGAAAATTGCCACAGTAAATAATAGGACGAAAGTTTGCAAAACCCCCTGGACCTGATGGGTTGTATCCTCGGATATAAAAGGAAGTAGCCACAGAGATAGTAGATAAACTAGTAGTACTCCTTTAAGAATCCTTAGATTCCGGAAAAGTCCTGGAGGATTGCAAGAAGATCATGGAACATCCTTCTTCAAAAGGCAGGGAGGCAAAGTCAGGTAACCACAAGCCAGTTAGCTTCACACCAGCCATTTGAAAATTGTTAGCACCTATTATAAAAGATGTCTTAGCAGAGCATTGAGAAACATATTATAAAATCAAGCAGAGTCAGCTTCATAAAGGGGAAGTCATGCCTTACAGATATATTGGATTTCTTTGAGGAGGTAATAAATAGGATAGATCAGGGGAACCAGTAGCTGTGAAGTGTTAGGACTTCCAAAAGGCATTCAATAAGGTCTCACATATAAGTCCATGTAATAAGATACGAGCCCATAGTATTGAAGACAGTATATTAATGCATAGAGAAAATTGATTAACTAATAGAAGTCAGAAAGTTGGGAAAATAGTGTCTTTTTTTGGATGGCAGTCTGAACTAGTAAAGTCTTAAAGGATCAATGTCACAATTATTTACAGTATGCATTAATAACTTGGATGAGGGAAGTGAATATACTAAAGTTTGGTTTACTGGGACAGCAATGGTGAGGATGATACAAAGAGTCTTCTGAGGGATGTAGCCAAGTTAAGTGAATCTGCACAAAATCTTGGAAGATAGAATATAATGTAGGGTTATGGAAGAATAGAGGAGCTGGATATTATTTAAATGGAGAAAAACTGCAGAAAGTCGCAGAACGGAGCCATTTGGGATCCTTGTGCTTAAATCACAAAAAAACTAGTTTAAACAGTCAGCATGTAATAGCAATAGCAAAATATATAGTTTCAGCAGAATGGATGAAACCAAAAACAGGGAAATTTTACAAAAACTATCATTATGAGGTTGAAGGTGTGTACTGTACCTTTAAGAGAGAGAGAGAGAGAGAGAGAGAGAGAGAGAGAGAGAATGATTTTCTTAAACAAGAGATTACAAGCATCTGTGTATACAGCTAGATGGCAGTCCCAGAATGTACTGGAGCATTGAAAATCTGTAACATTTGGCTGTTAAGTGGATGCCTGAGTTTTGGTTGTTGTTTTGGCAACAATTCAAGTTTAGCCAATTAGTTTAAATTATGCCCAGGATGCCAGAAGCCAATGGAAATTGAATTTTATTGTTGTGACACCTGGATACCAAATGAATTGTAAGAATTTAATGTCTCATTGGGGTATGTATGTAAACCCAGTATTTTGAAATTTAGAGAGAGAACAACTGTCATCGAACAGTGAGCAACTGCTGTATAGCCAGAGAGCTAATTGCTCATTTAACATCTTGCTCTCTAAGAAATTAGAAAATACACTCTGTCAAAGGTACCTTGTCATGTGAAACATACTCGCAGTAAAATAGAAAGAAGACTGCTGAGGGAGATCAGCAGCCAGAAGAGTGAAAACACCGAAGAGGACAGAGACTGCGTGGTCTTGAGATGTAATGTTTAATAGGTGTGTTATTGGAAAAGCATGTTATTTTCATAGACTTGGGGTCAGATAGTAAGTAGTTTAAAAAAAAACGGGCTTTGGATTTGTGAATAGTTGTTATTTAGAATCCACTATTAGAGTTAAGAAAATAAATTGTTACTTTTCTCTAATTAGTGGAATTTAGGAGTTCTCTGTCTTTAACAGATTATGAGGTGAGCTTTTCTGGGTGTTTGGTTTAATTCACAGAGGGGTTTGACAAACACGTCACAACACTTTCGAGGTACTAGTTAGAAAATATTTCAAATACTGCTAACAACTTTGGACTGCTTATCTAAAGGAAGATATATTGGCTATGAAGGCAGTTCAGAGAAGGTTCACTAGATTGATCCCAAGGAGTTCACTAGTGTATTGTCTTAGAAGAGAGGTTGAGGATGTTAGGCCTGTAATCATTGAAGTTTAGTAGAATATGAAGCAATCTCATTGAAACATGCATGATTTTACGAGTGTAACATGGTTAGATTAGATTCGATTCCCTACAGTGTAGAAACAGGCCCTTTGACCCAACAAGTCCACACCGACCCTCCGAAGAGTAGGACAGCCCCAGACTCATTTCCCTCTGACTAATACACCTCACACTGTAGGCAATTTAGCATGGCCAATCTACCTGACCTGTACATCTTTGGACTGTGGAAGGAAACCGGAACACCCGGAGGAAACTCACACAGACACAGGGAGAAAGTGCAAACTCCGCACAGACAATCGCCCAAGGCTGGAATCGAACTCGGGTCCCTGGTGCTGTGAGGCTGCAGTGCTGACAACTGTGCTGCCCCGATAGATGAAGAAAGATTGTTTCCAACTGTGGGAGAATTTAGGACCAGAGTTTATGATCCCAAAGTAAAGGGTTGCTCGTTTCAGATAGAGATGAGGATTCTTTTCTCTAAGACGATGGTAAATCTGTAGAATACCTTAGTGAGGTACATTGTTGCTCTGGGTTTTAGGTATATTTAGGGATGAGATGGACAGATTTAATCAGTTAGGAAATCAAAGATTATGGGGAAAAGACAGGAAAATGGAGTTGAGGGTTATCAGATCAGCCATGACCTTATTGAATAGTAGAGAAGACGTAAAGGGGTGAACAGTCTATTTCTGTTCCTATGCCCTATGGCATACCAATTTAATTACTTTTAGTGTTTAAATTAACATGACTCTCCATTAAGATCACTGATTCGTTTCTTTCATAAGATATGGGCAATGTTAGCTAGGCTATTCATGAATTGCCCTCACCAATGGTTTTCTGGACCATGTCAAAGGGCAGTTAAGGGTCTATCACATTGCTGTGACTCTGTCATCACATATAAACAATACAGCACAGGAACAGATCAGGTAATGGCAGCAGGTTTCTTTCCCCAAAGGGCACTAGGGAGCCATTTTAATTTTTTTCAACAATCAGTGATGCTTTCACACTCTCCCTTACTGAAGCTAGATTTTCAAATTCCACATTTACTATTACAAACAACCAGCGTGTGATTTGAACTCATGACACCGGGGCTCAAGGTTACTAATCTGTGACAGTACTATTATGCCACTATTTCCCTGATGAAAATGTGTTGCGGGTCAAAGCACAGCAGGCCAGGCAGCATCTCAGGAATAGAGAATTCGATGTTTTGAGCATAAGCCCTTCATCAGGAACATGGTTACTACATCAGGAACATAAGCCCTTTCCTGATGAAGGGCTTATGCTCGAAACGTCGAATTCTCTATTCCTGAGATGCTGCCTGGCCTGCTGTGCTTTGACCAGCAACACATTTTCAGCTGTGATCTCCAGCATCTGCAGACCTCATTTTTTACTCACTATTTCCCTGAATCTTGCTGTTATTGAATTTCTAACTATGATTCACTTCCAGTTACTGCACCATCATTGCCAACATACTTCATACAAGAAAATCAGCATTATTTTGTTAAACTGGAGAAATCAGAAACATATTAAACATGCATGATTCACCAAGACAAATCGATAGAAATTAAATTCCAAAAATTCTAAGGAATGCTAATTGTGGTTGAAAGCATAACAATTCGCTTATAAATACACTTCAACTATAAAAAGACATATGTAAGCTATCTTCAGATAATGGTGTTGTCTCGTTGCTGATAAGTGTACAAAACCAAATTCAGAATTGGGGTAATTTTGCAAGCTTTGCTGTTTTTAAGTAGATACACATTTGCAACAGAATCAATACGAATTTACAAACATTATTCCTTCATGTCTGATGTGATTAATAAACTAACTTTAATGATATGTAGTGCTTGATGAATGACTCAGGAAAATATTCTGCAGAATTTGCCGATTATTGCTGATTATCTGACACAACCAATGCTGATAAAATATTCCGATATGCAGAATGTAGCTGATCATTACAAAAACACACTCGAGTATATGTTCCACTGCCAATGCGTACAGATTCATATAGGAAAATAAAAGAGTCTGGGAAAACAAAAGTCAGAAAAATAGCATTTGATGCATTATTAATGCTTTGGTGTCCAACATTTCACCCACTGTTAGCCTCACAAAACTGAACATGAATTATCAGCATGGTAGGTTTTCATTTCACCCCGTTCCATTGGTGCTACTTAAAGGGACCATGAATCAGTTTCTCCCTGACTATTGGTATAATGCTGCTATTGTTTGAAGCCTTACTTAATACTTTCAAGATTCAAACATCTACAGTGAGCGGTGGCAGATGCTGCTATCAAGGTTTCTGTGCAAAGTGATTGCTCCAAGAATTATTACATTATTAGACCTTCCAATTGGCATATAACATGATGTTCCATTGTTCTGTGTTTGGTTATGTGATTTTACTCTTGATTCTTACTGTACTCCATTGGTTAAGCCATGCAGACTGATGAAGAAGTAAACTATGCTATAGAAAGAGTTGGAGCTAAGATTTGAAGCATGGAGTAGACCTTTTAAAGAACTATGTAAAAAATTTGTATATATGACACATGGGCAGAGATTTTTGGATGGTGGACTTTCACATTCTGAAGAGTCAACATTGATATCAACTGTTCCACAGCAATTTCATGATTGTAAATTGGTTGCAGAATTAAGACGTCTTATCTGCACTTGAACAGAAGCCCATCTCAGCAAGCTTCCGGTCAATTTGATTACCTTAAGAGCAAGAACTGCAGCAATGAACAGGACTGGGACTACACATAGTTTCCAGATTCAAAGTCCCAGATCCCAGGGCCATGGCCTCATGCAAGGTTAGAGGGTAGAGGCCTGGGGAGGTGGAGAGAGAAAGGGAAGGAGCACCTAGGGGTGAAAGACATTCTGCAGATAGTACAGAAAGGAGAGCAATGGGGTAGTCAAACTCTCCGCTTTCTTGTTGTTGGCCTGAGTGATGTGATTTCCATTACCTCTCCACATAAACACTTCTAGGTGGCCTCAAAATTGAGGTCAGGTGGGAAATAGCAATTAAGTGGTTATTTATTTCTAATTTAAGAGACTCAGAAGCAGCAAATATGAGGACACCAGCATAAGGTTTACCCTTCTTTCATAAAAGTTTCAGCAGGTAAAGTCAGATATGGGGGTGGTGGGAAGACCACACAGAGGATTTCGCCTCCCTCAACCCTACACCTGCAAATACATTGGCCATTGATCATTAAATCCTGCCCATTGAAAGTCCCCTTGTCTCCGCAAGGATCTGGAATAGATAGCATACATCACAGTGCAGAATTTGACAAGCTGTTTGTGAAAGACTATGGAGCTCTGAGATACAGAGGAATCTGGGTGCCTTTGAGCATGAATGTGGAGTGTTGTGTAAATGGTTAGTATCCAGGTACAACAAGTAATTAGGATAGTTAATAGAATGTTATCGTTTATCACAAGGGGAATTGAATATGGAAGTAGGGAAGTCATGCTGGATAGATGCACAGTATTGTTAACCTCGAATAAGGATACAAATGTGTTGGAGGCAGTTTAGAGTTGGTTACTTGACTAATACCTGAAACCTCCCAGATGGCTCCTTTCTCAGTTCAGTTAACTGGGTGGCTGGTTTGCAACACATAATGACAGCAATTGTGCGGGTTCAGTTCCTGTCCTGTTTAAAGTTATTGTGAAGGTCTCAACTTCTCAAGCTTGTCTGAAGTATGGTAGCCCTCAGGTAAAACTCACCACCAGATATTTCCCTTGTATGAGAGAATGGGATAATGGTGAGTTTGCCTTTACCTGGTCTCTGCAGGTTGTCTTATGAGGAAAGATTAAACACGCCAGGCCTATAGCCACCAGGGATTAGAAGACTGAGAGATGATTTGTTTGCAAAGTATAAGTTTCTGAAGGATCTCGACAGGGTAAGTACAGAGAACATGTTTCTCCCTCTGGGAATTTCTAGAACCTGAGGCTACTGTTCAACAATTAGGGTCACCAATTTAAAACAGAGATAAGACAAAAAAAATTGTCAGAAAGTTGTGAGTCTTTGGAACTCTCTTCTTGAAATGATGGAGAAGCAGAGTCTTTGAATATTTGTAAGGCAAGGGTGAACATGTTTGTTAAGAGAGGTCTTTTGGGGTAGTTGGGAAATGTGGATTGCAGGTTACAGTGAGATCAACAATGATCTAATTTCAACACCAGACTTGCTTGGGATGATGAATGCACCTAATTTGCATGTTTGTATGTTAGTTGATAATTTTAAAGTGTCTTACTTACACTTACTGGGCTGGCACAGTGGTTAACTCTGTTGCCTCACAGCGCCAGGGACCCAGGCTCAATTCCAGCCTTGGGTGACTGACTGTGTGGAGTTCATGTATAGGTGATCTGCTTTCCTCTGACAGTCTAAAGATGTGCTGGTTAGGGTGAACTGCCCATGCTAAATTGTCAATAGTGTGCAGGGATGTGTAAACTAGGTAGATTAGCCATGGGAAATGCAGGAATGAGGTGGGTCTTGGTGGGATTTTTTTGGAGGGTCAGTGTTGACCTGATGGGCTATATGACTTGTTTCCACACTGTAGAGATTCTATTATACACAACTTTGAGCAATATAGCTCCGCAGTAGTAGCTGGGAGATACTAGCTTCAACTTGTAGAACTGTTGTTTAAAGATGGTAATAAGGCTCTCCATTCAATGAGAAATAAGTATAGATTATTCGTTCTTGCTAATGAGAAGTAGATTCAGAGAGGGAATGGATTTGCAGAAATGGCAGTTTTTCCATGGTGCAGGTTCCATTGACGTCATGTTATGGTTCCATCCAGTTAGTGGATCTGTGGGACATAATCTTAAAATTCCATCCAAACATCATGAATAAAACGGAAAAACAAAATCTATCCAACTTGAGTAGTTAAATCAGTCACTCGAGAATAACAGCTCAGTTCATCAGCTTCAACGTTAATGTTGTTCCTCAATTTTGCATAGAGCTGGATTTTTAAGGTCTGATAACATGTTTGAATTGTTCTGCATGTCAAGTCTGCCACATGACCGAATAATGGAATGTGGAGTAAAGTGTTCACTGTACTGAGCATGCGTGTGATGAGCTATGTCAGGACACTATCCTAATAGATGCAACAGGGACATAACTGTGTAGTTTTAAAGATCCAGAGATGTTCTCTCTTACCATAAGATTGCACTGAATGAAGGTTTTCATTGCTCACTGACTTGGGTGTGGTCTACCTTACTACAGTAGCGCCTCGACATACGAACGACCCCATTCACGAACAAATCGGTTTATGAACTGGATTGTAAGTAAAATTTTGCTTCAACGTACGTACAAAATTCAAGGTACGAGTGAAGGTACGAACGCAAAACGCCCGTGGTTTCATTGTCATTGTTCTGCTTTGCTACGTGCGCTTTGAACGCAAAAGCTTTCGGGCCCTGTGTGATCTCATTCAGTTCGTCTTTGGCGTGCGCGCTGTGAATATCCAACGTCCAAGCATTCTTACGCTTTTTTTTGTTTTTTGCATTAAATTAGCCTTTATTATGGCTCCCAAGAAAGTGAAAAGTGGTAATGATAGTGGTGTTAAGAAGCCTAAATGTATTACTGTAGAAACAAAGAAGGAAATAATAGCTAAACGCTAGAATGGTGCTTGCGTATCTGATCTCGCTATGCAGTACGACATGGCTAAATCGACTATCTGTACTATCCTAAAGAACAAAGAGGTACTAAAGGCAGCTGACGTGGCTAAAGGAGTGACTATTTTAATGAAGCAAAGGCCTAAATTGTTAGACAAGGTTGAAAAATTATTATTAGTTTGGATAAATCAAAAAGAGCTTGCTGGAGATAGTGTTAACGAGACTATAATCTGTGAGAAGGCTCTACACATACACTGTGATTTGTTAGCGACATTGCCGAGTAGAAGTACTGCTAGTGTTGAAGGATTTAAAGCCAGCAGAGGCTGGTTTGATAAATTTGATTGACGAACTGGAATCCATAGTGTAATAAGGCATGGAAAAGCAGCTAGTTCGGACAAAAAGGCAGCGGAGGATTTTGTTGAAGATGAAGGTTATGTCCCACATCAAGTTTTTAACTGTGATGAAACTGGACTTTTCTGGAAGAAAATGCCCAACTGGACTTACATAACCCAAGAGGAGTAGGCACTATCGGGCTACAAACCAATAAAGCACAGGTTAACGCTTTTACTGTGCACGGATGCAAGTGGGGATTGCAAGATTAAACCTCTATTAGTCTACCACTCTGAAACTCCTCGCGTTTTTAAACACATAATGTGTTGAAGGCTAAACTCTCGGTAATGTGGAGGGCGAACAGCAAGGCTTGGATCACGCGAGTGATTTTTATGGAATGGTTGACGGAAGTTTTTGCATCAGCTGTCAAGGAATATCTTGAAACAAATAATTTGCCACTTAAGTGTCTTCTAGTAATGGATAATACTCCTGCCCATCCTCCAAATTTGGAAGAAGACTTGGACATTGAATATGACTTCATAAAAGTAAAGTTCCTTCCTCCGAATACCACTCCTCTCATCCAACCCATGAACCAGAATGTCATTGCAAATTTCAAAAAATTATATATGAAGGCTCTGTTCGCCAGGTGTTTCCAGGTCACCAACGACACAGATTTGACCCTTGGTCAGTACTGGAAGGACCACTTCAATATCCTCCACTGCATAAGCCTTGTTGATAAGGCATGGAACGAGGTCTCTTTCCGTACGTTGCAGTCGGCTTGGAGGAAACATTGGCCAGAGTGTGTACCTGAGAGAGACTTCGAGGGTTTTGAGGAGGAGACATCAGTAAATGTAGTGAACGAGATTGTGACCCTGGGCCAAAATATGGGCTTGGAGGTCAATGAGGATGATGTGGCAGAGCTGGTGGAGGACTACAGACAAGAACTCAGCACAGAAGATCTTGTTGAATTGCAACAGGAGCAGGTGAAGGTTATACAGCAGGAGCATTCTGGAGAGGAGGAGGAAGAGAGGGAAGATGTATCAAGTGTTCAAATCAAAGGCATTTGTAGCAAATGGAGTGAAGTGCAGGCTTTTGTTGAGAGGCATCACCCTAACAAAACTGTGACCAACAGAGCAATGAACATTTTAAATGACAATGTGATGTTCCATTTTCAGAAAACTGCAACAAAGAAAAAAAACAAGTTTCTCTGGATCGTTTTCTTGTGACATCACCAATCTCCAAGAGACAAAAAAGAGAAAAGACTCTGGAAGTATCCAAACAACGGGAAAATTGATTCAGTTCACAAACTTTTCGGTTTGCGAATCGGGTCCTGGAACGGATTAAGTTCG
Organism: Hemiscyllium ocellatum; assembly: GCF_020745735.1. Taxonomy (NCBI): domain Eukaryota; kingdom Metazoa; phylum Chordata; class Chondrichthyes; order Orectolobiformes; family Hemiscylliidae; genus Hemiscyllium; species Hemiscyllium ocellatum. The sequence goes on from NC_083402.1 coordinate 59,392,893, forward strand.
TAAGTTGAGGCGCTACTGTATTGACAACCCAGAGCTGATCTTATTATAGGGCACATCAAGATTTGGTTTCCCTCAACACCCAGCTGGAAAATAACCAGAAGAAACACATCATGGAAGTTAATACTTGTTATCCTGGAAAAAGTCATGATGTTTTCATTCTGTTGTCATTCATTATTCCAGTTGTATGTCTGCCATCACAACAAACCAAAGGGTTGTGTCTGAGTAAGAACTATAAACTGCTGATGATTTGACCCAAGACTCTGGTTCACATTGGGTTACTGGTGGAAGCTCCCTTTAGTTATTTTCTGATTCTGCTCCTCAGTCTCTTAGAGGATTTTGAACATTTAATGATGGTACAGCCAGACGTTTTCTGCATTTAAACTGCAGGAACTCCAGAATAATTGCTCCAGCTCCTCCAATTATGGATTCTATTTCTGGAAGAGCAGATATGGAGGGAGGCATGCTCTGATTGGAGGAGTTGTATCCACAAGCTTGAGAGGGGCATAAATTGTTTCTTCAGCACTCGCTGCTTCTCTAATCAATTCATTACAGGTATATCTTGCCCTCACTGAGAGAGGATTTGCAATGATGTTGAGCTTCATGTTTACACTTAAGTCAAAAAATATTTTATAAATGATGGATGTCCATGATGCCAAATGTCAAAATGTCAAAAACCACGAAATGGTAGGAATTTCTCACTCCTGACAAATTTACTTGAAGAAAGTAACCCTTCAGTAGCTCTTGAATTGAGACCACCTTGAGCACAAGAACAGTGGAGATTTAGCTTTATAAGTGGAAGCGAAGAAACTCTATTCAGCCAAGATGGCTTACCCCATTACAGGAAAAAATCTAAATTATCAATTCCTTTCATACTCCAAGTTCCAGCTCATCTCCAGAATGTGAACGATTTTCATTTTCCATTTCTCCAATGTTGAAAGTTACATTTACTTTTCAAGCTCAATAATTACAGCTGTAGCAATTCAAAAAGTAGCCCACAGTTGCCAATACCAATTGTTCTAGCTTTCCACACTAACAACACCACCCCCCCTACCCTCCCCTACTCCACACCCCTGCTCCCATCCCCTACCACTCCACTAAGGCGCTAATTATCCAGGAGATTTCCAACTCAGCTCTTCTCCAAAAAAAGATAGTTTCCACTTACTATTGAGGCAGATTTGCAACCCTGATAGAAATCTACATCTGCAATTCTACCTCCAATGTAAGAAAGTAGCCACAAGTATAGGGTAACAAAATTCATCTCAATTATGATGTTGCAGTCGATCACATGACTCTAACATCAGTAAGTGAAGAAAACATAAGATTAGAATTAGCATTTGAAGTGAGAGGGTTTCATCAGTACACTAGACCTGTGTTTGAGAATCTACTGTGTGCAGGTATAGATAAAAGATTATTACTGTGCAGAAGACATTAAAGAGTCTTGCTTAGAGGCAGAGAATAAAAAACCTCAGGGACAGTTTATGCACAGACACTCACAGCCTTAGATACTCCAGAATCATATCTTAATGTACTGGTAGCAGAATTGGCTTACAGCACAATATAAAACATGATGGCAGCTAAGGGAAAAAATAGGCAAAACCATCGTCTGAAGTTAAAACTCAGTCCAAGGGACATATTTAAAAGGGAAGTCCTTGAAGCCAGGACAAGACCTTGGAGGACTTCTTGAAAATAACTTTGAAGGCAGGAAGAAGACCCCAGATGACTTCAATTTCATGATTAAAGAGTGGGATACTATGAAGGGCAGGGACAAGATCCTCAAAAGACTTCAATATTTAGCCATAAACTGGCAGTACTCATGAGAGTAAAAATGCAGATTAGAACACTTCAACAATGAGGGAAAATATTCAAGTGCTCATCAGGTCAGCTAAAATGAAAGCCCATAGGAATGGTAGCTATAGTCAACCACTTGGCCATTACCTCAGTAAGGCAAAAGTGAGGACTGCAGATGCTGGAAACCAGAGTTTAGGTAAGAGTGGTGCTGGAAAAGCACAGCAGGTCAGGCAGCGTCTGAGGAGCAGGAAAATTGACGTTTCGGGCAAAAGCCCTTCATCAGGAATAAAGGCAGGGGGCCTCAAGGGTAGAGAGATAAATGGGGGGATAAATGACGTGGATAAACTACCTCAGCAGTTTAATAATGCAGAAGATCAGAAGTAGAAACTTTGGAAGCTGTAATTTCTGCACTGTATATAGCTTCAGACTTACACATAAAGGAGCAGCAACATCAAGTCAGCACATTCTTATATCTTGTCGGTCCAATAATTGATCATGTTCTATAAAGATAAAAGCATGAAAGGAAGTATATGTAAGGTGCATTGATTAAAGCATGTTAGGTCTAAAAGAAATTTAGTGCTTTAACCAGTGAGGTTTAATCTGAGATTACAATGTGTGGGAAAATCAATAGAAGCATTTTTAATAGATTTAAAGGCTTTGAACGATTAAATAGTTAGAAACTTTGTAATAGCTGGTGCGAGGGATGAGAAATTGCCAAGTGTCCTTCAATCCAACATGATTTTGACATTGAAACAGGCAATCTGATTCACTGTGCAGGCAGAAATGAGAGCCCAAAATTGATCAGTACAGCAAGGAAACTTTGGGAATCCTTCTGAAGCACTCAACTTCAGAAGGATTCCCACTCCTCTCCAGAATGCTCCTGCTGCATAACCTTTACCTGCTCCTGTTGCAATTCAACAAGATCATCTATGCTGAGTTCTTGTCTGTGGTCCTGTAATGAGGTCATAGTGCCAGTGACAGAACCAACAAGGTGGTGCTCAAGGCTAGTAATTGTTCTCAAGAGAAATGGATATCACTAAATTAAAATTAAAAGGAGTTGCAAAGAAATTTATCTTATTCAATCTTTGTGGTCCATCGTGAATTCAAATTTCATTCTCATGAAGTAGTCTGTAAACATTTTACATCCCAATGTAACTGCTATTGCTTCCTTCACTATCGTTCCATACCTATGTTCAACCTTCATTAAAACACTTGATGTTTTCACGCAGTGTTACTTTGTATCTGAATAATATCTGCTCTTAGTCGTGTGCTCAATGCATCTATGGCAATATAATAAACAAGCTTTTATTATAACGCACTAAAACATCAGTACAAAGTGACTTCTCTTTAACCTTTTAAAAAGCTGATCTCCAATAACATTCCTTTTTGAAGAAGAGTTTCAGACTTGAAATGTTAATTCTGTTTTTCTCTCCCTAGGCCTACTGAGATTTTCATCATTTTCTGCTTTTATTTCCAATACCGTTACTGGCTTTTTCCAAAACACTCTGATGGATTAGTACGATTGGATGAGTTAGCAATGCACTTACCAATTTTACTCCCCATGCCTGAGAACTGATGTTAACATTTAAGCAATTCAGTGTTCAAAGTCCATTGCTATCTCTTGCCTTCCTTTGATCATCAGTAATTCTTTTTCTTGAATGATTAAATTCTTAAAATGTACTCACGATTCTAGAGAATTGGTCTTTTGTGGTTAGTATAAGAGATGAATTTTCTATGGCTTTAAAATTTTACTTATTTGAGCCAAGAAGTGAGACTGAATGTGATTATCATTGACTGTGGGATAGTCATACCCATATTGTATCAGATACTGAGGGTCGATTTAGCTCAGATTGCTGGACAGTTGGTTTGTGAGGCAGTGTGATGCCAACAGCATTGGTTCAATCCCCAGACCAACTGAGGTTACCATGAAACATTCTCCTTCTCAACCGTTCCCCTCGCCTAAGGTATTGTGGCCCTCAAGTTAAATCACCACCAGTCATTTCTCTCTCTAATGCAGCCCTATGATCTGGTAAACGATGTCAACTTGACAATATCAGACTGTGTAAAAAGTATTACACCCATTCCAGAAATGGTACAATATCATCACTCTAGTGCTGAACTCAAGCAAACCAAATCAACTTGTCCAGTTAGTGTTCAGGTCACCTCATAGATTCATAAAATCCTTATAGTGCAGAAGAGGCCATTCAACCCATTGAGTCTGGACTGACTCTCTGAACAGCATCCCACCCAGACCCGATCCTGACCCTATCACCGCAACTACATATTTACTGTGGCTAATCCATCTAGCCTGCACATCTCAGGACTGATCAATGAGATTCCTCTAAATTATGATGGTGCAAATATGACTCTGACATTAATAAGAGAAAAGATACCAGTCTCTGACAATACAGCTATGACAGTAGAGACCTGTATTTGAGAACCTGCTGTGCTCAGCGATAGGTAAAGAAGATTTATAATAAGATGTTGAAGAGCCTTACTTAGAGATAAGGAGAAATCAGCCTCAGGGACAGTTCAAGTGCAGATATCCAGAGCTCAAAATACTCTAGCTGGTATCTCAATGTACAGGGAGTAGCATTGGCTTAAAGCACAAGGCTACAAACAGTTTGGTTCAGACAGTTGTTGGTGAGAGGGAAGGAATCAATAGGTAAGGAATGAAATTTATTGTGTCAACCAAAAATAATAGTTTTAATTGTCTCAATACATAATTGGAAGCAGTTTTTATTCAACCTGATTGGATGTCAGATGAGAAGTGTGAAAGTTTAGTGGCAGTTGAGTAGTTCAGAGAGGTTGCAGTGAGGAAGAGTAGGGTTGTGTCAGTCTATATGTGTAAGTTGGCATTGCCTTTTTAGATTTCATTACTCATGGGCAGCAAAGATAGATCCTTTGAGGCACAAGAGGGAATGGCGTGAGTGTGGAGAGATTTGTTATTTGGGCCACGATTGGATTTGAATAGGTCACAATGACAGGATCCTCTCCCTCCCCCACCAAGTTTTTCTACATCCCATAAAATACGGGCTGTACCTTGGCAAATGGCTGTTGGTACTCCCTATCTTTGTCATGGAGAACCATGCCTAGTTATGCTATATCCCATTACTTCAATATTTCTCTTCTGTTCTTCCCTTTTCCATGGTGCTCTGTACCATGGTGTTGTCATTATTTTGTTGATTCTCTCAGCAGTCTGTGACTTTACCCACACTGGAAGCATGAACTTACACCTACTGGACAAGGCCAATGCCTGAATCTTCTCCAAATCTAAATTCTGGATTCCAATACCTGCCCTCACACCTTCCTGTCCCTGAATAGGGACCAATTTTGATGTAATTAACCTAAGGATATGACTGACCACTGAAACACAGTGTCCAGTTACCTCTTCTTCTCCCTTATGTGTCAAGTGTCTGCAGCCTGGATTCTACCTTATCACTTCTGAGCTGAAGTTACTTGAATAGCCCACACTTGCTGCAGATGTGATCACCATGGATCGTACCAATGTCCACCAACTCCCACATACTACAGCTGCACACATCAACTGCCCAGGCAGCTTTATTCTACTTAGTTAATTAAGTATTTTAAAGGTGAATTCCTAACTGTACTCTTCAGCTGCATAAACCACTTGGCCAATAAAAAAAGACAATAGAAGAAATATCCATGAATCACCTATCTGTTTACCTGTAGTGTCACTCTTTGTGTCTGATAAGTAGACAGATTGCCAGGGATCTCTGCCTCTGCCAGCGATTTCTGTCTTGTTGTTTCTAACGTCGTTCCATGCTGCCAGTCTGTTTCACAGTAATGCTGACCTGCTGAACACTCCTTTTGGTCATAGGCTATATCATGCAGTATCAAAACATGCCATTCAACTGCACCACTTTATGAGATGTTTATGCTCCGCTGCATCCTTTTTTCAGTTTGCTCATCTAAATCTACCAATTAAATCATCTATTTCCTTCTTCCTCAACCGATTATTTAGCTTCCCCCCTTTTTTTGCATCTATTTTCTACTAATCTCTTCAATCATTCCTTCTAGTACTGAGTTCCAAATTGTCACCATTCTTTCTTTTGGATTTCCTATTTGATTTCTTGGTGATTATATTCTAGTTACCCACAAGATAATATTTTCTTTTTGTATCGACAGTATTTTGCTAGACCTTTTCACAATAAATCCTAAATGTGTTTCGTGCAAGTTTAATGGGTGATATTGGGTAAGTACCCAAAATTCAGACCTTTGTAAATTTTTAAATGCTGAGTTTACTGGTAAGGCTCTGTTGTCTTGCTGTCTGTGAAAGAACATAAGAATTTGAATAGCAATTTATGAAATTTTGTCTTTAACAGTGCTTATGTGTATTCTGGAAATTGCTGTCCAACAACTTCATTTTCACAATAAGCGCTGTTAACCTTACTGTTACTATTAACGCAAGATCCAGGCCAGTAAAAACTACAAACCTTTAGGTTTTCTATTACCAGCTGTGACAGATTGAGAGTGTACTTATCTAACAGTGTTTCAAATTTCCTAACCTCGGCAACATAAAATTAAATAACATTTCAGGTTATGGTATTAACATTTGCTGCTCTTCTGATGAAAATCCAAACGTTCCCTATCTGGCAATTGTATTAGGTGGAGATCAATAGTAAGTGAGCTAATGTAGTAATGTTTAGTAATCAGCCAGCATATTGCATTAGGTATTTATCTACATTCGTATCAATGTGAAATGCTTTTCTTTGAAACTAGCAGATTAGTTTGGGGAAAACAATCAGAAAATGCTAGTAAAGTTCAACAGGTCAGGTAGTGGCTGGGAAAGGAATGAAGAAGTTGATGTTTTGGATGTACCCTTTTGCTGTTGATGAAGAGGCCACATCCAGATAAAGGTTATCTCCTCTGTTGTATCCACACTCACTGTCCGATCAACCGAGTGTTTCTGACATTTATATGCTTTTGTTTCAGATCTCGAGCGCCAGTATCTGTTGATCTTATCTTAGATTGTGACTCCAGATACACCAAAATGACTGATTTGACACCATCACTAATAAGTTAGCTCACATCACTGAGCTGTGCACATAATATGAAACAAGGTTAGATGACTAGCCTTGATACATAGAGGTGTACTTGGTCTCTCTGAGTATTGAAAAACTGTTTACAACATGTTCAGTATTCTTTTTAAAGAATACCTGACACCATATAATGTAGGACACCATATTGCTGTGAACATCCTTTACTCCATTTGTGACAAGTTTCCTTATTCTCCCATCACCTTCAATGGACTTTTGGCCCATTTTCTTTCATTCTTTCCACTTGCATCCAAAAGCTTTTTAAAATTCCCTTCTTATACTAAGTAATTTTCTCTTGCCAATTCCACTTTGACTTAAACTGAAAAGGTTGGAAATGTTCAGGAGGTCTGGAAGCAGCCATGAAAAAAGATTCATGCTTCCTGGATAGGGTTTTATGGTTTCCCATTTGATAAGGGAGGTGGAGTACGACTTGCATTGTCCACTTTCTCGTGACCCCCGCTCCCCCCCCGACCCAACTGTCCTGAAATTCATTGTCAGAGGTTGAAACTCACTCCATTATATCATCCCCAACCAGGCTGTTCCCCTTTCTGAAAAGTCAGGTTGTATTAGGCACAGCAGAATCCCAACAGTATGGAAACAGGCCCTTCAGCCCAACAGGTCCACACCAACCCTCTGAAGAGTAACCCAACCAGACCCTATTGCTCTACATTTAGTCCTCACTAATGCACCTAACCTTCAACACTAAGTAATTAAGGGCAGCACGGTGGCACAGTGGTTAGCACTGCTGCCTCACAGTGCCTGAGACCCGGGTTCAATTCCCGACTCAGGCGACTGACTGTGTGGAGTTTGCACGTTCTCCCCGTGTCTGCGTGGGTTTCCTCCGGGTGCTCCGGTTTCCTCCCACAGTCACAAAGATGTGCGGGTCAGGTGAATTGGCCATGCTAAATTGCCCGTAGTGTTAGGTAGGGGTAAATGTAGGGGTATGGGTGGGTTGCGCTTCGGCGGGTCGGTGTGGACTTGTTGGGCCGAAGGGCCTGTTTCCACACTGTAAGTCTAATCTAAACTATGGGCAATTTAGCATGGCTAATTCACGTAACCAGCACATCTTTGGATGAAATATGAGCTGGAACATAATGCAGAGAGTCAACTGCATGGTTCAACAATCAAAATGCCACTATAAACAGATTACTCAATGATGATCTTGGTAAATATTTGGCTTTCACTGTTTGGCATCTCAAGGTTTGTAGGTAAATGTCTCAATGGGATCATGAGCTATATCCTGTCTCCAAGAAGCCAACTCGTGATGGTTCCAGTGGGCAGAAAATCCATGGAACAAGAGAGTGTCTAACCGAGTCAGAATTGTGAGTGCATGTGGGATAGTGGGGACACACCTTCATAACCCTCTGATGATGGTTATATAAGACTGCATATTGTTGGAATGAAAACCTTAACAATTGACAAATACCATGGGCCGACCCAATTGAGTGTTGGTCTCCCAACATCCCAAGTCTGTATTCATCAGCAGCAGTTTCTATTCTCATAGGGAGAAGATGCCTATTGTCTACCATTAATAATTAGTCAGGCTCCAATCACAGGAGACAGAAAGGAAGATTTGTGGTTGCAAAACACGTATCCTCTGCCATGTGCAGAGAGGGCAGATAAGTAGATTGGTTATGGGGAATGCAGGGTTCCAGGGATAAGGTTGGGGGGGGTTGGGTCTGGGTGGGATGCTCTTTGAAGTGTTGGTGTGGATGTGTTGGGCCGAATGGCCTGTTTCTGCACTGTAGGGATTCTATGAGATACCACAAAATTTCAGCAGGGGCAATTAGGGTAAAAATCACAAATCCCACTGAAACAGTCCTCACAGCTCGCGCTTACACTTGTTACCCTTCCATATTAAAACTGTCTTCAGTTACAGAATCCTCATTCCTCTATTCCCTTCCTATTCATATATTCATCTAGGTGCTTCTTGAATGCTGGTACAGTCTCTGCTTCCACCACCTCCTCTGGCAGTGCATTCCAAGCCCTCACCACCCTTTGTGTGAAAGTCTTACCTCACTCATCTCTTTTAAACTTCACCCTTCTCACCTTAAATCTGTGTCCCCTTGTAATTGACCTCTCCACCCTGGGAAAAAGCCTCATACTTTTCTACTCTATCCATACCAGTCACAATCTTATAAACTTCTATTAGGTCACACCTCAACCGTCTGTGTTCCAGTGAAAACAAACCCAGTCTATCCTATCTTTCTTCATAGCTAAAATCCCTAATATCAAGCAACATCATGGTAAATCTTTACTGTGCCCTCTCCAAAGCATTCCCATCCTTCTGGTAGTCTGGTGACTATACATAATATTCCAAATGTGGTCTAACTAATAGTTTATAAAGCCGCAGTATATCTTGCTTATCTTTGTACTCAATGCCCCTTCCAATGATGGCAACCACATTATAGGTTTTTTTTACAACCTGATGTACCTGCACTACCACCTTCAGTGATCTGTGGACCTGCACACCCAGATCCCTTTGCATATCAATACTCCTAAGAGCTCAGCCATTCACTGGGATTAAAGGAAAATGGTGAGCTGAGGGACCATGGTCAAATAAACCCCAAAACCATGAAGGTACATGTCATTACATACACACACCAACCTCTACATGAAAAAAATAGAGTCTTAGGTCCCTTTTAAATCTTTCCCCTCTCACTTTAAACCTTTGCCTTTTAGTTTTAAACTTCCCTACCCTAGGGAAAAGATCTTGACTATTCATCCTATTCATGATTTTATAAATCTTTACAATGTCACCTCTCAGTCTCGGATTCTCCACGGAAATTGCCTCAGTCTGTTGAGCCGCTTCCTTTAGCTCAAACATTCTTATCCCTGCAACATCCTTGTAAATCTCTTCTGAACCCTTTCAAGCTTCACACTGTTCCTATAGCAGAGAGACCAGAAGTGAACACAGTATTCCAAAAGTGACCTTACCAATGTTGGCATCATGATGCCAGACCACATGGGATGGAGATTATGGAAGAGGGTGCTGGTGAAGCTCTCTCCCCATTTTGCTTATGTATATTATTTGACAGTTTAAACAATGTTAACAATTTATGCTAACCTTGAAGTGATTAATGCTATGTCTAGAACGATAAGGAGCTCCTAATGATTCTGGATTTTGTAATGCATGGTAGATATTGCAGTGACTCTATAACTCTGTGATAATCCAGTCCATAATGTTTATTCTTCACGTTTTAGAAAATGTTCTGAACTTTGAACTTAAATGTAATTTCATTTCCTCCCTTAACAGTACCATTCTAATCATTCAACAAATTGGTCCTAAAGTCTCACTGCAACATGACAAGTGCAAACCCCATTGTTTCTGGAATCATCTGCTGCCTGTGGCTCCAATTTATACCATGAAGTTTATGTTTATTTATTGCAAATAAGGTATATCACTTTCTCAAACAAGCCTACTAGCAAATGCATCCACACAAGTGTTGACTGGAAAACTGGAATGGTAACCCCAGAGACTCAATTTACTGAAAAGAATTGGCAAAGAATCAGAGTCGAATGTATAGCTGGATGGTACTCCTGTTACTGCCTCCTATTTTTCTAATCAACCGAGATCTTCCAGTCCAGAGACAGGAACACTACCACTGTTCCACAAGAGGGCCAGGTTTCTTACCAACCCTTTGGGTTAGAATATACCAAGTAATCAACATCTAAGTTATTTTCCATAACTTGTAAAGTTGATCATTTTCACTGATGATGTAACAATGTGATACTGTCATGCTGATGAACTTAATGGCATATCCAATTTTAACACTTATCTAAATATTCCAGAATTATTGCCTCTACATCCAGTTGCCTTGAATAAAAATTCTGTAAACTACATTGTATCGACAATTTTACATGACATTTGAATGACATAGTTTTCTTTTCCACTTTAGCAAATCTTAAAGCAATTTTTAAACTTACTGGGAATAAGCCTTTTCACTGAACATCATGGAAAGCTGCAATCATAAAGGATAATTACAAGTGAGAGACTGAATTATCCACTCTCCTGCTATAATGTTGTTGGAAGTTGAGCAAAAAGCCTAGAAGACTAAATAAGCAACCAGGTTTTTTTTTGGTTATTTAATGGTTTATTTTCCAATTTGCTGGAAAATCATTGCGAAAATTCCAGAAGGCTGCTTCTTTCAAAATCATAAAAGTGAGATTAAAGAGCAAGTTTAATACTTGTAAGGAACCACCAAATGAGAAGTCTTAATGGTACATTCACAATGTTAATTTATGCTGTGAGGGAACAAGTTCTTAAAAAATGCTCTCTAAATACTATATAAATATAAGAGCTAAGTTTATAATTTTGTGTCATTAAAGCAAAAATCAAAAATTTGGGTGCACACTCATGACCATTTATTTTTGCTATGAAAGCATGCATGAAAAATTACCCTTATGGAAGACAAAAGCTAATCATGCAGGCAAACACATTAAAAATTAAAAATGTAATTCAATTTGATTTGATTTGATTTATTTGCACATGTGGTTTGTTACAAAATACAGGGACAAGTTTTGTCCAGTGTTGCCACCCTCCAGCACCACTTTAAAACATGGAAACATAATCCAAAACATAGAATGTAAAAGCAGAAAAATGAAGACATAAAGAAAGTGTCCAACTTTATTGTCCTTCTTGTTCGGTGCTCCACTATTGGCCATGGGCCTGGTGGCCAGGCATGTGACCCTTTTGCCACGCTGCTCCACCGTCACCATGAGTCTGCTTCAGGCCCACCTCATTGATGCAGCCACTGCTGAGTCTGGCACTGCGCTCAAACTCACCTCTCCTACTGCCTCCTTGAATCTGCACTGAATGCAGATGCCATTGGGAACTCAAACTCACCTCCATCGCAGCAGCCATGATTTGGTGCTAGGATTGTCTCAACAGTGCAGAATCTGCAGCAGCAGACCAAATTTGCCCCACACTGCTGGGCCTGCTCATCATCACTGATGCTGTTTCAATTTGTATCGCAGGATAGTACACTTTTTAATGGGGAGGCAAAGGCAATCAACTAACATTTTAGCACTTACAATACTTACAAGCACACAATTGGGACAGTTGCAGGGTACAGACTGAATTGGAAAATCATGTAATATTGGATAGCAGCAGATGTACATGACAAAACACAATGAATGAGATGAGGAAGATAGTTATCTGAATGAATTACTATTCCAGTTACAGCCACAGCCACAGAGCAAAAGAAGACTTGTTCAAAGTTCTGCTCAGACTTTAAAAAGAATTACAGGTATACCTTTTCCAGAGGAAGATGGTTTGAGTTGTTAGAGGTCAGTCATTGTGAGGGCAGCCCCATGACAATACAGCAAAACTGGCGAGCGACAATTCCAACAAGCTTTGCAGTACATATTTAACAGAAATGATCAAGTGTGAGAAACATTTGTTTTCAGCACAAGGACAATAGCAGTCTGTTCCTCAGTAAGATAGAATGTACAACATTCTTTGCTATCCTGGTCTTGCTGGCCTTGGTGGGCAGCACAGTGGTACAGTGGTTAGCACTGCTGCTGCACAGTATTAGGAGACCCGGGTTCAATTCCCACCTCAGGCAATTGCCTGTGTGGAGTTTGCACATTCTCCCTGTGTCTGCGTGGGTTTGCTCCAAAATGTGCAGGTTAGGTTTATTGTCCATAGTGTGAGGTATAGGGGAATGGGTCTGGGTGGGTTGCTCTTTGGAGGATTGGTTTGGGCTAAAGGGCCTGTTTCCACACTGTAAGTAATATAATCTAACTTTTCATATCAATTAGTTATTTCTTTTAAGTCTTTTCCTAATTAATTAGTTATAATACTACATGTGGATTTTCATTAAGATTCTTCGAGATAATTATAGACATAAGATTCTGAGGCCTTACAGAAAGATATATATTGATCACTAAAATATTAGAAAGAGAGGTTTAAAGCTAATAGGATGGCGCCTCCCTCTCTCTTAGCAAGGATAACGGCTAAGAGTGTTACAATGGTGGGAAATCTTAAAGGAGAATTTGTTACACTCCTGTATGAAATAACAGACACACACATCATAGCTGAGAGATAAGAGGGACACGAGTAACTGTGGAAAATTCAGCTTCCCACATACCAAAGAGGCCATTCAGATCATAGCAAAAAGATTACTAATTGAATGATGTACTGGGAACCCAATCATAGTTGAACAATGCAGCACTCACAATCAAATAATATGCATGGGGAGGGACAATGTGCTGCCATATTAATGTTACAGGAGATATGTATAAAAGATGTTTTACTTGAAGTTGAAATCAGAGTGTCATTGACTTTTCTTCCAGTCTGAGCTGCAGATTAAGTGGGTAATTGAACCCTCACATCATGGCTGGATTCAGGGAAACGTTTTGGTCTCTCCTTGTATTGTACTGGCAGAATACATGAATAAAATTGGCAAGCTCTGCTGTCTCCTGGTCTTATCTCCAGAAAGATTTGCTCCAACATTTTTGGCGCCACAAGCATGGCCTGTCCTGCCTGACACCAGCATACTGTGGTCTGCAGACCGGATGAGTATTTTAATTACCATCCTTTAGATAGTGTGGCACTCAGTATGTATGCATGTTTCTGAACAGAAAAAAAAGGACTTTGTAATTGTAGCAATTATGGAGAAAGCAGAGTTAAAGGGTATGGTAATTTAACGCGTGGGTTAACCACTGGTATTACCGGGGTCCGAGTTGACATTGGCATTCTAAGGACAGAAATCAAAGCTTCGAGAGACAAGCAGTGTAGAGTTATTTAGAGAAATTGCCTTTTAATTTTTCTTGTGTGTGAGAGAAAGAGAGAGAGAGAGACAGAGACTGGTTTGACTACATACAGCATTAACTTTTTGTGGTCTGGTTTAAAAGCAGCCCTGCTTGTCGGTTGTTATATGTTGTCTTGCATAAATTGTGTGTGTGTTTTTTGTGGAAGCTGTTTTTGCTGGCCTGCTTGTTTGCTGCCATATTAGTCAGTCATGATATTCCTCTCACCTAGCTTAGCCCCTTGCCCTGGGTGGCCCTTAGCACACTAGAACATTCTGCATCAACCACATAACTTCTGCTTTTCCCACATAACATCGGCTTGTTTATCTGCAGCCACCTGCTAGGACTCAAGTTCTGAGAACAATAGCTTGTTATGTACAGTCTTGGAAGGCTGACCTTGGTCTCTGCTTGGTACATAGCCATGTAAGCCCTCTCATGATTATCTTGTGGTTCAGCTCAGCATCTATTAAACTATATAAATCTGTGGCGATCTGGAGAGCTTTGAAGAAGCATTGGACTGTACGAAAGAAAGGCGTGCTTCCCATAATATCATGCAATAAAGTTTGTCAATGTCAAGGTCAGGGTATGGAGAATTTCTTCAACAATCTGGTGTAGTCGGCAGAATCCCTTAAATATGGGACCCTGAGAGAACCTTAAGTATAAAGCGGCTGCCTGCATGAGCCTGACCTGAGTTGACAGGTTAATGCCAAATTAGGGCAAGACATTGAGACAAGAGGGGACTGGAAAGATGGCTGCTGTAGAACAGTAATCTTTAAGGTGACCTTAAGAAATTGACAACAACACCGGTCTTTGTGTATTTGTTGTTCATTTCTCCACAGATCGTAGCTCCATACTTCGCTACTGAGGAAGTGACAATGGGGTCGATGACTTCTAAATATAATAAAGACGAGCCAGCCCTGGGAACAACTAAACTGTGTCCTGCTGAGAAGGATGGCCCATGCCCATTTGTCCCCTCAAAAAAGACCCAGAAGTGCCACAGTAAATATGTTCGACGCAAACGTTAGGTAGGAGACCCCTTGGTGCTGTCAGAGTCAGCGGCCGATATTGTTTGGAAGGAGACAGGTGACAGTAGATATGTTATTCCTTTCACTTCTGACCTATACGGGTGGTCCCATGGCAACTGGCTTTATGGAGGCACGTTTAAGTTGGAAAAGATTGATTACTGGAGACCAAAATTGAAGGTAGGTACAGCAATCCCTCTTGGGATATTGATTACATGCTCCGGTGTTTAGAGACATTTAAAGAAGTTGCGAAAGGCCACCAAAACCCTGAAACTAAAGATTAGATTACTTACAGTGTGGAAACAGCCCTTCGGACCTACAAGTCCGCACCAACCCACCAAAGTGCAACCCACCCAGACCCGTTCCTCCACCTTCTGCCCCTTCACCTAATACTAGGGCAATTTAGCATGGCCAATCCACCAAACCTGCACAGGTTTGGACTGTGGGAGAAAACCACTGTACCACCATGCTGTCAGCAGCCTGATAACCTTTTGTCTTCTGGGTCCCCACCTTCTGCTCCACTACCTTATGCCCTTCAGTATTCTAAAGTTCCTGTCCCCACCCCAGACCCAGACCATCTTATGGATAAAATTGTCACCTTGGTCGCTATTCAGCCTCTAGCCCAATCCCCTGACATAGATAGCCAGGGGATTTGGGGGGGTGAATCTGGTAGACGGGACCAGGAGGAATCTGACCCCGCTGTCTCATCCACGTCCACCGCCGGGTATGCCTTCCGATCGAAGATGATGTCTTCCACAAGTCAATATCCAGAGTTATGAACAGCAACATGCCTCTCAACAAACCTTGGACCAATGCTGAGGTCCGCAGCATGCTCCAAGATGCCCGATCCACTCAAATGCCGGACTCCATTTTATAATCGCTTGTACAAATCTGCAGTATTTACAATTGCTTGCCAGAGGACGTCCAGACTTTAATGTGTCTGAAGTACAGGACCCATTGGGCAGCCACAAAAGGCTCCCTGTATTCCCACAGGCGCCGTGGACCGATGCAGATGCACAAACAAATTGGCTTGCGGATGCCATTAAGCCTGCCATTATGACAGCAGCATGGCAACACAGGGCCTTTGGAGAAGTTACGCACTGTCTACAAAAGCCGAATGAGCCTTTACTCAATTTCCTTGCTCGCTTTAAGGAAGTTTGGGAATCACCTGTGAGCATCTCTCTCTCAGACATAATCTTCAACAGTCCAGACTCTTGTCAATTGCATGCAGCCTTGCCACACCCAGACCTTCACATCCCATAAACTTCACTAGCAGGAGATGAAATGGGATTGCCTCCTCACTGTCCTTACCAACATAGATCGACATGATTATAAGAAAGAATGAGAGGCCTATCCCCCATTAAGATGATCATGGAATTAAGGACAAAGCCAGGGACAGAGACAGCAACGAAGGGATAAAATCAGAGACAGATGCAGTGCATATGGGAAATTAGGCCACTGGGCACAAGAATGCAGGTCCAATCCCCCTCTACAGGTACCACAGCAACAACACCAACTTACCTCACTGCGACAGCCTCAATAGGCCGCATTCACTTTTCACGACCCTTTTCTCCACACCCCTAATGTCCAGGGGTGCTGCATGAGGAAGGTTTTGCAGGCCGCCTTGATGAGACTCTCCCACTGTCTGTGAGAAAACTCAATGGTGGGCTTTGTGATCGGGGGCTGTATTGTCTCGGTTTTGGTGGACTCTGGAGCCGCTTAGTCATCTGCACCTCCCTCAGTGACCCATCCTCTCAGCTCCATCGTGCGTGTCTCTGGAGTGGCCATGGCTGAACCTCTCTCTACCCCCATTCCTATTGTTGTCAGTCTGTTGACGGTCCCTGACACTGTTATAATCTCCCTTCCTGTCCGGTTGCCCATCTCAGCTTCCAGACTCTCTGCAAACTGAATGCCTCCATTCACTGCTCTCCACAGGGCCCCATCTTGGAGCTCCCTGACTCCAATTACCCCCTTTTGCAGGCTGCCATGAATGCTCTTCCTCCTCCTTCCCTTTACACATCGACCTTCCTGGGCAACACTTTCCACTCTTGTCTCACCTCTTCCCTCCTGCATTTCTTGCGTGCCTCTCTGTCCCCCAACCACCTTCCTTTGCTGGATCGTTCAGACAGGTCACTTTCTGTGCAAGCTTCACTGCACTGTCACTTACCTTACCGACCCTGATCCAGCTTATTGTGCTATTGCAGACCCCTACCTCATTCTGCATTTGACACTGACATTGACTGGATTTTATTTTGTTGGAAATGAAGGATTAGCTGCTGACGTTCAGCTCAGTGCCATACAACGACTGCTTTTCCGAAATAACCCCACCTCATTTCCTCATGTTTCAATCATTGTTAAAGCCCAATGGCAACCAAAGGATTTGGGGCCCCTGGTGCACAGACTCTGCAGTCTGCCAAAGGAATTTAAACCCTGGACCCTGCGGATCCTGACTCCATGCAGATTGCCCGCTCGGGACAGAGGGAGTTTTCTGTCCGTTGTTTTCTCTCATCTGAAGACTCGACCTTTATCTTACAGACCCCACTTCCCACCTCCTCCTATCACAGTCCTTGTTGCTCAATAATGTGCCACCATCATTATGGGCACAGCACTCTAATGACACAGGCTTAGTCATATCAGCTCCATCTCACGTGGTCATGGTGAAACATGGGGCCATTTTACTGTCTATTAGATAGTACAATTTGTCACCAGCTGCCAAAGAAGGTATAAAACAAGTTATTGATTTCCTCCTACAGCAAGGCGTCCTAGTACCTACCACTAGCCCCTGCAACGCTCCTATCTTCTCTATTCCTAAGCAGGGAAAACCAGGACAGTAGAGCTTTGTGCATGATTTGAGGGCAGTTAATGCCATTGTTGTCCCCTGCTCCCCAGTGGTGCCCGACACCAATGCCATCTTTACTAGCCTCCCTGCTACTGCCACTTGTTTTTCTGTCATTGACCTCTGCTTGGCCTCTTTCTCCATTAAATTGTCACCGGACAACCAGTACCTTTTCGTTTTTACCTACGGCGGCTGCAAAAATAGATGGACACGGCTTTCCTGAGGGTACACGGAGAGCCCCACTGTATATGCCTCTGCGACACACCGGACCCTGAATGACCCCCACCTGCCATGTAAAAGCACCTTGGTTCAATATGCTGATGATTTATTAGTGGCCTCTGATTCACCTGATCCCTACATGTCTGACACTGTTGCATTGCTGTGCTGTCTGGCTCAGGATGGATGAAAGGTCACTGATGAAAAAATGCAGCTCTTCAAAATGACAGTGAAGATCGCATCACAGCCACCATTAACCTCTCTTCTCCTGCCACGCAAACGGAACTTTTGTCCTTTTTGGGCATGGTGAATTACTGCAGGCACTGGATACCAGACTATTGAGTTATTGATGCACCACTCTGCCAGGCATCCTCGCCAAACCAGCCGGCCCAGGTGAACTGGAACAGCACAAGCCTTTAAGGAACTTAAATGTGGCTTAACCTCAGCACCTCCTCTGGGCTTCCCTGAATACACGTAGTCTTTTCAGCTTTGTTAGTGAAAAGGAGGGCTTTGCATCGAACACAAATGCATGGGGATCTCTGGCACCCAGTCGACTTTTATTCAGTACAGTTCCCACCTGTTGTAAAGGGAACTCTGGCCCTTTGTGAACTGTGACAGCTGCCACTGTAATTGTTGAAATGTCCACCCCTATTGTATTTGATTAGCTGTGAACAGTTTTCGTTCCTCATTCGGTCTCCTTGCTGGTTAATTCCGCAGCGACTCAGCATTTTATTGCATCAAGGAGAACTTGCTATAAGGTTGTCCTACTATCTCACAATAATCTCATGCTTCAGCGTGCTCTCGCTTTAAACCTTGCCACCTTTCACCCTGTTATACAGTACTCCCTGGCAGAAGACCATGGTTGTCTGCATGTAGTCCATGAGGTTGTCACCCCACGCCCTGACCTTTCTGAAACTCCATTAGACAACCCAGACATAATCCTGTTCACAGGCGGCTCCTCTTTTTGGCCGTCAGATCACCAAAAGCTAGTTGGCTACACAATATGCACACCTTTTGAATCTCTTGAATCTACTGCACTGCTGGAAGGGACTTCTGTGCAAACAGCCAAACTGCTTGCCCTTACCAGAGCCTGTATCCTTGCTGACAGACAACAGGTCTGTCAACATTTACACCGACTCCAGATATGCCTTTTGAGTGGTACATTATTTGGCACTCTGTGGAAACATAGAGGATTTATTAGCTCTTCTGGAAGGCCCCTGCAGCATGCCCTGCTCATCAACAACCTTTTACAGGCCATGATATAGTCCCCAGGTTGGAAGGGATGCATTGGGTCATCATTAGGTGCTGGAATGGTCTCCTTTACACAATCATGGTTACTGGTAATCACCTTACAGAGTGCTAAGACATAATCCAGAAGAGCTTCCTGTGTCACGAGTAATGTTGTATCCACAGGAAATTCAAGAGGTCTTGCCCCCATGGGCATTGGTCTTCCCATCAGGACTTCAAATTGGGTAAGTCCTGTGTTTCTGTTGACCTGGTTTCTTATGGTATACAGTGCTAAGGGTAGGGCTTCTGGGCAAGACGGGCCTGTGTCCTATGTGACCTTTGTCAGGGTGGTTTTAAGGGTACCATTTATCCATTCCACCATGCCTGAGGACATGGACTGGTTGGGAATATGATATTTCCACATGATGCCTAGTGCTTTACTAACATTGTCTGTGACTGCTGCGGTAAAGTGAGTGCCTCTGTCACTGTTACTGCTCCATAGATGTCCAAACGTAAGGATCACATCATGAGGCATTTGACCACTGTTCTAGCATCACCTTTCCTTGTGGGAAAGGCTTCTACCATTCAGAAAACATGTCAACAATTACCAACATATACTTAAAACCCTGTTTAAATGGCATGTGTATGAAATCAATCTGTAAATGATTAAAGGGTCCAGCTGGGACTGGCAGATGATCATACTTGGCAAAAGGTTTAGCATCATTATTTTGTAGACATCTTAGACATGTTGATAATTGTGCTTGTGCTGCTGCAAAACCTGGTGCATACCAGGTTTGTCGTACTGCATGTTCCATCCATCCTTTTCCTGCATGGCCAATCCCATGGGCGGCCTGTACAAGAACATGCAAGTAGGCTTTAGGGCAAATGAATCTTCGGTCAAGGTGCACCATTAGCCCTAAAGAGGATTCCTTCACTCGCACTCCTTTTTGGAACAGCTTGTCATGGAGCCCACAAGGGAGCAGGCTATTCTGGACCTAGCACTATGTAATGAACCAGACTTTATAAAAGATCTTAAAGTAAGGGAACACTTAGGAAGCAGCGATCATAATATGGTAGAGTTCAGTCTGCAGTTTGAAAGAGAGAAGGCAAAATTGGATGTCATGGTGTTACAGTTAAACAAAGGTAATTATGAGGGCATGAGAGAGAAACTGACCAAAATAGATTGGAAGCAGAGCCTAGCGGGGAAGACAGTAGAGCAAAAATGGCAGGAGTTTGTGGGTATAATTGAGGACACTGTACAGAGGTTCATCCCCAAGAAAAGAAAGATTATCCAGGGAGGGATTAGACAGCCATGGCTGACAAAGGAAGTCAGGAAATGTATTAAAGAAAAAGAGATATCCTATATAGTGGCCAAGAGCAGTGGGGAATCAAAAGATTGGGAAGGCTACAAAAACAAACAGAGGATAAATAAGAGAGATATAAGGAAGGAGAGGATCAAATATGAATGTAAGCTAGCCAGTAATATTAGAAATGATAGTAAAAGTTTCTTTCAATACATAAGAAACAAACGACAGGCAAAAGTAGACATTGGGCCATTTCAAACTGATGCTGGAAGCCTAGTGATGGGAGATAAGGATATAGCAGGAGAGCTTAACAAGTACTTTGCATTAGTCTTCACAGTGGAAGACATAAGTAATATCCCAATAATTAAAGGGAGTCAGGGGGCTGAGTTGAGTATGGTTGCCATTACAAAAGAGAAAGTGCTAGAAAAGCTAAAAGGTCTTAAAATTGATAAATCTCCTGGCCCCGATGGGATACATCCTAGAGTCCTGAGGAAGGTGGCTGAGGAAATAGCGGAGGCATTGGTTGAGATCTTTCAAAAGTCACTGGAGTCAGGGAAAGTCCTGGGTGATTGGAAGATCACTGTTGTAACCCCCTTGTTCAAGAAAGGATCAAGACAAAAGATGGAAAATTATAGGTCAATGAGTCTAACCTCGGTTGTTGGTAAAATTCTAGAATCCATCATTAAGGATGAGGTTTCTAAATTCTTAGAAGAGCAGAGTCTGATTAGAACAAGTCAACATGGATTTAGTAAGGGGAGGTCATGCCTGACAAACCTGTTGGAATTCTTTGAAGAGGTGACAAGTAGGTTAGACCAGGGAAACCCAGTGGATGTGATCTATCTAGACTTCCAAAAGGCCTTTGATAAGGTGCCACACGGGAGGCTGCTGAGCAAGGTGAGGGCTCATGGTGTTCGAGGTGAGCTATTAGTATGGATTCAGGATTGGCTGTCTGACAGAAGGCAGAGAGTTGAGATAAAAGGTTCTTTTTCGGAATGGCAGCCGGTGACAAGCGGTGTCTCACAGAGTTCAGTGTTGGGGCCGCAGCTGTTCACATTATATATTAATGATCTGGATGAAGGGACTGGGGCATTCTAGCGAAGTTTGCCGATGATACGAAGTTAGGTGGACAGGCAGGTAGTACTGAGGAAGTGGGGAGGCTGCAGAAGGATCTAGACAGTTTGGGAGAGTGATCCGGGAAATGGCTGATGGAATTCAACGTGAGCAAGTGCGAGGTCTTGCACTTTGGAAAAAAGAATAAAAGCGTAGACCACTTTCTAAACAGTGAGAAAATTCATGAAGCCAAAGTACAAAGGGATCTGGGAGTGCTAGTCGAGGATTCTGTAAAGGTAAACATGCAGATTAAGTCCGTGATTAAGAAAGCAAATGCAATGTTGTCATTTATCTCAAGAGGGTTGGAATATAAAAGCACTGTTGTGCTACTGAGACTTCATAAAGCTTTGGTTAGGCCCTATTTGGAGTACTGTGCCCAGTTTTGGTCCCCACACCTCAGGAAGGACATACTGGCACTGGAGTGTGTCCAGCGGAGATTCACACGGATGATCCCTGGAATGGTTGGTCTAACATACGAGGAATGGCTGAGTATCCTGGGATTGTATTCATTGGAGTTTAGAAGATTAAGGGGAGATCTAATAGAAACTTACAAGATAATACATGGCTTGGAATGGCTGGATGCTAGGAAATTGTTTCCTTTAGGCGAGGAGACTAGGACCCGTGGACACAGCCTTAGAATTAGAGGGGGTAAATTCAGAACAGAAATGAGGAGACATTTTTTCAGCCAGAGAGTGGTGGGCCTGTGGAATTCATTACCGCAGAGTGCAGCAGAGGCCGGGACGCTAAATGTCTTCAAGGCAGAGATTGATCAATTCTTGATGTCACAAGGAATTAAGAGCTACGGGGAGAATGCTGGTAAGTGGAGTTGAAATGCCCATCAGCCATGATTGAATGGCGGAGTGGACTCGACGGGCCGAATGGCCTTACTTCCACTCCTATGTCTTATGGTCTTGTGGTCTTAACTTCCCAGTTGGTCAAGATCCCCCTCACTGAAATCCCTTACCCGAATAACAAGGAGAACTCCTTTGATTCCGAGCCTCCATCACCAGATAACCCCCCAGGTTCTGGCTACATGCCCCCTTTTGCAGATGTCCTGATCTGTCTCTTTGTTCTTCAGATCAAAAAGGAGGGATCGTGGAAGCTATGTTTACTGGCCTGCTTGTTTGCTGCCATATTAGTCAGTCATGATATTGCTCTTGCCTAGCTTAACCCCTTGCCCTGGGTGGCCCCTAGCATACTAGAATATTCTGTATCAACCATATAACTTCTGCTTTTCCCACATAACATCTGCTTGTTTATCTGTAGCCAGCTGCTACGACTCAAGGTCTGAGAACAATAGCTCATTATGTAAAATCTTAGAAGGCCAACCTTGAATTCTGCCTAGTGTATAGCCACATCAGCCCTCTCATGATTATCTTGCAGTTCAGCTTGGAATCTGTTGTACTATGTAAATTCACGGCAATCTGGAGCACTTTGGAGAAGCTCCTCAAAGTACAAAGGAAGGATATGCTTCCCATGATATCATGCAATAAAGTTTGTCATTGCTCAAGGTCTGAGTCTGGAGAATTTCAAGATCGAGGTATACTTTGAGTTTAGTTTGAATTTTGATTTGAAATTACAGTGTGCCTGTCTGTACTAAATGTGGAACATGCATGGTTAAAGTGATGTCTCTTTAAAGGAACGAGTCATGCTCACTTAACAAAAAACAAATCATGCTGTGATATATTGTTTTAGAATTTGTGTCTTAAAACATGGTAAAAATTTCATAGAATTGGTCATAGTTAATTAGTTAATTGAAAGTCAAAAAAAGACACAACTTATCTCTTCCTCCTTAAATTGTCTTAAACCAATAACTCATTAATAAATACACACAGGACAGGCAACAGAATTGTTTCATACATAAGCAAACAGAAACAGGAGGGAATCTGAGCCAATGGTGTTAAGTGTGGAGATGATAAGAATAGTTGGCGTCCCGATTGGTCAATCTTGCAAACAGATTTTGGAAGTCCACAGCGTTAATTCGGGAGATGACCCAAAATAATTGGCATAGTGAAGGGATGTAGAAGGAGTGATGTAGAACAGAAAGCTTGGTGGTCAGGCCAGAGAAAGAATAAGGTACAGCAAGGGTTAATTATCCTAACAGCTCTGTTTAAACAAAACGCCGCACAGACAGAAGAGAGAATCAAGATAGTGACAGTGGCAGCCAAAAGAGGACAAGATAAGCATATTCCACATGGAGTCATGTTTCTATCTCAGCTATCTGCACCACCAATGTCAGGACTACCCAAAAACTCTTGGCAGCATACAAAAGACGAGGGTGACAGTGACAATGGGTTCCGATGATCGTGATCTCGACACTGAACACTCAATGTATGAACGTCATGATAATGACAGGTATGGGCATAGGGACTGGCCAGCCCCCATACTCAATCATCCTGATTTGCACTAAAAATACACCACAAGTCTCCGACAGAGAATGATGGAGTTGAGGGTAGGGGCTCCCCAACCCTGGGGGAGGGACAGGTGTAATTAAACACCCTCTCAAAGTCCACGAGGAACTCAGCCAATGTAGAATTCTGAGAGAAATTGGAAGAGCAATCTGAGGGGCACAGAATGACTTACAAGTCCTAACAAAATCCAAGGACAGTGTGGGAAAGTATAGCAGCCCCTTTTGAAGACCTCGCTTGGATCACAGAAAATACAGGACAAA
The DNA here is from genome assembly GCF_020745735.1 of Hemiscyllium ocellatum. Taxonomy (NCBI): domain Eukaryota; kingdom Metazoa; phylum Chordata; class Chondrichthyes; order Orectolobiformes; family Hemiscylliidae; genus Hemiscyllium; species Hemiscyllium ocellatum. Next base: position 59,416,880 of record NC_083402.1, read on the forward strand.
CAACAGCCCAGAAATGGAAACAGTTCAGGCAATTAGATATAAGATCAGTTGAAATACATGGGGATGTACACTCACCTAAAAAACAATACCCCATTAGACCTGAGGCCATGGAAGCAATTAGGGAAATTGGGAAAAAAATTGGAGAAACAGGGAGTAGTAAAAGAAATCCGATCCATCACCAACTCTCTAATTTGGCCAGTGAGAAAACCTGATGGATCTTACAGACTGACAATTGACTATATCAGGCTAATCAAATATGCAGATAGGCTGGTGCTATCTTAGTAGACTCTCCACAATATAATGAACAATATAGGGTCAGAAGCAAGATCTTTACCATCCTGGACATAGCAAATGGGTTCTGGGCCATGCCAATAGACTCTGACCATCAGTATAAATTTGCTTTTACAGTAGATGACAGGCAGCATACCTGGATGAGGCTACCACTAGATTTCCACAATAGCCCTGCTATATTCCATCAAGCAATGACAGAAGTGATAGCAAAAGTCCCCAAAACAGAGTGTATAATATTGCAATATATCAATGACATGTTGATTGCATCCATTCGTGAGAAAAAACACTCCAGGTCAGTGCTGAAAGTGTTAAAAAAAACACCAAAGCTGCTGTATTAAAAACAAAGGTAAAAATCACACAACACCAGGTTATAGTCCAACAGGTTTAATTGGAAGCACTAGCTTTCAGAGCACTGCTCCTTCATCAGGTGGTTGTGCGCAGCGCTTCGAAAGCTAGTGCTTCCAATTAAACCTGTGGGACTATAACCTGGTGTTGTGTGATTTTTAACTTTGTGCACCCCAGTCCAACACCGGCATCTCCAAATCGTATTAAAAACAATCCTGAAGAAGGCAGAGCTGGGCAAATTGAAAGTGTTGTACTAAGGACAGATAGTGACACAAGGGAGTTATAGCATTCCACCAGAAAGAAAAATTAGAGTATATTGGAAATGAAAACACCAATTACTGTTAAAGGGGTGAGACAAGTCTTAGGACTATTCAATTACTGCAGAAACTTTATCGAAAATTATAGTGAACCAGCCGGACCTTTACAAAAAGAGCTAGCTCAGAGAAAATTGAATGGGCACCTGAACAGGAGATGACCTTTGTCAAAATTAAACAGACACTGGCCTCTGTACCAGCACTAGGGATTCCTGACCTGAAAAAGCCTTTTTAAGTTTTTTTTTTGCAGCAAAAGCAATGGCAATCAATCTGCGGTATGTGCTACAGAGATATGGAGACAAGCTCAGGCCTGTGAGATATTATTCAGTAAAATGGACCCTATCATGATGGGACAGTACTCATGTGTTCAAGCCATGCAACGTACTACCAAGGCACTAACAACATCCTCCAGCTTGACACAACTGGGGAAGGTGATATCTCACCCCCACATAGTATACTCCAGCTATTGGAAGCTGGCAGACTAAGAGGTGTCACGGACAGTCGGCAAGCCAAGTGGGAAGCTGCATTGTTGCCAGGAGATAAGCACGCTGAAGTGGTTAAAGATAATAGGGAGAACCCAACAAGTTACGTGAATCAGGAAGGAGAGATACTTGATTGCATCCCCCTCATGTAGTAGGAAGAAGGGAGAGTTAAGGCAGAGCCAGTTCAGGGGCCAGATGTAAAATGCATATGTGTAGATGGAGTACAGAAGTATTATAATGGAGAGGCCTGGACAGGGGGCCTCTGGTTAATTTAAAAGGGGAACCTTTGGCGGAAGAAAGTATAGATGGATGTCACTCTGCACAGGTAGCTGAACTAAAAACACTTCGTGTTCCTCTCCATAGAGTCACTGAGTCATAGAGATGTACAGCACAGAAACAGACTCTTTGGTCCAACCCTTCCATGCTGACCCGATAACCCAACCCAATCTAGTGCCACTTGCCAGCACTCAGCCCATATCACTCCAAATCTTTCCTATCCATATACCCATCCAAATGCCTTTTAAATGTTGCAATTGTACCAGCCACCACCACTTCTTCTGGCAGCTCATTCCATACATGTACCACCCTCTTTGTGAAAAAATTGTCCCTTAGGTCTCTTTTATATCTTTTCCCCCCTACGCCCTCTAGTTCTGGACTCCCCGACCCCAGGGAAAAGACTTTGTCTATTTATCCTATCCATGCCCCTCATAATTTTGTAAACCTCTGTAAGGTCACCCCTCAGCTTCTGACGCTCCAGGGAAAACAGCCCCAGCCTGTTCAGCCTCTCCCTATAGCTCAAATTCTCCAACCCTGGCAATATCCTTGTAAATCTTTTCTGAACCCTTTCAAGTTTCACAAAATCTTTCCGATAGGAAGGAGACCAGAATTGCACACAATATTCCAACAGTGGCCTAACCAATGTCCTGTACAGCTGCAACATGATCTCCCAACTCCTGTACTCAATACTCTGACCAATAAAGGAAAGCATACCATATGCCTTCTTTACTATCCTATCTACCTGCGACTTCACTTTCAACGAGTCATGAACCAGCACTTCAGGGTCTCTTTGTTCTCTAGGACCTTACCATTAAGTGTATAAGTCTTGCTCAGATTTGCTTTCCCAAAATGCACCATCTCGCATTTATCTGAATTAAACTCCATCTACCACTTCTCAGCCCATTGGCCCATCTGGTCAAGTTCCTGTTGTAATCTGAAGTAACCTTCTTTGCTGTCCACTACACCCCCAATTTTGGTATCATCTGCAAACTTACTAACTATACCTCTTATCCTCGCATTTATATAAATGATGAAAAGTGGTGGACAACACCAATCCTTGTGGCATTCCATTGGTCACAGGCTTCCATCTGAAAAACAACCCTCCACAACCACCCTCTGTCTTCTACCTTTGAGCCAGTGGAGTACCACAAGTATTGGTGCTGGGTCCACTACTTTTTGTCATTTATATAAATGATTTGGATGTGAGCATAAGAGGTATAGTTAGTAAGTTTGCAGATGACATTGAGGAAAAGCACAAAAGGTTAACATCTACACATACAGTAGGTATGCCTTTGGTGTAGTCCACCACTACTTGATGGCATGGGCAAGACAAGGTTATATTACTTTGAGTGGTAGTACAATTCAACATGAGACCCTAGTCAAGGACCTATTAGAAGCAGCTACTGAACCAAAACAGGCAACAGTAATTAAAATTAAAGCACACAGAAAGATCCAAATGCGGGAACAAAAAGGAAACGAATATGCAGGCAGTGCAGCAAAAACAATATTAGATCAGGAAATGATAACAGTAGCAACTGTGTAAGAGTGAGGAGCCAAAGATGATGAATGGAGCATTTTAAGTTTACGAGTAGCAGCTAGCTCAGAGGAAGAAGTGGAATGGATTAAAGATAGGGCAACACTAGGAGCAGATAATGTTTGGAGGAAGGAAGGTAAGGTGGTAGCTCTCGCATTCTGTCAACAGACCATATGTAATGCTTACCATGGTTTAACACACATATGGAGAAAACAAATGTTACAACTCATTACAACTGCTGGTATGGAAAGGAATGGGAAGAGACATAGCTGAATTTTACATGTGCAACTGCAAATGTGTTGCTGGTCAAAGCACAGCAGGCCAGGCAGCATCTCAGGAATAGAGAATTCGACGTTTCGAGCATAAGCCCTTCATCAGGAAGGGCTTATGCTCGAAACGTCGAATTCTCTATTCCTGAGATGCTGCCTGGCCTGCTGTGCTTTGACCAGCAACACATTTGCAGCTGTGATCTCCAGCATCTGCAGACCTCATTTTTTACTTGAATTTTACATGTGTACAGTCAGAAACAGGACAGGGAATTAAAATTCAAATAAGCCACCAGCTTCATCCACAGGGACCATGGGATTTTATAGGACCACTCTCACAAAGTCAGATTAAAAATTTCTGCCTGGACATGGTTGACCAGTTCACTAGATGGGTTGAAGCCTTCCCCACAAGGGATTGTACAGCAACCACATTAGTAAGATTGCTTGCCACAGAAATAATACCAAGATGGGGATGTCCCCTACAATTGGACTCAGACCAATGGACTCACTTTACACACAAGTGCCTGAAAGACACATGCAAACTCTTGGGAATAACACAAAGTTATCTTATCCCCTACCACCCACAATGTTCAGGTACGGTAGCAGGAATGAATAGAACTCTGAAAAGTGTCCTGACTAAGGCAATGGTAGGAGAAGGAGTAAATGGACCTTATCCCTACCGGCCATTTTAATGGCCCAGAGAGCAACCTCTTGATAATCACTGGACTAACCCTCTTTGAGCTCAGGACAGGACGGGCAACGACACTCTCTCAGACCTGGTTACTGAGAGATTACTGACAGGAAGGGACAAGTCTGGGATTACATGAAATCCCTTTGCAACCGTTTACACATGTACCACAGACAGACATGGGACCAGGAGCTTGTCAAAGACTGGGAGACTGAGGGGTGCCCAGGACAAACAAAAATGTCAGCCCCAGGATCAAAGGTCCTGGTAAAAAAAAACTTCAAGCCAAGGAGCCTTCCTCTAATTTATAACTTGGACTTTTATATCCAGTCTGTCCTTTTCCATCACTATTTAAAACTAATCGAATTATGGTCGCTGGCCCCAAAGTGCTTCCCCTCAATTCCCTGCCCTGCTTTATTTCCCAAGAGGTGGTCAAGTTTTGCATCTTCTCTAGTAGGTACATCCATATACTGACTCAGAAAATTTTCTTGTACACACTTTACAAAATCCTCTCCATCTAAACTCTTAACACTATGATAGTCCCAGTCTATGTTTGGAAAGTTAAAACCCTCTACCATAACCATCCTATTATTCTTACAGGTAACTGAGATCTCCTTACAAATTTGTTTCTCAATTTCCCACTGACTGTTAGGGGGTCTATAATACAATCCCAATAAGGTGATCATCCTTTTCTTATTTCTCAGTTCCACCCAAATAACTTCCCTGGATCTATTCCAAAGAATATCCTTCCTAAGTACAGCTATAATGCTATCCATAATCAAAAATGTCACTCCCCCACCTCTCTTGACACCACCCCCCCACCCCACTTTCTATCCATCTAATGGAATTTGTATCCTAGAACATTAAGCTGCCAGTCCTGTCCATCCCTGAGCCACATTTCTGTAATTGCTATGATATCCCAATCCCATGTTCCTAACCATGCTCTGAGTTCATCTGCCTTCCCTGTTAGGCCTCTTGTATTGAAATAATTGCAGTTTAATTTATCGGTCCTACCCCATTCTCTCTGTTGTTCCTGTCTGCCCTGACTGACTTGCTCCTTTTCCCAACTGTACCAGTCTCAGACTGATCTTTTTCTTCATTATCTCACTGGGTCCCAAACCACACCACCGTCCCTTCCCATCCTACGAGTTTAAATTATCCCGAACAGTTCTAGCAAATCTCCCTGCCAGTATATTTGTCCCCTTCCAATTCAGCTGCAAACTGTCCTTCTTGTTCAGGTCATTTCTACACCAGAAGAGATTCCAATGGTCCAACAAGGTGAACGCTTCTCCCCTGACCAACTCCTCAGCCACACATTCATCTGCTCTATACTCTTATTCCCACCCTCACTAACTCGCGGGACAAGGAGTAATCCAAATATTACTACCCTTGATCTCATGTCCAATTCTAGCTTCATCTTACCTTGCACCATTCCCAGAACTAGAATCACAGAATCAGTATAGTGTGGAATCAGACTTTTTGGCCCATCGAGTCCACAACAGCACTCCGAAGAGCATCCCACCCAGATCCACCCCTATAATCTCACATTCTCCAGCTAATCCACTTAGCCTACACATCCCTGGATACTGTAGGAAATTTAGCAAGCAAAATCCACCTAAGGTGTTCAACGGTAAATCCCAATGGTGTTGATAGTTGGGATTCAGTGATGGTAACACCAATGAGTGTCAATAAGTGATGGTTAGATTGGAGATGGTCATTGCCTGTGGTGCTGAATATTGCTCAATTATCAGCGAACATCCCCACTTCTGACCTCATGATGGAGGAAAATTCATTAATGAAGCAGCTAGAAATGGTTGGATGTGGACACTACTCTGAGGAACTCTTGCAGAGATGTCCTGGAGCTGAGATGACTGACCTCCAATAACCACGGCCATCTTCCTGGATATCAGTTATGACTCTAACTCCTTTTAAAGTTGGAGCTGAACTTTGGACAAGTCTTTTGCTCTGTGGCTAATGGGGACACATATCTGGAATAGTAATTCATTCAGTAATTCATCTCATTTATGATCTTCTTTTACTTATACCTCATTTGTACATCCACTGCTACCCATTATTACATGATTTTCCAATCCAATTTGTATACTGCAACTGTTCCACCTGTGTGGTTGTAAGTATTGTAAATATTAATATATTAATTGACTTGCCTTGGTTTTCTTTATCTCCCTGTGTAAAAGTGTACTATCTTCCCAAATGTTGGAGCAACTCTTTCTGGATATATAAACCAGGAGGCAGCAGAGCTTGACAACTTTATTCTCCAGTACAGTAGAAGGAGAGGCCAAAGACCTTTCCCGAATCTGGCCTCGATGTGAAGGTTCAGTTATCTGCAGCTCAGATTGGAAAAAAAGTCAACAACACTCTGATTTCAACTTCAAATAAAACTTTTTAATACACTTCTCTGGTAGCATTAACATATACTATTTGTTAATTAGTGATGTTTTATTCAACTATGATTGCATTCCCAGTTCATCATTCCATTTGTATTCTTGTTGCTATGATTTGAGTGGGCCTCTTTTGGTATGTTGGAATGGTTAGTTGGGAGTGCTTAACACTCAGCTATGATGAAGGAGCAGTGCTACGAAAGCTAGTGTTTCCAAATAAAGCTGTTGCACTGTGACCTGGTGTGTGATTTTTAACTTTGTACCCCCCAGTCCAACATCGGCACCTCCAAATCATAATGTCTGTGTCTGCTATTTTGTACAAGAGTGTAAAGGAGTCTCCTTTGAGATTTCCCAACATACTAACTCTCTTAGCCATTGTCCTTGCTAAGTGATAAGGAGGCCCCTCCCTATTAGTGTTAAACCTATCTTTCTAGTGATCAATATATATCTTTAGTGATTAATATATATCTTTCTATAACACCTCAGAATCTTACATCTATAATCATCTTGAAGGATTCATAATTAAACTTACTTGTAGTATTATCACTAATTGATTAGAAAAAGACTTAAAAGAAATAACTAATTAGTATGAAATGTTCTTATCAAAACCAGGGTAGCAAAAGGTGTTGCACATTCAATTTTACTGAAGAACAGACTGTCAATATGCTCTGTGCTGAGAGCACATTAAACAAATGTTTCTCACACATTATGATTTCTGTTAAGCATATACTGCAAAGATTGTTGGGGCTGTCGTCAGCCATTATTGTTGTATTGCAGCCCTAACAGTCTCTCTCCCCCCCCCAGTTGGCCTTTGGCCACATAACGGCCAAGGGCCATGGAAGATATAGAATGTGGGGAAATAAATGGTGACATCTTGAAAAATGCCCTTGTTACAGATGAGGAGGTGCTGGATGTCTTAAAATGCATCAAGGTGGATAAATCCCCAGGACTTGATCAGGTGTACCCTAGAATTCTGTGGGAAGCTAGGGAAGTGATTGCTAGGCCCCTTGCTGAGATGTTTGTATCATTGATATTCATAGGTGAGGTTGGCTAACATGATGCCACTAATTAAGAAAGGTGGTAAGGAAAAGCCAGGGAACTGACATCAGCGGTGGGCAAGTTGTTGGAGGGAAACCTGAGGGACAGGATGTACATGCATTTGGAAGGGCACAGGACTGATTAAGGATAGTCAACATGGCTTTGTGCGTGGAAAATCATGTGTCACAACAATGACTGAGTTTTTTGAAGAAGGACTGAAGAGAATTGATGAAGGTGGAGGGCTAGTTGTGATCTATATGGAGTTCAGTAAGGCATTTAACAAGGTTCTTCATGGTACACTGGTTAGCAAGGTTAGATCGCATGGAATACAGGGAGAACTAGCCATTTGGATATAGAACTGGCTTGAAGGTAGAAGACAGAGGTTGGTGATGGAGGGTTGCTTTCAGACTGGAGGCCTGTGACTAGTGGTATGCCATAAGTGGTGATAGGTTCACTACTTTACATCATTTATATAAATTATTTGGATGTGAACACAGGAGCTATTGTTGGTAAGTTTGCAGATGACACTAAAATTGGAGGTGTGGTGAACAACGAAGAAGATAACCTCATAGTACAAGGGGATCTTGATTGGATGGGCCAATGGGCTGAGGAGTGGCAAATGGAGTTTAGTTTAGATCAATATAAGGTGCTGCATTTTGGAAACGCAAATCAGAGCAGGACTTATAAACTTAATGGTAAAGTCCTGGGGAGTGTTGCTGAACAAAGAGATCTTGGAGTGCAGGTTCATAGTTCCTTGAAAGTGGAGTTGCAGGTGAACAGTGGTTAGCACTGTTGCCTTACAGCGCCAGAGACCTGGGTTCAATTCCCACCTCAGGTGATTGTCTGTGTGGAGTTTGCACATTCTCCTCATGTCTGTGTGGGTTTCCTCTCGGTTCACCGGTTTCCTCCTACAGTCCAAAAAATGTGCAGGTTAGGTGAATTGGCCATGCTAAATTGCCTGTAGTGTTAGGTGATAGGGTAAATGTAGGGGAATGGATCAAGGTGGGTTGCTCTTCGGAGGGTCGGTGTGGACTTGTTGGGCCAAAGGGCCTGTTTCCACACTGTAAATAATCCACAATAAAAGAAATATGACCAATTTAACCTTGAGATTGGATAACATCTGACACTGAGCGCTATCTAAGATAAAGAAGCTTACATCAGATTTCACCAGAGAACATGAAAATAAAAATGTATTCATTATAACAAACTTGTCCTCCATCATGTAGCAAAACAAATTATTAATTACTAATATGGGAACGTAAACAATGCTTTGTTTAATTTCAAACTCATATTCATTAACACATTGAACATTTGGGACTGATCAGATAAACAGTTTTTTTCAGGAATTTTGTAGGTGGAATCTATCAACATATAGGCAAGAAGTCTATGGAGTAGGCTCCAAACCAAATGGTATAGATGGCATGACTTCCTCACAGTTTACCTTTTCCATTTTGGTGATGCTATTATATTTTTGTTGACTGTAGTGATCCTCAGTTTGGTAGCCAGTCAGTTGGACCTAGGTCTTGGCAAAGTTTTTGAGTATTATTTCTTTTCACTCACAGAGAGAGAGAGAGAGAGAGAGAGAGAAAAAACAATCCCACTTGTTAACTGGCTTTTAGGAAATCTGAATCACAGCTGTTCTTTCTCTCTTCTCTCAATTCTGTGACAAACTGTACTTCATCCAATCCACAAGCTACATTTTGGCAGTTCCTTCTTTCTTCCAAAGGTGATGGAACCAGCATCTCATCTAAGTGTCAAATACAATTTCATCAAATGAGCAGCACATAGTTTCCTTTCTGCTAAAAGATAAAACAACTATTAATCCAAACTTTTATTTTTCAGTTTTTCAATTCCAATTAAAATAGCAGACTTCACAATATGTGCTGGCAATGAGATAACGTTCCTCCGAAAAGTGACACATTAAGAAATCAGCGTTGTGTAGTGCCACATATCCCTTTTTGCTGTTCAGCATCAAATTTGCAGGATAGAAGAGAAAATGGTTAATAAACAATTTATTTAAAATTGAAGTGTTTTGAAAAGTATTGGTCACCACAATGTTGCTGAAACAATACAGTTCATGTCATCTTAAGTGAAAACCTTGACAACTAATTGTGGTTTCTTTTAGATTAAACAGGCCCTTCAGCCCAACAAGTCCACACTGACCTTCTGAAGCCTCATTTCCCTACCCCATATTTACCCCTCACTCAGCACCTAACACTATGGGCAATTCAGCATGGACAATGCACCTGACCTGCACATCATTTTGGACTGTGGGAGGAAATCACAGCACCCAGAGAAAACCCACACAGACACAGGGCAAATGCACAAATGCCATACAGTCACCCAAAGTGGGAATTAAACCCAAGTCCCTGGCACTGTAATGTAGCAGTGCTAACCACTGAGCCACCACAGTTCTTTATCATGATCAGATTACTCCTATTATTTACAAATTATACATATATTATATGGATTTGTGTTCTGATTTTCTAACATCCTCTTTCTACAGACAAGCAGACATAACTATTTTTAAAATTCAGAAAAAAATACATGTTATATATTTATTTATGTTTTTATTTACGTACATAAACCTTGGAAAATAGGATAGATGGATTCATATTACTTTACTTCTGAATCCTTTCAGATTTGGAATGCTATTCTTTCTGTAATTTTTATGAGATAGCCATGATATTCCTCCATTCCTTCAGCCCCTTCCGTTCCAATGCCACAGCTAATAATTCTCATGGGAGCCATTTCAATAGTTTTCACTTTAAAAAAAATGCAAGTCTAATAAATTGGAATGAGCTCAGGAGTTCTTTGTCAAAGTCTGCATTCCATCAGAAATCCCGTAAAATTTGAAACGCAATACTAATAGAAACATTGGGAGCATTAATTGAAGTTTTAAAAATGTAATAGCCGCCTACTCATTGTTTAAAAGCCTTCAATATGATAGCTACTTTATTCAAATAAACTCCAAATGTGCAATTTTTTTCCTGTTACACGTTATCTCCCTTTGCTGCTGTATTTATCCAAGGCCACACAGTTGCCAGCTTTATCACATTTGGCTGTGAACCAGTTGTTGTTAGGGAAACAAGCTGGGGGATGGGTAGAGTGGGAAGAATTGCTTCGGTTCATAGCACAGAAATGCTCACTTGAATTTACTTGTAAACTGGTCATGCCCAGACAAATGCTATTGATATTCCTTCAATTCTCTTTTTGATTATAAAATAAAATGGCTTGTGTGAATGACTATATATGCTCTGGAAAAAAATCATTAAAGCATGGTTATGCTTGTTATGGTTGCCAAAAGCAACATCTTAAAAAATCTGTAATGAAAAAAATGTGTGAAGGGATGCACAGAACCCTTTTTTCTCTCCTTGGTCTATCTACGTTGAGAGGTGACAGAAAGAATGAGTGACAATTCATTACTGAGTGAAGCTTCATTACTGATATAATCTCATTCAAAGATTTACTGATGTAAAAATGGAAGTATTATATTGATGGTGTCTTGCAGTTGGCACACAGTTAAGCCTGGTGAAGCCTGAAGACATTTGTGACTACGATATTACACAGAATAACATGTTGAGATAGTCTATACCTAACTTAAATTGTACATGTACTTGTGCTTGCTGTTGTATGATAATTAATTTTATGTATCCTCTTTCTTAATTCTATTTTAGACTTGATAATGAGATAAGGGATGCATCAGCACCATGATGGATCACATGACCACAAGCCTTCAGCAGTAGAGACACTGATTTAACTCTTTGTGGGCTAACTCTTACTTTGTTGCTGTTCTGGAAAAACCTTGAGAATACATTAGAAGTTTTGTTTTAGTATTGTTTTTCACATCATTGTGCAACAAGGAATAGGGCATGGGTGTTGTAGTGGTACAGTCACGCACCACTCATCCAGTTGGCATATTGGTAATTGTTGAGGGATGTGGGTTTAAATCCCTACATAGTAGCTTGTGGAATTTAAACTTTTAAAGACAGTATAAAATAGGGAGTGCAATTCTAAAAGGGGTGCAGGAGCAGAGGGACATGGGGTACATATGCACAGATTATTGAAGGTAGCTGAACAGGCAGCGAGAGCATTTAATAAAGCATAGGGTGTTCTTGGATTTATTAATAGGGGCATAGAGTATAAGAACAAGGAGATGATGTTAAACATGTACAAGACACTGGTTAGACCTCAGCTGGTGTATTGTCTACTGTTGTGAGCACCACATTATAGGAAAGATGTGAGTGCATTGGACAGAAATTAGACAGAATAGTTTCCAGGAATGAGAAACTTCACTTAGGAGGATGGATTGAGGAAACTGGGTCTATTTTCTTAGGAGAGAAGAAGGCTGAAAGGAAATTTGACAAAGGTTTTCAAACTCATGAGTGTGTTAGACAGAGTAGAAAGAGAGTTTTTATCAGCTGTAAAAAAAAGAATGAGAGGGAATGGACTTAAAGTGAAACTCAAATGAAGTAAGGGTGATGTGAGAAAAAAAACATTCTTGCAGAATGAGTAGTTAGGGTATGGAACACTGCTTGAAGATGTGATGGAGGCAGGTTCAACTGAGGACTTCAGAAAGGCATTGGATAATCATAGAAATGGTGCGCAGGAATATGGGGTAAAGAAAGGAGATTGGCACTATTTAATAGATCCAATGCAGACATAATGGGCCCAATGGCCTCCTTCTATGCTGTGACAATTCCATGATTCTGTGATTCTGTAAAACACTGTCCATGATATTGAGACCATTTAAAATAGAGTACACGCGGAAGCACTTTGTGGTTTTCTGTATATTAGTCTCCATAAGAAATACCATGGAGAGCCAGGTTGTTGAGTTTATTAACAACATTGTGGTTACAATATCACAGACTTACACACATAGTCTGGATTCTCAGTTTACTGATGTTACTGTCCGTTAGATGCATAGTGGTGGCTGACTGTAGACATTACATTGACTGCATGACACAGAGATTGTGACTGAGGTAAAGTGGGGATGTTTACACAAGAACATGTTATATTATGTAACTGCCTTACCTGGTTTCGAATCAATTATACAACACACATTCCGATATAGAATACTGTTGCAGAGTGTCTTTTTGGATTTATGAAGAATGTTTGATGGACTTCCCACCAGAAGTGTGAAACCATGAAGCCGGTGTCACATCGTTTTATCAAACTACACCTGGCAGATTTATTTTAAAACGTAGAGATTACTCACTTGCTAGTAATTTAGCAGAGAAGTATTAATACTCCCCATCTTTCATTCTGATACTGTACCCTACCAGAGAATATATACATTTTACTAAAACAATTTCATATTTTTTTAATGTAATAATGGCTCAGAATGATTGCAAATTAGAGCTAGACTGCTGACCGCCTGCCTGCTACACTGCGATTGGAAGGATTTGCCTCAGTTCTTTACAGGCTATTTTTCTGTAAATAGCAACTTCAGGTTTAGTAACTGCTTGTCCTTCAAATGGAAACAATATCAACATAATTCTAGTACAACTTCAGTCAATTCTAAATCATTATCTGAAATAAAAAGAAGAAATACAAAGCAATCAAGGCTGTCCTTGAGAAATTAAATGTCAGCTTATTATACAAATGCCCTAGAAATTTGTGCAGTTACAGTCTTGCACCTCATGACACAGATGTCATGGTGTAAATTAGCCATCGCATAGCACATCACAGGGATGTTGTCTTGATTTTTTAACAGGTTTTACTGTGACTGGACAATAAATGGGACTCATTAGATGCGTAGCTTGATAGTTGACAGAATTGCTTATGTTAAATATTTAAGTAATGGTGATAGAATGATTTATTATTTAAGAATTAAATAGGTCAATCAAAGCACAACACATTCATAGTTGCTGTTTGCATGAAATAGCAGTTTAATCATTAGGATTTTTAAATTTCACAGTAAGGTGTAAGACAAGCATCTGACCATGCACGCCTGGTACTGCAATGATTATAATGGCAAGTAAACAAAGACCTTCAGTTCAAAGATTAGGCAGTGCTGATAAATTTATGCTGTAACTGAGCTTGAGGTACAGAGGAGGAAGGATGAACTAAATCCACTCTCAGGAAAGAAGATTACACAGTCACATTCATGTACCTCTGGAGTTCAGTTATTTTCGTCCATTTTTTGGGCCAGGTTTATAATGAGGTCAGGGTTTGGGTGACCCTAGAAGATCCCAAGCTGAGTTTCAGTGAGCAGGTTATTGCTGTGTAAGTGCCTCTTTACATGACTGTCTGAAACACCATTTATTACTTTGCTAATGATAGAGAACATACTGAGGAGCAGGAGTTAGCTGGATTTGATTCATTGGTTTTGTGAACTAAACTTACATGAACAATTTCAAACATTGCCAAGTAAATCCCTGTGTCATAACTCTACTGAGATAGCTTGATTAAGGGCATAGCTCATTCTGGAGCATGTTCAGCACATTAACTGGGATTTTATCAGGGCCCATAGCGTTTGCAGTGTCCAGTGTGTTCAACCATTTTTTTTAAATATCACATCAAGTGAATCAAACTGGTTGAAGATTGGCAGATATGACGTTGGAGACCTCAGCAAGAGGCCAAGATGGTTCATACATTCAGTACTTCTGGCTGATGATTCTTGCAAATGCTTCAGCCTTGTCTTTTACATTAATGTTCTGGACTCTGCCAAGGTTGGGGATATTTGTGCAGTCTCCTCCTCCAGTGAGTTGTTTAATTGTCCATCACCATGACTGGATATGGCAGGCCTTCAGAGTTTAGATCTGATCTGTTATTTAAGGAGTTGTTTAGCTCTGTCTCTTGCACTTTGCAAGCGAGTATTCGATTATCTGTTTCGTAAGCAAGCTCTTATCAGATTTGTCTGGAATGATGTACACAAGGCCTCTTTCACTGGCCTTGGAGTAACACTTTCAAATGTTCTGTTGTTTTCTTTAATTAAAGACTGGAATAGACTGTTCATCTTGTTTATTTCAGCCACCATGTATTGTAATGCTAGGGCAGGCTGTCTTTCTTTGTTTGCTGGTCATTTTATGTAAACAGACATGGGTTGTTTTGTTATAAGCATGTATGTTACACCCTTACAGGTCCACCCTGTGGCCCAAGGACAAGTTATGGCTACAGGGCCATTATTAATAAAAAGTCCAAATCAAAGTCCATGAATCCAAACCAGACTTCAAGAGTCCAAATTAAAGTCCAAAAGTAGTCTTCCTTCCATGACGTCACATCCATGTACCTCTTTTCATCGTTCAATGAGCTGCTCATTTCATTTTGTTGCTCCACTTCTAGTCAGTTGGCTTGGTGATGCTTTAGAATGACCACTTTCTGGGTGCATGGCTCCTCCACAGTCATCTTCTTCATTATTGTGGTGGTGGCGCAATACAGGAGATAAATGATGGGATTACACCGGCACAAAATAGCAATAACCATTATCAGTCCCTGGACAATGGACATCCCCAGGTGTCCCAGACATTGGTAGGCACTCTGTCTCATCACACAACGTAAGTGCCATTATAAGGGGTAAATCGGATTATCAACTCAGGGGCTAGTGTTTCTGAACGTTCCCTCACTCATGTGATTTCTGAAGGTCAACTAGGTGCCATTACCAAATTGATGACAAGGGGAGGGTGACACTGTATGCCTGAATACAGTTACTAATTCACACTTTCAGCCCTCTAGGATCCATTCCCTCAAAGAAAAATCATACTGGTGGGCTTCCCTATTCCTGAAGTGTTAGTCAGTGTGACAAAGCGAGGCTGTTGTGAGGTCTTATGGTTATGCTGGCACTACCCTGTGCTCTATTCCAATCAATATTTACTAGATGCCTCCCACCCTTGGTAGGCTGCCTGTCTCTATCTTTGTGCCTTGAACTATTCTGCCTCAATACCCATTTGGCTAGTGCTGAAGAATTAAAGGTTTTTAGTATCAAAGGGTCTGGTTAAAACTGGTTGGCTAAATTCAAAACCTGTTGTCTTGATAAAAACTGCTGCTTGGCTTGTGGACTGTAATGCCTTTCAATTCAAATATTTCAGTTTGGATGCTCTGGTGCACTTGCAAATGCTAAAGCTGCTGTTCACAGACATCCATTTTTAAATCAAAGCATCTACATTTAAATCTAAAAATAGGTTCTAGTAAAGAGTCTTAGCATCATGTGGGGCATTTCCAGCATACAAAATGGGCATGTATAACAAAAGCATAAAGAAAAGAAAAGCATTTAAACCTAGAAGTGAAGGTTAGTTAGCTTTAGGAAACAACTTCTCTTCTGCCCTGAATAAAATAAATTACTCAAAGCCCATTAATCACAAAGAGCTAATAGTAGGGGTAACTGTAGGACTTTACACTTTATAACTAACTTTATAACAGAAAATAATATTACAAATCTTTCAGCAATTAATCAAAACTAACTGTCTTTTGTAGTTTTACATATAATTAGAATGGTGGGAAATATAAGAGGATGAAATTAATTTGGTAAAGGCAGCACATAGAAAGCAATGAGTAACAGAATGTGATCTGTCCTGAGAGAAAAGCCAGTATGAGACAGATCCAAAAGAGTCTGGAACATGAATGAATAGGATGCATAGAAAGATCCCAAGGCCTAGAGATTACAGTGTTTGCTAAACACTGTGAGGAACCTGGAGCTGTTCAGTACTGATTAGGTGTCTCATAGGATTGGGTATATGAAGTAAGAGTGAGGAACATAGTGATCACATTGTATGGGACTGGTGTTATGGACCAGGCCAGACTCCCTCAAAACATTTCAAGAAAGTAGCCTGGACCCTAACTTTGCTGGTTGTTTTAAGCAGGTGTAGTGTGGATATTCTAGGTGCAATGCAGCTGGCCCAACCACTTAGTTTTAAATAAAACGGCTTTTATTTGCAAGGTTACCGAATGAAACATAAACAAAAGAGAACGGATTATAGAATAACTTAACCTATAAGAAAATCTAACAGATCAGCCCAACTTAATGATGCTATTCCAACTACTTGCAACAATCTCCATAAACACCCCTTTGCAAAAAAAAATGGAAAAATCCAACACAGATTCCTAAAGGAGAGATGTCGGAGAGAGGGAGGATCTGCTCCTTGGGTCCAGTAACTTCCCAACTGACTGACTGGCAGCTCTGAACTCAAACCAGAAAAGTTGAACTGGGAGAACTGACCACTCCCCTTTCATCAGACAAATGAGTCTTTTAAAATTTAAAATCTTCCTCAAGCAGATCAACCCCAGACATTTCGGAGCCTGTGTCTTTACAACCACCTGAAAAAAAAACTATGCTCCTTGTTAAAGGAGCAGCATCATCACACTTAACAGGAAGTGTACAAAAATACTGCTTTTATTGTAAAGTCAGAGTGTGTCATTGATCTGTCTTACGATCTGAGTCAAAGATTAAGAGAAAAATTGATTTCTCATGACGAGTCCAGATTCAGGCCCTCTCCCTGCATTAACTGGTTTCTGCTTGAATAAAAATCTTTCACTTGACAGAATCCTGTCAGCCTCCTGAGTCTACCATCTCGGTCGGGGGTAAACGCTCCTACAGATGCACCTCTGGTGCTTCCCTTGCGGTCATGGCACTCACTCACTTTGTGCCTATCTGGATACTGACAGTATCTTGGCCTTTTTAAGTTTTACTTAATCTGCCAGAGTTAGACTGCTCATATTACTGGCAAAATCAATAAATTCTGGAGATCACAGTGAGTCAAGCATATTCAGATGAAGAGTTATCCGGACTCAAAACCTTAGCTTGCTCCCTCTTTGTGGATGCTGCCTGACTCGTTGCGATCTACAGCATTTGTTGTTTTCAGTACAGATTCCAGCATGTGCAGTAATTTTCTCCGTCATGTTACTGTTATCTTGTCATGCTGCTCAGTGCACATGCAAATCCAAAAGGTTGCCATCATTGTCAACCGGCCTCAGTCAAGTCAAGGGAGATAGCCTTTGTTTAGGGGTTCAGTGCAGGAAGTTAAGAGCAGCCCCTGATATGAGATCGAATTCTGCTCAGGCCAGTCACAGTCAGAATGATCTCTACATAAGGGGTAAGGAGATGAATGTCAGGGAGCACACCACCCTTCCTGATTCTCTTTGTTGTGTTATGAACTGTTTTGCTCCTGGAATGAAGGAGAGGCATGTATAATGGGAGATGAAAGTGAATTGTACAACTATTTCTGTTGGTGCAGCTGGGGAGTTATCCTGAGTAAGTGAGGAGAGAGTATCGGTTAGTGGTGTTAGGGATTGAGGTGGGTGAGGGCGAGTGGGAAGATAATGCTGGGAGTAGTGAGAGCGATAGAACATGAGCCTTCATGACAAACATGAAGGGATTGTGTGGTATTGGAATGACAATGGTGGTGTTTATGCTGGTGGAGAAGAGAAGATTATTGACCTTCTTCCTCACATTGTTGGGGTATTTCTCCAGACAACTGAGACTGCTTTAACCCGGGTGACGACATTGGCCAAGACTGGCATGGTCAGGTGTCATGATCTCCACTACTACCCCTGGGAAAGAAGAATTTCTACCTGCACACCAGCCCATCCAACAGGACTTCCTGGAACCTGTTCACAAAGCAGGACCACCATTTCATCCTGATTTCCAGCCTGGGGCAAACATCAGCAATCATGCAGGAAACTCTGGACTGACAGTTTTTTTTCCCTGGATGTAAAATGGACTTTTAAAGATGGCACAGATGCAAGAGATGTTGGTGAATTCTGAGCATTCTGTCAGTGGCAGACTGATCTGGGAACAGTGTGTGTGGCAAGATGAGGCAGAAACTGAACATGTGTGATGCCATTGGGGGGTGGCTGGTAGGCATTTATTGAGGCAAGTTTGGTAATATACAACAAGAGAACTTGCTCGGCCTTGTGGTGAAAAGATTTCTAAAAAAGAACACACCACAATTCCAACTTAGCCAAAAATAATGATGTTTCAGCTCTGGGTTCTTGAAATTTCCGAGCACTTTACAGTCTCAGTATTTCTGAACCATTCTGATGAAAGGTCAGTGATCTGAAATGTTTGCTCCATTTCTCTCCATGTTGCCAAATCAGCAGAGCATCTCTGTCATTTTCTGCTTCTATTTTAAACTCCCAACAGCTGCAGTATTTTAGTTTTGTTTTATATTAATTAACACAGTTTCACCCAGTTTACACTCAATTGTAATGGTGATGGGAATTTAGCGTTTGTGTGATTCTTTCTCGCAGATTGGTTCAATCACTGTCAGCAGCTGACAGAATGGACAATCTAAATAATTTATGTCAAGCTGAAAATATACTGTCTGAACATTGATGCTTCGTACAATTTGAACTAAAGGTTCTGGGTGGCCAGTGTTTTAAAGACATTAGCAGCAAGTAAATAGTTTTCCTTTGTCACGCTTTTAAAAATAATTGAAAGAATGTTTTAAAGAGAAAGTTGAATCATCTTAAAGATGGTAGGTCATTTTCCTTTCACAATCCAAACATGTAGAAGTTAGGTGGACTGGTGATGCTGGAAGGGCACAGCAGTTCAGGCAGCATCCAAAGTGCAGTGAAATCGACGTTTCGGGCAAAAGCCCTTACTGCCCACAGCATCCCAAGGTGCGCAGGCTAGGTGTATTGGCCATGAGATATGCAGAAATACAGGGATAAGATAGCGGGGTGGATCTGGGTGGGATGCTCTTTGGAAGGTCGGTGTGGACTCGATGGGCTGAATGGCCTGCTTCCACATTATTGGAATTTGTGATTTTATGATTAATGCGAATTCAGAAATACTTATTTACTTTTTCAGTAGTGCCTGGTTGTAAAGAATCTATTTGAATATTTCAACGAGGCCTGAGAGCTTGCCACTATTAGATGTAAGAGTAAAATTACTTTGGTTAAAGGAGTGCATTCCACAGGCTTAGCTGAATGCAAAAGATATGTTGTTCTGCTGAAAAGTGTGCATAAAGCATATCAACATTTTATATCCAAACATACCATACGTGTGCCTTAATATACATTATGTCAATTACTTTTCACCCTCCTGCCTGAGACTATCCTTTAAGTCTCCCCATTCCTTTACATTATACTTAAATTTAATTGTCTGCTCCCTCCATTAGTGTGCTCCCTCCATCAAGGAGAATTTCAATCTGAAATTACATGAATGCATTTACCACAACACAACTAGATTCAAACAACACAAAACATTCCAGTCAAAATTATACCAAAAGAAGCAAACAAAACAGTCTTATATAAAATTTTGGTGGAGCACTTATTAACTTATTTGCTAAAAGGATTGTTGTGGTCTTTTGCTGTTTTACAAAAATAATCATCCCAAGGCTGTTGCATACGAGTTGAAGAGCTGACTGAGAGGTGCGGAGGAGCCATTATTGCCTGTAGCCAGATACTGATTGCAGACAGCTGCACTTGATGAGGGATTGCGGGATGATAATGGCCGGATGATTTTACATCGAATTACATAAAGATTACAACCCAGAGAAACACCATATTGCTGAAGGAGTCTGTGTGGATGTTTATATGCTGAATGAACAAGATTTCTAATCCCATGTGCCTATTGCATTCCCATTTCCCTCTTCCTCCACCACACACTCTGGAATTCCTTCCTTTAACCTCTTCATTGCTTTTTATTCTTCTTCAAGACAGAAAAACCATACCGCCATATGCAGTTTGCCATACAGCAAACTTTGTTTTAACACACACCTCATCAATCAGCACTCTTGGTAAATGGGCAAAAATGTTCTACTACGATGTCTGAGTATCTATGCTGTAAATCCGAACACCAAATCTGCAGGAGAAAGCCAAGAATGCAACATGGCCAACATCACCAACACTACTGAGGCAGTGCAGAAGGAAGACTCAACCAACCAGCAGGAGAAAGAGGTACTGACTGAGAAAACCAATCAGGCTGATGACCAAGCGACCAGCCAGTGGCCATGTTAGCAGATTTCGGGGGTTGCTGTCTGGATAACAAGGAGGTAAATGAGATGGCAGTCACA
Organism: Hemiscyllium ocellatum; assembly: GCF_020745735.1. Taxonomy (NCBI): domain Eukaryota; kingdom Metazoa; phylum Chordata; class Chondrichthyes; order Orectolobiformes; family Hemiscylliidae; genus Hemiscyllium; species Hemiscyllium ocellatum. The sequence goes on from NC_083402.1 coordinate 59,437,466, forward strand.
GGCACAGTGAGCAGCTGAACTCAAGGCATTCTCTATCATGGCGGAGAGATGGCCATTCCAAAGCCTCGGTTTGATGGGGGGGGGTCAGTACTGGGTTGAGGAGTCACAATGCACAGCACGCTGCTCATAACTGAGTGAGTATTGGTGCATGCAAGGTCTTTTTGGTGTAACGCTCAGTTTTCATATGTCTGTGGAATGGAGTGGGGAGGGTGTGTCAACCAACTGACTGGTTTCATCTCCAACCAGCTTGAGGTTATGTGGTTATTGTGGTTATATGTAACTCTTGATTATCAGGAATATTTGTTCAACCGGCACACTCCTGCTCCCATAGTTGCCAGATATTAAAACGTTTACTGTATATAAAAGTTGTGGTTATCTTCATTTTGAAACCTATTTGAGCGTAGCACAAATTAGTTGATGACTCCACCATGACATTAAAGCAAGGGGTGGGAAGATGAACAATGAAGTATAACTGAAAGCATGCCCAATATGAATGGCAATTCAACAATTGGAGGCAACAAGGATCAAAACCTTGCAATAGCGAAAGTGATTTAATGAGCACAGTTAAGGAGGATATTAGGAAAGTTGTGCCAGCTACAATTAGGAAACAGCATTGTTCGGCAAAATCATCTTTTGATGTTTTTCTCCTGTTAATCCATCCAAGTGAATGTTGAAACAAAAACAAAATAATGTGAATTCTGAAATCTTAAATGACAAAATAAAGTGCTAGAAATACACAGCAGGCCAGGCAACATTTGTAGAGAGAAGCCGAGTTAAAATGATGGATTTAACCTTCTTCTATTGGTGAGTTTGAAGATAGGCATCATCTTTTAGCAGAATAGCTTGTATGCCACTACCAATTGTGCCTCTCAAGTGGGGAATTAATTCCCATTTATAAACCTCATCCCAATGCTGTTGAGATTAACCAGCAATGGGAGAGCCAGAAGACAAAAACTAAACTCACCAGTTTTTCCTGTTTAAGCTGCTGTAGAGGTGGTACCTCAGTATTGGACCACCCTCCTCTACCAAGTGTTACATCACTTCCAGATTCTCCTCACTTCATGGCCTATCAAATCCTAGTCACTTCCCTCTCACTGATCCCTTTTCTGAGACTGCCAAACACTTACTAAGTTCTAATCCATCACTGAATGCCCACTCCATCACTGGAATGCAGGACTAGCAGTGGCCATGATGGTGCTGCCCATTCTTGAGATTTGTGAGCCACTGATTGGCTGATTGCTCTCTGAAGTGGGACTTCCTGGCCCTGAAAGGGATATTTCTTGCATTCAGACTTCTCTTAACCAAATTGGAGCTGTCTTTCTTGCACTGGTGGACTCATTCTTACATTGTGCCAGGTGGAAGTGTTTATCTGGTGCCTAGGAACATGGCACCTCAGAGAATTCTGTCTAATATTTCAGGTTGATGACCTTTCATTGTTGGAGACAAAAAAAAACTGCTGAAGAAAGGTTGTACCTGAAACATTGACTTCTTCATCTTCTGACGCTGCCTGGTTTTCTGTGTTCTTCCAGCTTCCTGCTTGTTGACCTTTCATTATTGAGCAGAGCTACAGACTGACATGACAAGTTCATGTTTTCTGTGCACCATTGCAACTCTTTCGGATTATGATTGTACGTAAGATAACTAGTTTTTCACTTTCATAATAAAACAAACAACATTGTGGAATATAAAATCAACAATCTTACAAAACTCTTGCTATACAATATAATAACAGCAAATTCAACTTAAACACCTCTCTAACTAAGGTGAAGAGGTAGGGGAGGGGATTTGTTGGGTAGGTAAGACATATTGCGACCACAGATTGTAGGCTTACCTTAGTTACAGCAACTAAAGACAATCCTTCTGTTATTTGGCTATTTAAAACACGATAGGTTTGCCAAATGCAAATAATGTTTTATGGTAAATTCAATGCAAATCTGAAACTCTGAAACTCCTCACCTTCTTTCAGAATTTAAAAAGCTTTATCCCATTAAAATACTGATGCACCCAGCCTTATTTTTTCTTCTTTTCTCTCTTGATGGTATCCTACATGATGTTCAAGGCCTTCCATCTTGGCTTCTCAATTTAAGAAATGTATTCATGTAAAATCTGTTTCTATCATGAAGATTTTTCTTCTGTGACCTTTACCACAATGAATGTTGCCTGACAATATCATTGTTCAGAAGTGTCTGCCTTTACTTATGTTACCTTTCTTATCTGCATTGTATTTCACATTTGATTTAGACAAAATGCCAATGTGTCCTTGGCCTAGTTTAACACGCAACACATAGCTTTTGCTCTATCTTTTGAATTCAAAATAAGAAAAAATAATTCTCTTGTCAATTTATTTGTCACTTAAAGAGGTGCAGAAGTCAAAATTACCCATTCTTTATGAAGAGAAAACTCCATTATCTACCTTTTTCATTTTAGTTACTTTCATGATTTGATAAAACAAAATAAATTTTCAATCACTTTTCTTTCTGTCATTAAATAGAATCATGGATTTACTTTGAAATTAAGTCGAACTACTTTGATTAAGTAATATTTAGTCACTACATTATTGGGATGTCCACACTTCTTGCGCATTTGAAGGTCTCTTTCTGTCAAATTATCAGAACAAAGGAATTGATTAAAAGTGAAAACATTTTTTGTTTGGTCATTTGTAAACGTTTTTACTAACATGGGACCTTAAATTGCAAAATGAATCATTTTGTGTATTACTACTTTCCTTTTTATTAGAGTTAAAAGTGGGTTGATATGTATTTTTACAAAATCACAGGACCATAATATCGTAACAGTGCTGAAGGAGGCCTTTCAACTCATTAGGTGGAATCTCCCCAGCCCCTGATCAATGTAAGACAGGTGAGGTATCCAGAGAGGACCTTCCTGCCACTGAGATCAAAAAGAACCATCTTTCAACTAAGTGTTGTATGGAGAAATGAGCTTCTCACTAATGAGAGGCAAGAGGCTGATTTGAACCATTATTACTTTCATTACTGCCTAATCTCACTTCATTAATAGCAGTTTCCAACTCTTCCACACACTGGATAGAAATCATGATTTGGAGGTGCCAGTGTTGGACTAGGATGGACAAAGTTAAAAATCACCAAGTTATAGTCCAACAGGTTTATTTGGAAGTACAAGCTTTTGGAACGCTCCTTCTTCGTCAGGTAACTCGTGGGGCAGGATCATAGGACACAGAATTTGTAGTAAAAGACCTAGTGTCGTATAACTGATGCACTATATTGAACAAACCTAGATTGCTGTTAAGTCTTTAATCACAAAGAAGGGGGATGCAGGTTTTGATTGATTAATATGCAAATCCCACAACTTCTTTCAAGTCACAGTCCTAAGGTAACTTAAGGTTTTCTTAAAAAATAGTAACATCTCAGCTCAGACAATGCATTAAAGCTGTGAGGTTAGAGTATCTCTGTATCCCAACTTTGAGTCAAGTTCCTATTATTTCCAAAGCAGGAATTTATGAAATGTCACATGGACTGACTGTCTACAGATTGTGTGTTTTTTGATCAAAATAGAGTGTTCACTCCAAAGATTTATGTGTGTATGTGTGTGTGCATCCGTATATGTATGTGTGAGTGGGAGTGTGCGTGTGTGCTTGATACAGTGAATGCACAAGTATGATGGAGTATATTCCTGTGAGAGGGGGTGTGTGTGTGTGTGTGTGTGTGCGCGGGCATGTCTGAGTATGTCCAAGATAGAGCATGTGGATGAGAGAGTGTCAGTTCTGAGTGTGTGAGTGTGATCATGTATAAGAGTGTGTGTGTATGTAGCTGGTATTTGAGTGTATGACAGTGTATAGTGTAGTGGGGTTTCTTGTAGTGTGACACGAATCCAAGATCCCCATGGGTGCTGAACTTGGCTATCAGCCTCTGCTTGATTTGGTTGATTTGGTCGATTTGCATGTCAAACAGCAGAACACCATGAAATGCTAAGTGTAAAGACCATACTTTATTTTCTGCAGTGATGATCGTGGACAGACATGGGAAAAGCTTTTTAGAAGAAAAAAAATATTTTCAGAAGCAAGAATTGTTGAAAAGATTGCTGCACATTTTTAAAAAAATTCACTGAAACTCATTTAAGTGGCCTTACTCTGTTGCTTTGTCAAATCTCCAGGCTAAGATTGTATATAAAATAAGATTGACCGGCGATATGTAGCTGATTGGTTTATGGAGTTGTGACCAGTTGTAGATGACAAAGACCATCTGCCTAGCAACGGTTATATGATTGGCTCTTGGCTAACTGAATATTTTGTGGTACGAACAACATTGCAAGAAGCCTTGAAACCTCCAGATCGGGAGCTGGTGTATCACTGAAGTCTAAAGAAAGCCAGTTTATTTTTGTTATTTTGTTAGCCAATATGTTAGAGTAGTAATAATTTGTGAACTAATTGCTTTGTACCACGGATGAGGAAATTAAAACTACCTGGCAGAGAGATTGAGTAATAGCAAGACCTAAACAAAATCTCAGAGACAGTAGCCTTTGAACTGCCTTCCCAGTTTTTCTCTTCACCCATAACACCAATGTTTTTGTCTGTCTATCTGTATCTGTGTGCTTGTATATGGAAGAGAAGATTTATAAGGGAGTTAGAGCTTTAACTAGTGAACTATGATGACTGCTCACACATGCTTATCTGTAGCCATAATCTATTTATTTGTAATAAATTGTTATTCTTTTTAAATACAGAAACCTGGGTGTGCATTCTATTCATCTGGATTTAAACAGACAGGTAAATTGGAAACTTCTTCTGCTCGTTGATAAAATATTTAGCTTTTGTGATAGCTGACAGAATAATGGGGCTTGATTTCCAAAACACTGCCCACTGAGATGTGACAAAAGGACTAAATGATCTGACATACAATGGATCAGATCTAAGCTCTGTAGGCTTGACACATCCATTTGAGAATGATGGTAGATAATTAAATAGCTGCAGGAGGTGGAGGTTCCAAAAATATCCCATCTACAATGATGGGGAGCCCATCACATTAGTGCAAAAGAGAATTCTGAAGTATTTGTATCCATCTTCAGCCAAACATTCAGAGTGGCTGATCTGTCTTAACCTCCTCCTAAGGTCTCCACCAATCATAGACACTGTCCATCAACAATCCAATCCAATCCAATTCAACAATCTACATGATAGCAAGAAAAGGCTGAAGACACTGAACACTGCAAAAGACTAGAGCCCTGGCAACATTCTGCAATTAGTATTGAAGACCTGTGTCACACCCATAATCAAGCCATTCCAGTACACTTACAATTATGATACATTGCCAACAATGTGAAAAAAATGATCTTTGCACAAAAAGCAGGACAAATCCAAACCAACTAATTCCTGCCCTTTCATTTTACTCTCAATCATCTGCAAAATAATGAAAGGGTTAGTTAACCGTGCTAAAGAGTAAAAAATGAGGTCTGCAGATGCTGGAGATCACAGCTGAAAATGTGTTGCTGGTTAAAGCACAGCAGGTTAGGCAGCATCTCAGGAATAGGGAATTCGACGTTTCGAGCATAAGCCCTTCATCAGGAATGAGGGAGAGTAGCCAAGCAGGCTAAGATAAAAAGTAGGGAGGAGGGACTTGGGGGAGGGGCGATGGAGGTGGGATAGGTGGAAGGAGGTCAAGGTGAGGGTGATAGGCCGGAGTGGGGTGGGGGCGGAGAGGTCAGTAAGGAGATTGCAGGTTAGGAGGGCGGTGCTGAGTTGAGGGAACCGACTGAGACAAGGTGGGGGGAGGGGAAATGAGGAAACTGGAGAAATCTGAATTCATACCTTGTGGTTGGAGGGTTCCCAGGCGGAAGGTGAGGCGCTCCTCCTCCAGCCGTCGTGTTGTTATGTTCTGCCGGTGGAGGAGTCCAAGGACCTGCATGTCCTCGGTGGAGTGGGAGGGAGAGTTAAAGTGTTCAGCCACGGGGTGGTTGGGTTGGTTGGTCCGGGCGGCCCAGAGGTGTTCTCTGAAGCGTTCCGCAAGTAAGCGGCCTGTCTCCCCAATATAGAGGAGGCCACATTGGGTGCAGTGGATGCAATAGATGATGTGTGTGGAGGTACAGGTGAACTTGTGGCGGATATGGAAGGATCCCTTGGGGCCTTGGAGGGAAGTGAGTGTGGAGGTGTGGGCGCAAGTTTTACATTTCCTGCGGTTGCAGGGGAAGGTGCCGGGGGTGGAGGTTGGGTTGGTGAGGGGTGTGGATCTGACGAGGGAGTCACGAAGGGAGTGGTCCTTGCGGAACGCTGATAGGGGAGGGGAGGGAAATATATCCCTGGTGGTGGGGTCGGTTTGGAGGTGGCGGAAATGACGGCAGATGATACGTTGTATGCGGAGGTTGGTGGGGTGGTAGGTGAGAACCAGTGGGGTTCTGTCTTGGTGGCGGTTGGAGGAGCGGGGCTCAAGGGCGGAGGAGCGGGAAGTGGAGGAGATGCGGTGGAGGGCATCGTCGATCACGTCTGGGGGGAATCTGCGGTCCTTGAAGAAGGAGGCCATCTGGGCTGTGCGGTGTTGGAACTGGTCCTCCTGGGAGCAGATGCGGCAGAGACGAAGGAATTGGGAATATGGGATGGAGTTTTTGCAGGGGGCAGGGTGGGAGGAGGTGTAGTCCAGGTAGCTATGGGAGTCAGTCGGTTTATAGTAGATATCTGTGTTGAGTCGGTCGCCCGAGATAGAGATGAAAAGGTCGAGGAAGGGGAGGGAGGAGTCTGAGATAGTCCAGGTGAATTTCAGGTCGGGATGGAAGGTGTTAGTAAAGTTGATGAACTGTTCAACCTCCTCGTGGGAGCACGAGGCAGCGCCGATACAGTCATCGATGTAGCGGAGGAAAAGGTGGGGGGTGGTGCCAGTGTAGTTGTGGAAGATGGACTGTTCCACATATCCTACGAAGAGGCAGGCATAGCTGGGGCCCATGCGGGTGCCCATGGCAACTCCTTTAGTTTGGAGGAAGTGGGAGGATTGAAAAGAGAAGTTATTCAGGGTGAGGGGCATAGCTGGGGCCCATGCGGGTGCCCATGGCAACTCCTTTAGTTTGGAGGAAGTGGGAGGATTGAAAAGAGAATACCCTGAATAACTTCTCTTTTCAATCCTCCCACTTCCTCCAAACTAAAGGAGTTGCCATGGGCACCCGCATGGGCCCCAGCTATGCCTGCCTCTTCGTAGGATATGTGGAACAGTCCATCTTCCACAACTACACTGGCACCACCCCCCACCTTTTCCTCCGCTACATCGATGACTGTATCGGCGCTGCCTCGTGCTCCCACGAGGAGGTTGAACAGTTCATCAACTTTACTAACACCTTCCATCCCGACCTGAAATTCACCTGGACTGTCTCAGACTCCTCCCTCCCCTTCCTAGACCTTTCCATCTCTATCTCGGGCGACCGACTCAACACAGACATCTACTATAAACCGACTGACTCCCACAGCTACCTGGACTACACCTCCTCCCACCCTGCCCCCTGCAAAAACGCCATCCCATATTCCCAATTCCTTCGTCTCCGCCGCATCTGCTCCCAGGAGGACCAGTTCCAACACCGCACAGCCCAGATGGCCTCCTTCTTCAAGGACCGCAGATTCCCCCCAGACGTGATCGATGATGCCCTCCACCGCATCTCCTCCACTTCCCGCTCCTCCGCCCTTGAGCCCCGCTCCTCCAACCGCCACCAAGACAGAACCCCACTGGTTCTCACATACCACCCCACCAACCTCCGCATACAACGTATCATCTGCCGTCATATCCGCCACCTCCAAACGGACCCCACCACCAAGGATATATTTCCCTCCCCTCCCCTATCAGCGTTCCGCAAGGACCACTCCCTTCGTGACTCCCTCGTCAGATCCACACCCCCCACCAACCCAACCTCCACCCCCGGCACCTTCCCCTGCAACCGCAGGAAATGTAAAACTTGCGCCCACACCTCCACACTCACTTCCCTCCAAGGCCCCAAGGGATCCTTCCATATCCGCCACAAGTTCACCTGTACCTCCACACACATCATCTATTGCATCCGCTGCACCCGATGTGGCCTCCTCTATATTGGGGAGACAGGCCGCTTACTTGCGGAACGCTTCAGAGAACACCTCTGGGCCGCCCGGACCAACCGACCCAGTAACCCGTGGCTCAACACTTTAACTCTCCCTCCCACTCCACCGAGGACATGCATGTCCTTGGACTCCTCCACCGGCAGAACATAACAACACGACGGCTGGAGGAGGAGCGCCTCATCTTCCGCCTGGGGACCCTCCAACCACAAGGTATGAATTCAGATTTCTCCAGTTTCCTCATTTCCCCTCCCCCCACCTTGTCTCAGTCGGTTCCCTCAACTCAGCACCGCCCTCCTAACCTGCAATCTCCTTACTGACCTCTCCGCCCCCACCCCACTCCGGCCTATCACCCTCACCATGACCTCCTTCCACCTATCCCACCTCCATCGCTCCTCCCCCAAGTCCCTCCTCCCTACCTTTTATCTTAGCCTGCTTGGCTACTCTCTCTCATTCCTGATGAAGGGCTTATGCTCGAAACGTCGAATTCCCTATTCCTGAGATGCTGCCTAACCTGCTGTGCTTTAACCAGCAACACATTTTTAGTTAACCGTGCTATCAAGAGTCAGAGACAAATCGATATGTAAAATAATTATTTCCTACTTCCAGTTTCTTCTATCAATATTTCCATGTTCTCAACCAAAAAAAACCCAGTTTTAAGGCACATTACATTCAGAAGGATAGACTCTGACAATGGTAGTTTAGATTAGAGTGGTTCTGGAAAAGCACAGCAGGTCAGGCAGCATCCGAGGAGCAGGAAAATCGACGTTTCGGGCAAAAGCCCTTCATCAGGAATCTGGTCAGCCATGCTTGATAAGATGAGACTAGTCTGAAATGACAGCTGGATTACACCCAATCCAGTCTTCAGCAGCTACGTTGCTCCTGCAAATGTTATTTGCTGAGCTTTAGACTACTTGACCTTGTTGAAAACAACTCTGATGAGCCAAGGACATTTTGCACTTCAAATTGATTCCTTTCTGTCAACTTCTCTGTCTAATTCTATTTAACTTCAAAAGGCATTTTCCAGCCAACCAGTCCCTTTTGAATTTTTATAATCTAGGCATTTATTATTTAAATCTCAATAATAACGGTGCATTCGTAAGTACCATACATCCTGCTATATATGTCGACCAAATCTTAAAGGTAAGACTCCATTTAATAGCACAAAATGTTTGTTTAAGATTATAGTTGGCATATGTATCGACCCTCAGTTTGCTGTTATTGTCGTATTTTGGGCTACCTGGATTATAATAATTTTGAAAGTATTATTTTTAAAAATATTGAATTGCAGTCTGACTGTATGAATTTAGTCATACCATGGAAAAACATTGCTGAAATGTTTATGTACATAAAGAATATAATTTGCATATTTAAAATAAATCATTTCGTGAAAAACGTGTTGAGAATTTACAATAAAATGTATGTTACATTTTTCATCCTGGTTTTTAATGTTCTTCTTAGTGTTTTATGTGAACTGTAAGATGAATGAGTGGACAAATCTCCATGAGTAGACTGTGTATACATTATCACATCATCTCTGGGAATCACCATCGCCACTGGAGCAGTTTTGTGGGGAATCCAGTGATTTGCTAAATCTTGAGGTAGTGCCACTGGTGGACAATTAAAACTCCTTAAAGATGATCACAGTTGGGTTTCAGTGTACATTCGAAAAAGCCTTTAAGTTATATTCATAAATGCGTCATTATTACATTAACTGAATATACACAACTTCAATTGATTTGAAAGCAGGAAGATGAGTCCTTTTATGGAGTTATATGTACATCAGTTAGCCAAATATAGATTGACAATCCCTTTGTTGTTTTTATATTGGTAACTTATAAAAGATGGAGGAAAATGAATGAATTTTTACAATATAAATTAGTATATAATCTGTACATCTCCCATTTCCACCGGTGAATATGATTAGAGGATTTAAAATAAATTAATTTCATTCTATTTTGGCACAAATGTTTATTGCAATTCACCAGATCAAACTAACTAAAATTTTCAAAATATTCCTTCTCCAAAAAAGAGTACATTTTGGTTTCCCATGAAAGCAGCATTAACTTTCCAGCCAATGAAAGCCACGTTCATTTAATTACATTCCTTGCTAATATTTAGTTTGACACTTTTATAATGTGTGCAAATCAAGCCCCCATTTTAGAAGCATTTCTCAAAGCTTCAGTGATCTACAGTTAATTTAAGAAAACTGCCAAGATTTCTTAACAGCTCACTCAAGTCTCCACTTTTCTAGTATTTTATGTCATGAGGGAAGTGACTTATAGCAGCCTCACTGTATTAGCTTGATAGCCTCCTATCTATATTTCAGACCCTTCCTGAGATCTGTGATGGATGTAATCATTTTGAAATACATGAGCAACTGTCAAATTTAAGATTTAATGAGATTTTATTGAAAATTCTGAACATTTTGAAAAATTCTGACGCTAGGAAACTTGACTGAAGATTGTTGTCCTTGACTTGATGAGAGTCTCACCAGACTTTGAGATATAGCCATTTGATTGATGCAAGTGCATTGTGTTTGCCATGCATATGACAGGCACATGGTGCAGGTTAGATTGATATAGTACAGTTCATAGAGAAATATATCCACCCCCTTGACTGTTCACTCTGACAACCATGACATGATACCTGGCTTTGAATCTCTGATAAACAGCATGACAAGACAGAAGTACTATAAGGCTCCGAGTTCTGACTGAGGGAGCAAAATGCAAAATGGCAAAGCAACGTGGAGATGCTATGAACACTCTCATAGATGCAAAGTGAGGGAATGGGAAGAACACAAGCGAAGAGTCCTAAGGTGCACCTTGGTCTAGTCCAAGAATTGGATGTCTATCCCTGTGTACAAAACGTCCTGGCATTCCAATGAAAGATACCAGTGCACTTCAAAGTACAAAGCCAAAAGTCACATGACACTAGGTTATAGTCCAACAGGTTTAGCTGAAATCACAAACTTTCTGGGCACTGCTTCTTTGTCAGGTGAAGTTCACCCGATTTCACTTGATGAAGGAGCAACGCTCTGAAAGCTTGTGATTTCCTGTTGGACCTTAACCTGTGTTTTGTGACTTCTTACTTTGTTCATCCAGTCCAACTCTGGCACTGCCATTCCAAAGTACAGCAGGGAAGTTCAGATCCAAATGGTAAGTGGATTGGAAATGTGCCATAAGGGTACAGTAAGGGATATTATAGCCATTATAGAAACATGGCTAAGAGTGGAATACTATTGGCAGCTTACTGTACCAGGGTACAGGTATTTTAGGTGGGACGGAGGTGGTGGAAAGAAGGGAGGAATGTTGCATTTTTGATTAAGGTGAGTATTTCATAAGTAATCAGAAATGAAATATCTGAGAGATCATCCAGTGAGGCTTTGTGTTTGGAGCTAAGAAATAAGAAAAGGATGGTGACATTATTTGGGCTGTATTATAGGCCCACAAATAGTCAACAGGAAGTAGAGGAACAAATATGCAGAGAGACTGGGGAGACTTGCAGGAGCAAAAAAATTGTCATAGTAGGAGATTTTAATTTTCCTAACAGACTGGGACTGCCCGAGTGTTAAGGGCTTAGATGGTGTGTAATGCATTAAGTATGTTCAGGAAGGTTTCCTCAAGCAGTATTTAGAGTGTACTACTCAGGAAGGGGCAAAACACCAGCTACTCTTGGGGAAACAGGACAGGACAGGTGACGGAGGTGAAACAGGGGAGCACCTTGGAACCAATGAATATACTTTTATTAATTTTAAAGTAGTTATGGAGAGGAGCAAAACCAGTCCACAGCTTCAAGTTCTAAATTGGGGCAAAGCGAATTTTGATGGAATTAGACAGGAGCTTGCAGGGGTTGATTTGAGGGGTTTGTTTGCAGGAAAAGGTACCTCTGGCAGGTGGTAAACCTTTAAAAGTGAGATAGAGTTTAAGGGCTATGTGCTCCTGTGAGGATGGCAAGTAAGTTTGACAAGAATGGGAACCCTGGATGACAGGAGTTATTGAGGCTTTGAGCAGAATAAAAGAAAGTATGGCTCAGGTACAAGCAGTTGGGATCAAGGGAAGTCCTGGAGAAAAGGCCTTATGAGGAAAGGCTAAGAGACGAGGCTATTTTTGTTAGACAGAAGAAGGTAAAGAGGTGACTAAATAGAGAAATACAAGATAATCAGAGAATTAGATATGGTGGATAGTGAGAGCCTTTTTCCTCAGATGGTGAAGGTTAGCATAAGGGAACATAGCTTTAAATTGAGGGGAGATAGATATAGGACAGATGTCAGAGATAGGTTCTTTACTCAGAGAGTAGTAGGGGCATGGAATGCCCTGCCTGCAACAGTAATAGACTCATCAATGTTAAGGGCATTTAAATGGTCATTGGGTAAATAATGAAAAAATGATGGTTAGATGGGCTTCAGATTGGTTTCACAGGTCGCAAAACATCAAGGGCCAAAGGGCCTGTACTGTGCTGTAATGTTCTATGTTCTATAAAGGTATATAGGGAGTTTACTGAAGAAAGAAATCAAACTGTGACAAAGCTTTTTTTCAAAGTGTTATTCGAGGCAGAGTTGTCGAGTGGTCTGGCTTGGATGGATTTTAGTGACATTTTGATGATAGCTAACAATTACTGCCTCAGGCAAAAGGCTTGCACATTTAAAAAAAACTTGTACAATGAAAGGGAAGTGGCCAGTTCTCCCAGCTCAGCTTTCCTCTAGGTTTAATTTGGTTTTAGTTTGGGTTTTAGCAGTCTGGCTATTCAGACAAAGCAATATGTCTGTTTGAGGCTGCTGGTCAAAGAAACATCCACATGGAAGAAAATGGCTGAATCTCTCTACTATCTCTCTCTCTCTGACATCTCTCCTATAAGAACCTGTATTTGACTTTACCTTTTTGTGTCAAAGTGTACGTACGGGGATTATTGCAAGTAGTTGGAACAGTATCATAATGTTGGAATAATCTGGTGGGTTTTCAGAATGGGTTAAGTTATTCTATATTCTGTTCTCTTCTGTTGGTGTTTCATTTGGTAATATTGCAAATAAGTTCTGTTTTGTTTGAAAAGTGAGTGAGCCAGTTGCATCACTCCTGGAATATCCACTTACACCTGCTTCAAACAACTCGCAAAGTCAGGAGCTGGGCTACTTTCTTGAAATGTTTTGAGGTGATCTGGCCTGGTCCATAACATGGAGGGGAAAAAAGGGGGCATGAGATAGCCTTGGCTGAGAAGATGAGGGTGAATCCAAAGAGGTTATTTAAGTATATTAAATGAAAAAGAATAACTAGAGAGAGATAATACGACACCTCAAGGACCAAAATGGACACGTATGTGTCTGCAGAAGATGGGTGAGGTCCTCAATGAATATTTCTCCTCTGTGTTTACTGTGGAGAAAGACAAGAATACTTGGAAACTTGGGGAAGTTACTGGTGATATCTTGGGACAGTTCATATCACAGTAGAGGAGGTGTTTGATGTATTAGAATGTATGAAGGTGGATACATCTCCTGGTCCTGATCAGATATAACCCAAGAACACTTCAAGAGGCTAGAGGAGAAATTGTGGGAGGGTCTGGCTGATATTTTTGCATCATTGTTAGCCACGGATGAGGTCCTGGAAGACTGGAGGGTAGCAAATTTTGTGCCATTATTCAAGAATACAGAAGAAACTTACAAGAATGTCACCAGGACTCAAGGGTCTGAGTTATAAGGAGAGATTGGACAAGCTAGGACTTTCTACTTGCAAGCATTGGAGACTGAGGGGGGATCTTATAGCAGTGCATAAGATCATGAGAGGCATGGATAGGGTGAATGTACTGTATCTTTTCCCCAGGGTTGAGGAAGCAAGAACTAGTGGGCATCAGTTTAAGGTTAGAGCAGAAAGAATAAAAGGGAACCTGAGGGGCAAATTTTTTACACAGAGCGTGGTACACATGTGGAATAAGCTGCCTGTGGAAGTGGTTGAGATGGGTACATTAACAATATTTAAAAGGCAAATAGATGGAGGGGAAATGTTTAGAAGGATATAGGCCAAATGTAGGGAAATGGGCTCAGTATTGATGGGCATTTTTGTCGGCATGGAAAAGTTTGGGTCAAAGGGCCAGTCTCTGCTGTTGGAGTCTATGACTCTGAGGCATTCAGCAGGAAAATGGAAAAAATACATATCGATGAGCCAAGATGAGGTAATAATGGAATGCTATTACATGCAAAGGATCCAAATAAACCTCTTGCTGCTCCATTGTGAGATTCTCATCTCATAGTTCCACATTTGGTTAGAGAAATAAACCTTTTCTCCTTGACATTGATTAGATTAGATTAGACTTACAGTGTGGAAACAGGCCCTTCGGCCCAACAAGTCCACACCGACCCGCCGAAGCGAAACCCACCCATACCCCTACATTTACCCCTTACCTAACACTACGGGCAATTTAGCATGGCCAATTCACCTGACCCGCACATCTTTGGACTGTGGGAGGAAACCGGAGCACCCGGAGGAAACCCACGCAGACACGGGGAGAACGTGCAAACTCCACACAGTCAGTCACCTGAGTCGGGAATTGAACCCAGGTCTCAGGCGCTGTGAGGCAGCAGTGCTAACCACTGTGCCACCGTGCCGCCCACTCCATCTTGTTTCTGCTGAACTCACCATATTTTCCCAGCTGACTCAGCACTGCCTGTGTTGTTCAGAGGCTGGTGTGTCTAGTAATACTGAGTCGGAGAGGGATTTTAATGTAACCTATTTGAATCAAACATGACAAATTTATTTTGAACAGCTATGGTTGTGGTTTTGTTTAAGGTCAAATCATCCTCCATGAAGATGCATTCTGTAATTGAAGTATTTTCAATTAATTGTTCACAAATGAATTTGTTGGTTAGTGTTTACATTTTAATTACTGAAATGCTATGGCTGAATGGATTCACTATTTCCCTGCCATTTCTGATGGAATGTATATTATTTGATCATCAGATTATTTTGTGGGGCTTGAAGTATTTTTTGAGAGCAGTTAGTATTGTATCAAACACAGATATACCCTGTGACCTGTTGAGATATTCACTGACCTTCTGCTCCCAGATAATTATAGAATCACAGATGACCTACAATGTCGAAACAGGCCCTTCGGCCCAACAAGTCCACACCAACCCTCTGAAGAGTTACCCACCCAGGTCCATTCCCCTATCCTATATTTACCCCTGACTAATGCACCTAATTTACACATCCTTGAACACTATGGGCAATTTAGCATGGCAAATTCACCTAACCTGTACATCTTTTGTGACATGGGAGGAAACTAGGGCACCCAGAGGAAACCCACGCAGACACAGAGAGAATGTGCAAACTCCAGACAGACAGTCGCCTGAGGCTGGAATCAAACCTGGGTCCTTGGTGCTGTGAGGCCGCAGTGCTAACCACTGAGCCACCGTGCTGCCCTAATTAGTATCACCTCTATGCAGATTGCTGCTATAGTAGGACTGTCCATCCTCTAGTAAGCAAATAGTTATTGAACTGAGAAAAACTTAAAATCACAGCATGGGTGGATCTCTCATAGTGAGAAAGAAATCCTCCAAATTTAAACTTCATACCACCATCCTAGTAGTCACTTTGTTTTGTATTTCATGCCTCAGAGCTATGCAACAGTGCCTCAGGTAAAACAAACTTTATTCATTATGCTTTAAAATGTCTACTTGGTGCTCCTAGCTCTTTTGTTGTCCGCAACTCATTTGCCTTCTTAACTCCATATCCAGGCTTAACCGAACAAACAGAGTGAGTGTCAATAGTAAACAGATCCAGCACAGAACAATCCCTATCAGAAGGTTAATTTATTTACAAATTCATTTGTAAAGGAAACTGAAAAACAGATTATAAGCTGCTCCTTCAAAATGGAAAAACAATAATACTGCATGATTATTTCCTCACTGTTTAACAATTGCATATTGTAACTATTATATAGTTAAACTAAGTTGAAGTGTAGTGGTAATTATATTTCATATCCATTGAGCTAAGTTTTAGATGCTGCTAAGAGTGGTCTGGTTTACTAGATGTATAAATTACAAATTCATTTATTCCTTAAAGCTGAATTGGATTTCTGTATCTGTTATGTTACAGATTTACCAGTATTACACAAAAATCATAATAATAGAAAGCAAGGTAGAAGCATTTTGAAGAACTAACCTATGAAATTATAGGAATTGAATTCTTTCTGAAGGAAAGCAATTTTTTCTCCATCCAATTTATTTCCAAAAGACAGCTATATTTCATGAAAGCAGACAGGATATCTGCTGTACAGTATCCATTGCAAATAATGAGAGTAAGCAAATGTTGAGGGTTTCATTTTGTTGAGAGAGCCTTTGGTCATTCTAAATTTTACAGTTACCTCAAGCACAATTACATTTGTCAGGAAAACAGTCAATCAACTGCTTGAAAATAAATTTTAAAAGACTTTGGTAGATGGCAATATTCAGAGTTTGGTTGCGCTAAGATGGGAGACAATTAGAGTCAGACAGTTATACAACAAGGAAACAGACCCTTTGGTATAGCCAGCCCATGTCAGCTATGTTCTGAAATTAAACTAGTCCCACCTGTCTGCACTTGATCCATATGTGTCCAAATCTTTCCTATTCATGAACTTATCCAAATATCTTTTAGGTGTTGTAACTGTATCTGCATCCATCACTTTCTCTGGCAGTTCATTCCACACACTAACTACTTCTGTGTAAAAAGGTTGTCCCTATTGTCCTTCTTAAATCTTTCTCCTCTCACCTTGAAAATATGTCCCTTAGTTTTGAGCTCCCCCACCCTATGAAAGGAAGGTTTTGTTCACCTTATCTATGCCCCTTGTGATTTTGTAGACTTCACTAAGGTCACCTCTCACCCTCTTATGCTCCAGTGAAGAAAGTCCCAAACCCTCCATTCCTAACAACATCTTGGTAAATCTTTTCTGAGCCTTAATTGAAATGACTTGTATTAAGATTGAATACTATTCGTTCAGAACCTTGTGGTGGATGTCATTGTTCTGAAGTGATGAATGAAATTTCAGAAACAATAAACTCTTCTTTTTTCACAATGAGTCCACAAGGTTTCAGTTCTATTTCTAATTTGGTTAAGTCATGAATAAACCTTACAAAACCATGCAATGTGTATAAATATTGACAAAACACATTTCACACTCACTCTGAAGAACTGTTTCCATTAACTTTTCATTAAAGTTAAGAGTTTAGACTTTCCTCTGTGCTGGAGTTTTAAGTTGAATGACATTTGGGCTAAGAATTCTGCTTGAGGGAATCTCCTTGATATTTACTCCAGGGCAATCAAGGCATTAGGCACTTGGGTGGGAAAGAGAAATCAGGTAGAATCTGTACTGTGATCACGATGAATAGTGGAGTATGTTCGAAGTGTGGCATAACTTAATCTTGCTCCCAACATCTATGTTCTTAAGTTCTTAATTTTCATTACCCAACTGATTAATGTAATTTTTATTTGCAATAGGCAAGGAGACTGTCAATTCCTTATTAAGACCGTTGCTCTAAAAAGAAGAATGAAGATACGGTATGAATGTCTGACTTAAAAATGCTGGTATTACCAATGAATTCCCATACCAATGTTAACTTTAAGGATCCAACATGAGAATGTTCACTGGTACTTACAAATGGCTATTTTATGTTATAGGAAAATTGACGTTTCGGGCAAAAGCCCTCCATCAGGAGTGAAATCAGGGAGCCTCCAGGGTGGAAAGATAAATGTGTTTGGGGGGGTGGGGGGGTAGAAGGTGGGGCGAGGGAAAAGGGAGCAAAGAGTACAATAGGTGAATGGGTGTGGTAGGTGAAGGTAATAGGTCAGAGAGGAGGGTGGAGCGGGAAGGGAGATTGTCAGGTAGGACAGGTCATGGGGAAAATGCTGAGCTTGAAGATTGGAGCTGGGGTAAGGTGGGGGGAAGGGAAATGAGGAAACTGGTGAAGTCCACATTGATGCCCTGGGGTTTAAATATTTTGGGGCGGAATATGAGGCGTTCTTCCTCCAGGCATCGGGTGGTGAGGGAGCAACAGTGGAGGAGGCCCAGGAACTGCATGTCCTCAGCAGAGTGGGACGGGGAGTTGAAACGTTGGGCCACGGGGAAGAGGGGTTGATTGTTACGGATGTCCTAGAGATGTTCCCTAAAGTGCTCTGCGAGGAGGCATCCACTGTCCTCAATGTAGAGGAGACTGCATCAGGAGCAACAGATACAATAAATGACTTTGGTGGATGTACAGGTTAAACTTTGATGGATGTGGAAGGCTCCATTAGGGCCTTGGATGGAGGTGAGGGAGGAGGTGTGGGTGCAGGTTTTGCAATTCCTGTGGTGGCAGGGGAAGGTGCCAGGACGGGAGGGTAGGTTGTAGGGGGGCGCAGACCTGACCCGTTAGTCATGGCGGGAATGGTCTTTGCAGAAAGCAGAAAGGGGTGGGGCAGGAAATATATCCCTGGTTGTGGGGTCCTTTTGGAGGTGATGGAAATGTTGCCGGATGATATGGTTAATGCTAAGGTTGGTTGAGTGGAAGCTGAGGACCGGGGATTCTGTCCTTGTTACGGTTGGAGGGGTGGGGTCTGAGGGCGGAGGTGCGGGATGTGGATACGATGCGTTGGAGGCCATCTTCAACCACGTGGAAAGGGAAATTGCGGTCTCTAAAGAAGGAGGCCATCTGGTGTATTCTGTGGTGGAACTGGTCCTCCTGGGAACAGATACGGCGGAGGCGGAGGATTTAGGAATATGGGATGGCATTTTTCAATGTGGGAGTCGGTAGGTTTGTAAAAAAAATGTCAGTGTCAAGTTGGTCATCATTAATGGAGATGGAGAGGTCCAGGAAGGAGAAGGAGGTTTCAGGAATGGTCCAGGTGAATTTAAAGTCGAGGCGGAATGTGTTGGTGAAGTTGATGAACTGAGCTGAAAATGTGTTGCTGGAAAGGCGCAGCAGGTCAGGCAGCATCCAAGGAGCAGGAGAATCGACGTTTCAGGCATGAGCCCTTCTTCAGGAAGTTGATGAACTGCTCAACCTCCTCGCGGAAGCATGAGGTGGCACAGATGCAGTCATCAATGTAGTGGAGGAAGAGGTGGGGAGTAGTGCATGTGTAACCACGAAAGATGGACTGTTCTACATAACCGACAAAGAGACGACATAGCTGGGACTCATATGGCTGCCCATGGCTACCCCTTTGGTCTGGAGGAAGTGGGAAGATTCAAAGGAAAAATTGTTAAGGGTGAGGACCAGTTCAGCCAAATGAATGAGAGTGTCAGTGGAAGGGTACTGTTGGAGACGTTGGTAGAGGAAGAAACGGAGGGCTTGGAGGCCCTGGTCATGGTGGATGGAGGCGTAGAGGGATTGGATATCCATAGTGAAGATGAGGCATTGGGGGCCAGGGAAACAGACGTCTTGGAGGAGGTGGAGGGTGTGGGTGGTGTCTCGAACATATGTGGGGAGTTCCTGAACTAGGGGGTTAGGACAGTATTGAGGTAGGTGGATATGAGTTCGGTGGGGCCGGAGCATGCTGACACAATGGGTCGGCCAGGGTGGTCAGGCTTGTGGATCTTGGGAAGGAGGTATGAATTCTTCTTAGAACATAGTATAGAAGGGGTGCTTTGCAGTTCTGAGAGAGTGTGGCCCTCAGTTGAGGCAGGGCTGACTGTAGTGAGGATAAATGGCAGCGCATTGCTGCGAGTGTGGAGCAAAGGATCCTGAAAGAGAACTATTGCTGGTGGTTTTGAATCTGTAGTCTGTACTCAACACGTTTTCCATCTAATGTAGTTGAAAACTGACTAGAAGCAGTGGGAAATTCTGATGAAAATCCAACTTTCAGATGTTTTACTGGAGATATTATGCACTGTATAATCTATTTATGCATGAAGTTTGCTGACTATCAGAAAGACAAGAGTAAACCACCAAATCAGGTCAATGCTATATTTACAATGATAGATATTTAGTAATAAGATTTTGGAAAATGGATGGAAGAATGGAAGCGTAGACTATTTTCTAAATAGGGAAAGGCTTTGGAAATCTGAAAAACAAAGGAACTTTGGAATCCTAGTTCAGGATTCTTTTATGGTTAACATGCAAGTTTTGTTAGCAGTTATGAAAGCAAATGCCATGTTAGCATTCATTTCAAGTGGGTTAGAATACAAGAGTAAAGGTGTACTGCTGATGCTGAATAAGGCTCTGGTCAGCCCACATTTGGAATGTTATGAACAGTCTGGCTCTGTTTCTAAGGAAGGATGTGCTGGCTTGGGAGGAGGTCCAGAGAAAAATGATTCTAGGGTTGAAGTGCTTGTCATCTGAGGAGTAGTTGAGGATTCTGGGTCGATGGAATTTGGAAGGATGAGAGGGGATATAGTTGAAACTTACAGAATACTGAGAGGCCTGGATGTAGTGGACATGAAGGAAATAATTCTACTTGTTAGAGAGATTACAGCCTGATGAGGAGGAATATCTTTAGTCAGAAGGTGGTTAATCTGTGGAGGCCAAGTCATTAAGCGTTTTCAAAATAGAAAAAGATTCTTGATAGGTAAGGGACTCAAGAGTCATGGGGAGAAGGCAGGGGATTCGGGTTGAGAAACATATCATTCTTGATCGAATGGCTGAGCAGACTTGATGGGCCAAATAGCCTAATTCTGTTTGTTTACCTTATGGCCTAATGATCGTATGGACTGTTATAGCTGCAGCAGATGGACTCATAATCAGTGTGCTGCCATCAGTAAAGCATCTGTTGTCAGGCATATTCCCAGGGATTAGAAAGAAAATGCCAAAAAGAGAAACGAGTACATTTTCTCTAAAACGAATTATAAAGGAAATTAGTGTATTTATTATGTTTAACATATGGTGTCCACATATTAACTATAAATGCTTTTGAAAGCTTTGCAAGCATAAGTCTTCACAACATTTTCTTTTCTACTTCAGTTGTAAAATATCTGCCAAAGTAGTCAGCTATCTTAATGGTCACGTGACAGATAAACTATTTGCATAATCGTGATATAAAAAAACTAAATGAATTATGAAAGCAATCGGTTTTAATGAGAAAATATTGTTATGCTACTTATCTGAAAATTTCTAATCAAATATAGATGACTTTTTTGAAAGCAACTATATGCGAGGAACACATACTTCATCTAAAAAGACATCCATGGGATGTCTATTAATAAGGATGATATACTAATTGCACATTCTTAATCCCTTATCTGTTGTGAACACCACTGAAGTCTAGACAGACTTATAATGGGCTGTGAACTTTTGTAAAATGACGTGACATGAAAAGTTAATCTTTAACATATGAGCAAAGTGTCTCTTCATTGCTTACCCTGATGGATCAACCTGACCTGTGACTATTGATTATACACGTGGGCAAAAGCATAAGAACATATTCGTTCACGTGAGAAAATTAACACAAAACCTTGCATTTATAAATATGTTTTAAATTTCATTTATCAAATTACTACTTTTATAATCTCAAAAAATTAACATAAAAATATATGCTTGAAAAGAATGTCAGTAATATATTTATCACTGCAGTTTCCCCGATTGGCAATAATTAAAGATACAGGGCAGGCTTTGAGTGATAATTTTGCTCCTGATAGCACTACCATTCATGAGAGAGAAGAAAATTCAGTTCTGTTGAAGCCTGTTTAAGAGCCTCATTTGTTATCCAGCAGCTGACAGTTTTGGATTACTCATCCAGTAACATAACCACAATGTCAATTTAACCAGTATAAAAATCCCAAGTGATCTATGAATGGAATTCTAGTATCGTGAAGCAGAATCCATGAGCCTTTCTATAGCAAAGAAAGCTTGAACATGGAAAAATAAAGAAAAGAAGATAGTATTCAATGGAACTTTGGAATAGATTAGTGCATTTTTGTTTCACTTGACCGTTTGCATATTTGGTTACATTTCCTTTGAGTTTAAAAGAAATTCTCTATCAGTTTGCTTTTTATTACAGTTCCTCTCAACCTGCATTGCCTCCACATTTTGATCTTTATCGTTACCAATTAAGAACTCACTAGGAGCAGGAATAGGCCATTCAGCCCATCAATACCTGCTCTGGCATTCAATAAAATCATGGTGGATCTGATGGCAACCACAAAACTGCATACCTTGGTAATCTTCGAACCACCACTTAGAAACTATTCACATTTGCCTTAAAAAATATTCAAGGACTCTGATTCCACCATCTTTTCAGGAAGCGAACTCCAAATCTCTGAGAGTAAAACAAAATCACTTTAATTTTGTTTTAAATGGACAATCCCTTATTTTTAATAGTGGTCTTTATTTCTAGATTTTTCCATGAGAAGAAATATCCTCTCTAAATCTAGATCTGTCAGGACCCCTCAGAATCTCATACATTCCAATCATGTTGCCTCTTCCCCTTCTAAGTTCCAGGCAATACAACTCTAACCTTCCCTCATGAGACAACCTAACCATTTCGGCAATTAGTCTTATAAGTAATCTCTGAACAGCTACCAAGGTACTTCCACCCTTCCTTCAATAAGGTGACCAATACTATGCGCAGTAATCAAAATGCCTTGTTTCTGCTAAAGTTATGATTTCAGCTTGCTGATTGCCTGCAGAAGAATTTTCCTGAATCCACTAACTAAAATAAACATTTGTCTGAAATACTAAGCAATTCCAGTCACTTCATGTCATGAAATAAATGTATTCCTAAAGATATGAGCTGTGCTATTAAGATTGTTCATGTACCAAATGTTACCAATGAATTGGGGTCAGGAAACCGTACTGAGATTCCTCAGCAGTTCTGTTCTGTCTGGATTATATTTAAGCTAGTTATTAAAGCTGTGAGATTACTCACCAGAATATGGTGTGATTGTGAGAGGGAAGAAAAAAGGAATGCAAGTCAATGATTCCGGGGAGGTCACAGTGAAAGGTAGGTTGGGGTGGAGAAATGATGAGATAGAATATGGGTATAGTTTGGCAGCTGGAGGAAAGAGCCCTTCATCAGTCATTCCTGATGAAGGGCTCTGGCCCCAAACGTCAAATTTCCTGTTCCTTAGATGCTGCCTAACCTGCTGTGCTTTAACCAGCAACACATTTTCAGCTCTGATCTCCAGCATCTGCAGACCTCACTTTTTACTCAAAGATTTTAACCTACTGTGAATCCTCTTGCAAGGATGCCTTCCTTGAAGAAGCTCTCTTCCTCCCTCTACAAGGATTTCAGTGAGTCCCTCTCTCACTGCACCCCCCAGGTCATCTCCTCTACACAGAAGCTCTTCAGCCACGTTCTCAAACAGACTCGTTACCACAGCCACATCTCCTTCCTCAGCACCTGCCTATGGAACCGACTGATCCCACACGGACTCCGGACTACATTCCAACCAACAAAATTAGGACCCAACCAGGACAACCTGTACCTACAACAAATCCGAAGCCTCCAGCAAATGACCACCCTCCGGATCCTCTGCTCCACCCTCGCAGCCTTGCGTCGCTACCTACATTCCCTGCAATCAGCCCTACCCCAGCTCAGGACAACACTCTCACAGACCTGCAAAGGACCTCTACTGTTCTTCATCTACAGAAAAATCCACACACTAAACAAACAGTTCTTCCTAGCCATATCAAAAATTAAAGACAGTAAGTACCGAAAACTTTCATGTACTTACCCCCACACTCGTGGTTCCTCAACTGTTCCAGAATCTTCTATCGGCCTGTCGGACACCATTACACATGTGGCCGCTACAGCGCCCGCGGCACCAACGGCCGCGATCGCCACCCAAACAACCGCCCCGACGATCACTGCACAGACAACTGCTTCCACGATCGCCAGGAAGATCGCCGACGGACTCGCGACCCCTGCGGCTACCGGGAATGACAACGGCTCTTTCGTCGCCACAACCATTTCCACCCCTTCAGCTGCCGTCGCCGCAGCCACTTCCGCCCCCACTGACATCACTAACCTGCATGATCGCAATGCCTCGGGTGTCTCCGCCCTCACGTCGACTTTCGTCATCACGCGTAACCCCGCCCTCACGCCGACTTGCGTCACCATGCATAACCCCGCCCCCGCACCTAATTTCATCACCACGCGTAACCCCGCCCCCACACGTAACCCCGCCCCCACACCAAGCTTCGTCACCACATCTAACCCCGCCTCTACGTCGATCTCTGCCCCCGCCCCTAACTGCGCCCCCACCCCCAGCTCCAGTCCTACACCAGGTCCTAGCTCCCAGCCTTGCCAGATCTTCACCATCCCTCCAGACCTCCCCCTCTCTGAGGATGAAAGATCAGTCCCCAGCAGAGGCCTCACCTTCATTCCCCTACGCCCTCGGATTAATGAGTTCAACACGCGGCGAGATATTGAACAATTCTTCCGCCGCCTTCGCCTCCGTGCCTACTTTTACAACTAAGACTCCCGCCCACCCTCTGACGACCCCTTCTCCCGCCTCCAACACACCCCATCCACCTGGACACCCGTGCTGGCCTCTTACCCGCCCTCGATCTATTTATAGCCAACTGCCACCATGACATTAACCGACTTGACTTGTCCACCCCTCTCACCCACTCCAACCTCTCACCCTCAGAACGTGCAGCCCTCCACTCCCTCCGCTCCAACCCCAACCTTACCATCAAACCGGCAGACAAGGGAGGCACGGTAGTAGTTTGGCGCACCGACCTTTATACCGCTGAGGCCAAACGCCAGCTCGCAGACACCTCCTCCTATTGCCCCCTTGACCATGACCCCACCTCCCACCACCAAACCATCATCTCCCAGACCATCCATAACCTCATCACCTCAGGGGATCTCCCATCCACCGCCTCCAACCTCATAGTCCCACAACCCCGCACCGCCCGTTTCTACCTCCTTCCCAAAATCCACAAACCTGACTGCCCCGGCCGACCCATTGTCTCAGCCTGCTCCTGCCCCACCGAACTCATCTCCGCGTACCTCGACACGATTCTGTCCCCTTTAGTCCAAGAACTCCCTACCTACGTTCGGGACACTACCCACGCCCTCCATCTCCTCCATGATTTTCACTTCCCCGGCCCCCAACGCCTTATCTTCACGATGGACATCCAGTCCCTGTACACCTCCATCCCCCATCAAGAAGGACTCAAAGCCCTCCGCTTCTTCCTTTCCCGCCGCACCAACCAGTACCCTTCCACTGACACCCCATTCATTCCTGATGAAGGGCTCTGGCCCAAAATGTCGAATTTCCTGTTCCTTGGATGCTGCCTAACCTGCTGTGCTTTAACCAGCAACACATTTTCAGCTTGAGGAAAGCACTATTTCCCACCAAATGAGGACAGCAACAAAAGATTGTGGTTGGAGTATTCTAAGTTATGCCTGTGATGTGTGTGAAACAGCTTGTCAGATTGTTTAGGTACACCAGTAATCTGTTATCAAAATAATGTAAAGGTTACCACAAAGTTATTACCTTTGATATAATAAAACATCATTGACTTTTTAAGACATAGGTTTCATGAAATGTCTAATTTTAGCTTTATAGTCCATCTAGTGTTGTAATTGAATGTAATATTTGCAATTAATTATTTCTAATGGGATGCTAATTATACCTCCATAATATTTTAATTCAATTCCTTTGGCACATAGTTAATGAAATATGAAATTGCTGTATTCATTTTAAGGTCATGTTTATGATTTGCTGCTCTTTAGATTTGTTTTCATGGTTACTGATCCTTCATTTTTCCTGCCGCCATCTTGGTGCTTTCATTGTTTCTTTGTTCTCCTTGAGATGTATGTATCGCTGGAAAAGAAGCATTTAGTACTTATGCCTTATTGCTTTTGAGAAGGCAGTGGCAAACCACATTCTTGAATTACTGAGATTCATGGTGCAGATTCACCAATAGCGCTGTCAGGAAAGGATTTTCAGTATTTGGATCTAGCCACAGTGAAGGGATTGCAATATAATGTCATGTAAGGACAGGGTATGATTTAGAGGGGTACTTTCAGATTCTGGAATTCCCATGTGTCTTCTGCTTTTATTCTTTGTATTACACATTAAGCAGCATTCACAGTGTACTAAGAGACGACATCTTGGACAGCTCATCCAGTGAGGCCATATAGGTAAACCTTAGGAATAGGAAAGCTGGAATCCCAATGATGGGGTTATACTCTAGGCCTCCCATTAGCCAGTGGGAGATAGAGGAACAGATATATAATCAGATAATGAAAAAATTTAAAAATAACAAGGTTGTTGCAGTGGGTGATTTTAATTTCTCTAATATTGATTGGGACTCGCTTATTGCTAGGGATTAAGATGGAGCAGAAAGTGTTAGATGCTCCAGTGGGGTTTCTTGAAACATTAGTCAGATAGGGGCAATACTCAATCTGACATTGGGGAAAGAGCCTGGCAGGTGATTGAGCTTCAGTGGATTTTGGGAACAGTTTTACGATAGTTTTACATAAGGACAAGACTGGTTCCCGTGTGAAAGTGTTAAATTGGGAGAAGGCTATTTACAACAGTATTAGGCAGGACCTGGAGAAGTTAGATTGAGAGTGGCTGTTTGAGGGTAAATCCACACCTGATATGCAGGAGTCTTTTTAAGGCCAGTGGATCAGAGTCCAGGACCAACATGTTCCTGTGAGGATGAAAGGTTAAGAGGGAAAGATTTGGGAAACTTGGTTGATAAGTGATATTGACAGATTTTTGAAAAAGAAAAGGAATGCATATGTAAGGTTTGGGAAAGTGAAATCAAATGAGGCCCTTAAGATATACAAAAGAAGTAGGAAAGAACTCAGTCAAAGAATAAAGAGGGCTAGAAGAGATCATGAAATATCCTTAACAAATACGATTAAGGGGAGTTCCAAGGAATTTTATACATATAATATGAATAAGAGGGAATTTATATATGGAGCCAGAGAAAGTGGGTGAAGTCCTTAATGAGTTGAGAGTGTGGTGCTGGAAAAGCACAACAAGTCAGGCAGCATCCGAGGAGCAGGAGAATCTATGTTTCGGGCATAAACGCTTCATCAGGCATGAAGGGCTGATGAAGGGCTTATGCCCAAAATGTCGATTCTCCTGCTCCTCAGATGCTGCCTGACCTGCTGTGTTTTTCCAGCACCACATTCTTGACTCTGATCTCCAGCATCTGCAGTCCTCACTTGCTCCTAGATGTCCTTAATGAGTACCTTGCATCGGCATTCACCAAGATGAACAACATGGGTGATGGCAAGGCTAGGTAGGGATACATTGATATTCAGAGACATGTTAATATTAAAAAGGAGGAAGTGTTGGGTGTCTTGAAAAACGTGAAGGTAGACAAGAGCCTGATGGAACTTATCCCAGAATATTGAAGTAGGCGAGGGAGAAGATTGCAAGGTCTATGACAGAGATATTTGTATTCTGATTTTGTACAGGCAAGGTCCCAGAAGACTGGAATAGCCAATGTTATTTCTTTGTTTAAGCAAAACAACAAGGATAATACAAGAAATTATAGGCTGGTCACTTTACGTTAGTGGGAAGGAAATTATTGGAGAAGATTCTTAGGGACAAGATTTACTCACATTTGGGGAAGAATGAACTGAATAGAGCTTGTCAGCATGAATTTATATGGGGGCGGTCTTGTCTTATAAACTTGGTTGAGTTTTTGATGAAGTGACAAACATAATTGATGAGGATGGAGCAATGGATGGTGGCTACATGGACTTTACTAAAACATTTGATAAGGTCCCTCATGGTAGGTTGCTGCAGAAGATTAACTTACTTGGGATCCATGATGTGGTGCATTGGATACAAAATTGAAAACAGAAGGTAGTTTTTATGACTGGAGGTCTGTGACCAGTTGTATTCCACAATGAGCAGTGTTGGAACCTCTTTTATTTGCAATACAGTATATATAAATGATTTGGATAAAAAAGTAGGAGGTCTGATTGGTGACTTTGCAGATGACATGAAAATTAATGGAGTTGTGGATCATAGGGCGGTTGTGAAAGGAAACAGCAGGATATAGATCTGTTGGAAAGTTGAGCAGGGAAATGGCAGATGGAGTTTAATCCAGATAAGTGTGAAATGATGTATTTTGGGAGGTTAAATGTAAGAGGAAACTTTTATAGTAAATTGCAGGACCCTTAAGAGCATTGATGTACAGTAGGATTTGGGGGGGGGGGGGGGGGGGGGGGGGGGGGGGGGGGGGGGGCGGGGGCGCGAGGTCCATAGGTTCCTGAAGTGGCAACCCAGCACAAGTGAATAAGGTAAAGAACGCATATGACATGCTTGCCTTCATTAATTTGGTCATTGAGTATAAAAGTTGGCAAGTCTTGTTGCAGATATATAAGACTTTACTTAGGCAACATTTAGTGTATTGCGTGGAATTCTGGTTGCCACACTGCAGGAAGGATATGAATGCTTTGGCAAGGGTGCCAACGAAGTTGGCAAAGATGTTGCCTGGGTTGGAACGTATTAGCTATAATGGAAGTTTGGGCAAACTTGGATTGTTTTCATTTGAGTGTCAGAGGCTGTGGTGAGACCTGATCGAAGCATATAAAATTGTGGGAGGCATGGATTGGATGGATAGTTGGAGTCGTTTTTCCCATTGTCGTAATGCCAACTACTAGGGTGCATAGGTTTAAGGTGAGAAAGGAAAAGTTCATAAGGGATGTGCAAAGAAAGATGGTGTGGATGCCTGGAGAGGGCTATCAGGGGATCTGGTAGAAACAGATACATGAGCAACACGTAAGAGGCATTTAGACAGACACATGAGCAGGTAGCAAATAGTGGCATATGAACCATGTGCAGGCTGAAGGATTGATTTAGATTGGCATCATGATTGGTACAGATATGGTGGGCCAAAGGACCTGTTGCTGTGCTGTACTGTTCTACATTCTATGTTCAAACTGATAGAAATCATGGTTTTGGAAGGTGCTATTGAAGGAAGGAGTTCCTGCGATACACTGAGTTCTTACAGTGGGAGGATTGAATTTTTCAGGTAGTGGATAGGATACTGATCAGGTAGGCTGCTTTTTCCTGGATGGTGTTGAGTTCCTTGAGTGTTGGAGCACCAAGACAAATGCAAAGTATTTAATCATACACCTGAGCCTATGCCATATGGTTGACAGACTTTAGGGAATCAGGAGTGTATTATTCCCTGAAGAATCTCTAGCTTTTGCTCTGCTCTTGTTGCCAAAGATTTTATATTGAATAGAATCATACACTCAAACAGCATGGAAAGAGACCCTTTGGTCAAATTAGTTCATACTGACCATATTCCCAAGCTTATCTCGTCCCACTTGCCTGTGTTTAGTCCATATCGCTCCAAACTTTTCAAATTCATGTACTTATCCTAATGTCTTTTAAACGTTGTAATTGTAACTGCATCCACCACTTCCTATTGCAGTTCATTCCACACATTAACCACTGTTGTCCTTTTTACAACTTTCTTCTTTCATCTTAATATATGCCCCTCGTTTTGGCCTCCCCCACCCCAGGGAAAAGATCTTGGCTATTTACCCTATCCATGCCCCTCATGATTTTATAAACTTCTATAAAGTCATCCCTCAGCCTCTGATGCTCCAGAGAAAGTAGCCCCAGCCTATTCAGCTTCTTCCTATAGTTTAAAATCTCCAATCTTGGCAACATCCTTGTAAATCTTTTCTGAACCGTTTCAAGTTTCACAATATCCTTCCTATAGCAGCAATACCAGAATTGAACAAAAGTGGCCTAACCAATGTCCTGTAGAGCCACAACATGACCTCCCAACTCCTATACTCAATGCACTGATCAATAAAGGTAAGCATATCAAATGCTTTCTTCACTATCTTGTCTACCACTGATGCCACTTTCAAGGAACTATGAACCTGCACTCCAAGGTGTGTTTATTTAGCAACACTTCCCAGGACCTTACCATTAAGTTCATAAGTCCTGCCCCGTTTTGCCTTTCCAAAATGCAACATTTCACATTTATCTAAATTAAACTCTAGCTGCCACTCCTCAGTACATTGGCCATTCTGATGAAAGTCCCGTTGCATTCTGAGGTAATGTTCTTTTCTGTCCACTACGCCACCAATTTTGGTGCCATCTGCAAACTTACTATGTTCACATCCAAATAATATATAAATGATGAAAAGCAGTGGACCCAGCACCCATCCTTGTGGCAAACTGCTGGTCACAGGCTTTCAGCCTTTGAATTTGAATTTGAATTTGAATTGAATGTATTGTCACGCGTACTGAGGCACAGTGAAAAACTTTGTCTTGCGAGCAATACAGACAGATTACAGACTTAAGTAGTATAGATAAGTAAATAAAAGGTAAACAGCGGCAAAAACAAAAACACAGGTACAGGCAAATGTTCAGAGTTTGTGAGTCCATTCAGTATTCTAACAACATTAAGGTAGAAACTGTTTCAAAACCAGCTGGTGCATGTGTCCAGGCTTCTGTACCTTCTCCCCGATAGTAGAGGTTGTAGAAAAGCATTGCCAGGGTGGGATGGATCTTTGAGAATGCTGGCGGCCTTTCCTTGCCAGCAGGCCTGGTGGTTGGATTCTATAGATGGGAGGTTGGCCTTTGTGCTTATCCGGGTCAACTTCACCACTCTCTGTAACTGTCTCCGATCTTGAATTGTACGATTGCCAGACCAGATAGTAAAACATCCAGACAGAATGCCCTCGATGATGCACCTATAAAAGTTGACAAGGGTATTCGCCATCATGCCAAATGTCTTCAGCTGCCTGAGGAAGAAGACATGTTGTTGGGCCTTTGTGACTAATGCATCCACATGAAGAGTTCAAGAAAGTTTGCTGTGGATGAACACTCCCAGGAGCTTGACACTCTCCACTCGTTCCACCTCTGTGCTGTTAATGTGTGTGTGGGGGGGCATGAGTAACATCCTGCCAAAAGTCAATAATGAGTTCTTTGGTTTTGCCAGCATCAAGAGCTAGGTTGTTCATTGTTCCATGTCTTCTACCTCCCGTCTGTAGTCTGTTTGTTGCCATCTGAAATTCGACTGACTATGGTGGTGTCATCCGTGAACTTGTAAATGGCATTAGTCTGGTATTTGGCTATGCAATCATGGGTATACAATGAGTATAGTAGGAGGCTGAGTATGCACCCCTGGGGGGCTCTAGTTTTGGGTGTTAGTGAGGATGAAATGTTGTCCCCAATCTTCACTGATTGTGACCTGTGGGTCAGGAAACTGAGGATCCAGTTGCAGAGAGTGGAGCCTAATCCCAGATCACTAAGTTTAGTAGTCAGTCTCGAAAGGATAAAAGTTTTGAAGGTTGAACTGTAGTCAACAAGTAAGATTCTTATGTAGTTGTTCTTGGTGCCAAGATGCTCTAAGGCGGAGTGAAGTACAAGTGATTTGGCATCTGACATAGATTTGTTGGTCCAAAAGGCCAATGTGTCAAGAATAGTGGGGAGGCTAGAGTTGATTAATGCCGTGACCAGCCTTTCAAAGCACTTCATGACCACTGAAGTTAGGGCCACTGGGTGGTAGTCATTGAAAAGCAACCTTCCACCTCCACCTTCTGTCTCCTACGTTTGAGCCAATTCTGTATCCAAATGGTTAATTCATCCTGTTTTCCATATGATCTGATCTTGTTAACCTGCTTACCATGTGGAATCTTGTTAAATGCCTAACTGAAGTCCAGATAAATCACGTCTACTGTTCTGTCTTCACCAACCCCCTTCATCACTTCTTCAGAAAGTTGAATGAAGTTAGTGAGACATGATTTGCCATGCACAAAGTCATGTTGACTATTCCTAATCAGTCCTTGCCATTCCAAATATATATGAATCCCATTCCTCAGGATCAGCTCCAACAATTTGTCCACCACTGATGTCAGAGACTCATCTATCTAGGGTTTAGTTAAGTATCTGGTCAATATTAACCTCTAAGTTGAAAAACAGAAGACTTTGTTTTGGTCATGTTCTTGAATATTGAAGGATGATGATTAGAGTTTCTCTTTTTGGTGACGGTCATTGCCTGGCATTTGTGTGATGCAAAAGTTAGTAATCACCCAAGCCTGAATCTTGCCAGGGCCTTGCTGCATATGAGAATGGACTACTTCAGTATCTGAGATGTCAGGAATCATTCCAAACACTTCTCTAATCATCGGCAACCATCCTCACTTCTGACCTTATGATGAAGGGAATTTCATTTAAAAAACAACTGAAGACATTAGTGTAATTCCTGAGGTACCCAAGCAGACATGCCCTGAACATTGGCCTCTTACAACCACAATCATATTTCTACTTTTGTGCTTGGTATGAGTTCCACCAGTGAAGAGTTTTCCCATGACTTTCATTGGTTTCAGTTTTGCAAATTCACATTTTTGTCACTTTTAGTCAAGGCTGCCTTGATGTCAAGGACAGTAATTCTCACACCAACCTGTTAAATTCAGTTCTTTTCATCCATAAGTCAGCCTTATGTCCATACCAGAAGGAGAGCCATTGAAGTAGTGGTAATGACAGTGGGCTAGTCATGCAGAGTATTTGGCCCTGGAGGTCACAGGTTTGAATCCTTGCTCAGTCAAATGCTGAAATCTGAATTCAGTATGAAGCTGGTTTAATGACAGCTTCTGTAACCACTGTCAATTGTCATAAAAACCTACCTGGGTCATTAATGTTCATCAGGGAGGTAAATTCACCATCTTTACCTGGTGTTGACGAGTGTGGTGCTGGAAAAGCACAGCAGATCAGACAGCATCTGAGGAGCAGGAGAGTCGACGTTTTGGGCATAACTGCCTCACCAGAAATCATATTCCTGATGAAGACCTTATGCCCAAAATGTTGACTCTCCTCCTCCTTGGATGCTGGCTGACCTGCTGTGCTTTTCCATTTCCACACTTTTTGACTCTGATCTCCAGCATTTGCAGTCCTCACTTTCTCTCAATCTTCATCTGGTGTGGCCTACAATAGCAATTAGGAATGAACAATGATGTTAGCCTTGCCTACAATGCCCACATCCCATGAATGAATTTTAAAAATATGCAGCTTGTACATAATGGGAAAGAATGTATAAATCAAATAAGTTATGTGAAAAGGATAGGAGAGTGTTGAAGGTTTGCAGTAAAAAGAATCACTGGAATCACCATAATGTTATTGTACTGTGTTCTGGCTGTAGTGAAAATGATGAGCAAAATCATTAATTTTATCAGCATGATCATCCTCCTCTATGGCCTGAGACAGTGAAGTGTCCACAGAGCCATAACAATATGGCTGTTTCCTTGTTACACCTCCAAATTGAAAGCAATATATGCAAAATAGAGTGAATTTTGCTCATTTTGAAACATAATGATATTTCTGAACATGCTCATCAATTTTCGAGCAGGGTCTTGTCCTGAAATGTCAATATTTGAAAGTGCAAATAAAGGTAACCCTATTATGGTTTGAGAAATGAAAGTGAGTGGCTGTATTACAATTCGAACACTTTTGTTTCCTTGTATACAAAACTATTGTATCAAAGATGTTACAGTTCAAATCCTAATTTTTATTTAATGTTAAACTGGCAAAATAAAAGCATTACTTTCAGCAATCATTAATTGATAAATAGGTACAAAATGTGTTTAAATTTGTGTTTAATGTTTCTTGATTATTCTGTGAAGCTGGTGATCACATAGGAGAAAACAAAATTCAGTTATTCAAAAGTAATTCAAATGATGTAATCCTTGATCTGATCTAATTTGGTTTTATCCAGAAACGCGGCTGAAAAATTGCTTTGTTCGGAGTAGCACATTTCAGGATAAAGTAAACTTTAGGCTTTAGAGTATTAGGACAAAAAGAAAACAAAAGCTGACATATTACCAGATGTGTAAATGAAATGTGACAAGCATAGACTTACAAACCACATGCATAATTACTGACAACGTACATGCTGTTCCTTTCTGCTATGTTATTATAGGTGGAACTACAGTTTCAGTAACAAACAATAGGCAGTTATGGAAATTAAAGAACACTGATGCAAAGTTCTAAGAAAAACAGAAGACAAGGTATTTGGCTGCATTTTAATCTCTGCTCTTTGATGGTGCTGTACCTAATCTGAGATTAAAACAGGGGTTGGCTTGCAAATAACTGTTGTGGAACCAAGAGCAACCACTTGCAACTAAAATTTGGTGAAAGGGAGAAGGAAGTTGAAATCAGATAACAGATTTAACAAAGGTTCTGCATGATAGCACCAAAACCTTTTCATAACTGTGGAGGCTTTGATACATTGATCCTAGTAACACCAGCCATCAATGCAGTGAATGCCCATTCAATGCCTTGAGACCTATTAGAAATAATACCTGCTCAAGCATGAGACAAGACTTGAATACCTCTTGTTCCTTCATGCCAGCAAGTCGGTGAAAGACTGCTTAAACCGTATAGGATTTGTGAAAATTTTGCCCATAGATATAAACAATCCTTTCTCTGAGTCAATTCATAAATTGGAATTTTTCGCAAGTGTGGTATGGAGCAAATGCTGTATTGTCACGTTGTAGCCCTTCAGATGAAACATGATCAAGTACTACTCCTGATTGTTCCAGTCTCTTTAGATAACAATGTTTAAGAAAAAGGAAGCAGTCTTACCAATGCTCTGAGCAA
Source organism: Hemiscyllium ocellatum (assembly GCF_020745735.1). Lineage (NCBI taxonomy): Eukaryota > Metazoa > Chordata > Chondrichthyes > Orectolobiformes > Hemiscylliidae > Hemiscyllium > Hemiscyllium ocellatum. The sequence continues at coordinate 59,471,991 of NC_083402.1, forward strand.
AATCTTTCAAAAAAATGAGACTCATGTCTCGTGTCTCTTTTGCGGCTGTTAGTGGTAATAATGTGGCGAATGTATTTGAACTGTCTTACTGCTTTAACATGATAATGTGTGAAATAAATGCAAGCATATTGTTATTATATTTGAAAGGTTCACTGCAAAGATTTTCAAATAATGAAGGATATTGATGATGGGATCTTCCTTTTCATTAGTCACATGTCTGACATTTCAGGAGTCTCCAAGATATGCAGACTTTCTCCCTACTTTTCTGGTGGAAATTGGGTGGAAAGGGAATTAAAGAAAAAAAGTTTTCGTTGTCATTTGGAACACATAACACTTAATTGTCATCTTTGACATCTTGGTAGCAGATAAAGCTGGCCTGTTGTTCATTGTAATAAATGTAATCTAATAGAAACCCAGGTGCCTGCATCAATATCACACTTCTCAGAGGCCTCCAACTGATTTTCTGAGAATTGTTGTTTCTGATGGTATCAAGGACATTGCCATGCATTAATGTATTAGAGAGACTGGATGATACTAAATAACTTTGTTTAATTTCTCCGTCACAGAAAATATGTTTGGTGAGCTGCTTAGATCATCTGACATGGAAATTAGAAGTAAAGAACACAATCTGATCAAAATCCACAAATTAACCATATAATCTTACAGCTCCTGTAATGTTGTCCTTCCTTTGTGGGGGTTAAACAAGACATTCTATCAAAGGGCTGAGGGAAAATGATGGGAGAAATATAAAGGGCTTCATGTGAGTTTTGAACATAATCCAGAGGAATACGTTAAGGTAACAAAGAAGTTAAAGTTGTCTGAGATATGGACCATTACTATGCAGATATTGTGAAGTCAGTGATTATGATGACACTTTTTGTAGATGGTAAAATAATTAGATATTTCAATATGGAATGAAATACACCAACTTCATAGCTCCTTGAAAGTAGAGTCGCAGGTAGATAGGATAGTGAAGAAGGTGTTTGGTATGCTTTCCTTTATTGGTCAGAGGATTGAGTACAGGAGTTGGGAGGTCATGTTGCAGCTATACAGAACATTGGTTAGGCCACTTTTGGAATACTGCTTGCAATTCTAGTCTCCTTCCTATTGGAAAAATGTTGTGAAACTTGAAAAGATTCAGAAAAGACTTACATGGATGTTGCCAGAGTTGGAGAGTTTGAGCTATAGGCAGAGGTTGAGTAGGCTAGGGCTGTTTTCCCTGGAGCGTTGGAGGCTGAGGTGTGACCTTATAGAGGTTTATAAAATCATGAAGGGCATGAATAGGATAAATAGTCAAAGTTGTTTCCCTTGGGTAGGGGAGTCCAGAACTCAAGGACATAGGTTTAGGGTGAGAGAGGAAAGATATAAAAGACACCTAAGGGGATACTTTTTCATACAGAGGGTGGTGCGTGTGTGGAATGGGCTGCCAGAAGAAGTGATAGAGGCTAGTACAACTGTAACATTTAAAAGGCATCAGGATGAGTATATGAATAGGAAGGGTTTGAAGGGATATGGGCTGGGTGCTGGCAGGTGGGACTAGGTTGGGTTGGGATACTGGTCAGCATGGACGGGTTGGACCAAAGGTTCTGTTTCCATGCTGTATATCTCTATGACTCTATGACTGTAAGTTAATGTGAAAGTGATTTTCTCCGGTGATGCCACATTAAATGGAAGTAAGGTTTGATAGTAACCTTCTTTCCTTCAAAATTTACCAATCTGTCATTATTTCAGCTTTGTGTGTAAATAGATCATACAATATTAAATTAAAAGTGAAGAAACAGGCTGTTTGGCACTAAGGTCTGTGCTCATATCTGTCTTCCTTAAGAATCTCCTCCCAAACTTTTTCAAATAATCCAATCCACACATCTATCTATTGTTTTCTCTCATGTGCTAATCTAGTTTCCCCTTCAATGCATCTATTCTAATCTGCTCCAGTCCGCATGTTAGTTCAATATTCTGACCAATCCTTAGGTAAAGATGTTTCTCCTGAATGTCCAGTGTATCTATGAATGATTTATGAATCTATTTTTTTGTGTTTTGCCCGCAAGTTGAAATGCCGTCTGTCGTCTTTTTCCCTCCCTGATGCCATATGAGCAATGGCAAGAAAGTTGGACAATTTACAAAAGGACAAAAAACTCAGACTTTTGCCATGAACAATTTGTTTTCGAATTTTCCACTCAAACCTGAAATGGTACCTTCAATGTCTCACTATTAAACAGTGACTACCTTATTTCCATTTCATTAGAGATTCTAACTTGCCTTGTTTATAAGGTATTACCAAATCTTCTCTCCTCCACTGAGAAACTAGATGCTGAGAATTCCTGATGTGTAAATCAGAGTGGATATCAAGCAGATGCAGCTTACTGAATGCTTGTCGCAGTCATCATGTGACTGCTTTGTCACAGTAATGTCACTGCTTGCTCCATGGCCACCATCTACTCAACACTTCACCACAGCAGTTAGTATAAGCGATCCACCAGCCTCAAGATATCACCATGCCTTGACCAACTCACATACCACTACAGGCTTTCAATACTTCACTCTGGAGCTTGGGAATACCAATGACCAGTAATGTAAGGATTGCAATTGCATTGCACACAGGGAGACACACCCATCTCATGCATCTGTATAGACTGCATTTGACTCTTCCTTTGCTTTCTTAATGTTCACTCATATTATGTTACTTGGAAGCTCTCAGACACTGTATACTTCATATTGCTTTCTTAGAGCACACTCACCGACTTCAGCACTGACCTAAGGGCTGCCACTTTTGTGTGGCCTGCGTTTTCCCCTTAGTGGACAATGTTTTTCGTGTTCAACTGCTGGCTATAAACCCTGTGGAGCTCACATTGCTTATTAGCATTGAGAGAAAAACAAACGGCTTGTTGTGGTGAAGGTGGCTGAACAGTCAAAAGAGTTGTCACTGTTCATCACTGCTGCTAAAATGAGGACTGCAGATGCTGGAAATCAGAGTCTAGATTAGAGTAGTGCTGGAAAAGCACAGCAGGTCAGGCAGCATCTGAGGAGCAGGAAAATTGACGTTTCGGGCAAAAGCCCTTTGAAGGAAGGGATGAGAAATTGTGAGGTACCACAGGTGGAGTTGTCAAAGAGAAAGACCAAGGGGTTCAGGGACATAAATCTTTCAAAGTTGCGTCACGAGTAGGCAGGGTAGTTAAGCAGGCATTTAGTATGCTTGCTTTCTTTGCTCAGACCATTGAGCATAAGAGGTATGATATCATGTTAAGGTTGTACAGGATGTTGGTGAGGCCACTTTTGAAGTACTGTGTGCAGTTTTGGTTACCCTGCAATAGAAAGGATATTATTACCTTGGAGAGGTTTCAGAAAAGATTTGCCAGGATACTGCCAAGACAGAAGGGTTTGAATTATAAGGAGAGGGTGGAACATTTTTCACTGGAATGTAGGAATTTGAGAGGTGACCTTATTGAGGTTTATAAAACCATGAGATAAGGTGAATAGTAATGATAATTTCTCTAGGGTATTGGAGTTCAAAACTAGGGGGCATATTTTTAAGATAAGAGGAAAATGACTTAAAAGGGACTTAAGGGGCAGTTTTTTTCACACAGTGTATGGTTCATATATGGAATGAACTGCCAGTGAAAATGAATGGATGCAAGTAAAGTTCCAACATTCAAAAGATATTTGTATAGGTGCATGAATAGAAAATATTTAGAGGGATATGGGGCAAACACAGGCACGTGGGATTAGTTAAGTTTGGGAATCTTGGTCAACATGGACTAGTTGGACTGAGGTATCTGTCTTCATGCTGTACGATCTATGACTCTATAGTTGGAGATGGTAGGATGTGACTTCTTAGGAAATAGGTAGGAATTAAGAGCTCTGGAAGAGGGGTTTCAAACAAGTCATGGTAACTTTGGTTCCTACATGGAGACATGTAGGGCCAACAAGAGCATGAGAATTTGCAACATCATGGAATCTGGTGTGAAATTGACACACCAATAATTATTTTAAAGCATTCAATGGAAAAGCAAGTAGGCTGAAAGGTCATAGGGGACCATGGACAGCAGTACAAAGGGAACATGAAAGATGGAGGATAATTTGTCCATTACTATATTGGGTTGAAAGTTGACTTCATAACAATGATACAATATTGCTGACATTGCATGCAGAGTAGGTGGATTATGTTTCTACTTCTTTATTCAGGGATGGTGTAAAATCTTTGGAACTTGCTCTGTTAGGGGCAATTGCAGGAGTCATTCCTTCATTGATTCATAATGCCACCATCTGCTTTCAATTTGCACTTCATCAGCAGGTCATTTATTATCCAAGAATGCATATTAAAAACTATGCAAAAGTGAGGACTGCAGATGCTGGAAATCAGAGTCTAGATTAGAGTGATGCTGGAAAAGCGCAGCCAGTCAGGCAGCATCCGAGGAGAAGGAAAATCGATGTTCCGCGCAAAAGCTCTTCCTGATGAAGGGCTTTTGCCTGAAACATTCATTTTCCTGCTCCTCGGATGCTGCCTGACTGGCTGTCCTTTTCCAGCACCATACTCTTGGCTCGAATCTCCAGCATCTGCGGTACTCACCTTCACCACATTAAACAGGAAGGTCATCCAAGAAATCATGACAGAGAAATGCTTCATTGAGCCCAGAAGGTCAGAGATAAGCTCATTGAACTCTGCTTCTAGGGTGAAAGAACTAGGGTTAGATGTCATTTAATTGTGGAGGTGCCAGTGTTAGACTGAGGTGGATAATATTAAAAATCACACAACACCAGGTTATAGTCCAACAGGTTTATTTGGAAGGACTAACTTTCAGAGTTACCAGATAAAGGAGCATTGCTCTGAAAGCTTGTATTTCCAAATAAACTTGTTGAACCATAACCTCATGCTGTGTGATTTTTAATTTAATTGCTTAACATTCTTTTGATAATCTGGAAAAATCCAGAAAATCACAAACCTTTGATTTGCCCCTGAAGGAAATGTGAACCTTGTTATTCTAACAGTGCTGGGTCTTTAATGTTGAGTGAATATCATATTAGCCATCTGATGTGATGCCTGACATCATCAGATGATCCCATTTTAAAGCATTTACACATCATAGGTACCATCGACCATTACGGACAAGCAGCAGTCAGTGAGGCATGATATAATGCATCAGGTACATAGCTCTTAAGGATTCCATCAGGATATCCTATCAGAGTGCTGTGCAGTGAAGTTACCCATGATAGTCAGCAACCTGACTTTAAATATGTCACCAGAGATGTGAAAGTGAGTAAATACCAGCAATGGTGGGAACGTTAGCCTCTTGGTCAAAACAATTCTCCGAGAAAGAGCCCAGTTGCATAATGAATAAAGTAAGAGCGGACGATTGCGTGACAAATGTTGCACCATCCAACGAGCAGCGAAATCGATGTTTCGGGCAAAAGCCCTTCAAGAGGAATAAAGGCAGTGAGTCGGAAGCATGGAGAGATAAGCTAGGGGAGGGTGGGGGTAGGGATAGAGTAGCATAGAGTACAATGGGTGAGTGGGGGAGGGGATGTAGGTGATAGGTCAGGGAGGAGAGGGTGGAGTGGATAGGTGGAAAAGGAGCTAGGCAGGTCGGACAAGTCCGGACAAGTCATGGGGACAGTGCTGAGCTGGAAGTTTCAAACTAGATTGAGGTGGGGAAAGGGGAAATGAGGAAGCTGTTGAAGTCCACATTGATGCCCTGGGGTTGAGGTGTTCTGAGGCGGAAGATGAGGCTTTCTTCCTCTAGGCGTCTGGTGGTGAGGGAGCGGCAATGAAGGAGGCCCAGTACCTCCATGTCCTCGGCAGAGTGGGAGGGGGAGTTGAAATGTTGGGCCACGGGGCAGTGTGGTTGATTGGTGTGGGTGTCTCGGAGATGTTCCCTAAAGCACTCTGCTAAGAGTCGCCCAGTCTCCCCAATATAGAGGAGACCGCATCGGGAGCAACGGATACAATAAATGATATTAGTGGATGTGCAGGTAAAGCTTTGATGGATGTGGAAGGTTCCTTTAGGGCCTTGGATAGAGGTGAGGGAGGAGGTGTTGGCACAGGTTTTACAGTTCCTGCGGTGGCAGGGGAAAGTGCCAGGATGGGAGAGTGGGTCGTAGGGGGGCGTGGACCTGACCAGGTAGTCACATAGGGAATGGCTTTTGCGGAAGGCGGATAGGGGTGGGGATGGAAATATATTCCTGGTGGTGGGGTCTTTTTGGAGGTGGCGGAAATGTCGGCGGATGATTTGGTTTATGTGAAGGTTTGTAGGGTGGAAGGTGAGTACCAGGGGTGTTCTGTCCTTGTTACCTCCTCCCTCACCTCTATCCAAGGCCCTAAAGGAGCCTTCCACATCCATCAAAGTTTTACCTGCACATCCACTACTATCATTTATTGTATCCGTTGCTCCTGATGCGGTCTCCTCTACACTGGGGAGACTGGGCGCCTCCTAGCAGAGCGCTTTAGGGAACATCTCCGAGACACCCGCACCAATCAACCACACCGCCCCATGGCCCAACATTTCAACTCCCCCTCCCACTCTGCCGAGGACATGGAGGTACTGGGCCTCCTTCATTACCGCTCCCTCACCACCAGACGCCTGGAGGAAGAACGCCTCATCTTCCGCCTCAGAACACTTCAACCCCAGGGCATCAATGTGGACTTCAACAGTTTCCTCATTTCCCCTTCCCCCACCTCATCCTAGTTTGAAACTTCCAGCTCAGCACTGTCCCCATGACTTGTCCGGACTTGTCCTACCTGCCTGGCTCCTTTTCCACCTATCCACTCCACCCTCTCCTCTCTGACCTATCACCTTCATCTCCTCCCCCACTCACCCATTGTACTCTATGCTACTCTCTCCCCATCCCCACCCTCCTCTAGCTTATCTCTCCACGCTTCAGGCTCACTGCCTTTATTCCTCTTGAAGGGCTTTTGCCCGAAACGTCGATTTCGCTGCTCGTTGGATGCTGCCTGAACTGCTGTGCTCTTCCAGCACCACTGATCCAGAATCTGGTTACCAGCATCTGCAGTCATTGTTTTTAAGCAAACGTTGCACCATGTCATGGCAGACGAGGGAACATGTACTTCACTAGATGAAACACTTTAACTGAAAATGGGAAAATCCGTCCATTGTCCACTTATACCTGATGAAGCCATGTCACTCATTTAAAGACATCTGTTAGGTGATTCTTCAGCTTTCCCTTGTTGGAAAAGCAACACAACCCTGTTCTCTCTTTCCTGAAAGGTTCTAGCATAGCTTTAGAAAAACTTTTTACATCATGAAATGAAAATCAAATCAGCTCATCGTGCTGTAAGTATGATCTAACCAAAGCTATATACATGTTTAACACAGCTTCACTCCTTTACAATTCTACCCCTCCAGAAATGAACTATATCGCTTTCATTCATTTTTCTGATATTCACACTTTTGAAGATTTTTAAGTGCTTAATGTACAATTACATGAGTCATTAGTACCTTTTGAAAATCCAAATATCTTTCTTCGAGTACATTAGACTTATCCATTCTTTCCACAAATGCTTTAAAACATTCTATAAGTCTGACCTATCTCTTTGAAATCTATGCTGATTAATTTTTGCTCAATTCACTGTTCTAAAAGTTTTTCTATTCTTTCCTTAAAAAATCATTTCATTATTTTTCCAACCATTAATGTTAAGCCAATTGTCCTTTGATTTGTTCTATCTTCCTTTTTAAATATAAGAATCATATAAATTGTTTTGTAGTCCTCTAGCACTATTCTCTGCCCAGACCACTATACTATACCCTTTCGTAATTAATGCTTATATAATATAGATATATAATTTATACATACAAATATTCATGTAACAGCACCTTTGTTATCTCTTTGCAACTTCATTTAATATGTGAAGGTGTATTATGTATAGTACAAGAATTTTATCCTCCCTAATTTTGAATTTCCTGTCAATTATCTCCCCATTTTCTATGTTAAATTTCTTCATACATTTTTGCTTGCTTCAAAGGTCGCACTCATTATGTTTATTTTCCTCACAAGTTCTAAAATGAAGCAATCATTCATTATGTCTGCCAGTTTTCAGTCATTAATTCTGAATTTATTATAAACATGTCTTTGGCTTTAATATTATCCTAATTTTTCTTTTATTATTCCAAAGTCAATGGAATACTTTAGCATTTTTTATATCTTTCGAAAATTTAAGTTTCTACTTTTGGTTTGTCTTCCTAAGTTTTTTTTTAACTTCTTTCCAAAACTTTTTGAATTCATTTATTGCCATCCTCTTTTTTTTATGTACAATACCTTGTATGTTTGTTTAGGTGTTGCCCTTTTATTTGTTCTTCCATCATGTGTCATTACCAGCTAGTCGTTTTGTTTTTTGCTATTAATGAAATACAATTCCCCTGGACTTTATTAGTCTCTGGTTTAAATACTTTCCATTGTTAGTCTACTTCTTTGCTTATTTTCCTTGTTCAATTTCATTACCTTAGTGTGCTGAGAGTTTTGAATTATAACAGTAGTAGTATTTAACAATTTTCTTAAAAGGTATTGTGAAAACAAAATGCTTTAAAATACTCAAAGGCTATGACACCTTCCTCTGTATTTCTCTAAATTTACAACGCTGAATTCTACTATAAAAGTCCAACCATCATGTTCGAGACTTTTTCTGAGCCTAAAATTGACTTGGGATTTTACCAGCTCCCCAGAAAAACTCCAGCAAGAGGCCAGTAGAAACAATTGGGAATCAGCAACAAAGATACAAAGAAAGATACAAAGAGTAGTACGGCACTGGCTCTTTGACCCAACCAGATTGTGCTGCCATATGCTGCCTTTCTAAACTAGAAATCTTTGACATTTATTCAGTCCGTATCCCTCTATTCCCTAGTTATTCATATGTTTGTCAAAATGCCTCTTAAATAAGAGTTGTTAAGTGAATAATGTTGTTATTGTATCCACCTCTATCACCTCGTCTAAAGTGTATTCCAGGCTCTATGTAAAACAAACTTGCCTCTCACATTCCCTTTAATCTTAACCGAGGCAGAGAAGGGACTGGCAGTACAAATTGAATATTACAAATAGCTAAGAAATCACAGTCATGACAGTTTTATGAAATAATTGATCTGGATTTTAGTAAGAGCTCAGACTTCATTAATTTGTTGAAATGAATGTAAAACATGTGACCAACGATAAGGTTCATTGATTCTGTACAGAGAAAAATTTAGGCAAATGGGCTTGGAAGTGCTATGATTACCTTGGAAGGTATGAGATGTGATTTGGGATATGTTAAGGGGCATGTTAGGGAAGAGTGCCATTACAAAAGGGTGGGTGCATGAGTTGGCATGTGTGGGGCATTCAGAGCAGGGACGGGTGAAGACTGGGGAACCTAATAATCAACCACCAAATTTGGACAAGATCAAAGATGATTGAGGCTGGGGCCTTTTAATAAATCTGCCTTGATACTTAGGTAGTCCTGTGGCTATCTTTTAACTGTTTCTGGAGGTGATGGACTTGGCTCCAAAATTCATACACTCCAGGACGAGAAACTGTGTGTTTGTGGACACTTTCTCTGGAAGCATGCATACTGTGCCAGGACATTTCCTGACTCCTAGGCAAAAGTGAGGATTGCAGATGCTGGAGATTAGAATTGAGAGTGTGGCGCTGGAAAAGCACAGCAGGTCAGGCAGTATCCGAGGAGCAGGAAAATCGGCGTTTTGGACAAAAGGCATTCATCAGAAATCATTCCTGATTTCCTGACTCCTACCCACCTCTAACACAAAAATCCAGTCAATGTGCCAAGTGCAAGTTCTGGGTGATAAGAGCTCAAAATTTATAAAATGTATTCTTGCATAGATTTTGTTAGACCTTATATAGATTTGCAGAGTATGACATATAGTCTAATTCAATAGCATTTGGTGCAATAACATTGATAAACAAGCCAGTTGAACTCTCAGTCTTTGATATTATCTCAATTTTCAATTTTGGACACTCCTGTCATGTAATGTTTATACCATTGGATTGTTTGTGATTGTTTGTTTTCTACTCCCATTTATGCAACTTACTCATTGTCATCCAATAACTTGGATAAATACTTTCTACTCCTTAAACTAAATTACTTCATGATGTGGTGGTGCCGATGTTGAACTGGGGTGGACAAGGTCAAAAGTCACATGACACCAGCTTGTAGTCCAACAAGTTTACTTGAAATCGTAAGCTTCCAGAGTGCTGTCCCTTTGTCAGGTGAAGAGAATACCCAGGCACAGACTTTATAATCAGAGAGATCAAAAGATCAAACAAATGGTGTGAGTGGAGTGTCAGATGGTGTGAATAAAGTATCAACAGCTGAATAATAAGTGAAGGGATGATTTATAATCCAATCTCTTGAGGCAGAGAGATCGTTACAAAAAAAAATTAATAAAATGGTGCTGGAGACAAACCAAATGATTGGGATTACATGGTAGGTATAAGAGATGCATGCCAAGAGTCTAAACAAACTAATTCAAAACTGTGCAAACTAATGCAGGTGGAGAGATCATAACGAGTCATCAAGGTGGTGGTATCAAAACAGGACAGGAATGAAGATCTTACAGAACAGTGTGGTGGGATCACATGTGATGTGATTTGAGCCCAAGATCACAGCTGAGGCCATCTTTATAGGTACAGAACTTGGCTAACAGTTTCTGCTTAGTGACTCTGCATTGCTGTGTATCTCTAAGGCCATCTTGGAGGATGGTTACCTGAAGATAAGAGGCTGAATGTCCTTGACTACTGAAGTGTTTCCCAACTGGGAGAGGAGAAACTACACCATGTTCTTCGCAGCCTTCAACATGCCATTGATGAGAACAAGCATTTTGCCAAGATCATCCCACGCCTCCATGACTCACCTTCAAACAACTGTTCAACCTGAAACAGACCATAATTTGCAACAAACTACCCAGCCTTCAGGACAACATCAACCACAACATCACAAAACCCTGCCACGCTAACCTCTGCAAGACATGCCACATCACTGTCATGGATACTACCACCACACATGGGAACACAACCCATACACATCAGATGATCATGTGACTCAGCCAATGTTGTCTATGTCCTATGCTGCAGACAAAGATGCCCTGAGGCATGGTATATTGGCAAGACCATGCAGACCCTAAGACACCGCGCAACAATCGCCAGACAGGGATGTTCCCTCCCAGTCGGGAAACACTTCAGCGGTTAAGGGCATTCAGCCTTCAATCTTTAGGTAACTGTCCCCAGGGCAGTCTTTGAGATAAACAACAACACAGAATCACCAAAAAGTAACTGATAGTCAAGTTCCCTTTCCATGACAATGGCTTCAACTGTGATCTTGGGTTCATGTCATTCTACATGTGACCCCACCACACTATTGTGTAAAATCATCCTAACTGTCCTGTTTTGACACCACCAACTTGACAACTTGTTACGATCTTTCTACCTTAATTAATTTGTACAGTTTTGGTTTATTTGTCATTTTGGTTAGACTCTTGGTGCTTGACTCTGATGTCTAGCATTTGGTTTGTCTCAAGTCCCACTTTATTTTAATTTTTTTTGCAATTATGTCTCTGCCTTAGTTAATTGGATTATAGGTCATCCCTTCACTTGTTATTCAGCTGTTGACATTGTACTCACACTGTCTGACATTCTTGATCACCTGTAGAGGCTTACTATTCGGCTGTTGATACTCCATTTGCACTATTTGTATGATCTTTTGATCTTTCTAATAATAAAGTTTGCGCCTGGGTACTCTCTTCAGTTCACCTGACAAAGGGACAGAGCTTCGAAAGTTTGTGATTTCAAATAAACCTGTTGAACTATAACCTATTATAGACAGGGTAGATCAAGATAAGCTTTTTCCCAGGATGAAGGATTCAATAATGAGAGATCACGCTTTCAAGGTGAGAGAGAAAACTTTAAGGGGGATACACACGGCAAGTACTTCACACAGAGGGTGGTGGGCGTCTGCAATGCATTACCAGCAGAGGTGGTAGAGGCAGGCATGGTGGATTCATTTAAGATACGTCTGGACAGATGCATGAGTAGGTGGAGAGCAGAAGGATACAGATGCTTAGGAATTGGGCGACAGGTTTAGACAGTAGATTTGGATCGGTTCAGGCTTGGAGGGTCGAAGGGCCTATTCATGGGCTGTAAATTTTCTTTGTTCTTTGTTCTAATATCATGTAAATTATTTCAGATATTTGCTGAAAAACTGAGGTCCTGGTTTTGATATCTGTCACCCATTTGTCACCCACCAAACACTCATTCCTTTATTCCACCTTCCACAAGTTATCAATGCATTCCATGTATTTGAGGAGTTGGAGACAACTTCTAGAAGATTTACAGAAAAACACATGGCAATAATGTTGAACAGTACCTAACACAGCACAAAGCACACAAATTTATTCACAGTTCAAGAAGAGAAAGAGAATTGCAGGAGATATACATGAAGTTATACTAATATACTTCTTCATTTCTTAAGAAACTTTAAAGGAGTCTGTACAGTTCAGTAACAGTGACAGGCAGCTTGGTCATGCCCTTCCTCCACTCCACAACCATCACCACCACCACCACCATCACACTTCGGTGCACACTTTGTGCAATATTAAAAAATGAAAATGTCACACTATATTGGGTCATGCTGCATTTGTAACACAGCACTTACATTAAAATAACTTTCCAGTATCTGGAATTCAGCAGAGCTCTATGATCATTTTTTGTTACCTTTATTGTGTGTTTTTTTTTCAAAAGTTCTGGCATACCTGTTGATTTTACATGAATGAAACATAATTATTGGAAGATGATCAGAAGAGAACAAGCAAATTCGTGAAATGATATGGTTATGTTATCAGCAATGATTGTCCATTTTAGGACTTCACCCTGGAGAAGCAGAATAAGAGTAAACCTTGATAAAGTCCTATAATATTCTCTGGTGTATGGTTTATTTGGAGTGAGGAACTTCTGTTGGACGCATTAATTGAGAACTGTGCTTATCTGCTTCTGTATGGATGGTTGAATTGCATATTTATTGAACTTAGTTTCATAATTTACTCCCGTCAAATTTGAATTTATGTCATTTAGATTGCTAGTTTCCCATATTTCCTATATCTCCCATGATTACCTTTGGTATTGTTAGCCCTAACTTCCACTATTCATATTTAAATGTAATTTTAATCTATTCACTTCAGAATTTATGGATCCTGTTCGAAACTGGACAACAAGTGAATAAAATTCTAGTTGAACATTGTTCATGGTATTTTATAATTGTTTCACACTCTCATTTTACTGGACATGTTTCCAAAAGCCTCAGAGTCACCTCCCTCAGTCATGGCTAGTACCTTGTCCAGTTTAAGTTTTAGGGTCTGGTGATAATCATTCAGACCCCAGTACACTTTACCTACCGTTCCTGGCAGTGATAAGCTGCGCTGGAGCTGCCCCTTAAAAGCAGTTAGCAAGGAGGAGCAGGGAAAGGAAGTGAAAAGAAGGGAAAAAAGAGAAGGAAGGATGTGAAAAGGGAGAAGAGAGGGGGAAAAGTAAATATTTAAAAATTTAAATTTCCTTGTTAGCAGGAGGAAGTAGGAGAGATTTCTTAGCTCTTCCTAATCAGAATCTCCTGTCAAACTTCCTCCTGCCTTGCTACATGTTAACTGCAAGTGTCAATTTAAACCAACCAGATCAACTACCCCTCATTTCATCTGATTCTTCACAAACGTGAAAATTTAAGGCAAGATTTGAACGCATTTCTATGGCAAGTTTAGTTAAGATAATAGCCATAATGAAACCCTATTTTGAAATATCCTTTTTAATTATTGGAAAGATGCCACTTTAAATATACATCTGAAAACTGATCTTCCTTTGTTTTGAAAATATATGTTTGGCAAATAATTTTTTGGCTGAAGAGACCACATGCAAAGTATGTTCCCTTGCAAGCAGATAGCTGAAGTTGCATAAGATGAAGATATAAATGATGCCTTGGAGGAAAATTAGTAATCTTGATTGAACATGTCACTGATATCCAATTCAGCAGTAATTGGAGCCATTATAATATCTCAGACCAGAAAGAAAAATTAATTTGTACCTTGGATTAATAGTGTTTATGTCAAATGCTTTCAGGTTTATTGCATTCCACATTATTCTCAGAAGACAGCAGTAGCCTTAAAAATTCACAGACAGGTTTCTTAGAAAATGCCAGATGAGGCACATGAATAACAAAAGAAATGATCTGAAATTGCATATACTAAAGTGAAAGACAAATTGTTTGAATTCACCAAACAGAAAAACAGGATTAAGAGTGAAGCTGGTCAAATGGGTTTATATTTAAATAATGGAATGGAAGAATGTTGCTAATTTTCCAAAGTGGAGTTGCAGTATGTTAAGAAGATCAATAGTTTATTTGAACAGTTGTGAAATACATTTTCTCCTGGTGCACCTATCTCTGATTATGATGTATGACTCAAGGTCCGGTTAGATAGCTGAGCCCTAATCTATAATTTTACTGTCCCTTGGTGATTTATAAATCACAGATATCTTAATTGTGTTGGTTTTGAAAATAAGATGATTTGATTTTTGCCCTCAGGATTTTTGCATAAAACAGCTGCATTACATACATTTATGAAAGGTAAATATACTCATTGTGTTTTACACTTCAGCGTGACATTGATTTTTTGTTTAGTTAATATAGGTCATAGCTTTCCATCTCAGCGTAAAATAAATGGACAGGACCACATGCCACTTTCTGCTGTTTTTGTAACTTGCCTGATTTTCTGGGGGACATTAAGCCTGGATGCAGACTTTCCATCTGAAAGAGGGCCATCCCTTTTCCCAAACTTATTGTCCGATTTCATGCTACTACCTCCTTCACCTCACTGACAAAGGTGGTGTAAAATCTGAGGTGCCAGTTTCAAAATCTATTGAAAGAAGTTTTCGGCATCTTGCAGATAAGCTAGGGAGAGCTATTGGCTAAACGTACTTTGCAATAATTTAACCTTTGTTGATTTTGCCGATTCTGAACTGTAAGTGTCTAATATTACAATTGCTTCTTGAAGGAGATCTTTCTTAGAATACCATTTCTAGAAAGAACAAGAACCAGGAGGAGGAACTACAATAGACTGGAAGTAAATAGCAAGAAAAGTGTGGTGCTGGAAAAGCATAGCAGGTCAGGCAGCAACCGAGGAGCAGGAGAATTGCTGTTTCGGGCAAAAACCCTTCATCAGGAATATGATGAAAAGGGCTTTTGCCCGGAACAGCGATTCTCCTGCTCCTCAGATGCTGCCTGAACTGCTATGCTTTTCCAGCACCACAGTCTTCACTCTGATCTCCAGCATCCACAGTCCTCACTTTCTCCATACCCAAAGGATTCCCCACTCTTCCAAAAATATTTGTCAGACAAGACCAAAATGATTTAAATCTCCCGAGGAATATTATTTAATGGAGACAGTGATATAATTGTCATGTCTTTACAAATGCACTGTTGCTTGTTACACTTAAGAACCACTTGGTTCAAGAACCCTCCATAGCACCACAGATGTCAACATCATAAGTTTCAGAAACATTGTGATCAATATAGCTCAGGAGATGGATCCAGAAATTGATAGGATTTGCAAGTGGGTGGGAAAGAGCTGAAAGACTACAATCATTGAGTCAACAGAGTAATACAGCATGGAAATAGGCCATTCAGCCCATCAAAACCATGCCAGTCATCAAACACCTATGTACTCCAGTCTCATTTCCTAACACACGGTCCATAGTTTTTGTATACTATGGCATTCCAAATGTTCATCCTAATACTTCTTAAATTGTGTAATGCTTCCCATCTGTACCACATAAAACATACATCAGTACAGCACAGGAACAGGCCCTTCAGTCCATTATGTCTGTGCCAACCATGATGCCATTGTAAATTAACCCATCTGCCTGCATATGGTCCATATCCCTCTATTCCCTGCCTGTTCATTTGTCTTGTTTATATGCTTCTTAAATGTTATCACACTGAAAGGTGGAGCAGGCCTGAAGGGTTGAACCTTCTATTCCTGTTCCCAAGTATTATGCTCCTACATCCTAAGTCCCAGGAAGACTATTAAACTATTCACAGACAGAACAGCATTGATCTTATTCCACACCAGGGTGCTAGAAGAGTTCCTGAAGAAGGGCTTATGCCCAAAATGTTGATTCTCCTGCTCCTTGGATGCTGCCTGACCTGCTGCGCTTTTCCAGCAACACATTTTTCAGCTCTGATCTCCAGCATCTGCAGTCCTCACTTTCTCCTGCTAGAAGATTACTCTTAATAAAACAATATTCAGAGATTATATTCCATTTCCAAGCTCTGCTGTTCTATGAAAAATAAGGGAATATAGGAATATGTCAATATAATTAGATGAGGATTGGAGGGACATGAGATGTTGAGATGAGATATGAAGGAAGTACAGTGATTCCAGAAACTGACTGTCCCAGTATAAAAAACAATGAAATGAACTATCTGAGATTGTTTGGGATCATTTTCCTTTCCTGATTCCCCTTTTGTAAAGGTAGGTAGTGACGAGTTATGCCAGATGCTTGAGTTTAACAATGGTCAACAACAGAACAGGTCCCAGAGAAGGAAAATGTTGCTGCTGAAATTTAGACAGATTATGATTGATGGCACTTAAAACGGCAGGGTGGTACAGTGGTTAGCACTGCTGCCTCACAGTGCCAGAGACCCAGGTTCAATTCCTGCCTCAGGTGACTGACAGCGTGGAGTTTGCATGGTCTTCCTCTTACAGTCCAAATAGTGCAGGTTAGGTGAATTGGCCATGCTAAATTGCCAGTAGTGTTAGATGTAGGGGAATGGGTCTGGGTAGGGGCAGATTGGTGTGGACTTGTTGGGCTGAAGGGCCTGTTTCCACACTGTAAGTAATCTAATCTAAATGCTGGAGATCACAGTTGTATGCTAAATTCAATGCAGTGACTTAATCTGTCATTCTTTATGTTGAATTCTGGACAACTTCAAATCTTTAAACAAAATGCAATCAGTTTATTTTTGTCAAGTAATTGTTATTACATTATTAATTACTTTCAACCTTTGCTTTCCCTCAGTGACTGTGCAGTAAGGTCTGGATTTGAACCTAGTCTTGATTTTCTTTTGTTCGTTTCCTCAGTAAGGTGTTGAGAACCATCATATACCAACAGGACGTTCTTGGAATGGAAATATTTTCTTGTGGTGGCTCTGCTCCTGAGTGGACCACTTTAAATGCTCTGAAAACTGTGTAATCCTGTCTGTTTACTAAGCTGCAGGATGAGTGACTTATCTGAGATCGGTACAGTAGATCAGTTTTCTATCAGTCTTAAATTCTTGAATAGTAGTTTGCTTTTTTATAGAATGCAATACAAATTTACATTCAAGGCTGGTTTATGATAAGGTCCACACAATTTCAACTTTTTCCCTGATCTTGGAATGCAGCTGCATCCCCGGTTGGCTCAACCAATCAGATGTTCCTGTGCATTCTTTTTCTGCTTCCTCACTACACTCCAATTGCAGTTTTGTTTCCTTTGTTTTTGGCTCCCTCAACAGTTGCAGAAATAAATGGAAAAGTTGTAGGCAATACAAAAATTCTTGCACCAGCTGAGGTCACCATGAAGGTCCCACCTTTTCAACCTCGCCCCTCACCTGAGGGGTGGTGACCTTTTAGGTTAAACCATTACCAGTTGTCTCTCTCTAATATGTGACTATGATTACTTTTATTTAAAGCATGCAAGAACTGGACTATGTGCTAACAATGAAGCTGAGCCACTTTCATTTGAGTTGTCTTTGGAAACTTCTGAAGATCAGATGGAAGGAATTTTCAACTGAAGGCTTGGGTCTGGGACACATTCTTGTGCTGGTCAAAGAAAATTCCTCCAGGAAGCTCTAAAGGCTCCTGTTTGTGATTTTGATATAGACTTCCAATCCTGAGAGAAGCTTGCTCTGCGTTGCTGTGTCTGGCACAACCAATAGGAATCACTGCAGCTGCCATTGAAAACAAGTGCACTTCAGAAGCAGAGAAAAGAAAACTCAAGGAGAGGAAATCCTGAGCCAGCCACTTATCCAAAACTTTATCTTCTGAAGGACTTTGTTCATTTTTGGAGCAGAACTTTCCAGGATCAATCATCTACACAGGAGTCAGATTCCCATCTAAAATCCCAGATGCTGAACATGGCTATGCATCCGCAAAAGAAAAAGAAACGTTTGCTTACTTTGTTGGCAATGGTATTTTCTAGACTTGCCTGAGATTCCAACACAGATCTTCTACAAACATGGAGATTATTGTAGTTGTTGACTAACAGCCAATTTATGCTGCCTCTCCTTTAAAAAGTCCATGATTGTCAATTTGCTTTTCTACTAGTTCACTGTTTCAACAGTGATTCATTTCCATATAAGCACATGCTTTAATTTAAATTTGCATTTGCAATGATTGATTCCATTTGTGTAGTTTATTGTTTTTATGATATAGTGTATACACACATAAATCAAACGAATAGGCAAAATATAAAACAACAATAGAAAATGTTGGAAAATATAGCTCTTACTCTCCAGTAAGAGAAAACACAGCATGACAAGCTTTGCATTTAAGAACTTCCCTTGTCTGTTTCATTCACGTTAAAAAAAACTCATAGGAATAACAGTGTGCCACAGAGACAGTTTGAAAT
This sequence comes from Hemiscyllium ocellatum, assembly GCF_020745735.1. Taxonomy (NCBI): domain Eukaryota; kingdom Metazoa; phylum Chordata; class Chondrichthyes; order Orectolobiformes; family Hemiscylliidae; genus Hemiscyllium; species Hemiscyllium ocellatum. The sequence continues at coordinate 59,490,630 of NC_083402.1, forward strand.
ATCAATCTTTGCAATCTTTGCAATTATGTCTGTTTCTGTCAGGTTTGATAATTACATACCTTTTGTAACATGATTCTTCTATTGTGGCAGTTGTGAGGGAGCCTGTATCTTCCATTAGTATTGCACGTACTGTTTCTCACCTGCATTTTTGAAAGTTCATGATCGAGGGTGGGACGTTAGGGTGGATGGTGTCAGACTGGGCACAGAATGAACAATGGAAAACCCTGATCTTATAAGAAATCCCAGAGTCTGGTTATTTGTCATGCTTTTGGTAAACATTCCTGCTGTTTTTGAAACAACAACCTGAGGGATGAAGGAAAAGATTAACTGTTGCAGTATCATGACTTTTAATCACTCTCTCCTACTATCTCCATTCAGTTAGTGCCAGTCTCACTTAAATATGCGGAATGTGCTCAATGATTTGGTATTTATTTTTGTGAGCTGAAAATGTGTTGCTGGAAAAGCGCAGCAGGTCAGGCAGCATTAAAGGAGCAGGAGAATCGATGTTTCGGGCATGAGCCCTTCTTCATGATTCCTGAAGAAGGGCTCATGCCCGAAACGTTGATTCTCCTGCTCCTTGGATGCTGCCTGACCTGCTGCACTTTTCCAGCAACACGTTTTCAGCTCTGATCTCCAGCATCTGCAGTCCTCACTTACTCCTCGAAGATTTATTTTTGTGAGTCTGTTGACTTTTATTTTGGTTCTGTGTGCTTTTGGTCTAGCCTGGCTGTGGTCACATGGTGCTGAACCTTATCTGAAATTTGGTTAGTGTCAGCTTGCTAAATCTGCAAATTAACCTTACAATAATATAACTGACAATATGATGGTTGCCATGGAGAGTCAGGTCCAGTAGTCTGCTGGATTTACACTTGCACCTACACTTTATCCCTTCAGCCATGGCAAGGCAACATGGGGAAGAGGGACCTTGACCTCACACTCCTTCCTCATGAGTAAACAGTCAGCGCCCAGCTGGAGGAGAAACTACATATTGGCCCTCTAGGAGTCTCGGCTCAGGACCATCCAGTGGTGGCCGAGCCTTCCACCTACACACTGCCTGCTAGCTTCAGCCCTGTGAGAGTTCAAGCTGAGGGTATACCCAGTGTTTAAGGGCGGCACTGTGGCACAGTGGTTAGCACTGCTGCCTCACAGCGCGAGAGACCCGGGTTCAATTCCTGCCCAGGCAACTCTCCGTGTGGAGTTTGCACGTTCTGCCTGTGTCTGTGCAGGTTTGCTCTGGTTTCCTCCCATAATTCTAAAAGGTGCAGGTTAGGTGGGTTGGCCTGTGCAGGTTGGTTAGCACTGCTGCCTCACAGCGCCTGGAGACCCGGGTTCAATTCCCGACTCAGGCGACTGACTGTGTGGAGTTTGCACGTTCTCCCCGTGTCTGCGTGGGTTTCCTCCGGGTGCTCCGGTTTCCTCCCACAGTCCAAAGATGTGCGGGTCAGGTGAATTGGCCATGCTAAATTGTCCATAGTGGTAAGGGGTAAGGGATAACGTAGGGGTAGGGGTATGGGTGGGTTGCGCTTCGGCGGGTCGGTGTGGACTTGTTGGGCCGAAGGGCCTGTTTCCACACTGTAAGTAATCTAATCTAATCTAATCTAAATTGTCCATGGTGTAGGGGGATGGGTTGCGGGTCAGTGTGGACTTGTTGGGCCGAAGGGCCTGTTTCCACATTGTAAGTAATCTAATCTATTTCTAGTCCCACAGACAGCAAACGTTCCTCATGGGCCATCTCACCAATTTTTCCAACTTTCCCAACAATGCCCTCATTGTTCAGGTGCTGAGAAGGTCCCGCTGTAAGGAATAAAAGGTAAATCAAAGGTAAAAAGTTATAAGCATGAGACGGCAAACATTTTTAAAGTACTTGTAAATAAAATAAAAAGAACACAACAGAGAAGTTTTCATGTCTGTGTACGTCCAAGGAATTAAAAAAACGTCTTGGGTACTTATTTGCCAAGTGCAGCAGACAGAGGAAAATCGAAGGAGAGGGAGGATTATAAAAGAGACCCGTTAAGTATAATAATTTCAGAGGATAGGAAGTTGTATGGGTTTCACTGGAAGTTTATTATTAAAAATAAAACTCAACATTTCAGTCAGGATCTGTGGAGACATACAAGAGTTAGATTTTTGGGTTAATCCCCTTGTTTTTCACTGGTATTTGGTATTCTCTGCCTCTGGATTTTCCCATTCGTACTACATTCAAGTTGTCTAAAGCTGCAGACATAGTAACAGGGAAATTATTTTCATTGAGTTCTATGTAACTCTGCTCCCCTTTCACAGATGCACCGTGACTTGCATTATACTTCAAGTATCTTTTGTATTTTTTTGAATTTCAGATTTCTGGAATCCACAATTTTACTTTTATAGATTATGAGGTTGGTTTCCTGGCAGATCTGACAATAGTATATTGCTAATCCTAAAACACAATACACATTGGAGCCTTATGTGCTTAGCTGGCTTGAGATCAAGCAGCTTTATATTTCAAGAACTGAGAAAATTGATAGCAAATTGTATCAGCTTAGCAGCACAATAAAAACAAGTGATTTAATGAACAATTCAAAAGCTTAAATTCCCACACTAAATAAAATGATGAAGTTACAGTTAACACTTTCAAATCACAGAGGCCACACAATCGAACACTTCATACACAAGCCATTGAACAGTTAATTGGAAACAATTGGATGAAGGATAACATATTACTTGGAAGTTCCCTCCTGACATTAATTCATTCAACATATTATAGGTTAGAAATGGAGGAAGAAAAATTTCTGATGAATGTGTTAATATTTGTCATTAATGATGCAGGCTACCATTTCAGGGTCAAAATGTTCTTAATCAATTGAACAGTGATGAAAGCTATTTATATTGCAGTTGGCAACATTAATGAACAATCTACAAACTAATTTATATGGAGATCAAAGCAAATTTATCAAAACATCTGAGAGAGTAAACTGTCCTGTGAAAGGATATAATCTAGAAATTGTTCTTGATGCAATACAGATGTTTTAACAATAGGTCATTAACATTGTTGGAAGAATTTTTGCCAGGTGCCAGGTTTCCTTTTTTATTGCACCATGTGTAAATCTTGGCCATGGGCTGGAGCATTTAGCATAGAAATGAACCAGACTATGGGGAAAGTATTAGCTTTTGCACAAAAGTTATCAGAATAGTGAAGCTCAGTTATTTCTGCTTACCCTAATGAACTAATTCTTTTTTATGAGTGAATTGTTTAAACATAGGCATCTATGAAGAGGGAACTTTCTGAGTGTGTTGTAGAATTGGTTTGTTAGCTGCATGTTTTTGTAAAAAAAAACATGCTTTGTTTTATACCTGAGCAGTTGCCTGAATGCCCACCACCAGTCTGTGCAGGGCCATGACTTCTGCCCTCTCTTAACCAGTTGTCCACTTGCACACTACAATTCAATATGTGCTGGTAGTTACTGCTTTTAGAGCAGTAACCAAGAACCTAGAAGAGACCACATAACCAGCAGCCATCAGGACCCCAGCAGCAGCATGCTACACTTAAGGATGTATACATAGGTTGCTTTTTAACTGTAAATCATCAGTTTGTATGTCAAGTAAATCTATGTGAGAATTTCAAATATGTGGTATTCATGCTACTTACCAATCCAATACAAGAATGGTAACCCTGTGTTAAATAATACAACACAAGAATACAACATTGTGATCAGTGACAATATTTCCTAAAAGAAAGATAGCAACAAGGTGAACTTGAAAACTATAGGTAAAAGGCTCATTTGAAGCAGTGTAGAATTTAAGTACACACTGGGAGCCCAGGAAATAAAGTACTGACTTAGTTCATATTAATTCTGAGGTGGTCGATTGGCCGTCATGAATGCAATGAGTCAGTTGACAATATCGAGTGACATTCTGTGCAAAAGGAAAAATGCTTGAGAGGTGGAACTGTAGCTGAACATAATACAGGGAAGAATAGAAAAAACTCAAAAGAATCACAGCACTGCTGAGTCTCTACATGGAATAATCTCATAGACGTGTAACAATAAATCTCCTACACTTAGTCTCTCCTCCTTTCAAATGTTATCAGGATAATGACTACCACATTTCCTAGCATGAGTCAGAAGCTCACAGTTGTCCTGTCTGAATTTAACCATTTTTAAAACAAAGGTGGAATCTATGCTTTTTTAGATTCAGACATTGCAGAATTGGATGTACAAATAGTGAAAATAATGAGAGGCATTGGAAATGCACAGAGTCAATACTTCAGCCCTGACTAAAGAGGACCAGCAATATCCTGTTAAGCTATAGAAAATGCTGACGGGTTGCTTCATGTAGAATTCATCATCAAGAACTGATGTCTTAAAGGCAGACAACAACCACAAGAATCAACTGGTGCTCAACAACAACAACATCTACAAGAATTAGATGCAGTTATCAGCATCGGTACAAGACCCAGCAAGCAGAAAGCAAGCAAGTTATGTGGGATGTGTGGTCTGTTTCATCCACTGTAAAGCTGTCCTGCTTTCCAAGATTTTTGTCCAAGAGTTCAAAAAGTAACTATGTCCCCTATGTAAGAAATCTGGTTCCAAAGATGCAACCAGAGGCTTCTGTAAGGTACAAGCAAACCAAAAGCATGTGCATCATACTGACATCAAGAACAGGGTGTATGGCAGAGACCTGCATAAACACAAGAATGTGCATGAAGTTAGTAAGACAGACCAGGCTGAAGAGTTAAGTTGGAAGGACCTTCAAACAGAAGGCAACTAGACTTGCCAGCTTATGAATATGAAACAAAGTCAAACTATTAGATTTTTTTTACAAAATTAGCACCACATGCCTGAAAGAAAATTGGTAAAGACATGCTGAAGACAAAAGTTAGATACAGAAGACAGTGCAAATGTCCTGACAGCTAGAAATCTGAAGGATATGTATCTGCGATCAATGACACAACTAACAATGGCAAAACTGACCACATGTAATTGATTATAAAAGCATAAAATTGTGTGGTGAAACTCAGCAGGTCTGGCAGTACCTGTGGAGAGACAGAAGAGCTCAAGTTTTGGGTCCAGTGATCCTTCTTCTGAGGAAATACAACAACAAATGGTACAAGAAATTACCTTAATGTCATCAGATAACTGATTAGAATGGCTCTCAGTTCTAAGTCCCAAATACTGGTGAATATCTCTAGTTGGTGAATTGGACCTTTTAGCTCTTCTAGATGTGATACATAGCCCCAGTCCTCTGTCTAATACCAATGGTTTGCTACTAGAGATTTTACAAACCATCAACAAGTGGTGTAAAGACTCGAGTAAGGCACTCCTACTTCTTCTTCAGTCGGAGAAGAAATAAGTTTTGTCTCTGTTTCTGATTTCCAACATCCACAGTTCTTTAGTTGTTTTTGTCATATGTAATAGCTCATCCATCCCTGTCATTGATACAGTGACAATGAAAAGTAACAAAAGCAGTTCAAAATGAAGTCACAAGTATTTTTCTACTTCTCTATTTATTTGTTCATGCGTTGTGGATGTGGTTGACTAGGTCAACATTTACGTGTTCACCCTTAATTACCAAATAAACAATATAGAGTCAACCACCTTGCTGTGGGTCTGCAGTCATACCAAGGTCAGGACAGCTGATTTCCTTCCCTAAAGGGCTTTAATAAGCCAAATGGGGTTTACTATTTGGTGTTAATCATTGCCATTATTTAAGATTGTTCTTCCAGATTTTTATTGAATGATTAGATTCCCTACGGTGTGGAAACAGGTCCTTCAGACCAACAAGTCCACACCGACTCTCCGGAGAGTAACCCACCCAGACCCATTTCCTGCTGACTAATGCACCTAACACTAGGGGCAATTTAGCATGGCCAATTTTCCTGACCTACTCATCTTTGGAATGTGTTAGGAAACCAGAGCAAACCCACGCAGAAACAGGGAGAATACTAATTCCACACAGACAGTCACCCGAGGCTGGAATTGAACCTGGGACCCTGGTGATGTGAGGCAGCAGTACTAACCACTGAACCACTGTGAAATGCAAATGCACTGTGAATACAAATCTCACCTTCTGATCCCGTGGTGGGATTCAAACTCATGTCCCAGAATGCTAGCCTGCAGTCCTGCTTTACTAGTCCCATGGCATCACCACTATATTGCCACTTTCCCTTAAACATGATGGACATGACTGGATCAGCAATGGCAGAACTACCAGTATGACCATTCACAAAATCACCAAGACCACAATCTGCTTCTGCTGAGACTCTGTAGGTCAGAGAAAATGTAATTCCATCTCTTGACCTTCCAAGAATGTGCAAATGCCATGTACAATAGAAGATTAAGTGTGAGCTGGATGACATGGACCGTAGTTTTATTTTGTCGCATGGATGTCAGCACAGACAGATACAGTGCTATTCTGTTTGTGCTAATGTAAGCTAGCATAATCAGCATATCCTGCTATGTTTAGACCCGAGCCTTCGAAATCTTTCTTGAAAGAGAAGCTCTCCCAAAATTCTCACTCTAGAGGATTGAATCTCGTATGCACAGAAGCTTGATTCTTTTCCATGTCATGAGTACTTGCTGGTTCACTTGACAAAGTAATTTCAAGAAATCGCAACTTTCAGAACTCCATTTGGAAGATATTCATTCCAGAGTCTTATGAAGATGTGGGTGAACTATATCTTTTAAGAGAGTTGTGTGTTCATCAGTCAGGATTTGAAGTATTGGCAAATGCTAAATGTTGATGTCCTTGGATGAGGGTTGTGTAAGTCTGGAGGCTGTGAATTGATGCTATTTGGAGCAAGGGGCATTCTGAATCCATCAGATACCCAGTCTGATTTCCATGTTGAGTTTTGTCAACATCTAGTTTGTTGTCACATTTGATGCAAGCTGAATATTAATGAGGCAAGTAGTGTCATTAACAAGGCATTCAACAAGCAATAATCCCCCTTTTTGGCAATTTGCTACTGCACAGCGAGAAACTCACCACATTACCTTCAAAGATTACAAAAGACAGAGGAAATAGCTCCCAAATTCAAGGTCAGCCTTTCTATATTTCCACAAATCTCACCATATCCCATGTTGCTCAGACCCATATAAGATCCAACCCAGTGGCAAGTGGTTTATTGCACATATATTCTATCACTGCCAGTGATCGGAAAATAGCAAAAGGAAAGCTCTAGGCTGAGAAGGAGCCTTTGAAGAACTGAAATTCTTTCTACCTTCCCATGGTTGGGACCGGAGGTGGGAATCAAGGTGGAGAGCCTGGTATGTCAATACCAGAGCCCACAGGTTAACCTCTCGATCCTAATATGGTGGGCATCATATCAGCCGCTTAGAGAGGCATAACCACACACTGTGTTGTCTCCTACTCCATTCTGTTCTAATCCTTGAGACACAAAGGACAAAATACCTTTCTGAATTATTTTTGTGCCTGTTTGTCGCATTGTACTGGCCGCATTGAGACTCTTTGAACTTTCACTGTTTTTCACTTTACACCAATTAGGAAATGTCAATATTCAAGTAATTGAAGTACTCCTTCATAAGTAAAATATAATATTGGCATCTGTCTCTAATCTCCCAATTACAGATTTCCCACTAAATGATTTCTCTATAGCCTACACCAAGTGAAATTGCACTCATCTTGTTCCTTTGCTCTTGTCACATTGAATCTGTTTTTGAACTCTCTGGAACATTCTCCATTTCCAGCACTGCAATTATTTTCTTAAATAATGTGGCCACATTCTCCTTTCCTTTGCAGTTTCTGAATATCTCATATCCAGGAATATTTAACATTTAGTTCTGCCCTTCCTTGAGTCATATTTCTTTATCACCTCAGCATCATACTTTCACATTCAAACTGCAGTTCGAACTCCCCAAACTTGTGTACGATACTCCGTGTATTCACATACTTGCACAGTAACCTTCAATTACATTTGTTATTTCCCACACTCCGACTTTACCTATTGTGTTTCTATTTATCTTTCCAAGTATTATGTGAACCTTGATACTCTTCTCTAATAATCTCTCGTGGCTCCCAGCCCTCTGGCAGGTTGGTTTAAACAGCTCAACTCAACAGTACTGGCAAACAGTCCAGCTCTGTTCCAATGTCATCATAAATGCATAAAAGATAGGAGCAGGAGGGAGCCATTCAGCCCTGCTCCGCCATTCATCATAATCATGGTAATCATCCAACTCAACCGCTTAATCCTGAATTTTCCACATAATCTTGGATCACATTCACCTCAAGTTCTATATCTAGCCACCTCTTGAATACTTCCAATATTTGGCATCAACTCCTCCCTGCGATAATGACTTCCACAAACGCATCACTCTTTAGGTGAAGAAATGTTTCCTCATCTCCATCTTAAATGATCCACCCCCAAATCCTCAGACTGTGACTCCTGGCTCTGGATGCACCCACCAGTGGAAACATCCTCCCTGTATCTACCCCATCTAGTCCTGTTAGAATTTTATAAATCACTATGAGGTCCCCTCTCATTCGTCTGAACTCTGGCAAAAACAATCCTAACCTAGTCAACCTAATCAACCGTGGGGCAGCACAGTGGCTCAGTGGTTAGCACTGCTACCTCACAGCACCAGGGATCCCGGTTTGATTCCAGCCTCAGGAGACTGGACTGTCTGTGTGGAGTTTACACATTCTCCCTGTGTCTGTGTGGGTTTCCTCCGGGTGCTCTGGTTTCCTCCCACAGTCCAAAGAGGTGCAGGTCAGGTGAATTGGCCATGCTAAATTGCCCATAGTGTTAGGTGCATTAGTCAGAGAGAAATGGGTCTGGGTGGGTTACTCTTTGGAGGATTGGTGTGGACTTGTTGGGCTGAAGGGCCTGTTCCACACTGTAGGGAATCTAATCTAATCTAAAAAATTCTTTCTCCATATGTCAATGCCACCATCCCCAGAATCAGCCTGGTGAATCTTCACTGCACTTCCTCTAGAGCAAGAGCATCCTTCCTCAGAAAAGAAGACCATAACTGCGCATAATATTCTGGGTATGCCCTCACCAAGGTCCTGTATAACTGCAACAACACATCCCTGCTCCTGTCATTGAAACCTCTCATAATGAAGGCCAACATGCCATTTGCCTTCTGCATGCTCACCTTCAGCGATTGGCGCACAAGGACACCCCTCTCCCAATGTACAGCCATTCAGGTAGTAACCTGCCTTTTACTTTTGCTTCCAAAGTGAACAATCTCACATTTACCCAAATTATACAGCAACTACCATTGATTTTCCCCCTCACCCAAGCTGTCCAGATCATACTGAAGGATGTTGTGGTTTTGTTCGCCGAGCTGGGAATTTGTGTTGCAGATGTTTCACCCCCTGTCTAGGTGACACCCTCAGTGCTTGGGAGTTTCCTGTGAAGTGCTTTGTGACTTTTCCTCCAGCATTTATAGTGACTTTTTTGCAGGAACCGGAGTTGTTCGTATGTGGCGCTTTGGTGGTTGGCACAGGATTCCCATTTCCTGGCATCTCTCGCCCCTGCGGTCCCAGCACCAATCCTTGAGGCACCCACTAGTGATTGCCTGCCAATTTGAAAATGACCCATTAATATCTACTTTTTGTTTCCTCTCTGCCAACCAGGTTGCTATCCATTCAAACTCTTCCCTAGTCTCCTGCACTTCAATCTTGCACAATAATCTCTTACACTAGATTTTCTGTAAGTCCAGATATTCCATATCGATTGGCTCCCCTTTGTCAATTCTATTAGTTACATCTTTATAGAATTCCAACAGATTTGTCTAGCATGACTTCCCTTTCATAAATCCATGCTGACTCTGTCTGATCCTCATCAATCAGGTTTGTTCAGAAGTCATTTTCCACAGAGCCAGTCCTCCAAGAATCTAAAGCCATCCCTCATGCACTATCATTCTGGCCACGTATGCATCTGCCTTTTTTCCCATTTCTGTACTCACTTGCATGTGGCATTGGGAGCAATCCACAGATTACTTCATTTGTCATGACTGTAAATTTCCTACCTAACCCCCTGAATTCTGACTGCAGAAGTACATGCCCCTTCCTATCCAAGTCATTGGTACCAATGACCTCTGGCTGCTACTCCAGGCCAATACCAAGGTACTTTCCCTAAAAGAATGTCCTGCAGCTGCTCTGTGATATCCATGGATCAAACATTGCTGCAAAATGGGGAAATGTCAGCCACAAAATCAAGGAGTATGGGCTTTGCTCAGCATTTTGACAGAGTTGTTGTCTTCTTTTGAATAACAAAAATGTTAGTTAACAGAGGCATGGCAGATAATATATCGCATCTCATTGAATTCTAGCATGTTAAGATGGAGATAGCTGCTACATAAAACAGTTAAAGCTATAATTAACCTGTGCAGCATGGACAGCAATCATGCAAATGTGTACCATATGGCAAGACAGTATGAAATGCAATCATCTAATAGTAGCTCATCAAAAATGGAATTCGTTTTATCATGCATTATTTCAAATTAAAGTAGGAATGATAGTTGTGACAAAAAAGACAGAACATTTAAATAAAGTGCAATTTTCAAAGGATTGTTGCATAATTATATTCCTAGCAGTCTTATAAACAAATCCTTGTCGGCGGAGGATTTTTTTACACTACAGTATCATTTAGGCTGATTCATCAGTCCCAGAAAATGTTTATCTCAGTGTAATCTTAGAGAGCCCAGAAAGCCATTGGAGAATATTTTGCATAATTTTGTTAAGAAAGAAAGCACATCTTTTCAAAAACCTACAAGTAGTACTGCAGTTGATTTCCTACTTTCAATTTGATATAGAAAAAATATCCAAATCTTATAACCAGAGAGAGAGACAATCAATAGTGTTAGAACTGCCACACAGTTATGTGTATATTGCATTTATCCTATCACTGTTAAGTCTCTTCATGAAGATTTGACATGAAATGCCTGATAAATAAACTTAATAACCTACCATAATGCAGACTTGCAGTGAAAAAAAATGTATCTGTCCTTGTGTCTGCCTTTGCATCTGTGCCTTGTTGGAATGCCTGCTGCCCATCTGGAGTAGCGTTGGCATCAGACAGCTGTCCTGGTGGGTTGTGCAAGCACTGAGGAAAGATGTTGGATAAGGGGATGCTGGCACCATGTTTCTCAGAGAGGAACTTGGAAGCCCTGATATTGAGACTGATACAGCAAAGAGATGTTTGTCTTCCTGGAGGACCATCTGAGCACATCCTGCCACCAAACACTGCCAGCCAGTCATGATGCCCACCTCGCACCAAGGTCCATTCACTGACAATCACTCTGTTGCATGCAACATCTACCCTCACTCGCTCGCCTGACACCCCCATCCCCCCACACCACTAACCCTGTATGCCCTGCCTATTCCCTCTCTCAAAATACCTTAAAACCACACACCATCAATTACTCTGTCTCACTCATTTGCCACTTTTATGTTAATGCAAGAGGCACCCTATAACTGGGCAGAGTGATGATCGACAACTTAGGAGGGGATGGGGTTCCAGGCATCCACACCTTATACAATGAGAGAATCCTTGCCCCTGTCAGAGAAAAATGGGACTGCTTCAGCAGGGATGCTGAAATGTCTGTGTCCCAGAAGCTGGGTAAATACCAACGATCACTGGTATTTGTTCACTGACAATAGACAATAGACAATAGGTGCAGGAGTAAGCCATTCAGCCCTTCGAGCCTGCACCGCCATTCAATATGAACATGGCTGATCATTCCTAATTAGTATCCTCTTCCTGCCTTATCTCCATAACCCTTGAATCCACTATCTTTGAGAGCTCTATCCAACTCTTTCTTTCATGAATCCAGAGACTGGGCCTCCACTGAACTCTGGGGCAGAGCATTCCACACAGCCACTACTCTCTGGGTGAAGAAGTTTCTCCTCATCTCTGTCCTAAATGGTTTACCTCATATGTTTAAGCTGTGTCCTCTGGTTCGGCACTCACCCATCAGTGGAAACATGTTTCCTGCTGCCAGAGTGTCCAATCCTTTCATAATCTTATATGTCTCAATCAGATCCCCACTCAGTCTTCTAAACTCAAGGGTATACAAGCCCAGTTGCTTCAGTCTTTCAGTGTAAGGTAATCCCATCATTCCAGGAATTGACCTCGTGAAGCTACGCTGCACTCTCTCAATAGCCAGAATGTCTTTCCTCAAATTTGGAGACCAGAACTGCACACAGTACTCCAGGTGTGGTCTCACATTGGCCCTGTACAGCTGCAGAAGCACTTCTTTGTTTCTATATTCAATCCCTCTTGTTATGAAGGCCAGCATGCTATTAGCCTTCTTCACTACCTGCTGTACTTGCATGCTTGCCTTCATTGACTGGTGTACAAGAACACCCAGATCTTTCTGTACTGCCCCTTTACCTAAATTGATTCCATTGAGGTAGTAATCTGCCTTCCTGTTCTTGCTACCAAAGTGGATAGCCATACATTTATCCACATTAAACTGCATCTGCCATGCATCTGCCCACTCACCTAACTTGTCCAGGTCACCCTGTAATCTCCTAACATCTTCATCACATTTCACCCTGCCACCCAGCTTTGTATCATCAGCAAATTGGCTAATGTTATTGCTGATACCATCTTCTATATCATTGACATATATTGTAAAAAGTTGAAAATGCGTTGCTGGTTAAAGCACAGCAGGTCAGGCAGCATCCAAGGAATAGGAAATTCGACGTTTCGGGCATAAGCCCTTCATCAGGAAGGAAAAATATATTGTAAAAAGCTGCAGTCCCAGCACGGATCCCTGCGATACCCCATTGGTCACTGCCTGCCATTCTGAAATGGAGCCGTTTATCACTCCCCTTTGTTTCCTATCAGCCAACCAATTTTCAATCCAATCTAGTACTTTGCCCCCAATACCATGTGCCCTAAGTTTACTCACTAACCTCCTGTGTGGACTTTATCAAAAGCTTTCTGAAAGTCCAGGTACACTACATCTACTGGATCTCCCTTGTCCATCTTCAGAGTTACATCCTCAAAAAATTCCGGAAGATTAGTCAAGCATGATTTCCCCTTCATATCCTGTTACTACTATCCAGATGTGCCATAACTTCATCCTTTATAATAGACTCCAGCATCTTTCCCACCACTGAGGTCAGACCAACTGGTCTATAATTTCCTGCTTTCTCTCTCCCACCTTTCTTAAAAAGTAGTATAACATTAGCCACCCTCCAATCCGCAGGAACTGACCCCAAATCTATCAAACTCTGGAAAATAATCACCAATGCATCCACGATTTTGCGAGGCACCTCCTTCAGTACCCTGGGATGTAGACCGTCAGGCCCCGGCGACTTATGAACCTTCAGACCTAACAGTCTCTCCAACACCAAATCCTGGCAAATATAGATTTCCTTAAGTTCAGGTGCTTCAGCCACTGTTACCTCAGGGAGATTGCTTGCGTCTTCCCCAGTGAACACAGATCTGAAGTACCCACTTAATTCTTCTGCCATTGCTTTGTTCCCCGTAATATATGCCCCTGTTTCTGTCTTCAAGGGCCCAATTTTAGTCCTAACCATTTTTTTGCCTTGCACATACTTAAAAAAGCTTTTACTATCCTCCCTTATATTATTGGCCAGTTTACCTTCGTATCTCATTTTTCCTCTGCGTATTTCCTTCTTAGTAATCCTCTGTTGCTCTTTAAAAGCTTCCTCACTTATCTTTGCTATGTTATACTTTTTCTCTTTTAACTTTATATGTTTCTTAACTTCCCTCGTCAGCCACGGCCACCCATGCCTCCTCTTGGGATCTTTCTTCCTTTTAAGAATGAACTGATCCTGCAACTTCTGCATTATACACAGAAATATCCGCCATTGTTCCTCCACGGTCATCCCTGCTAAGGTATTGCACCATTGAACTTTGGCCAGCTCCTCCCTCATAGCTCCATAGTTCCCTTTATTCAACAGAAGTACTGTCACTTCCAACTGTACCCTCTCCCTCTCAAATTGCAGATTGAAGCTTATTGTATTATGGTCACTACTTCCCAATGGCTCCTTCACTTCGAAGTCTCTGACCAATTCTGGTTTGTTACACAATACCAGATCCAGAATTGCCTTCTCCCTGGTCGGCTCCAGCACCAGCTGTTCTAAGAATCCATCTCTGAGGCACTCCACAAAGTCTCTTTCTTGATGTCTAATACCATCCTGATTCTCCCAGTCTACCTGCATGATAAAATCCCCCATAATAACTGTAGTAACATCTTTGCGACAAGCCAATTTCAGCTCCTGATTCATCTTACATTCGACATCCAGACTACTGTTTGGGGGCCTGTAGATGACTCCCAAGAGGGTCTTTTTACCCTTAGTATTTCGCAGCTCTATCCACACTGACTCTATATCCCCTGACTCCAGGTCCCCCTAGGACTGAATATCCTCCCTTACCAACATGGCCACCCCACCCCCTCTGCCCGTCAGTCTGTCCTTACGATAGCACGTGTAGCCTTGAATATTAATTTCCCAGGCCCTGTCCATTTGAAGCCACGTCTCAGTTATCCCCACAATATCGTATCTGACAGGAGAGAAGGAAACGTTCCTGGCCATATGCCCAATGGAATGCAGGAGACCAGGCCCCAACTGAACACTTGGCAGGTGTTCAGATGGTTTTGTCTGTGAGGCACTGGTCCTTAAGACCGAAAGCAGGGGGAAGGTGGGTGGGAAACCTTGTCAACAAAACAGTCAGTATGCCTGTATCATTAACACCTAATGTGTTTGCGGCCAATGTTCTTCCCCTATGAATGCCCAGTGACCAGTTGTGAAAGCAGTTCCTTCCTTCACATGTCATTCACTTTCCCTGAGCACCAGTCTCTCCTTCCTAGCTGCTGATTCTGTGAACCTCACAGGCTTCACACTTTCCCAGTTTATCAGCCAAGCTGTCTATATGCACCTAAAGACTTTTATCTGTTCCTCAAATCCAACCCACCTTCCCCATTACATTCAGTGAATGGAGGTAATGGTCAAGCAACCTGACCAGCCAGTGCTGACCGAGACCTAGCCAGATTTACTTATACCCCTGCCATTGTAGCTGACCTTTCTCCCTCATCCACCTTACCCCGGACTGATTGTGTGACTGTGCCAATTGCTACAGGAGGGGAAGGCAGCACACTTCAGCATCAGGCTGAGATAGTAAGGGAGCAGCCCTGGTAGGAAGCCTGATCCACACAATGTACTGGGTGATAGCTAAATCTGATGCATGCTGGGGACTGCTGGTAGCTAGTATTCCTGCTAGACATATCTAGGCATGCAGAGCGCACTTTCAATGCTTTGGAGAGATGTCAGGATGGTGATGATTGCTCCGACACCAGTGTCCACAGTGGATGGATTGTTGTGGTTGGTGCTTGTTGGCCATGGGCAAGATGGTGGTCGCTCAGAGGAGTTGTGAACCGAACATGACAAGCACTCTGGTTCCCACGCTGGGTTTCTAGATGGTTAGTTATTGGCCAAACATAGTAAGATAAAAACCTGTTTATTAATGAGGTGAGTTGGGCCATCAACAGGGACCTTTGCGAGCAGTAATTAGTATCAGTTGGCTACTTGCAACTGACCTATGAGGGTCTCACCAAGCCATTGTGAAAAGCATAAAAGATGGGCAAGATGATCTTGCTGTTGAGATGGACCTTACCAGATATCTGTGTTGAGTTTGTCACACATCTCACTGGGGTGTGAAAGGTGGACTCTCATGGTCAAATAGCTTTGGAAATATATTCAATGCTCCTCTGGTTTGAATAATACTTAATCATCCTTGATGGCCTCTTGAAAAGTCTATGAGACTCTTAAATATACAATTAGGGGCCAAGCACTGTTCTTGCCCTTGGTCCATACTTTGGCAGCATTAAATGGAACATGTTGCCTGGAGGATCCTTAATGAAGAGGAGGTGACCAAACATACAGAAATATTTTGGTTAATTACTCATTTTTATGTAAAGCCAGGAAGATCAGGAATGTATATAGTCAAAAGTTAACGACAATAATAATCTTACAATAGCTACTGAGTATGTGTCCACATTCTAAATAGGTGAAAGTGAGGACTGCAGATGCTGGAGATTATGATCAAGAGTGTGGTGCTGGTAAAGCACAGCCAGTCAGGCAATATCTGAGGAGCAGGAGAATCGACGTTTCAGGTAAAGCCCTACATCAGGAATGGCCTGTCATGAGATGCCTTACTGATGAAGGGCTTTTGCCGGAAACATCTATTCTCCTGCTCCTCAGATGCTGCCTGACTTGCTGTGCTTTACCAGCACTACACTTTTGACTCCATATTCCAATGATACAGTATTGCTATTTAAAACAATATATGCTTTAAAAAAGAAAGAAAAGTGCAGCAATGCTATTCTGCATTATTTAAATGAAGCAGCTTTGCTGTTTACAGAAGTAAAGATCTTCAAGAGAACGTGACTAGAACAGCAGAGATACTGCAGACTATGAAAGTGTTAAGGTGAGAAGAATAAATATTCATGTTAGAAAGATATAGCAGGAGTCAATACCTGCAAGACTTAATATCAGAGTTGGGCCAAATAGAAAGCAGGATGAATTTCTTGAAGAAAACAGTTTTCAAGATACAATATTGATTAAATATAAGTACTAGATCCCAAAATAAATGAATAATTATGCTATTGTATTCAATAAGATTGTATGACATTCTAAATGATCAAATTATAAAATAAGTCACAGATCCTTTTGAAGAAATTCTAACAGTCTTATAATTACAGGCAAACTGAAGGTTGCGAATGAATTTGTTTTTTGAGTCTATTTGCAAGTCGATTTGTACACAAGTCAGAAGACAATCCAGAACAATCTAAAATAGCCATTTCTAAGTATAAAGAAATGTTTACATGTCAGATGTTTAAAACAATACCCCTGCACAGGATCAAGTCAGTATTTATGAGCTATTATAAGTTGAATGTTCATAAATTAAGAGCCCCTGTATTCCTTCAATCTAAAAAAAAGTTAATAACATGCTATTTAATAGAAGAGTTCAGAATCCAATGAAACTATAAATCTTTTTATTAATGATTCTGCAGAATAGTGGAAAATTGTGATGATAGAACTTTGAAGCCAGAATTCATAACAGATTTGTTGTTAGAGTGAGGACTGAATCTTTCTCAGATTTATTTCAGTCCAAAGGAGATCTTTATTCAGATTATGATGGAAAAAGAAACTGGAGGAAATCGCTGGAGAATCCTGACAGAAGGATAACCTTATCACAGAAGAGTAACGGAACCTATACATGTGCATACACACTCTAAAGAGGCATATGATAAGCTATCACAAAAAGGATTGTGGTAGATAATAAGTATTGAGCTGTCATACCTTTCTGTGCTCTGAGCCTACCTGGATGCTTACATCATCCTTATCTTGCCTCGCCTAAACTTTTTATACCTTGCCCCTCATTGCAATGTTTCATTGTAACAGACATGATTGGTCAGGAATATCAACACTGAAATGTTGATCTATTTTTGACATTCCCTACAGGTTATCAGCTCAGGTGTCTAAGATGTATCTGGTTTGGAGGATTACTTGTAGCATGTTGCTTAAGTGAAGATCACATTAAAACAGAAAACAATTGCAATGACAGCAAAGTCCAATGGGTGCTGTACATCCTCCAGGGAAGCAGTACGTGAATATAGCCCAAAGAGAAGAATGACCTGACACTGCATCTACTGACCTCATTGTTATTTTCTACACCTATCAGAAACTTAGGGATGATGCTTTGATATTTGAATGTTCTTCAGTGATGTCTCTCCTGACAGGTAGCAATAGGCCAACATTAAAAGTTTCACAGATTATGTAGACTGCTAAATTGCTTGGAAATACGTGAATATCCTGTAAGACAGCATTTAACCTAAGTGAGGCAGTGTTCTGTGCTGTGTGAGAAGTGAAAATGTGAACACCTCATTGGATCTTCCGAGCTGGAATGGTGTGCTCACTTGAAAGGCTGAAAGATAGAATGAAACATTGCCTCCAGAGATGTGTGGAATCCAAGCTCTCATACTCAAGGTAGCTGTAATTGTGGATGATTTGTACAGGGCTTCTCATAAACCCTGCCTTTTGGACACAGCCTTAGTGCTGCCCATATTAAAACTTTGCTCAGTTAGGAAGGAGAGATCATCCAGCGTGAGACACAGCCTGGGTGAATATATAGTTCGGGGATTGAGAGGCACTGAGTGTAGGAATTTGGTGCAGAGGGGGAGAGGTGCTTTCTGCCTGTTTTTTATTTGGCTAATAGTTATTTTAACAGGATAAATTGAAGTCCAGGATCAGGGGCCCAGCACAATAAAGTAATACCACAAGTAGGTAAAAACAATGACTGCAGATGCTGGAAACTAGATTCTGGATTAGTGGTGCTGGAAGAGCACAGCAGTTCAGGCAGCATCCAAAGTGCAATACCACAAGTAAACAGGAAGTTAACAATAAGTTAATTGGTCATAGCTATTAATTTGACTATCTATTATAGACTACTTTTAGATTGCAGGGAAATAGGGAAAATAATTATCAGCTACAAACTAAAAGAACAGTAGGGAATTTATAAAAAAACAAATTAAGAACTAAGTAATTAAAACAGAGATGAAGGGCCAGTGTGATGTGTTGTAGCTGGTGGATCCCATTGTCACTATAGTGGCCATATTTGGTGGTTCCTTGAGGTCCTCTGGCTTCAAACACTATGATACATCAGGGTAAGGGAGAGTTACCTGGATGCTGTGTTTCAGGAGGCAGTCACACACTTTAGATTAACTACTTGAATACAGAGCAGACTCCTCAGCAGCACATCCAGAGTGGATGGAATCTGTTCTGTAGATGCCTCTGTTGTCCTGAAGACTTGGTTTGTCATCCCCAAGTGTGTTTGGCCTTGAGGGTTCAGAATGTCCTGTGGATTCACTCTCCTTGGCTTGAACTTCCACATGCTGAATGGGAGAGATGGAGGGGCAGTGTCCTGAGATGAAGCTTCTGGGATTCCTGTTTGTACTTCTCCCAATGGGCTCCTCTTCCATCTTGTCTCCTTGAGAGGAAGGGTACCTGGAGTGGGTTTGAAGACCCTTGTTCCCCTCCAACCTCACTGTTAATACAGAGCACTTAAGTATCTCGTAATGGTATCCAGCTGCAAGTGCATACCTGGCAGACACTGAGCTCCCTAGAGCTGGGCCTCCATGGTGCTAACCAACCTGTCCATGGAGACAGCCAGACATATGCATACTGGAGTTAGCGCGTGAACATTGATAGCCTCCTCTATTCTTCAATCCAATTTACTGACTGTCTCTCACAAACCTGCATGATGTTTCTGTGCCTGTTTCTGCATCTTAACAACACTATTAATGGCCAAGCCCTTGGGATTGTCTTGTACCTGGTGTTCAGTCAATATGTGGTTGCTGATAACCCTCAGAGTGACAGAGACATGTTGTGCTCCTTTCTTGACCAGTGTTGGAGACATATTAATGAGGTGCTCATCAGATTGTGCTCCTGAAGTTACGCTAGCATGGGATGAAAACCTCTGAGCTGGTGGAGGGTGCAGGTGAAGGTTTGGCTGGTATATCCTCTGAGGGTTAAGTGGCTATCGCTTCAGGGATGATAATAGACACAAGGCTCTCGGGTGCAGGCCTCTTTCTGCCAGGGGTTTGTTGGACACTGCTTTGCCTGCATAAGAGAAGAGAGGGAAATAATTGTGTAAAATCTTGTGTAGATGAAGAATGAGTTGGCATCAGTGGCAATGGGACAGCAACACAATGGAGTTCATTCGGTTGATTACCCATGGAGATTTTTGGATCCCCCTAAGACGGCCCATGATCTTGTTTGGTCAAAGCCACCATCATCTTTTTGTATAGGACATGGAAACTTATGTCTCCAACTTCCCAGTTGGTCTTTGCCATCACAGTTCAGCTGTGCGATGCTGTTTCATGCAACGAGAGAAAAGGAAGGTTCATTGTGATGGAAGTAGGTAGATGAGAAGTTAGTGACAATGTAATGGCAGGAAAGGTGGAGAGGTGTTCTCAAGCAGGGTCAGAAGTACGTAGGACAGGGCAGGCTAGTTGTTGGAGAGGATGAGATGAGTGAGAGCCATTGAGTGGACTTACTTCAGTGAGAATTATATTTCATGAGCCTTGGTGAGAGGCTTGTGCAGTGACAGAGTTCAAATAGTGACCATGTGAACATGAGGCAGGAGGGGGAAAATGGTTGGTTTTACTGTTGTGGAGCACAGAAGATCATTCACCCTCTTCCTGCATTGCTGGTTGGGCATTTCTTTTAATGTGGAACACGATCTGGATCTAGGTTGGCTGAAACTGGACAGCAGGAAAGAGATGGCCTTCATCTCCATCCCATCCACTTTGTGGTCCCTGTCCACACAGGATGGATCTAACCTCCCTTTCTAGGCTATATTCTCAGGGAAATTATTGGTGCATAGAATCAGTACCATTCTGAGGGGCTTGCAGCATCTGAAATGCTGCTCTTTGGGGTTTAATGATGGGGCCTGTGCCATGAATGTCACAAAAGCCAGCAGCAGTGAGTACGTCTACCTTTCCTTCCACACAGTTCATGAGATAGGCACCATCCTATAATTAATGAGATGAAGATGAAAGGTTGCATGAAACTGGCCCCCACCGACCTCATTTGAAAAATCATTTTGCTCAAAACTTGGAAAATTCAACCTAGAGAATTGTATAAGTTTAGCATAACTTCTGAATGCATAATTTTTTGAATGCAATGCAACCATTTAGAAAGCCAAAATTCTCAAAAAAAAAGCATTTTTAGTCTTTTTTATGGATTGCCCTTCTATGTGCAGGAATTTTGAATATATTCTCTTGATCCCCATTTTTCTTCCGAGATTATATCATTTAGATTTTATTGTTTTTCAAATTACTTCTTTGAAAGTGCATCTCTTCACATTTTTCTGTCTTAATTGTATCTGTCATGTGTCTACCAACTTCCTCATTTGACTTACAACCTCCTGAGGTTTGCTGCTATTGTGCTTACTATTTATTGCATTGTCAAGTTTGATCGGCCTGCAAACTTCAAACTCAGGGCATTTAAATAATGGATATAATGCTGAACCCTACAACCTTCCTTCTGGACAAACAAAAAGTCTGTTTACCTCTGCTGCCTGTCTCTTATCCATCATCTCATTTCATACTTCAGTTAGCATCATTCCTTTAATTCAATGGCTTTGTATTTCCTATTGCTAACCAATTTTTTGCTAATAGCACTATCTTGACTCATAGTACATTGAACTCTGAAATTCAATTCTGCTTTTATTTTCTCTCAACATAACTCCACTAGCACCATTTTTATTTAATGTCTTTTCCTTATTGAAACAATATGCTGAATTTTAAATCTCGAAAACAAGAGACAAAAATCTGGAAAAGGAATTTAACCTGCCTTGACAATACATTTCCAGCTTTCACATGGATGGATAAAGGGCCAATATAAATTCAGGAGACACACAGAATCATAGCGTCGCAGAGTCATAGAGCTGTACAGCACAGAAACAGACCCTTCGGTCCAACTTGTCCATGCTGCAGAGATATCTTAACCTTGTCTATTTACCCTATCCATGCCCCTCATGATTTTATAACCCTCTATAAGGTCACTCCTCATCCACTGACGCTCCAGAGAAAACAGCCCCAGCCTATTCAGCCTCTCCTTATAGCTCAAACTCTCAAACCCTGGCAACATCCTTGTAAATCTTTTCTGAACTCTTCCAAGTTTCACGACATCCTTTTGATTTGAGGGAGACCATAATTGCACACAACATTCCAAAACTGGCCGAACCAATGTCCTGTAGAGCCACAATATTACCTCCCAACTCCTATACTCAATGCACTGACCAGTAAAGGAAAGCATACCAAACACCTTCTTCACTATCCTATCTATCACCGACTCTACTTTCAAGGAGCTATGAACCTGCACTCCAAGTGGTGTTTCAGCAACACTCCCTGGGACCTTACCATTAAGTGTATAAGTTCTGCTCTGATTTGCCATTCCAAAATTTGGCAACTCACATTTATCTAAATTAAACTTCATCTGCCACTTCTCAGTCCATTGGTCCATCTGATCAAGATCCTGTTGTACTCTGAGGTAACCTTCTTCACTGTCCACTACATCTCCAATTTTGATGTCATCTGCAAATGTATTAACTATACCTCCTGTAAATTGTTCATTTAAATATTAGAATGATGCTTCCTCCCCCTCCTTTTTAATCATTCCAAGCCTTTTGGAAAACCAACAGGTGGCAGGAAACAAGATGGACAGGATCCACAAGTAGGTGTAAAA